>NC_138548.1:285223055-285823055 GCF_964273705.1 Natrix helvetica
GGGAGAGAAAGGGGGAAGGAGGGAGGAAGAGGAAGAGAGGAAAGGAGAAAGGGAGAGAGAAGGGGAAGAGAGGGAGGAAGAGAGGTGAGAGAGAGACAACTGAACTTTACTTATGAAAAGGTGTTAATTATGTCAATGGAAGAGATAGGAAACTATCTCTTAGTGATATATATGTCAATGCGTTGATTTGTACTAAAAATGTTTAGCTTAAAGAAGTTATAAGGAATCACAAATACATATGTAAGTTAAAAGTGTGGAAAATGTAATGTACGTGTGGGTGACTCTTTGCATGAGTTGTATTGGGAAAAATAAAAAAAAAATATAGTAATAATTAAAAAAAGAAAATGATTCCCCAAAGAGATAAAAGGCTACATTTTCTAGAGTTATTCTTTGCAACAGACTTTGCATTACAGCTGAATTAATCAACTTTGCCAGGCAATGAATCTTTGCTTCTTGCTTATGTGTGCTTTATTAAAGACAAAAGTTTGACTCGAGTTGTTATTTGCGAGGCAACTAAAAACAGATACTAAAGGGGAGTCAATATTTCATGTTGTTGAGCAGTTTTTCAAAGACAAGGAAATTCCACTTACCAACATACTAGCTTGTGCAACTGATGGAGCACCATCAATGACTGGTCGCTACCATAGGTGCATTGCTTACTTGAAAAAAGCAGTGCCAAATGTCTTTACCATTCACTGTGTCATTCCAACATCTGGTTGCAAAAAACCTCAGTGATCACTTGCACAAGTCATTACACGCTGTCATTACTGCAGTTAACAAAATTAAAGTACATGCTCTCAATGATGGACTATTCAGAGAGCTCTGTGTTGCGAATGATGAAGATTTTGATCATTTGCTGCTTCATACAGAAGTTCGTTGGCTATCAAAAGGCAACTGGGTGAGGTGCTTTTACAATCTTTTTGACACTGTTATGGAGTTTTTTTAAGACAATGCTTTGCTCAGTGGTGAACTCAAAGAGATCAGGCATGGCATTGCTTATTTATCAGAACTATTTGCAAAGTTCAATGAAGTGAATTTGCAGTTGCAAGGAAATGAGTTCAATCTTATTAAGGCCAAATCTGTCATCTCTACGTTTATTTCAAAGTTAACTCTATTCAAGTGCAATATAGGCCATCGCAAGCTATACCAATTTCCAAGCTTGTCTGAGCTAGAAGAGAAAGGTGGGATACAAGATGATGATCTTCAAGTTTTTTGTGACCATTTGGACATGCTGCATAAAGATATGTCTGAGCGATATCAGGATCTTTTGATAGAAATTCCAGATTGGGTGATAAATCCATTTTCAAATACTGAGGAAGATGGGGTAGTGGAGGAACAACTCATAGAGCTGCAAAATGACATTGAGCTGGAGCCAAAGTTTAAGAAATCGTACCAAGAGTTTTGGTTACAGAAAGAAATTTCTGATCGCTATCCTGCACTATGGACAGTGATTAAGAAGCTCCTTGTTGCATTTCCAACATCATATTTGGTGGAACGTGGCTTCAGTGTGGTCATCCAACTTCTCTCCAAGCAAAGAAATCGACTCCAGATTACTGAACGTGGTGATTTAAGACTCCTGCTAAGTGACTTAAAACCAGACATTGGGAAACTGGTATCACTTCATCAAGCCCATCCATCACATTAAGAATTTACTGAACAGTGAAGTAATTACTAACTTTTACTGAGTTTACTAAGTTACTAGTCACTAAGGTTCTTGATAAATGACTATCAGACTTTGAAAACCTGATATCACTGGATCACGTTCAACAATTTTGTTGAATTAACATTAACTAAAAAGGTTTTTAAATTGGATTTTGAATATACTATTTTCCTTCCATCGTGCAAATCGCCCATTCACATGACCATCAAGCCACGCCCACCAAGCCACGCCCACAGAACCGGTAGTAAAAAAAAATGAATTACACCACTGGGTGGGGGGCGGTGGACTGAAAAAGTTTGGTCTAAATTGCTCTAAACCAGTGGTTCCCAAAGTGGGCGGTACCACCTCCTGAGGAGCGGTGGGATGACTTAGGGAGGCGCTAAGAGGCAAGGGGGGCGGCAGGGGGGCACTAAGAGGGAGAGGAAGAAAAGATCATGTATTGTGTTGGCTGCAGAGGGCATCGCCCCTAGGTTGGTAGCTTCCCCTTAGCTAATTCTCAGATGGAAAGGAGAAACTTGCCGAGCAAAAGATGGACTGTTTAAAGCCCATCGGTGCGGGCAGAAGGATGAAATTACCAAAACAAACCTGGAGATAGCTGCGGGTTTCCCTTTAAGCAATGTCACCACCCTCCCCTCCAATTACTGCCTTCCTCCCAGGAGAGGGGCGCACGCCGCTTCAATCGCCCGCCCCCCAACACCGCCAGCGTCTTAACCGACTGGCTTGGCTTGTGAAAAGGTTTTTTTTTTTTTAAACGGGCAGTGGGTGGAGAGATTGTGCACGGTGTTGTTAGGGGGGAAAAACCCCCACCAATCGAATTCCAGTTATATATGGGCTGGTTGGTAGCTCAACAGCTCGAGTCCTAACCAAGGACCTAGGAACTGTTAAGGTAACGTTGGAGGATATAAGTTGTTCCAAGTAGGATGGTTTTTTGTAGAGTCAGAATGTTCAAGTCAAGTAAATTTAGAATTTCCAAATAGCAAGGTAGCCCTTTAGGTATTGCTCCAAGGGCTCCAATTACAATTGGGACAACACTCGATTTCTTTTTCCACAGTCACTCAGCTTCAGTTTGCAAGTCCCAGTACTTTGTGATTTTTTCTTGCTGCTTATCTTCTATTATTATTATTATTATTATTATTATTATTATTATTATTATTATTATTATTATTACTACTACTACTACTACTATTACTACTATTACTACTATATTTATTTGTTTTTGTAAAATAAAATGCCTGGGAAATATACTGTTTTCAAAATATTTATATATAAATAAATAAATAATTTAAAGGAATTATTCTGTCTTCGCCACAGTCTAATTCTGCAACATTTTATTTCCATAGAAACCAGCTCAGGTAACAGGTCAACCTGCTACCAGCCCTGTGAAAAGCATGACAGCCAAGAATGCAGGGCTCATATCGAGCAAACCTCAGCCAGCAGGGAAAGCGGGGACAACCTCAACAAAAGCAGGAACTGTCCCTGTTCCAAAAGCTTCTGAGAGCTCAGAGAGCAGCAGCTCTGATTCTTCAGATGACAAAGAAGCTGAGAAGCCAGCAAAGCAGGTAAAAGGAGAGGTCAATCTTCCATACAAGAAGCTACTCTTCAAGAAAGTTGTTCTTGGGGCAGATAAGATACTATAAGTGAAGCCACACAGGTTCAGACTAATCTTGCAGGTTCTCTTATTGGAACCAGGGAGGGTATCAACATCTTGACTTTGGTGGAGTTGTCAATTTAGCAGTTAAATTTTTTTTTCTGCAGTGCAGATAATGTAGAAATTCTTTAAGTAAGTTTTGGAATGGCTAAATGCATTGAAGATAAGTTTTATCTTCGAGGGTATTTTGTGTATGTATTGAACTTCTGTGAAACAGTCAGCAAGAACCTTGGGCATCCTGAGCAGATTTGCATAGTCTATGATTGATGGCAATTCAGTATTGGTTTTGTTTTAGACACAAATGTCCGTTGTTTCTGAGAAAATACACATTTTAAAATGCATAACCGATGTTTTTTCCCCCTCTACAGCCTCCTATTCACCCCTTTTTTAAGCTGGTGGCTGGCAAAGTAGCCATTTCTTCAGGAAAGAGTGTACAGGCCAACTTAAGTACATCCAGTGCTGCTTCCAACAAACCCCAGAGATCTGCCACAAAAGCAGCAGGGAAGGAAGAACAAATTCCCTCCTCAAAGGTTAAACTGAGCCAGGGACAGGCTCTGACTCCTAAGCCCTCTGGAATCACCATACATAAGGAGAGCTCCTCAGACAGCAGTGAGGAAGAAGCAGGCGCTTCGACAACAGCCAAACGTCCAACACAGCCTGGTAAGAGAAGCCAGATTCCACCAGGAGTGGGTGGCAGGAGGATCTCTTCAGAAACACTTGGAGATTTGGAAGCTTGGTGAAGTGTAGATATTTGGAAGCACAGCTTGTTATGCACATAAGATGGCATTACGCACACAATGGGTAATGAAAAATGTTGCCCACTTGAGGCATGTTTATGTGAAAAATCACACCTCTGCACTTGCTTTTAGTTTTAAAGAAAAGTGGCTGAGCTCCTGAAATTAATCTTTCTTTCTTTGAAGTGTTCCTCCACTTCAGCCTCCCCCAGTCTTGGGGTATTTTTGGTACAAACAGTTGGGCATAACAGTTTAGCATTTTTTTAAAAAAAAAGTTATTGAAAGTTTTAAAAACAGTAGTAAAAGAAAATGCAAGCTAAAACTCAGGAAGAAGTGAAAGAAAAAAATAATACAAGGTGTACAGAAAAAAGAAAGAAAAAGGGGAAAAAGAATATAAAAAGGTAGCTTCTGATCTTCCATCACAAGTACAAACTTAATTAATCCATCATCCTCTATAATATCATATGCAACTATCTTTTCTTCCGATAACCCATCCCTTAGCCATACACAAATACATAAATCGTTAACATTTCAGTCGTTGTGTCAGCAAAAAGCCCATAAAGGGATCCCAGATTTATACTTATGTCTTATTTTATCCTTGGTCAGTGCCCTTTAAAAGGCTCTTCAGTTGAGAGCATGGTGGGTCACTTTGTCTCCCAATCCTCAAACAGGAGAAATCACTGTCTTGGTTTTCTTGTGAAGAGCAGTCATCTGGAGCACAAGTGGGCGATCTTCTATCCTCTCCTTATCCAGAGGGGTTCCATGAGACCGGTCTCCTCATTGATCCTGGTCTTAGCTGCAGTTGTCATCTCAGCTCATTCACAGATGTCCTAGCTCATGATTCCTCACCCAAAAGAAGCCCACCAATTCCTCAAACAGTGTCCCACAACAGTTCATGTATCTGAACATTTAAATCACCAGTATCAACAAATCCGGTACAGACTAACATTTCAGTTCTCCATTGTTGACATTTGTTGCTGTGATTGTTCTCATTAAAGACATGACAGTGTTATTGAAATAGGAATAGAACTGCTGCAAGGACCTCCTTCATTGCATAAGCTAAAGGTACCTCTGCAATTCCCGTCTCGTGAACTTTATAATAAGCAAAGTTAAAAATGTTAAGAGTCACACTATGTAACTGGACAACAAACACAAACTTTAATACCACTTGATCTTCCCAGTTCCCACACTCTTTATGTCACAGCAGCTTTTAGTTTTTCGAGGACTCTGGGGTCACTGTTTGCTTTTTTGCAGCCACCCAGCAGAAACAAGAGCCAAAAAAAGAATCAGAGAGCTCATCTGAGGAGTCCAGTGATGACGAACAAGAAGCTTCTCAGGTATTTTTTCATGATCTCGGGTACAAGTTCACTTAGCATCATTGGATATTTTGTCTTCTCTTACAGAGGGAGAAAGCTAGCAAACTAGGCACCTGAAGATGGAAAAAGTAGTCCTGCATAGGAAAGAGTATGATTCAAGTTGTCAGGAGGATCTGTTGTGCTGGTGAATCCAAACCTGGACAACCAGTGGGCTTGAGATTCAGCTGAACAGCCTGGCCCAGTGGAAAAAGTCAGGATTTTGTACTAGTGTTGGGCCTGGGATATAAACAAGTAGCCATATATCATTTCTGGAAGAAGGCAGTCCTGAAAGGTCTGGCAATCAGATCAGGACTGGGACATGGCAAGTGGCTTAACCAAGTTGAAGAACTGCACTTACTGGGGCTGCTGGGGAAAGCAGCAGCTGGTCACATATGGATGGAGGGCCAAGTGTGATAGCAAAGCCAAGAGCAGGGACCGTCCCAGAGTGAAGGATATTTAGGATCTACAGATAAGAGGATAAGAATGGAAATCAGAACTTAACTAACGCAGAATCAGGGACGTGCAGGCAGAGCCCCACCTCTCATCATGAAATAATAATATATAATAATAATATCCACAAGGGAGTTTCATATATATAAGAGGAAGAGGAGGGAGGAGGAGGAGCGCGCACGGGGCGGTGCCAGCTGGGCAACTGGCGGAGGCAGGAGGGTTCTTGGAAGCGCCAATAACCTTCCTGCCTCCGCTGCACTTTGTGCGCTCCTCGCGACTGCAATAGACGTCCAGAAGTGGCAGGGGCTTGATGATGTTGCCACAGCTGCCATGCGCGGATGGACGGAAGTAGCCAGAGTGGCGCCGAGGCAGTCCAGTGGACGAGCGACTGAGGATCAGGCTGCCTGATCCTCCATCGCTCACTCGCTCGCTCGCTCTTTCGTCCGCCCGGACCCCTCGGCGCCACTCTGGTTACTTCCGTCCGGCTGCGCCCAGCAGCGACGTCGGCGACGTCATCAAGACGAAGTGGCTTGGAGGCGAAGTGCTTTTCAGTGTTTTTCTGTGCGTCTGGCATTTAGGTAGATAGCCGGATGTCCTAAACGCCAGACGCACAGAAGAGCAGCTGCTGTTGGGGATCGCGGAGCGCAAGCTGGCGGAGCGCGCTCCACTATCCTTTTCTGTGCGTCTGGCGTTTAGGTAGATAGCCGGATGTCCTAAACGCCAGACGCACAGAAAAGCAGCTGCTGTTGGGGATCGCGGAGCGCGAGCCGGCGGAGCGCGCTCAGGAAGGCGGGGAATGGGATCACGTGTGCTGGAGGCTGAGGCAGCCTCAGCCTCCAGCACACGTGGTCCCATTCCCCGCCTTCCTGATGACGTCACCAGCCTCACCAGCCATAAACCTCACTGCACGTCACTGCGCAGAATAATATTATAATAACAATAGTAGAAAATAGAATAGAAATTGTAAAAGACGGGGGAACGTCCATGAAGGACAGGAGGAAGAGCTGCTGCCAAGACAACAGTCAGATAAAAGTGGCCTGAAAATAACTAGGGAAAGCATCTTAGACAGGCTTCTCCCTGGTTCACATGGGGATGGAGGGAGAAGCACATTCAGACTTTAAAGATTCTGTTACTATAGTCTACCTGGTAAAGCTGACAAAAATAGAAATTGAAACAGAGCTAATTAAGGACAATAGAATAGAGTTTAAGAAAGGTCTTAGAATGGTAAGATGAAAGATAAAGAAACATAAATAAAAAAGTGATGGGTGGTCTTTTATGGTAAAATCATCATTCCCTTGGGAGTCATCAAGTGTCCCTTGTCTACACAATCCATGAACCTATAATATGAACAGAGGATTATAAAATTAGAACCTCCATAGTTAACATGTTGGTTTCATGCTTTCTGAACTTGTGCTAATCAGGGTGGATTGATGTAATGAAAATGAAAAATACAGAGCATTAAATAGCTACAGGAGGAGCTGTACTGTGCATGCAGCAGCAGCTTTCTGTTGCAATTTAAGCCATGCCTTAGCCATAAAAGTTGTCTTTATGATCAATGTGTGGTACCAACTGTAGATCTGTGGCACATTAGACTAGCATGCAACCATGGGACTGTAGTAATCGCCAACAACCTGTATGCATATTTAAGAAGGAATGGACAGAGAAGCAAATTTATCCTGCAGGTCATAAATCCATACAACATATAAATACTTCCCCTCCTTTTCTAGAAAATTGAAGCATTTAACAGTCCCCACTCTGTTTGCCTTTTTTCAACAACTGTGCTGACAGCCTACACATTTTTTGTGGCTTTTGTGGCTTAGCCCACACATTGTACAAGCTCGTTCGAGGAAGAAAGCAAAAGTTTTGAAGGAATTTAGATTTGCATTGCCACATGTGCGCAGCTTGAGCATTGCATTGTGTGTCCTTTTTTTTCCCCAAGAACTTAGGTTTGACAGCCCTCTCCCTTCAATTTGTAGCCAGAATGTCACCCCCTAAACACATGCATCCAAGTAACTTATTGGGGGAGGCACACTTAGAAATGGTACAGGGGAATTTGATTCCCATGGGAATGAAAACTGACTACATTTAGGCTTCTTCCTCTCTATTGCAGGACAGGAAGGCAGGGCATGTTACAGGTTCCATCAATTAGGGTTTGTCATCTGATGAAACCACAAAGAAGGGTTTTCTCAGGCCTTTGGCTTGGTACCTTGCTGGCATCCTGCCATCAAAGGCTAGGAGGGAGGAACAAATGAGAAATCAACCTGTTTATGTAACTGATGAGAAATTGGGAGGGGGTGGGGGAATGACAGCTTGATGAAGAGCAAGAGAGCTTGGAATCAGTTTATGCCACCACACAAAGCGGTGCACTCTGAGAAAGGATGTGAATTACCCTAAACATCTCAGCATCCCAGGAGTCCCCAACCCCCAGTTGGGCCCCACTACTGGGCCGTGACTTATTCAAAACTAGGTCACGTGAGGCGGCAGGCCAGTTCCCCTCCCTCCCTGCCAAACCTCAAAGGTTGGGCCCATTGACCTAGGCCAGGGGTCAGCAACCTTAAACACTCAAAGAGCCACAAAGGTCCTAACCGGAAGCCCCCTGCTCAATTCTAGAGCCTACTGGAAGTCCGGTTCCCCACCATAGAGTCTCCTCCTAGTATGGCGTACCTTTTCCTCTGCCTGTCCTAACCGAAAGCCCTATCAATTATGGAGCTGAGCGGCGACAAAGAGCCGCAGCAGAGGGATGAAAGAGCCACATGCGGCTCCAGAGCCGTGGGTTGCCGACCCCTGACCTAGGCGGACTCTTATTGGCGGAATACAGACTGGTCATGGGGAAGGTCTGGAATGGGGGGAAACTTTCTATATCTTTTGAGCACAGGAAATTTAGTTCTGGCCTGACTTTACTGCAACCAACATCTTTTAGTAAAAGAATCTATCACTTCAACCAAATGGAGTTGAGGGTCTTTCTTTCCTAAGAGATCAGACTGGGGCAGGTCTGACAGGTGATGCCTTCCTTTGGAAACAATATTAACCCCCACCCTGCTGCTTTTCCGAAAGGCCCTAAAAGTGGCTATATCAGTGGAACCAGGGCTACAAATAGAAATGGAGCTGATCGAGTAGCTAACCTAATTGTGTTGTTGCTACAATGGGGGATGGGGTAGGATTTTTAAATGGTTTTATTATATGATAGATTTTTTTACATTTTTAAATGTAAGCCTCCAAGACTCAGCTATGTATGAGTTGAGCAGCTAGATAAATTTGTTTAATAAATAATACATCTAAAACAGCCTTCCCCATCCAGACTCTTTCGTACAGCATCAAAAGTAGAGCTCTTTCCAAAATGTCAGAATAATGGACATCAGATTTGGAAGGCTATAATAAAAGCTCTGGTAGATCGTTGTTTCATGTCATTTCCCTCATGTCTCAGCACGGCTATGAAGTGAGAAGTATTGAACTAAACAGATACTGATAAATTTTGCTAATTGAAGAGATTGGGACCGTGATGGCGAACCTATGGCATGCGTGCCACAGGTGGCACGCAGAGCCGTTTGTTAGGGCACGTGAGGTGTTGCTTTGTCAGCTCCAGCGCGCTGCCAGCTAACGTTGGCCTTCTTTTAAGGCCGTTTTTCGGCCTCCGGAGACTTCCCTGACGCCTCCGGAGGGCAAAAAACACCCCAACGCACAAACGTGGAAGTTAGGGAACGGTCTTCCAGTTTGCACATTGGGCCGTTTTTCGTGCTCCAGAGGTTTCAGGGAACCCTCGTGAAGCCTCCCGAGAGGCAGGGGAGACTGTTTTCGCTCTCCCCAGGCTCCTAGAAAGCCTCCAGAGCCTCCTGGGGAAGGTGAAAAATGGATCCATCGCACACCAAAAGCACAGGGGGGGGGGTTCGGATGCATAGCATTATGGATGTGGGCACGACCCCCCCTGCGCTCCCCTCGCTTTTGGCACGCAATGGGGAAAAGGTTAGCCATCACTGGATTGGGATATATCACTCTGTTAACTGCCCTTGCTATTAATCACATGTTCATAAATTATTTCTCTCTCTCTCTCTCTCTTTTCTTCACTCCTAGTCTCTCTTAACAGGACTATCAGGTCCTCACAAGATCCAGGCATCCACTGTGGCAGCAAGCCCTCTGGTCTCCAAACAGGGTTCTGTCAGTGCTCAAGCAAAGTCATCTGGGATGCCAGCTCCTGCTGACACAGCATCATCAACTGACAGCTCTTCAAGCGATAGCGACGCTGGGGAAACTCTCACACCGAAAACAGGTGGGCTTTGAAAGAACTGTTGGTACAGAAGTCTAAAAGGAAAGCCCTTTTTAGGGAGTCTATGACAATTCGCCACAGCCAACTCGCTGCAGGACAAGAGCTGCACTAATATTAAAGAACTAGTGGGATGGAATTATTAAAGGAAAGGATGCAAAAGGAGGGACAGAATGAAATGTGAATGGCAAAAATGGGGAAAAAATTAAATAATTAAATAGAATTGTTAAATTGTCCCACAGATAGTTGGCTGCAGCAAGTTGATGTGGCAAGTTGTCCCATTTCACTTTTTAGGAATTCAGGAACTTATCTTTATAGTCCCAACCCTCGACACATTCATTTTCCAGAGTGGACTCTTATATCTCCCCTTTTTTCCAAAGCCAAGCTTATACACTTATTTTAATTGGGTGAATATTTTCTGGATCCAAAAAGGATCCATTTGTTTTTCATGAAATCTCACTATGTTTTGAAGGATTCTCTGTGATTTGTCCTGTGCAGAGACATTCAATGGTTGGGTTACAGTTGAAAATGTGTGGTCTTATTATGGGCTTAATTATTCTTTCTAAATGAAGATAAATTTTCTGTAATTGGCCAGACTGACTTATTATTATTATTATTATTATTATTATTATTATTATTATTATTATTATTATTATTATTATTATTATTATTATTATTATTATTATTATTATTATTATTATTATTATTGATGTATTATTTTTATTTATTATATCCCACCTTTATTATTTTCACAAAAAACTCATAGTGGCACAACTATTGAACACTTTCCTCTTCCTATCTTCCCCACAACCACCACCACCCTGTGAGGTGAGTTGGGCTGAAAGAGAGCGGTTGGCCCAAAGTCACCCAACTGGCTTTCATGGATGGGGAGGCAGGTTTCATGATCTCCTGCTTTCTAGCTTGGTGCCTTCATCACTAGACCAAACTGTGTAGTGGCAGACTAGAGAATGTTTAATTCTTAATGTAATGCAACTTTTTTTTTCCATATTGTTAAGATTAAATTTTAAGCCAAAATTCTGAGGTAAAGCTCTTTTGTTATGCAGGAGAAAGTTGCCCTAATAAAATGTATTTTTCTTTTAATTGGACAGATCAGAATAGAAATATATCTAGCTAGGTGTAACTGTAAAACTGGTCTGTAAATTAGAAAGTATCTGTTTAAAAAGTTAATTAGGCTAAGCTTTTTCACCAAATGTGTGTCATCTGCAACTTCTGGAATTCCCAAGTGGCCTTAACAAGTGCTTTAGATTGTTTTCCTTGAACAGAACTTAGAACCTTGCTGGCTGAGGAATTCTGAGAATTGAAGTCTACATATCTTAAAGCTGCCAAGGATGAGAAATATTGTCCTAAAAATGTTCTTCAGTTGCCCAATACTGTTCTTTATTGCTGAATTTATTTAATACAGTATTGAGCTTAGATGGTGTTGTGTGAGGCAACTGGCTGTCCACATTGTGTTAGAATTATATTCCTGATAGTCCAAATCAATTGACAAGGTTCCAAGTTGCATAAGATCGAGATCCAAAAGATGTCCCATATCTGCACTAAAATGTTAAATGTGGGCAACTTCCACCCAGTCAATAAACAACTTGGGGGCTTGACCATGGGGTGATGAGGGTCAGTTAGGTATGTGATGCAGTGGAGTTAAATTTGGGGCCATTGAGGAGTGTTTAGAGTAGTGTTTTACTACTCAAATTACTGTTAACCTGCTAAAAATCTAATGCATCTATTTTGAGCCTCTGTTCTTTTTCTTTAATGCCCAGTACTCAAAATCATCAATTTGCCTCCCAGTATTGGTACAGCCATTTATACTAGGGAGACTAGTATAGATTTATTTCGAGCTAATTAGCTCTCATCAGCTAGCCATACCCTTACTGGAATTTGAACCTGGGCTGTATTACACAAATATAAAAAGGCAACATTAAAAATAAAAATATGGTTTTCTGCCTGCATGGTCTTCTGTGATGAGCCGAAGGACAGAAAGAGGGAGTAGTGACCTTCCTCCCATATTTAGGCATACCAGGGGTATACATACCTATTTCCCTGGCTCAACTGATAAGGAGGCGAGCCTGTGGCTTAGTGGCTAAGACTCCTGCCTAAGATATAATACTGCCCAGGTTCAAATCCCAGTAAGGGTATGGCTAGCTGATGAGAGCTAATTAGTTCGAAATAGATCTATACTAGTCTCCCTTTATTTATTTATCAGTACAAATACAACACAAATATAAAAAGGCAACATTAAAAATAAAAATATGGTTTTCTGCCTGCATGGTCTTCTGTGATGAGCCGAAGGACAGAAAGAGGGAGTAGTGACCTTCCTCCCATATTTAGGCATACCAGGGGTTGTAACACAAATACATACATACATACATATATATATATATATATATATATATATATATATATATATATATATATATATATATATATATATATATATATATATATATATATATATATATATATACATACATACATACATATATACATATATACATACATACATACATACATACATACATACATACTTACACACATACATCATACATACATACATACATACATACATACATACATACATACATACATACATACATATATATATGTTACAGCCCTGGTATGCCTAAATATGGGAGGAATATATATACACACCAGCCTGAACAAAAAGCTTTAAATGGTTCATCACAACCCTAGTATCTAAAATGAGGATTCGGGTTCTGCTGACCATATCATTCATTCATGTCTGGAGAAAAGGAAAAAGTCTGTTCTTCAGACAAATGATTAAAATAAAGGCCTACTGACAACCTCACTGAAAGTCTTTGGATGCTGTCTATTGGATAGCAGTAGATAGCAACCTTAGCAATACGCCAAACTATTTTTCTACTGTGTGCTCAAAGAAAGCCTGAAGAGAAAATAAGATTTTGCAGATTAGTCCCAGGAATGCTGGCAGATAGAATAGTTAGCATATTTATATGTCAGGTTCCTCTCTCCTTTTCTGCTGCCTGCTTAAATTATTCCCTAGCTTGTAAATAGAGGTGGCTGTGAAAGCTTGACCAAAAAATACCCCCTCACAATCCAAGTATCTATATTGTGTGAAGAGAGAAAGATCAAGGGGCTGTTTAAAAGTGTTGAACTGGGTCCCTTTTTAGTTTCCTGGCAGAACTGGGGAAGCATGTTAATGCTGAGTTGAATTCTGTCCTGGTTCTGGGACCGTTTGACTTATCAGCAGTAAAGAGTCTTGTGAAAGCTTAAAAGCTAATCATCAAAAGGCTAACAATTTGGAATATGAAGCACAACATATACTTTTGCATGTGATATATACTTTGAACATGTGTATAGGTACCCTACAGAAATCTTCTGTTTAAGATAACCTTGACTTGATTCCCTCTTGAAAAAAAAAGCTAATATCAGATCCCATAGTTCCCAGCCGTTAGCCAGATTGCCTAGTAAATTTAAACATATCTGAAGAGCGTGGAGTGGTAAAATGGCATTTAAAATAATTGTACGACCAGAAGATAGAATCTTGCGTCTGAGAATTTCCTGGAGCAAGCAGAAACGGGAATATACAGCCATGACCGAATAAACTTGTGGATTGTAGCACGCTCAGTCAGTACTTAGAAAGCAGCAAAGCACAGGGAAGCAAAAAGCTTTTATAGCTTATGCCAGTTCTTTAAATAACATTTATTCATATTACATCATATGTTTTTATGCTGAGTTGGAATGATTTACCCACAAATTAGCAGTTTTTTATGGGGATCTGGTTCTTAATAGTTGCTAAATTGTAAAAATTTGTTTCTACAGAGATCACTTCGTTGCCTTCTTCTGGAAAGGAAGCAGCAGCTGCTAAGGGGAAGGAGGCAAAGAAACAGGGGCTGAAGAGCACCAGCTCCAAGCCGCCCTCAGCAAAGAAAGCTGCAGCAAAGGCTCAGAGCAATGGCCAAGCCCAAGAGACATCTGCGGTACAGTTGCCAGAATCACTTGCCCCATTGTTCAAGGCTCCCCTTGGGAACAAAGAAGAGGACACGGAACAAGGAACCCTAGAAGGTGCCCAGGCTAGCCCTGTGGCAAAGTCCAAGACGTCGAAAAATGTAAAGAAAGAGAAGCCATCCAAGAAACGGAAACTGACAGATGGGGATACTGGCCCTTCAAAGGCCAAGAAGCGAAAAATGCAGAGTGCGGAAGAGTTAAAGTTAAAAAAGAAGAAAAAGAAATCCAAGTCTTCAGACAGCATCAAATCAACGAAGAAAAAAGACAGCAAAGAAAAGAAGTCTGATAAAAGTGAGAACGCCATCCCTATTCCATGTGGGCATATCAAAGCTGGGTGCTAATTAATGTTCCTGGTCCTTTCTCTCCCCCCCCCCTTTATTATTTAATGCATTCTGCTGCCCCCGTGTGGTAAAGAGGCATTGCTTACCAATAAGCTTATCAATTATTACCAATTCTTTTGTGTTGGTAAAGGGAGTAATATGTGGAGAAAGGTTTATTCAGTATATGCAACTTTAGCACTCTGATGTCCCCCTCCTTATATGTGTGTAAAGAAACTATCCCAACATACTTCTTGGTTCCAGTCTAAAGAAAAGTGAAAAGGGTAGGCAAGAATACCCTTTTTGGAAGATATATTTAGGTCTGTTCTTTAACACTCTTCTGCTTCCTTTTTTTTTTTCGGCAGCTTCTTCCTTCCTCGTTGTATGGGCTTGTTCTGCTTTAACTACTTCCCCTTTTCTATGATGCTCCCAGTCCTTTTATGAGCTCAAGAATCGAATAGAACAGAACAGAATAGAATAGAATAGAATAGGAACTGGAATGGACCTTGGAGGTCTTTTAGTCCAGCCCCTTGCTCAAGCAAGAGAACCTATATCATTTCAGACAAGGAACTATCTAGTCTCTTTAAAAACCTCCAGTGGTGGAGCAGCCATGATTTCTGAAGCAAGCTGTTCTACTGGTTAATTGTCCTCACTGTTGGGAAGTTTCTCCTTCATTCCAGATTGCTTCTCTCTTTGATTAGTTTCCAACAATTGTTTCTTGTCCTGCCCTCTGGTGCTTTGGAGAATAATTTGACCCCCTCTTCTTTGTGGCAGCCCCTCAAATACTGAACTACTGCTATCAGGTGACCTCTGATTCTTTTCTTTAGACTAGACAGACCCAAAACCTGCAGCCATTCTTCATATGGTTTAGTCTCCCAGTCATTGATCATCTTAGTCGCTCTTTGAACTTTTTCCAAAGTCTGAACATCTTTTTTCTGCATGGTGACCAAAATTGGTTGAAGTATTCTGGGTGTGGTCTTACTAGGGTTCTGTTCATTGGCACTAATACTTCACATGATGATGAGTCTATGCCTCTGTTTATACAACCCAGGATTATATTAACTTTTTTGGCTACTGCTGCACATTGCTGGCTCATATTCAAGTGATCATCTGAACTGATTCCCAGTTATCTGGTCCCACTGTGATCCTCAGGGTGACCTTCCTTTTTTTGTTCTTCTGTCCAGGGTTCGTCCAGAACATTTGGATGCACCAACTTAATAGTTTTCCTTAAATTGTGATGTAACTCTTGCCTACTTTGTGTTTGCTCTGTAATGTCCCTTATTTTTATCAAAGGCGCTTTTGCGTGAGCAGGTGTCTTCAAGACAATTCAACTAGTTGACCTAGTTCAGGGGTGTCAAACTGAAGGCCCGGGGGCAGGATCCGGCCCGCAGGATAGTTAGATCTGGGCCAAGGGGCTTCCCTAGAAACAGGGAAGGACCAGCCCGCAGTGCCTCTGCCAGCAAAAACGGAGCTCAGGGAGGCCGTACAAGGCCAACCCAGAACTCTGTTTTTGGCCACAATGGCCTCCTGCAGCCCTCTACCAGTGAAAGCGGAGGCCCAGGGAGACTGCATGCTCTGTTTTCACTGGCAGAGGGCTGCAGGAGGCCGTCGCAGTTGAAAAATGAGCCTCGATGAGTGACATCAAGTTGGCCACATCTACCCTGGCCACGCCCCCAACAGGTATTTAAAAACAGGTATTTAACCTGTTTTGCTACATGATTACCCACGATTTCTTTCTGATTTTCTGGCAAGAACAGATGGAGGAGGCTGAACAGCCTTGGTAGGATAGGTTTTAGGAAATGGCTTCCTTTGCCACGTGGCTTTAAAACTGAAATGGAGGCAACTTTCCCAGCTCAGGCACATGCTCACAGTTTTCACAGATAGAGCCGAAAAGGACCCTTTAGTTACAAAGGCTGATGAGTGGTCATATTCAGCAGTACCTGTATACATCGTGAATATCGGTGCAAATGAGTCGATCTTAAGAAGGCTGCATTTAGAGAGCCGCTGTAAACACTCATCAACCTCAGAGAGAGGAAGTTGCTGGGGCACTATTAATTTTGCTATTCAAAAGAGCAGCTCCAGCCAATTTAGTCGTTCCTGCTGAGGCATTTGAGTTTCCTGCTGGATTTTCAAACTTAAATGGTCACAGTCTTCTGCTAGGAAAGGGAGAACAAGAAGGAAAGAGGCTCTTGCATGGAGACTCGGATTTTACTGAACTTGATATAAGTTACCCTCTTTACTAAGGGGGGGAAAACCCATTTATTTCCGTACTCTGCTTCACTTGACTAATGTATACAAGAATAGCCGTAATGCTATAGAAAAGTACGCGTAAAAAAAATGGGGTGGAAATTTTTTGTCATGTATAAAAACCACCCAGATATTCTACATATTTGTCCTCTTTTAGATTTCCTAGTTTTTATCCTATTTTGGCCAGGGTCTCCTGTGAATCTGAGTAAACAGGTAGACTATATTAATATTGGTATAAACATATAAAAAGACCAAGTGTAGAAATGGTGTTGACATTTGACATAAATGACAGCTTTCATTTACTATACTTCAGAAACAAAATAACCCAACCTACAAATAATTGCTATCTTAGATTCAGTAACTATTTTACTCTTTTTGAAATTGGCAGCATTTCTTTAATGTTGTTGTCTAAGAATTCTGGCCTATTCATCCATGGCATATTGCTCTTTCCATAATCCTACACAACGTTTCCCTGGGTTTTAGATCTGGAGTTTGCCCTGACCATTCCAAAATATTGAATTTGCCCTCCTTCATCCATTTTATTGTAAACTTCCTTGTAAGTTTGTACCTTTGAAACCATTGCTTTGATTTATGAATTTCAGCTTCAGCTAATGATGACACATCATCCAGGTCCTGAGACAGGAAAACATTTGCCAACACATGGCATTGTTATCTCCATACTTAATAGCTGATACAAGATTCTTTGTCCAAACTAACATTGCTATGTCTTTCAAGGAGACTCCAGTCTAAATCAACAGTCTTTGTTTCTCCTATCAGCGAATTCTCCAGAAAAACTCACGGATAGTAACAGTCAGAGTATATCTGTCGAAGTGGGAACCTAATCATGAGTTAATAATGTTATTTTCCTTTCCAGAGTCCCTTGTTTTTACTCCCCTAGCACTATCTCTATAAATCTACCCTGCTTTTGGAGGCTTTCATCTTTCATTGTCTGTAATAGGATTTATAAAATCTCACCATCACTCAGAGAGGAGAAAGGAGCACATTTTATGGCAATCATAGTAACCGGCCTTTGACCACGCTGGCAAGGACTTTAGAGAGCTGCGTTCAACATATTCAGAGGATGACAGTTTAGGAAATAGTGAATTAGGATTTTTATTCAGGGTTTCAGAAAATCATACCATCTCTTCTATTTGAAGTCACTCCAGAACGAGTGTATAATACATAATGAACTCAACTACAAATACATTGTTAAATCAGATTATAGATACTGAAAATATTAAATTTTCAGAGGAATTCCATCTGATTTCCATAAATGGAGCAATCTTGTCTCCTAGGAAGAAAAGCCAGGGAGCTGCAAATGATCAGCTGTTGTATGCTCTGCATTAGTCTTGTTTATATGTCCAGATAGTGAAGCAGATTTGGTTTCACTCTGGATACGCTTTAGAATGGCGTTACGTTTGGGTTTTAACGACTCTCTTAACCAAGTTCAAAGTTGAACAACTATGATAGTGTAGATTATTATTGGGATTTTCTGTGTGGTGCCATGTATGTGAAGCTTGAACATTAACATGGTACAAGCCAACCTTAAGAGTTATCTTTGTGCCCAAGAAAGACTTGGGAATTATCCTCCAAGGAATTCATAGAAAATAACACATGGCTGCAGATAAATTTACAAATGTGCCCATCTGTTCAGGAAAAAAAGAGGAGGTGTGTTGGATGGTGGGGGTAATAGCATTGTAGTAACAAAAGGGAATGAGAAGGAGCATTAACACCAATTAGCCACCTAGTAAATGGCTATTTTATAACCCCGATTCCTCAGAGCAGCTGTTCTTGTGACATTATCCCAGATATGCTGTTAACATTCCAAATAAGCCTGAATTGAAAGTTTGCAGTGTGAAATGAAACGGGGTGACAACATAAAAATAAACTGCCCAGTGCTTGTCCCTGCCAACTTACGACCACAATGGAGGCCAAAATTTATGTTGTTCAGTGAGAAATTTGTTGAGAAAGTTTTGCCTCATTTTATGACTTTTCTTGCCACAGTTGTTAAGTGAATCACTGCAGTTGTTAAATTAGTAACACGGTCATTAAGTGTACCTGGCTTCCCCATTGGCTTTGCTTGTCAGAAGGTCGCAAAAGGTGATCACATGACCCCAGGACGCTGCAACTGGCATAAATATGAATCAATTGCAAGCATCTGAAATTTGATCATGTGACTATGGGGATGCTGCAATGGTCGTAAGTGTGAAAAATGATAAATCACTCTTTTCAGTGCCATTGTAACTTCGAACAATCATTAAGCAAACTTGTAAATTGAGGACTACCTGCATTAAAATTTCTTGTGGGCTGACTTCAATTGCTTAATCCTGTCTAATTTTTCTGCCTTCGCAGGACTTCCTTATTCTACCACCTCTTTTGCTGTCCTAGTTAGTGAGAAAATAAATACCTGAGACCTCATGCCTGGATTAGATTAGCAACAAAACAGTGAAACCTCGTTTTAATGGTCAATTTGAGGAGAGGGTTTTGAAGTACATTACACTGAGGCAGTTTATAGGCAAATGGTATAAATTGCTCTCTAATGATTAAATGAAGGAAAATTAATTTAACTGTCTCATCTGGAATATTCACTTGCAATGCATTTATCCCTTATTAGGGTGGGGAAGGATCTGTAAATTGTAAATTGATCCATTGCACTTGAAATCTGCTAAATGCAGGTTTGTTCAAATCAAGGTATCTGCATATAATTTTAGCAAAAAAAAAAAATTGCAATAAGTAGGAGATTCTGGTGCAAATCTGGATGTTAGTAGAAAAACAACTGTCTTAGCACTAGATTTTTCTAGTACAACTTTGGCACTCATTCACAATATGCAGGTTCTTGACATGTTGTAGTTATCATGTCCTTAAATGGCATTGGAATCCAAGAAATAAAGTATCTTGGGGAATTTGGGATGACTGGCACTTAAAATCATTCAAAGCTGGGAATGTGCTTTTATGTGACCTCAAACATTTTTTAAAAAGATGCAATCTGAATTGTTTACCCTCTACTGTTAAATGTCTTACAGAGAAAAAGAAGAGCAAAAATGTGGAGAGACCTGATGCAGATGGGTCACAGAAGAAAAAGAAGAAAAAAAAGGTAGGAAATAATATTCTTGTTTTCAATTGTCTATGAAGTTTCTCAGTTATCCAGGCCCAAAGGTGCTTTTTCAGGAGACAACTAGACTTTCTGGTTTTTCTTTGAACACATTTCTGCTTCTCATCCAAGAAGCTTCTTCAACTCTGACTGGATGGTGGAGAATGGAAGGATTTATATTCCTTGCAGACAGCTGGTCATTTGCATTCTTTTAGAGAGTCATTGAGGCTTGGTGGTTTATCTATGTTCTCGGGATCACCTGAGTGGTGCAAATGGGTACAGAGCAGGGGTGTCAAACTCTCAGCTATAGGCTGGATGAATCATGCGCTGGCCACACCCACCCCTATTTTAGTGAAGTGGGAAAGTCGCCATATGTCACATGACGACACGAGTTTTGACACCTGGCATAGAGCCTTCCTGGAACTGTTGAAAGGATTGTGTTGTAAACTGGAGCAGATGGTGTCGTGTCCCTCCCCTTCTGTTGAGAGAGCGCTGTTCAATTTTGACACAGATGGCCTCTTTGACCCCTCTTTCAAACCAGTGGTCCTCTCTGTCCGAAATGTGGACTTTGCTGTCTACAAAAGAGTAGCCTTTGTCTTTTAAATGAAGACGGACTGCTGAATCTTGTCCTGATTAGTTTGTTCTCCTATGTTGTGCCATGCGTTTATGAAGTGGCTGTTTTGTTTCCCCAATGTATAGATCTGTTCACTGAGAAAAGTTTTCAAAGAAAAAACAGAAAATCCAGTTGCCTCTTGAAAAAGCACCTTTGAGATTTGTTTTGAACTGTTTTGTATCATATATGTATCTGGTACAAATTAAACTTTTCTCATCAACCAGTACAACAAGGGACGCTAAGTGACTAAGACACTGAGCTTGTCGATCAGAAAGGTTGGCAGAATCCCTAGCGCCGCGTAACGGAGTGAGCTCCCATTTCTTGTCCCAGCCTCTGCCAACCTATAAATTCGAAAGCATGTAAAAATGCAAGTAGAAAAATAGGAACCACCTTTGGTGGGAAGGTAACAGCATCCGTGTGCCTTCAGCGTTTAGTCATGCCGGCCATATGACTATGGAGATGTCTTCGGACAGCGCTGGCTCTTCGGCTTTGAAACAGAGATGAGCACTGCCTCCTAGAGTCGGGAACAACTAGCACATATGTGCGAGGGGAACCTTTACCTATCCACCAGTACAGGATTGAGTGTGCAGAGGGAAAATCACCCCACCATTAATTGGTTTCGTTACAATCCTGTACAAACAGGTACAGATTGAATGGGTCAGTAGACTTTGAGCAATTGGTCTCATCGTTTTGTATTTATCTGACTCAGGTATATATTTAGTTAGTGAGTATATAGAGCTATTCGTAGACTCATGACATTATTTTTTTATGTTCCAAAACTGTTTTCAGGAGCACAGGTGTACAATTTGAGGCCACATGTGACCACCAGAAAATCCCCTAGGTTGATTGTTATTAATGTGATGGAAGAGAAAAACTATTAAATGGGAGAGGAATTTTCTTACGCACTTCTGCACAAAAGTTGTGTTTCTAGGAGACTCCTTTGGGGAAGAGGTGCTTTAGCCTAAGTAGTGGATTGGGTAATAACATCAGATGTGGGATACTGAGAAACACCTCTCATTTGGAAATTCAGTCAATGTCATAAATAACTCTTTTAATATAATCTAAAAGGCTTGCTTCTTCTAGTGTTAAGTATTGGAAAGGATTAAACCAAACCAAAAAGGAAGTGACAGATTTTATTGTTTTTGTTATTTTAGAGACCAAGGATTCTTCAGTATGAAATGTTCCATCTGTTCTTTTGCACGCATGTTGAATAGGGCAGAATACTCTTGTTTAGTTTGCTTTGCTTAGCTTTTACTTCTCCTCCAGAACATATTTACTCAAAAGATAGCCTAATCTTTCCCCAGAAATGTATCTTTCTTCAACACAAATGAAAGCCAAAATGAGCTCTTTTCCATTGAAGAATTGAGAAGTCTCTATGTGTTTTTCTCCCCAACACAGTCTGTATTTCTTAGCACATGATTATCTCTCTGTGTAATGTGTGAAAAGAACAAATTGAAATCATTTGCTTTGTGATTCTTGTAGAAAACGGATAGCCTTCCAGAAGAGGCGTGAACATGTAAGTATGGTGAGCCATGCCTGCAAATTATATGTTAGATGAGCACTCCTTAATCTATTGCCACCATCCTTGATCCTTTCCTGTGCTCAGATGGAACAAGAGGAGCTGTAGGTATGCCAGGAGGGTATCAGACATAGAAAGGCAATAAGGTGACTCTGAGTTCAAAGTGGGTGAATGGGAAAGAACCTTTTTTTCCTTCTAGAATTTAACAGTGATTTTCACTTGCCTGCCAGCAGTGCTTAGAAGAGAACAAATAGAAATAAAACTCTTGCAGAGTTCTTTTTCCAGTTGTAATAAAGTCAGCAAATCAGATAACAGAATAACGGAGTTGGGAGGGATCTTGGAGGTCTTCTAGTTCAACTCCCTGCTCAAGCAAGAAACCCTATATCTGTAACCCTATAGACAAATGGTTGTCCAATTTCTTTCTAAAAATCTTTAGCGCTGGAGCACCCACAACTTCTGGAGACAAATCGTTCCACTGATTAATTGTTCAAACTGTCAGGAAATTTCTCTTCAGTTCTAGTTTGCTTCTCTCCTCGCTTAGTTTCCATTCATTATTTCTTGTCCTGCCTTCAGGTGCCTTGAAGAATAGGTTGACTCACGCTTTTTGGTGGCAGCCCTTTAGATATTGGAATATTGATCATATCACTTTTAGTCCTTGTGAAATGTGGGAATGCATTTAATGTATGGTGGAAGGGCTATGGATGCAGTGAAAGGGGCAAAGAAAAAGTAAGATGAGGTCAAGATTTGGATTTTTTTTAGTCTATTTTAGGATGTACACAAATGTTTTCTGTTTTTTTTCCCCACCTGTAAATATCAAGGAACTGCATAACTAAAATTTGTGGACACAATCAAGGGCGGTTCTGGGAAAGAAACAAAGGGATTGGGGTCCATCTCCTGGAGATATATCTTCAAAATTAAACAAGATGGGCTTGGTTAATATTTTGATGAGAAATCCCATGGCAATTACAATAATAGAGTATCCAAGTAGGTGCCATCAGTGCCAATGAATGTGGAGTTTGCTCCCTATTAATATACAGTACCTTACTCTGCCAGTTTTAGTGGAGGGTGTGGTTTTCTCCTTGATAGTTCCTTGATTAAGGGTTTTGTTTCCTGCTTGATTGTTTACTCAGTGTTTAATCCCTGATTATCTGGTTATTGGCTGCTGTGGAGAAGCTGTGTTCTTATATTTTTCTTAGGATTTTTTATTGTCTCCTTTGAATGGTGTGTAAATAAAGTTTATTTCCGTGTGACTGTTCGTGGTTGATTTGTCTGAGTGCCAGGCTTCCAGGAATTCTCTAGCATTTTTTAATTTGACTAGACCTAGGATGCCCACAGTTTCCCAGTTGAAATTATGGTTGAGTCTGTCTACGTTTTGTGATATTAATAAGTTTTCCAGGGCGCTGCTCTGGAGAGTCCAAAGAAGGGTTAAACACAGCCAATCTGCCCAGAACTGAATTGAAACTTTAAGCCACGCCTCTGGTGCTGACTCTCCTCAGATTTTTTCAATTCAGCTAGCCCAGTAGACGCGCTTTAAGATTTTCTCCAGTTCTAAGATTGATTCCTTGGACTCTCCAGAGGAAGAATAATTTTTTAAAACAGTATATTTAAGGATTTTTAGAGCAGGCTGGTGAGTTTAAATTTAAGTTTGTTTTTTTCCCTTTTTAATTGGGTTTTTCTCACCCTTTCGGCTCTCCTGGAGTCCGGGGCTTTGCTCTGGCTCCTAGAAGCCGCAGGCAGCTGTTGGGGGAAGCGCGTGGGTCGGAGTGCCGACGCCAGCGCTGTTGGGGCACCCCTACTGGGGGCCGATTCCCACTGGAAGCCCTCCGTTGCAATTTGTGCTTCTAGCAAGTCAAATTGCTGCGTGGGCTTCCAGGGCAGCCATTTTGGCTTCTTCCCTCTTTAAATTTGGCGCGCAAAGCTCCGGTGCGTTCCGGCCGCCATTTTGGATTGCGCAATCTTCCGGCTTTACTTTTAAAAGTTTTTTGCCACAGCTGCCTGGTGCCTGGCTCTTTGCAGGAGCCGTGTGGAGTCAGACTTGCCCGGTGTGACCGGCGACCTGGGCCCCAATCCAAGCAAGTGATAGCGGCGTGGGATCGTGGCCTGCTGGGTCGCCTCCTTTACTCTCCTGCAGGCGCTGGGAGCGAATTCTGCTCGCGCCTAAAAGATTCCAAGCTACTTCAGGCCTTGCAGTTTCTCTGTCTCCTCAGGAGCATCGTGCTGCGGTGGGCTTTCTGGAGGTGGTGAGTGGTGGTTTTCCCATCCCCCTACTGTCCCAACCAGTGATTGTTACCATGGCAGATCAGGCCCCTGAGACTTCTGAGGGTGTCTCTTCCAGAGCCCCTGTAAGACAGGCCGGGAAAGCTGCCAGGGAGGCCATTAGAGGGAGTAAGCCTTACTCCAGGCATGGCCCCAAGCAGGGCTCAGGCCTAGACAAAGATGCATTAAGGCGACAGAAGGCCTTAGAAAAACAGTCTTCCAAAGCCCAACAGCAGGCCCAATCTTCCCTTTCGGTGTCTCCTGGGGAGCCCTCCAGGAAAATTCCTCCAGCCCAGGGAGGCCCCATTTCTGATAGTGAAGAGGAAGGGGATTCCTTGGCCATGGCAACTTCTCCAGGCCATTCCATGGCAGATCAGGCTTATCTCTTTGCCTGTCCCTCTGATATGGAGGAGGGACCAGCTCCAATGGGGCCCTTAGCCCCTCAACAGCCGATCCCCGGGCCCACTCAAGGGGTTCGCCCCATTGAGGACCAAGGGCCTAACCTATCCACTGAAATGCAGGAAATAATTAACAGGGCCATTTCCCAGGGCATTGAGGCAGGCATGCGAAAAGGTGGCAAGCGCACTCGCAAGACCCACCATTTGCAACCCCAGGAGGATTCCAGAGAGATGACTCCTAGCCTTCCACCTCCGTCCCTGCATTCTTCAGTGGCCTCCAATGAGTCAGACTGGGAGGAAGAAGAGGAATTTCTTCCTAGGCAGGAAGCTGAATTCTCTGGGGATGAGGCAAGCCCCGCCAAAAAGCCGGCCTTTTCAGGCTTATTTAATTTGGATAATTTCAAAACCATTTTAGATAAGGCTAAGATCTCAACTCACATGGGGTCCACCCCCCCAGCTCAGGTGGTTGTAGACCCTGATGATCTATCTGGGGATCTCTTTGAGGAACCCATTTCGGTCCAGGAAATAGTTCCTGTACCCAAGATGTTCCTCAATTTAGTTCAAAGACAGTGGGCGCAGCCAGCTACCATGGCTACCCCCAGCAGCCATGACAAGAAGCTATATACGGTGGATGCCAGCCTGGAGGAGCTGCTCAAGCTCCCTCCTATCGATCCCCCTGTAGCGGCTCTTACCTCCTCTTCTGTGCTCCCTCCTGACCTGTTGGAGGGGCTCAAGGCTGAGGACAAGAGAACCGAAACTGTTTGTCACAAGACCCATCAGGCAGCTGCATGGGCCATTAAGTCCTCCGCTTCAGCCTCCTTTTTCTCCAGGGCGGCTCTCCTGTGGCTGAGGCAGTTGTTGAGGAAGATACCTGCCAAGGACGTTAAAGTCAGGCAGGATATCAATAAAATCATGGCAGCCACAGAATACACTGCTGATGCCACTCTGAATGCTGCTAAGTTTGCCTCGCGTGCCCTAGTGTCTAATGTTACTTCCAGACGCCTCCTGTGGCTTAGGCACTGGAATGTGGATATGCGCTCCAAATGGAAGCTTGTTACTGCCCCCTTTAAAGGGGACAAGCTGTTTGGTGAGGTCCTTGATCCAGTCCTTGTGGAAAACAAGGACAAAAAGAAAGTGATGCCATCAGTCACCAAAAAGCCTGATCGTAAAGGTCCTGGCTCTTACAGGAGGCAGGCCTTTCGGAACAATGAGCCCTCCACCAGCTCCGCCCCCTATCATCGGGCGTATCCCCAGCAGGGTGAGCGGTCTCAGGACCGTCAATCCTTTCGAGACAGAGGTCGCCAGCAGCCCTTCTCCAAGCGGCCATTTCGGGGGGGGGCTCCGGCTCCCGACCCTTTAGGAGGTATAAATGACCATCACAGGTCAGCTCCCATAGGAGGGCGGTTGCAGTTGTTCCACGCCAAATGGGAGCAGACCACGTCAGACCAGTGGGTTCTTCAAACGGTCCGCATGGGTCTCACTTTAGAATTCTGGTCCCCCCCTCCCCGCCACTTCATCCGGTGTCCAGTTCCCTCAGGGTTAGTCAAAAGATCCCTCATGGAACAGGAGATAAGGCACCTCAAGGAGATCAGGGCCATAGAACCTGTCCCAGCAGGCCAGGAAGGAAGAGGGTTTTACTCCATCCTGTTTCTGGTCCCCAAAAACTCAGGAGGGTGGAGGGGGATATTAGATCTAAAGAGGTTCAATCACCACGTGACATATCGCAGGTTCAAGATGCAGTCCCTCCAGTCCATCTTGGGGTGCATCAGGCCAGGCAATATACTAACGTCCATAGACCTCAAAGAGGCCTACCTCCACATCCCTATCCGCAAAGCCCACCGCAAGTTCCTGAGGTTCTCTTACGCGGGCCTCCATTACCAGTACCGGGCAATGCCATTCGGCCTGTCATCGGCGCCCAGGACATTCACAAAGGTTCTCGCAGCCGTGGCGGCTTTTCTACGGTCACGTCCGGTCAGACTCCACTGTTACCTAGACAATGTTCTCATTCTGTCATCATCGCATCAACAAGCTGTCAGCGACCTAGAACACACCATGCAGGCGCTCCGGGACCACGGGTTCACCATCAACCTGGAAAAAAGTCATCTCGTTCCCACGACCAGACTGAAGCATCTAGGGGCCGTCATCGACACCACCTCGTGCATGGTATCCCTGTCCCCGGAAAGGGTGGCCAGCCTTCGGGAGATGGTCGTTCAGGTGCAGCAGTCACGTCTAGTCAAGGTGGTTCAGCTCTCACAGCTCCTCGGCAAGATGATCTCGTGCCTGTCAATCGTGCCTTGGGCGAGACTTCACTCCCGTCCCCTACAGTGGCTCCTGCTTCCATATCAAAGAACAAACGAAAGCAGCTCAACAAGACTGATTCCAGTTCCAGCAGAGGTACGTCGCTCTCTAAAGTGGTGGTTGTCTCCGGCCCTGTTAAAGGGGTCGCCATTCAAGGAGCCAGTCAGGCTCACCATCACAACGGATGCCAGCCTGTTCGGTTGGGGGGCCCACTGCAACAACCAGCTCGCACAGGGCAGGTGGTCCCCTTCCGAAGCCGCTCACAGCATCAACTGGCTGGAGCTGAGGGCAGTCAGGCTTGCGCTGAAGCGCTTCCAGAGCACCGTTCAGGGCCACCACGTGCGCATCATGACAGACAATGTCGCCACCAAGGCGCACATCAATCGACAGGGGGGAACGCGCTCCAGATCCCTGATGAAGGAGGCGGAGCTCTTGGGTCGATGGGCGGAGAGGTATCTCCTTTCTCTTCAGGCGGAGCACATCTCGGGCACGAGCAACACCCAGGCTGACTGGCTGAGCAGATCCACAGTCGACCACTCGGAGTGGCGTCTACATCCGCTGCTGTTCCAGCAACTGTCCCAGAGGTTCGGCCTCCCGCTGGTGGACCTGTTCGCCACCGCGGCCAACGCGCATCTTCCGCGGTTCTTCACAAGGTTCCACGACCCGAGGGCGGAAGGAGTCAACGCGCTGCACGGCCCGTGGCCGAAAGGTCTGCTTTACGCTTTTCCCCCGCTACCTCTTCTTCCCAGAGTCATCAGGAAGATCCTAGCAGAGGAGGCGGAGGTGCTGCTGGTAGCACCGTACTGGCCCAGGAGAACCTGGTTTGCAGACTTGGTGAGTCTTTCGATCACACCACCGTGGCGGATTCCTCCACAGGACATCTCTCTCAGCCAGGGGGCCCTTCAACATCCAGAACCCCAGTGGCTGCAGCTGGCCGTCTGGCACTTGAGAGGGATCTCCTAAGCAGAGGCAAGTTGTCAGACAAGGTGATTGGCACCATCCAAGCGTCACGACGGCAGTCCACGATGCGCATCTACGACGCCACTTGGAAATCCTTCGCCAGCTGGTGCACGGCTCATGGTACGTCTGCGCCCCTTGCTTCGGTTCCTGTCATCCTGGACTTCCTGCAGGAAGGTTTGGACAAGGGCCTGGCTCCTAACACCCTGAGGCGCCAGGCGGCAGCCCTGTCAACCATCCTCTCAGTTGAGGGCTACGCATCTCTTGGCCGGAATCCGACCATCCGCAGTTTCCTCAGGGGAGCGACCAACCTGAGAACCCCAGATCACAGATACCCATCTTGGGATCTCAATGTAGTGTTGCAGTCCCTCATCGGGCCCCCGTTTGAGCCCATTAAGACGGCCAGTCTCAGACACCTCACATTCAAGACGGTTTTTCTGGTCGCTATCACGTCTGCTCGTCGCATATCGGAACTGGCTGCCTTGTCAGTCAGAGAGGACTTGTGTCTCATTCGTAACGACAGAGTAATCCTGAGGCTGGACCCTTCCTTCATTCCGAAGGTCAATTCCTGGTTTCATCGGGCGCAGGAGGTGGTCCTTCCGGATTTTTGTCCGCATCCTCGGCACCCGAGGGAAAAGCGCTGGCACATGCTGGATGTGCGCAGGACTATTCGCAGATACATCAAGCGCACGGCCAGTTTTCGGAAATCCGAATCTCTATTCGTCTCTTTCAACCAGCTTCTCAAGGCAAGAAGGTCTCTTCATCTACCATCGGCGGATGGCTGCGAGCCTGCATTGCGCTTGCCCACGTTTTACAGTCCGTTCCTGTGCCTCGCAATATCACAGCACATTCGACTAGAAGCGCCGCCACCACAGCTGCCTGGTCTACACAGGCACCGATTGAAGAGATCTGCAAGGCGGCCACCTGGACTTCTCTGTCTCCATTTGTCCGAAATTACAAACTGGACAGTTTTGCATCGGCGGAAGGGGCCTTTGGGAGGCGTGTTCTTCAGGGCATCCATACCAGCGGAGCGACCCTGATGGCTGAGCCTTCCCGCCCTAGTGACAGTTAGCTTGGGCATGTCCCTTCTTTGGACTCTCCAGAGCAGCGCCCTGGAAAATGACCATTGTCTTACCTGAAGGGTCCTTTTCAGGGCGCTGCAACGGAAAGTCCACCCCGCCCTGGGGTCTATTCTCCGCTGGTGTTTGTGAAGTCACAGTGTTGTTTGTTGTTTCTGTTATTGTTGTTGGACTATTTTTGACTTGTTCCATATTAGACTTCCAGTTGAAGTTTCAGCGCGCAACTGTTCCACGTCTTCATTGAATAAATCTGAGGAGAGTCAGCACCAGAGGCGTGGCTTAAAGTTTCAATTCAGTTCTGGGCAGATTGTCTGTGTTTAACCCTTCTTTGGACTCTCCGTTGCAGCGCCCTGAAAAGGACCCTTCAGGTAAGACAATGGTCATTTTCATTGTGTCTTCTGAATGCTAGTTGGTGTTCATGGATGTACTCTGCTATTATTCTGCCTGCCTGCCTGCCTGCCTGCCTGCCTGCCCTACATAATGTGACTATTGTATTTGTTTTGGAGGGCTTTAGCTGGTTTGTGTTGGCCAAACTGGGCAGTCATCCAGACAAAAAAGTCCAAAAGAAGGCAGTGTCTAACTTTCTTTTTCATTCCCCAAAGATTGTACCATGTATATGAAACCACCTTGATTGAAAGGAGAAGCAGCAATGGCAAATTGTGGGGTTGTCAGGAAATCTGCATGACTAATTATATGGAGTTGAGCTGGAGCTGATCTCAGTTTTACCTTGTCTTTAGTTATGTTTACTAATGTATGGTTGTAATGTAGTAGAGTGGTAATTAATTTAATCAATGTCTTAGCATTGTAGACATCCTGTTTACATGAGGTATTTATAAATTAGATCTCTTCTTAGTCAGCTGACCTCCAGATATTTTTGACTTCTAATGCCCCATTAATGCCCAACTTTGATTCCGTACATGAAGGGCATTGAGCTGTTGTAGGTTGTGTCATAGAAATTCTCTGAACTCTGATCACCATAGCTTTGAACTTGAAAACCTACTGATTTCATCAAGTTCTGCCTCTTGTTATTTTTAGCTTTTTTTAAAAGGTTTTCCGGTGCTTTCCATTTTAGGTAACTTCAATCGGAGATGAAAAAGAGAAATTTTCTTTTCTGGATTTGCTGAATATCCAAATCTCTTTGAAACACTTCTTTTAATTACCTCCTTTTTGAGAAGACCTGACAAACTCTCATTTCAGGGCAAAATGATTGCCAGAATCTAAAGTAGAGCAACTAAGGGTTTTTTAAGAATTTCAAGAATACCATTTATTTTCTCTCACTCCCCCACCACTGTGCTTTTCCTAATTTTATCTTTTGTCTCCTCTCTGCAGTGGCTTTATCATTCAACGTGAAGAATGGAAGTACATTAATTAGAAAATAATTATTCATTTATATTTTTTAAACAACAAAACCAAATGTCAGAGATTGAATTTAATTTATAACTATTTTTACGGATGACTTTTAAAGCTAAGAAACTGTGCGCTTCAAGTAACCAGGATATGGGCTTGATAGAAGAATACAACTTGTATCATTAAATGAATGATCTGGATGTCTGAAGAGATCGCTCAGAAGACGCATGTGCAAAGACAAAAAGTTGGCTTTGTTTACTGAAAATTTTTTACATTGCTGTTTCTCCTTCGTTTCTTCTCTTCCTCGACACTTAAGAGTTATATTTTTAAAGGAACACCTCATCCCTTCCCTCCTGATATTTTTTTTTAAATCAACTTTTTATTTTCAAGAAGGGACATCCTTTGTCTCTCTTTATGTCCAGCACATTCAAAATTGTGTTGTCTCTGGATTGGCTTTCTGTCTCATCCTTCCTCTTTTTATTAATAAAAGATAAAAGTTTTTGACTGGAAAAAGCAGATTTGTGTGTGTAAAAACAAGTGCACTATTTCTCCACCACACCTGAATATTGCTGATAATTTGGCAAAGTTCTGATCTCATATGGATTATGCTCATGCATTTATGTTTGCCTTTTTTAATTTTGAGACAATCAGGTTCTCAGGTTCCTCAGATTTTCATGGAAAGTTTCTGGAATCTCACTGTATTCCTCTAATTTGTTAATGCTTAGCCGGACTAAGAGTTGTTCTTGTATAAGTCCTAGATATGGAAATGATTCTTAGTCATCCCATCACCTCCAGAGTGCCTCTCCCACTCTATCCCCATGTAGGTTTCCAATTTCATATTCTCACAGGCGTCTCAAAAATGTTTGAAGAGTGGAATACAGGAAGTCAAGGGATATCTATTCAAAAGAGCATCTACATTCTGCATAAGAAGCAACTAGATTCTGCAATTTCTATAAAATAAAGTCATGTGTGTGTGTTTTTCCTACCCAACTCTTCTTTTATTCAATCCTGTCTTGTACTAGAAGCGAGACTTGACAGCATTGTAGGAATTCTGGTAGGAAATTCCAACTTGATTATTCCAGGTAAAGGAGATTACTCTTGCAGCCTAATCAAGAAAATCACTGAAAAGGTTCTTCCTTCACCACTACCTTTATCATGACAACACAGAACTTTGCGGTGTTGGGGCAAGTTATAATTAACTGACCTTGAAAACTGTTATTATTTTGGGCTCATTACTTTCTAGGGTCTCAACATTTTTTTTTTACATTGTGGCAAACAAAACTGGATGCGGTATTCCAAGTGTGGCCTTACCAAGGCATTATAAAGTGGTATTAACACTCTTACTATGGAAGGCAGCCCATTCAAATGGATGCAGCTTGCTCCTGAAGGTCATGTATGGGACGTTCTGTGAAAACTGTTCTTTATGTCTGCATAAAAAACATAAAGACATCTCTGATGTCTGCAATGGCCAAAAAGAAAGGCAGCATCTCCATCACGCTTGCCTTCTGATTGTACGCACAATCAAATGAAAGCATGTCAGGAATAATGACATCATTAGCAATTACTGAGCAAAATACTACAGCAGCATCTTTCCGCAACTGCAGTTTGTTCAAAGGAGAGGATATTCTGGCAGCCTGTGCGTTGCTAGAATGTGAAAGGGTCAATCATCCACTTCAGCAGAAGAGTGCTTCATTAATTGGTTACTTTTTTATTTTGCAAAAGCTTATAATTAAAATCATTTTAGTTTGTTATCAGTGATTATATATTCAGTGTTCACAATTAACAGACCATAGACTATGATTGGTATAGAAACATGAGAGCCTATCATCAATTAGAAGTATGTTTTAAAGACTTCTTTGCTTATCTTAACTTGCTCAATAACTATTCTAAAGATTATGTTAAGGATACTCCTAAAGAAAGCATGGATACACGTCTGCAGATCAAAATCTAATACTCTACTAAGCTTTTCTTGGGGAAAAAAACATGCTACCTATGCCATCCAGTTTAAAAAGTTGATCTTTCTGGAAATAAGGATGTCTCCCCTGTAAAATACTGTGCCCCATCCTGATGTCTGCCAGATGACTCCCAGAATCCCCAGAACATTTCTCCATCTTAGTAATTCTTGGCTCAGTTGAAGCCCAAACATCTTAGATTGCCATGATTAAGAAACACTGTTTTAAAGAGTAACATCAAAAATATGCTGGCCTAGATTTCTGACCTTGTAATAATACATCTGGAGGACGCCAATTCAGGAATGTTGTTTTAGAGATTTTGTTCTAATCATTCACACAAAATACAGTAAATTGGCGCATATCAACTTTGTTAGCTTCAAGATGGGTGGACTTCAAATTCTAGGAGTTGAAGTCCTTCCATCTTGAAGCTGCCAAGGTTGAGAAAATAATGAAGTAAATAATTATATGAATAGGTGGGCTTTGTAAAATCAGGAGAGGCAATCTGAGGCTAATAAACCTTGCAAAGAGAGCATTTTGGAGAAATGGCATCTTTGTCGTATTTTAAATTCCTATTTGATGGTAAATGGACATGTGGAACAGGATTGATGTTGAAATATTTGCACTGAGTGATCTTAACTGATTAACCATCCAAACGGGAGGAGGGGGGCATAAACTCATACAGGGAAATGCCTAATTTCTTATTTGTTGTCCTCAATAAGCATAGGTCACTTTTCTAAAGGAATAGTTCTGTACTGAGCATTGTTGACAGTAATAATTAAGCTATCTTCCTTTTCATTTAAGGATAATTCTTAAACTGATAAATTTAGAAGCAGATTCCTGTTACAGTAATTCTTGAAATCAGCATCCAAGCAGAGCAAAAGTGAAAAGCTGAAGACAATTTGGCTTTCTTAGGCCAATGTGCTGGCTTCCTTCATATTTTCTAAGGAGAAAAAAGAAGAAAAAATGTGAATGGTAACCACACTAGTTAAAGAAACAAAACTATTATTTATAAGTCTGAATCTAGCTTGGTCTCTAAAGTGGGAAAGTCCACATCATATTTTCAAGATACCAAACCAATCATGTTTTAATCATATCCTATGGATTACTGTAGCATTATTCAACTAACCCATGTATTTGCCACAAGCTCCTTTTATTCTGACCTTTTCCCCTTCAAGTTATTCTAAACGACATTTATTTAATGCACAGCTCTAAATATTTAAGGTGCCAGTTCAATAAATTTGATGAAACCAATTCAAGGAAGTTGCTTGTTTAGGTTTTATATCTGTACATCTGTTCTTCACACATGCATATAGTTTAAAAAAAAACTGTTGTTCCAGCATTATGAAGCACAAAGACATTTATATGTTCTGCAATCTAGTTGGACATGCATCTAAAACATTATAAGCATGGAATCTGTGAAATCTACACATCCAGCAGTGTATTAGGCCAACTGGACGTAACCAAGATATTTTTCCCCTTTTCTTCAGAATAACATTTGAACTGCAGTTCTTTATTGCATGGTAGGTATTTGTAGCTAATGTAAGACGCAAGTTGCTACTACTAGCCTTGATATCGCTACACCATTTCTGAATCAGAGGTGGGCAGCATTAGCTGGGAAATGAGTATGGTTAAAGAGTTATGGAACTTACAGCATGTCCTTTATAGCTATGGAGCTTATGTCCTTTATAGGGGTGTGCATAAGTAGGGGCATGCATAAGCACATCAGCGTGCCTAACGTCCCAGTCCTACTGTCCCCATGTATTTACACCCATTTCCTGTGTTCTTATTCATGTTTATTCTTATTCCTGTTACCTTGTACATGAGTGACTAACTAAATAAATAAAACAGATCTTTATAGCCCTAAGCCAAGCCCTACTTAACCTGGTCTCTCCATATAGCTGGGATTTCAAGACAGTTCCTAGCCAGCAAGCCAAAGAGCGTGAAAACAACATCCAGCCATCTAAAGGGTATTACGTTGAGGTAGGCTGCCGTGGCTATCTGTAGCTAAGCATTTTGGGAAGCAGGATACTGCCCTAGAGCAGGAGTCTCCAACCTTGGCAACTTTAAGACTTATGGACTTCAACTCCCAGAGTTCCTCAGCTAGTTCCCAACTAGTTCCACAAGTCTTAAAAGTTGCCAAGGTTGGAGACCCCTGCCCTAGGGAGCCCTCTGCACAGATAGAACAGGGTTCTCCTCAAGTCACCTGAAAAGATCCATCAGTTTTGGTCTCCGGAATAGGTCACATTCTCAGGATCCAAAATGCCTGCAAAGACAAAATATTCACACATTTAAATAAAGAGATTAAAAACGTCTATTTCTTAATTTGAAAAAATCGATTAGTGCAGCAAATATTACCTCCTTGGGAGGCTTTAGTTGCAGGGAGGCGGTGAGTGGGGTGGGCTGGTGGTTCAGTGTGACCAGCTATTCCTATAAATAATAAATAAATGTTTTACAAAGTTAAAAAACTACAAATTTAAAGAAGAAGAAAAGGAATACAAGAGAAAAGAAAAAAAAGATATAAAGAAGTGGCTTCTGATCTTTACAGCCATTATAAATGCATTTATATGTTGTCCTCCATCTCTATAGTTCTATCATCGCTTCCTTCTTTCCATATTCTTTTTTTCTAATCCCATAAATCCCAAATTACATATTTTCCATTTTCATACAAAAAAAATCAATTAAGGGTGTTTAGTCACTAAGAAATGTAGCTGTCTTTTCCCTAATCAAATCCCTATATCTGCAAATGTTCTTATCTTTACCAACATTCATTTATTGTGTGTATTTCAGAATCTTCAGCTGTTCCTTTTCCAGGAACTTTGCAACTGACTCATTGTTTAAACCTGGGAGGAAGCTGTCGGCTTTTTAAAAAGCCTCCTGATCCTCTAGAAGCTTTTATTGGCAAACAAATACTAGCTTTTCTCTGATCAGAGTATACCTATAATCCTAGTTTAGCTTGTCTATTAACCAACAATCCCTCCCTTTTTTCTAACAAAATAACAGTCGGATGGGATCTTGTAGGTCATCTAGTCCAACCTGCCCAAGCAGGAGGCCCTATACCATTTCTGACAGCTGGCAGTCCAGTCTCTTCTTGAAAAGCTTCTAATGATGAAAGTCTCACAACTTCTGAAAGCAAGCAGTTCCATTGGTCGAGTGTTCTCCCTGTCAGAAAATTTCTCCTTATTTCTTGGTTGAATCTCTCCTTAATCAGCTTCCATCCATTATTCCTTCTCTGGCCTTCAGGTGCTTTGGAAAATAGGTTGACCGCCTCCTCTCTGGGGCAGCCCCTCAAGTATTGGAACACTCCTATCATGGTCTAGATCAGGCATCTCCAACCTGCGGCCCACATACAACCCTGAACAGCCATTAATGCAGCCCCAAGATGTAAACTTTTAACATTACGTGATTTTTAGCTATATTTTTCATGACTCAATTGCACAGTAGTCAAGTATGGACTATGACCTATGAGGGTATGAACGCTCTGTAGACGAGGGCACTGAGCCATGTTATCTTCACCTCCCATGCCCACCACACATAGTCGAATAGAAATCCATGTGCGTCAGACATTGCATTTGCTTGTGCAGCTTGGCAAGTAAAATGCAATGGTAACAAATTATATGTGTGTGATAATATAATGTGTGTGTGTGCCTGTGAAGACAGACGTTTATTAATCCAGCAAAAAAAAAATTCATAAGTTTTTTGTTGGGAAGCATACATGTAAGTTTTCTGATTTAATCACTACACTTGGGTTTACTGCATTAATTCGTAAAATAATAAGTTAAAATAGCTTTTTGGCAACTGTGGTAGAGTGGTGCAAAAATTAATTAAATAGTTCTTTGCTCATCATATTGATATAATTACATATGCTCCATCACTAATACTAGGAAAATAAATGTTTTTTTTAATGAAAGCACAGCTTCAACATCCTGTCAAAATAACCCAGAACCATAAAAAAAAAATTGAGAAAGAGTTTTCAGCGAAAAATGGAGAGTTGAATACTTTTTTGTCAAAACAAATAATAAGGCACTATGCTTAATTTGCAGGGAACTGTGTCAGTTTTAAAGATTACAAATTGGAAATACATGTAAAACATGCTGCCAAATTCGATGCATATCAAGAGATGTTTTGTAAAAACAAAATAGCAGAACTGAAAAAAGTTTGTCATCTAACCATTTTTTAAACAAATTTACAACTAATTTGATAGTTATGTGGTAGAAAATCTGGTCGCAAAAAAATCAAAACCATTTACTAATGATGAGTTTATTAAGCAATTTATGGAAAGTATGGCAGAAATAATTTATCCTAGGGTTTTTTTTAATGGATTTTTCTAAAATCAGTTTGTCTCACTGTACTATAGCCAGGCAAATTGCAAAAAAATAGAAAATTATATCTTTCCCTATCGAAAGAGATTTGGAGAGTAAAGTTAGTAATTTCAAATTTTATGCTTGGAAGTAGATAAAGTAGTAATGCTAAAAGTATGACTCAATTTGCCATTTTTATTAGGGGTACTGATAACAAATATAATCTCACTGAAGAAAAATGGCTTTAGTACCATTAAAAAACACAACTAAACTTGATTTACCTCAAGCAACAGAAATTACGTTAAAGTGATTTTAAAAAATATATATTTGCTAACAAATCTGGTATAGCTACTGATAGTGGTCTGGTTAGGGTTGGTTTTTTTTTTAAAAAAAAAGCATTTATAAAACTAATAGAAGACAATGCAATTGCTGGCAGCAACTCATATTTGATGAAATACCATTGCATTGTGCATCAAGAAAACGTATGCACAAAAGCTTTAAAAATGGATGGGGCCATTCATTCAAGTGATGATGGGCATGGGGCGTATAGATGGAAGCCAAAGGGCAGGCCTTTGCAGGGGAAGATGCCACCTATGCTTAAGACCAGTGGCGTGTTCCAGCCCTCTGAACTCACTCCCAGACCCTCTCAGAGATGTACCCTGGGGGAGTTTGGCACCAACCAAGGCCACAGGACAGGGGGAGTGGCAGTTGTCATTCGAGAATCTCTTTTGGCCTTCAGGGACCATGCTCCCCACGTTTCCAGATGGGAGACCCTGTTTCTGAGACTAGGCTTCCAGGATCAAATGGGAGTGTTGCTGCTGTACCAGCCTCCCTGGTGTGCAGCAACCTCCCTGCCTCAGCTACTGGAGGCCAATCGGCTTCCAGGTGCAATTCAAGGTGTTGATTATTATCTTTAAAGGTCTCTAAAGCAGGGCTGTCAATTATATTTCTAATTGTCAAACTCCAGGCCCGGAGGCCAGATGCATCATGTGCTGGCCATGCCCACGCCTGGTTTAGCGAAGGGGAGGGGGGAAATCCCGATATGTCATGTGACGCCATCATGACAACGTGAGTTTGACATCCCTGCTCTAAAACATGAATCCAGGATATCTGTGGAACCACCTTTTCCCAGTGGGATATCCCAGTGGGATATTTGTGGAACCACCTTTTCCCAGTGGGATCCCATTCATGCTGCAAAGGGGTCTACTGCAGATCCCATCAGCCAAGGCATTTGACTGGTAAGATCCAAGAGAAGGTCTTTTTCTGCCATGGCTCTCTTCTTTGGAATATCTTGCACAGGAGGTAAAATCTGCCTTCTCTTTTTTTAGCCTTCAGAAAATACCTTAAAACGTGGCTATGGGGCCCTGAAGGGAAAGCTGTTGGCTGGAGGTGGTTGGTAGTGCATGAACAGAGAAGGCACTCCCACTTCTCCACTCCAAACCTATGGATTTTTAGTTTAATCTTTATATGTTCTTATATTTCTAATTGTCTGGATATTTGTATCACACAGTAAGCAACTCAAAGTTGCTTCAGACTGCAAGATGGGTGGCAAGCGAATTTAATATTCATAAGCATAACCATCGCATGAGTAACTCTCCTCATTGATAGCAAGCAGAAAGAAGCTCTTTACCAGTACAGTCTGGACGTCCTTGGATTTTAGTGCCCTCAATTTTGGTGCCATTTTTGTAGACACACCAGCAATAGCCGGTGCTGGAATGGCACTGCATAGGCAGATAGTTCCCCTTTTTATCACACTGGGCACAGAATTTTCCTGGATGGACACCTTTAACACACTCTTCCTTCTGGCACTTGGTTTTCCCTTTAAAAAAAAAACGGGGGAGAACCAAGGAAATGTTAATATTTATAGCTGATTGCCAGTACTCTTTCCGTCCTTTTAAAGCACTTATAAATCACAATAATCACATCCCTTGCCTTCAGAAGAGCACATATGATGATACAGAATGCATGGCCTTTAGTGCAGGTTGTGGCGCAAACTCCCCTCAGCCTCACCCAGCAAGGACAATAACAGAACAACAAGAGTTGGAACGGATCTTGGAGATCTTCTAGTCCAACCCCCTACTCAAGCAGGAAACCCTATACTATTTCAGAAAAATGGCTGTCCACGAATGGCCAGGAATGGTTGGAGTTGTCAAATATCTAGGACAAGGCTGTCAAACTCGTGGGCCACGGGCCAGATGCATCATGCACTTGGTCACGCCCGGTTTTAGCGAAGGGGGGAAAGTCATGATACTTCATGTGACAATGCCATGACAACGCAAGTTTGACACCCCTATCTAGGATATGTGATCCTGGACAAATCAGAGTTAATGACTGCAGTGGTGTATGATAGATTAGAAGTAGTTGTGGACTTTCTATGAGTTAATTACAACAATTGATTGTTAACAGAGGACTTTAAAGTTTAGCTTTGCTGTTGCGGTTACCTATTAAGGGTTCTTTTTTTACAGTAGATAGTTGTCACATTGGTTGGGCAAATAGACTTGTGGAAGCTCATAAACTGTGGGCCTGTTTTGCAAGGGGGAAACTATTGCTCCTTCCGTGTTAAGCTCAAGACCCACCTTTTTCAAATATCTGGCCTGGCCCAACCATAACTTCGTTACGCTCCTGAGGGGTTTTTAATTTAGCAATTTTATTTAGGGGATTTTAAATTGTGTTTTAACTGTGTTTTTAGCTGTGTTTACTGTCTTTCACTTACAAGTCTTCTCTCCTCCATGCACAAATGTAATTGTCCTTGTTTCTCGTATGTATGTGTGTCCTATGTGTATTTTATCCTTTTGATTGTACGCCGCCCCGAGTCCTTCGGGAGAGGGTTGCGGCTAATCAAATAAAATTTGATTGATTGATTGATTGTTGAAATATATTTATCAGTATTCAGCTAGAGGGGAATAATATGCGTGTATGTTTTTTGTTGTTGTTTTATGTCCGTTTTTGTCTTGTTTATCATTTTGCCTTGTCCTTTTTTTTTTCTTTTGGAGTTTGTATTTTAACTTGGGATATAAATTTCAAAAAATAAATAAATATGAGGAGTGGTGGCAGTTGTACTTCAACTATGTCTGAAGAGATGCCGTTCTCCACTGCTGGTGTAATTAAATATGATAAATTTATATATTGAGCTTAATTCAGAAATGAAGTGTTTCTCGGAATGTGGCACAACTCCATGCCAGAAAGCCAGTCCCTCAGGGAGAAGCATTCAATAGAGCTTTCCCAAGGCTGGTGGGGCTTTTGCATACACAATACACATTAGAAGGGAAGGGCGCAACCGAGTCTACTGTATAGCCATCGCATCACACATAAGCAGCCTGCAAGCTCCAAGTAAAGTTTTAACATATGGCTTGGCTGACTGTGTCGGCTACTCCTTAATCATCAAAACATGTTCCATTGCAGCTACAACAAAGGAAAGGGAAGGGTAAGGAAATAATGCTTTTTGTAACAATATGCCACTTTAATTAGGACAGCTATTTCATTGGGATGGCTCCCAAGGAAGCCATTTAGCCTAATGAGAGCAAACACTAATGAGTAGTCTAATGGAGGTAGTATTAATATAAATTCTGCTAATGGGGGCAGTAGTTGATGACTGCTGGGTGGCTAATTGATCTGAAAACCTCAGCCACTGGGTTTGATTTCAAAAACTGCAGAAATCACAGAAGGAAGAATTCTTCTTAAACACAAGATTGGTGCTCAAGTTAGTTGCATAAAGTTACTGAATTTACTGAAGCATTATTGAGTCATTTATGGAGGGGAATTGCTGAAATGCCTCAGATGTTCCCGTGGGTTTTAAATTATATTGAAGAGGCTCTTAATTTGCACCTTGGGTCTTCCTTCCTCCAGATGCAACTTCTAGTTTGTAACTGAAGTATTAAATGAATCATTTATTGCTGTGTATGTGTGTGTGAAGGGAGGGAGGGAGAGAAAACACATTCTTTGTTTGGTGACTTCCAGTGCTTTCTCTTCTCTTTCCATCTAAGGCAGGGTGTCCAAACTTGGCAACTTTAAGACTTGTGGACTTCAACTCCCAGAATTCCCCTGGCTGGGGAATTCTGGGAGTTGAAGTCCACAAGTCTTAAAGTTGCCAAGTTTGGACACCCCTGATCTAAGGTCTGGGCTCTACAGCATGTAAAGCTCATCAACCAACCAGGATCAATAGGTTAACAGGTAGTCCTCGACTTAAGACCACAAGTGAGGCCAAATGTATGTTGTTAAGCAAGTTTGCCCCATTTTACAACTTTCTTGCCACGGTGGTCAAGTGAGCCACTACAATAGTTAAATTAGTCAAACAGTTGCCAGGTGAATCTGGCTTCTTCATCAGCACGTCAGAAGGCTGCAAGAGGAGATCACCTGACCCCAGGATGCTCCAAGCATCATAAATATGAGTCAATTCTGATCACAGGACCGTGGGGATGCTACGACGGCCATAAGTGTGCAAACTGGTCATCAGTCATTTTTTTCAGTGCCGTTGCACCTTTGAATGGTCACTAATCAAACTGTTGTAAATCGAGGACTACCTGTACTGTGTACATTCTGCCCATTGCCTCTTCTTTGTAGAAAGGCAAGGAGTTTCAGCTACAAAAGATTCCCAAGTCAGAGTTCCGGTTCCGGCGGCGGCGGCGACGGGCAGCTCTTTGCCCGCTCCGGCTCCCCGGTGGGCTTCCCCACTCCTTGGGGGGCACAGGACACCCCGCAGAGGACTCCTGCAGCGGCGGCGGCCGGCGGGAGGTCTCTCGCGCGCCCAAGGCACCGGGGAGCAAGCTTGGAGGGCGCTTCGCGTTCCTACGCCTCGTGCCTCGCGCCTCGCTATAAGCCGACTGGAGAATGCAACAATTGAAGGAAGCAGCTGCAGTGCGGTGAGGTTGCTTCTCTCTTCATCCCTTATTCTGCATGAAGATTTACTCAGCCTTTTAAAACTTTAAAATAACTTTCGGAGCATTTTGGAGGTGCGGCTGGAGGGAGGGTTCCCCCCCCCCTTGGACAAGCGGCGAGGAACAATTTTGCTCTCAGCCCCCGGGGAAGGAGGAGGGGGGAGAGCCAACGAATGAAGCCTCACTTAGGCTGAGATGATTTTCTTTTCAATTTAATCCTACATATTACAATGATTTGAGGACTTTTGGAACTTTTTAAAACTTTGTTATGCCTCTGTGCCCAAAACTGGCAGGGCAAGATGGCACACTTCCGTTGTCTTTATGAACTCTGAAACCTGACTCCACCTTTAAAATTCAGGCTTCCGGTCTTTGTCTCCGTGTCTCCCAGAGGAATCTCTTGTGGATTGGTATTTTTTAAACCTTCTAGGGGAAATTTTCTATCTATTGCCAGACTTATTGGAGAGACTCTCTTCTGCCTGGTTCTTCTGCTCCCGGATTCACCTGGCTATCCTTCTTTTCTAACTGTTTACTTCATATTTGGACTGAACTTCTAACGTTATAAAGGATGGCATCCAAAAGACCCCCTCCTGGAAAACCTGGCTTTGCCACTTCCGTTCCAACATCCGCAACATCCAGTCCAGCCACACAGTCAAAGATAACAGAACTGATGCAACATAAGACTACAGAGATGGACTTTCAACAAATGCTTCAACAAATTTTACAGGGCCAGGAGGAAATCAAGAAACAGCTAAGGGAAATGAAAGATGAAATTAAAGAAAATCAAGCCCAAATATATAAGAACTCACAAAGACTGAATCTTGTGGAAGGGGGGGTGGAGGAGGTGAGGGGGGGGGTAGAAGCTGTGCAGAAAGGGAACAAAGATCTTGACATCCAACAGATGAAAATAGAATTTGAGAGAATGTCCTATTACCTTAGATTTCAAAATGTTATAGAAGAAGATGGGGAAAACATAAGGGACATCATGATAAACATCCTGGCTGACTACACACATAAAGAAAAACAACAGATGGGGTGGGACATAGACCTGGTTTATAGAGTGAACTCAGCTTATGCTAGAACTCACAATGTACCCAGGGAGGTTCACATTAAATTTCTTAGAAAAAGCACAAGAGATGAAATTCTGGGTGTACAAAGGGGGCAAGCATTGACATACCATGATATGGAGATAACCATTCTGAAGCAGATCCCTAAGAAGATTAGAGAAAAAAGGAAGAATTATTCGCAATTAGCGAATAAATTATACCAGAAAGGGGTGTGGTTTAGATGGTTGATGCCTGAAGGTATGCTGATATTCTGGGAGGAGACAAGAATTAGAATCAATTCACCCATAGAGGCGCAGGCCTTTATGGAAAAAAACAGAACACTCCTAGAAAAAACACGAGACACTACAGCGGACACGCAGGACACGGGAGGGGCCAGAGCTCTGCCAGTGGAGGGAGATGGGGCAATAGCAAGAAGACTCAGATCACAAAAATAAACAAGAAAATCATATTATTATAAACTGACCGAAAGTGATAATGGAATTATATCTGGATTTTATATTGTAATGTCTAATCTGATTGAATTTAGTAACAGAACTAATATGCTGATTGTAATCAATTATATACCAATGCATTATATATATATGTATACTATGAGTATGGAGAGAGGGGCGCCTGTCACACTCTGCAACTGCCATAATTTGTATACCTGTCCATTTACCCTTTTCCCTATAAATGTTGAAAAACCAATAAAAAATTTTGTTGAAAAAAAAAAAAGATTCCCAAGTCAAGCACCCCAGCAGTAGTAAAACAATCAGTACTGCATAAATAGCTTGTTCCAAAATTAATTTGTATTAATTGATCCAAAAGACCAAACCCCCCCTCCCCAAATGATGTCCAATGTGTTCAAAGCGGTTTCTTCAATGGGTGTTAGGGAGCCCTGACAAAGAAGATGGGATGACAAGAGAAAACAGTGGCTTGGCCATTGTTTCCATGTTATAGAATAGAATAACAGAGTTGGAAGGAACCTTGGAGGTCTTCTAGTCCAACCCCCTGGCTAGGCAGGAAACCCTATACCGTTTCAGACAAATAGCTATACAACATCTTCTTAAAGACTTCCAGTGTTGGGGCATTCACAACTTCTGGAGGCAAGCTGTTCCACTGATTAATTGTTCTAACTGTCAGGAAGTTTCTCCTCAATTCTAAGTTGCTTCTCTCCTTGATTAGTTTCCACCCATTGCTTCTTGTTCTACCCTCAGGTGCCTTGGAGAATAGTTTGACTCCCTCTTCTTTGTGGCAACCCCTGAGATATTGGAACACTGCTATCATGTCTCCCCTAGTCCTTCTTTCTCTACCCTTATGATCCTTCTTGTTCTCTTGCTCACTGGGATCAGCCCTAATCTGCTACTGACATGGACTCTTGATAAATGTAGGGGTCTAATAAAGACGGACATTTTCTTCCCAACTTAAGACACTGGCCAATTTACATCAAGAAGGGATTTGAAATTTATACACAATGAGTTATACCCAAACGGCAATATTGCTTGGCACATCGTTCAGTAACCCCCCTGGATAGATTGTTCTCAGAAATAAATTGTTGAAGGGCCAAAGGCAAATGGTTTATTTTGTGCAAAAAGGAACCGAAAAGGACAGAATAACGCACTGATATAATTTTACAGCTGGCAATAAGAATACTGAATTCAACCAACATTGGCAAGAAGAGAGGAGCCGTACCCTTGGCGTCAATTAAAAAAATGTTTGCATCTTAAAAAGCCTTCTGGACAGAGCATTGGCTTCGAGTGAAGGGCCTGCCTTGGCTTGTTTGAGAATAGAACCAAGCTTTCATCTAGTTCCCACACATTATTCTGTCTGGGAAGGAAGTTTCTCCTCTTCCAACTCTCCATCCCAACTAGTTTGGAAGATGGGAGGACCGCGTAGGATGGAGAGCTGCAACTTGACAAGGAATTTGTGGAAATGGCAAAATTCCCTTTGCAACAGAACAAGAGATTTTCATTTACAAGATCATTTTCTTTTAATGACTCCATAACCCCTTGTGGGGTGGAGTCTGGGCAACTGAATGGAGCTAAGTGTTTAGTAGCCGGATGCCCTTCCTGTTGCCAATGCAGAGTTTTGTTCAGCAGATATATCCTCATTGTGCCCAGAGAGAAAAATATCTGCCTCTACGGAGGATCGAACTCACAGCCTCCTGGTTGTGAGGCAAGAGCTCCACCTCTAGGCCACCGCACCACTCATTTGAATTTACAAGAAGGTGCCTTTGAATTCTTTCATAGAACATGGGGCTTCCTTCGAGTAAAAGAAAGAAAAAAGCAGCTCAAGGCTGACTCAGCCTTCCATCCTTCCGAGGTGGGTAAAATGAGGACCCAGATTGTTGAGGAAAATATGCTGACTCTGTAAACTGCTTAGAGAAGGCTGTAAATCACTGTGAAGCGGTATATAAGTCTAAGTGCTATTGCTGATTGGACGCACTTCAACCAAAGGCATCTTCCTGCAATTGGCTTTCTTCAATACCATAGTGCTATGTACAGGTAGTCCTCAACTTACAACCACAGCTGAGCCCAAAATTTCTGTTGCTAAGCTGTTGCTAAGCTCTGTTGCTGTTAGTGAATCACTGCAGTTGTTAAGTGAACCACGTGTTTGTTAAGTGAATCTGGCTTTTCCCATTGACTTTGCGTGTTAGAAGCCAGTTGAGAAGGTTGCAAATGGTGATCACACAACCCCAGGGCTATGCAATTGTCATAGACACAGGCTGGTTGCCAAGGGCCCAGGTTTTGATCACGTGGCCATGAGGAGGCTGCAATGGTTGTAACGGTGAAGAACGATCATAAGTCAGTTTCCTCAGTGCTATTGTAACTTCAGATGGTCACTAAACGAATGGTTGTAAGTCGAGGACTACCTGTACGGTACTGATCCTAAACTATGAAATAAGCAAAGCTACATAGGATGGGACCAGGGGGGGGAGAGACAAACCCTCTAACCTTTCTGCATATACTCATTATTTAACTTTCCTCACAGAGCTTGGGAATGCCTTCTAGTATATTGTTGCTGTTCCTACTCATTTCCTACACTTCTTTGGGATGGTAAGCACAAGTAGAACATGACACTTTGATCTGCTCTGAGGTGAATGGATTCATTCTTTGCTTCCAAGAATTTCATGCTTGGTTCACGCTTAAAACTTGTTTGTTTCCTACAAGTCTAGCATGCATACCTTTTTCTTCGTTATCCTCTTTTTGGGCCATTTGGAAGATCAGCCACTTGTGCATCCAGGTTTCAAACTCCTGAAAACAGACCAGATATCGTTACTGAAGGTTAATTATATTAAATTAAGGCCACTATTGTTCTGCCCCTCCTTGGTAACCCCTTGGAGAACAATCTCTCCTAAAGAGGGCTGTTAAAGGTCCATAGGAAGATGCAGATGTTTCTTATGTAAGTAGAGAGGAAGGTAGAAAAGCAGGGAATTTCTGGTAGGACTATATTTGACCCTCCTGTAGCAGTGGAATAAGGCAGTCCAAGGTCTTGGTAAGAAAATGAGGGAATCACAGAAGAGGGATGAAGATTCAGGAAAGAAAATCAGTAGCATCTAAAGAGGAGGAACAGGACTCTAGGAATGATAGAGACTTACCTTCCAGTCATTGTAACCCATGTGGATCTTCAGGTGTCCCATATTTTCCAGGAAGTTGCTTTTTAATTCAGGAAAAGTTCTGGTTGGGTTTTCTCGCTAAAGAGAGAGACATATTTACAGTACAAGAAGGGCTGTTGTTCAAGAGTACCAGGCATAGGTTCGTATGCTGATTATTATTTTTCTTTTCATTTCGGCTTATGATGTGGCTAAGCCTTTGCAGTTATGTTTAATACGTTTAGGTTTAGGATTATGCATGAATTCACATGCTCTGCTGAACTACCGAGTTTCCCCACAAATAAGACAGGGTCTTATTTTCTTTTGACCCCCAAAATAAGTGCTTGGCCTTATTTTGGGGGAGGTCTTATTATTTTTGAGGTGCAGGAGCCCCCTTAACTTCAGCCTGCAGCCCACAGATCAGCTGGTCCGGAGAGGGCCAGAAGTTCTGTCTTTGTTTCTGGCACACTCTTGCCAGCCCTAGCGTCATTGGGCCTACTGCTCTTTTTGCGGCCGCCACTAAGAGGAGCGCAGTAGATAAGGTTTACCAGAGCGGCCTCCACAAGGCTGTTCCACATGGATGGCAAGTGCATTAGAGACGCGTTGAGCATGTTCCCCCCTCCCCCCAGGAAATGGTGGGGACCGGCTACGTATGCAATTAAATGTTTTAGGGGAGGGCTTATTTTGGGGGGGAGGGTTTATTTTATCGCATGCGCTCAAAAGCCCGATTAGGCTTATTCTCAGGGGAGGTTTTTATTTTCGGGGAATCAGGGTATGATTTGTTTAACTATGACATATTAAAACAGCTGGTATCAGCTTCATGCAACATGCTTAGCCCAAATGAAGCAACAAAGTGTGTGATGACTTTGCATGTTGTATGAACCAGGTGTGAAGACTAGGCTTAGTTTACACATTATGAGCAACTTGGTTTCAGCTGTTTAATGAAGTGCCCTAATCTGTAAGATCATCTAGACAGGACTGCAACAGTTCTGTAGATTGGAACTGGATCTCCACTTGATCCCTCTGAATGGTAATTTAAAATAGAAAAGGAGTTGATGGGATAGGAGTTGCTGGCATCCCTAACCCATAGTTCTCCTCCCTCCAATTTACTTCCTAAATTCCCTTCCTTGTAAAGAACAAGGAAGCTGACCTTGATGGAGACATGCAGCTGCTACCTAAAAATGAAACATTTTTAAAGTCTAGGAACAGATGACGTTAGGAAGAGCCTTCGGCATAGACCTCCCTAATTCACTGAATTATAGGAGGAGAGAGCCAGTGTAGCACAATGAGGCTGTGGCAAGAGACTGTTATTACATCCAACCTCAGAGTAGATTTCACCTTCTTAGCTAAAGGAAGGCTAAAGCTATTGTAGAGTTTATTTCCTAGCCTGGTCTACTCAATGGCACTGACAATCTGTCTCAGTGGCATTCCAAAATCTGAATGTAACTCTCATCACAAGAAAAGCAGATAAGCCAAAGAGGTTTTGAAAATATCCATTTCACGTATCTAGCAAAATTAACTCTGAACACATGGGAATATCTAGGCTGGGGAGTGGTGCTAAAGCACACAGATCAAGCAAAAGAGGAACTTGAAATAAAAAGTACAGATCTCTTTGCACAGTTAAAGTGAGAGCACTTGGCAAGAGGAACTCTTTGGTCAGGGTCCAAAGCAGTTACACGCCTGGCTGTGAAAAACTAGCACAGAATTACAGTTTGTGCTTTGTCGTTGCAAGAGAAAAATAAATGCTAATCAACTTATCCGGAACAAACTGGTGCACCAAAAGTTTGCTTTCATCAGCAGCTTCCTTAGATCTTGGCAGAAGCTACTGCTAGGTTCTGTAAGATTCACTAAAGAAGGCCCTTCCCTCTCCCATTTTTCTTTGAGTTTCAGTTGCTCCACAGATTGTATGTATCTGCAGTCAAGGATCGTTGCTGATTCTCGTGTCTGGAGAAAACATTCAACGGTCAACTTCACTGCTTGAAAAGCAAAGTCGATTAATGAGATTTATAAAAGTAATGAAGTCTCAGATCTGATTCTAACAAGGAAAAAGGATAAAGTTTCTGCGGAAAATAGTTTAACACAGTGATGGCGAATGTTTTTGTCCTCGCCTGCCAAAATTGTGCGCACGTGCACAATAGCATGTGCACGCATGCCCCACACCCATAATGCGATGCGCCCCACCCACCTGCACATATTCACGAGACCACCCCCACACATGCACACGCTACCTCTCCCCCCCACGCATGCGTGCACTACCTTCCCCATGTAGGGAGGAGGGAGTTTTCACCCTCCCCAGGCTCCAGAGGCTTTGCTCAAGCCTCCGGGAGAATGAAAATGGCCTCCCCCGGGCTCTGGAGGCTCTCCGGAGGCTAGAAACACGCTCTGTTTTTGGTACCAGGAGGCTTCATGGAGGGCCTCCGGAGCCTGGGAAGGGTGAAAAACGGGCCAACTGGAAGTTCAAAAATGAACTTTCGGTAGGCCCGTCGGGCCTGTTTCTCACCCTCCCTAGGCTCCGGAGGCTTTCCTGAAGCCTGGGGAGGGTGAAAACAGCTTTCTCCGCCCCCCCACCCCCACCCCCGAAGGCCAAAAATTAGCTGGCCAGTGTGCACATGCACGCTGGAGCTGATGGCTTGTCTGTCGGCAGATATGGCTCCGCGTGCCACCTGTGGCACACATGCCATTGGTTCGCCATCACAGACTTAATGAATATTAGACGCTGGGTGGAAGGTAGAGGCTCAAGGAGGAGCCACAACCTTGAGAGAGAGAGAGAGTTTGAATACAGCAACATGTGGTGTACGCTGTGCCTTTTCTCTCAAGCTTTCATGCATCACTGAGTGCAGATTTGCGGGAGTACCCACAATCGGGACACAATGCTTTGTCACTAACGCAAAAGTAGCATGACGAGACCCCCCTTACCAAGAGCATGCGTTTGACTTGATCCTCGGTGCTATTAGTCAGCTTGTTTTCCATCTGCAAAAACTGTAAAAAGGAAAATAGGGATTTATACCAGGAAAGGAGAAAATTAGAAGGAATTCCCTCGACCCTTGAATTACAATAGGCAGTGATGGGGTGTGTGTATCTATTCTTGTGATCCTAAGAGAAGAAGGGAGAGACTGAGGTAATTTAAACATAATGGTTGCCTCCCTTTGTGTGTATCGATTCTAAATACACTTTGTGGGTAAAGTTCTAAACAATTCTAAATTGTGTGTAACCATGATCCATGAAAGTTTGTGGAAAAACAAACGTGTTGCCTTGAGAGTACTACATAACCCTTGGTTGAAGTGCTGTGAAAGGTGAACTTTTAAAACTAGCCAGTTTTTTATTTTTTCACAAGTTGCAGAACTGCCCATTGAAATAGTTCAAGTGGAACTATTGGGAATTCAACCAGTGATGGGATTCAAGTAATTTAACAACCAGTTCTCTGCCCTAATGACCAACTGGAGTGTGTGTGGCTCAGTGGTCATGTGACTGTGTGGGTGTGGCCAACTCAACTTGCCTCAGGTCGATGGGCGCTTCGCCTTAGCTATTACAATGTAACGGGAGAGGCAGTTTCTGTAAACAGGGCAATAAAGATTAGGCTAGAAACAACACCAGAATGTTTCTTTTCTGCCTTACAGGATTAGCCCTGTAAAGTGGAAAAAACCGAAATGAGATTTATTCTTCTGCTTAGAAAGTTAACAACCGGTTCTCCCGAATAGGTGTGAATTGGCTGAATCCCACCACTGAATACAACACAGATAGACAACAATAAGTCATGGAACGGAAAGGAGCAGTGGCCTTCAGTGTCTGTTCTATTTACCTCCGGTTCATTCAGGGCCAAAGGCATCACATTGGCCATTGCCATCTTTGGGCCTGATCTTTGGACATCTGTGGGAGGAAAGAGAGTTGTAATATACATACCGAAAGGCGTAAACACAAGAGCATTCACAAATGCCTTCTACCCTTATACTTGTGTCAAACCAGGGACATAAGAATTTGAGTCCCTGGTTGTAATCCAGACAAATCTCTGAAGCATGACAAGGGCATGTTTACCTTTGTGCATGTGTGAGTGTGTCCAATAGAAATGTTGACTGGCTTTCTTTGAGTCGGAAACCCTGTCCTTCATACCCAACCACAAATTACTTTCAAAAATCCCTTTTCCTACCAGATGGCTTTTTCCAAGCAGGATTAAATGAAGAGATCATGGCGAGCTTGTGCAACTGCAAACAAGATGCCACAAGTACACCTTGTCTAAGGTCCATCCATCATCTTTGCGCTCCGCAGCTGAAAGTAAAAGGAAGGGGTGGGGTGGGGGTAGTTGACTAACTTTTAGAGATGCTGCCGGTCAGGGAGTCCAGTTTCAGTTGCTGGGTGTTCTTGGTCAGCTTGGTGATCTGGTTGTCATGCTGATACACAAAGTAGACAGTCACAGCCTGGCCAGCGAGGAGCAAGACCCCCAGGAGAGAAAAGATAGTGTAGGCTGTCCCCTTGCTGCAAGAATTGCTGCCAAATATAAGAGGTGTGTGTCAGTACTCACCCAGCCATCCTAATGTCTGTCCCTCCCTCTCTAACCGGAGGTCCTGTACTGAAACATCTGCATTTAAGTGGTGATGAATGCACACCTGCAGGATTCTGCTAGAGTTACATGTTGCTTAGACATTTCTTCTATTTATCATGCAGAACTCTGCCTGTTGCAGAGTAATTACCAAGTTAGTTGGATAGCAGATGACTCGGTGATCCAGCCCATTATGATTTTGTTAAAAATTAGAATTATAGAGAAAGAGCAAATGAAGTCATTGCAGGTAGTCCTTGACTTGCAACAGTTCATTTAGTGACCATTCAAAGTTACAAAAAGTGACTTCTGACTGTTTTTCACACTTACAACCATTGCGGGATCCCCACGACCACGTGATCAAAATTCAGGCGCTTGATCGCTGACTCATATTTATGATGGTTGCAGTGTCATATGATTCCCTTTTCTGACCTTGTGACAAGCATAGGATATTTGATTTCCTTATTGATAGATCCCAGTTTGTGCAAGTTGGAAGAAAAGTTTCCATCTCCATCTCCTTGAGTCGGGGCTCCCCACAGGGTTATGTCTTGAGTCTGCTACTGTTCACCTGGATGACCCACGACTGCTGTGCCAAATCTGCTACGAATCATATTGTGAAGTATGCAGATGACATGGCAGTGGTGGGTCTTATCCAGGCCGACAATAGGGAAGAGGTGAAAGCTTTGGTGGACTGGTGCAATAAAAGTAACCTGGTTCTAAATGTTAATAAAACGAAGATCACTGTAGATTTTAGAAAGAGCTGACATAGTCATACTTCCCTCAGTATCAAGGATGCAGCTATAGAGGTGGCCAACAGTATTGAGTATCTGGCGGTGCAGACAATTAACAATCTGAACTAATCTCTGCACACATCATCCTTAGTGAAGCGTGCAAACCAGCATCTGCATTTCCTGTGTCAGATGAGCGTGCAACTTTCTCCTTCTGTCCTGGCCACTTTTTACAGAGACACGATTGAGAGCGTTTTCACAAACTGCAGCAATGTTTGGTTTGGCGGCTGCAGTGCCTCAGAGAGAAAGTCCATACAGAGAGTGGTAAGGACAGCCGAGATGATTGTAGGAAACTTGCTTCCCATTATTCAGGGTACTGCTTATAAGCTATGTGCTTAGAACTGAGAGCATTGTCAGAGACCTGCACACCCACTTCATGGTCTGTTTCTGTTGCTCCCCTCTGGGAGGAGGTTTTGAAATATTTCCAGCAGGACTACCAGAATATGTAACAGCTTTGTTCCCTATGCCATCTATCTGGTATAAACTCACAAGATTCTTTTTCCCCCCACTATGTATATGTACACATTTGAACTAAACTATGATGTTTTTCTGTATCATATGTGTGTGTGTGTATGTTATAATGGTTATCTTTTGAGAGCTGAATGCAACAAAACTTCATTTTAATGCATGCTGATTAGCATACATTTAAAGTGACAACAAAGTTCTGTCCTAATCTATTCTATCAGATGATCCCCTTTTGCGACACTTAACTTTCACTTAACAATTGTATCACTAATTTAACAACTGCAGCTATTCACTTAACAAATGTGGCAAGGAAGGTCATAAAATGGGGAAAATTCAAATGGCTCACTTAGCAACAGAAATATTGTGGTTGTCAACTGTGGTTGTAAGTCAAGGATTATCTGTATTTTTCCCCTTTCACCAAAGGATTAATTTTCTCATGGAAATCCCTCCCTTCCCTCCCTTTGGAAGCTGCCAAGCCTAGCCTAGCATAGAGGCAACTAAGTATACAATCTACCACCACCCTCCTGAACAAACATTGCAACATAAAGCTGTGGCTTTTGTTTTTATATGTATAACACAGATCAAAATGGATACAGTGGAATAGGCAGAAAATCACACATGGCCAATAAAAAAAGTCCCCTATCAAATTACAGAAAACCCTGTCTTCCCCTGTATCTTACCTCTCGCATAGCTCACAAAATAACCTAGTCCAAAAACAAACGTGGAAAATTCCCAAGAAACCCTTATATGATTCATTAATTTGTTGCTTGCAAAATAGAAGTTGAAAGCGAAAGCGAAGAAATGTTTGCCAGCACAACGCAACGAGTATAACAAATTTCAAGGTTTTTGTTCTGGCTACTTCCCTTGTAGGTTTGCACTTTGTGACTGCTCCAGGGAAGTCCACAGAAGGTGATTTAAAAAATAATAATAATCAAGATGTGCGACATGTAAAAAACAGGTGGAGTTTTGAACAATCAGTATATACATGTATTCACTGATTATCGAGGCAGCTACAGGCTACAGAAGGAGAACCTTTGGAATGAAAAGTCACTGTTTTTTTTAAAAAAAGATGGACATGTTTGACAACACTATCCTTGAAGAGCCTTTTCCACAATGCCAAGTTTTATATGCAGGTATTTTTTTTAAAAAAGCAATCAAGAAGAACTTTCAGTCTAAGGTTTCCGAATTAGCAGGTTAGTTTAACCTTGTAAAATATTATTAGGTCTGCTTGCTGCTAAGGTGGTCATGTTGTCTCCAAACAATTCTGGAAAAGAGGCTAAAAAATTACTTGAAATTCATAAACTGAATCCCACAGACATAATAATTGGGGGAGAGTTCTTCTGTAGGTTAAAGAATTCCACTTATGATTTAAATAATTATCATAAAAACACACTAATTGTTCAAGATTTATTTCCATCAATATCAGTAAGTTTTTAAAGGTGACAACGCCCTCCAGCTAACTGCATTCCCGGTGACTGCATACTTGGCAGCATTACTAATGTGGTTCCCTTTCTTCCAGAATGTTCTTTTAATTTCCTAATCTAGAAATACCAGGTGGTTCTCCCCAGTGGTGGCTTTCAAATTTTTTTAGAACCTCTTCTGTAGGTGTGACCTGCTTTGTGGGAGTGGCTTGCCGGCCATGTGACAGGGTGGGAGTGGCTTGCTGGCCATGTAACTGGGTGGGAGTGGCTTGCCAGCCATGTGACTGGTGGGTATGGCCAACTTGTAAAATGTGGTGAAACTCACTTAACAACGCTCTTGCTTATCAACCAAAATGTTGGCTCAGAAACTCCGGCATTTGAAGCATGCAAGTCTTAAAGCTGTCAAGTTACAAGACCCTTGCACCCCTAACCCTTTATTTAAAAAAAAACCCAGGGTGTTCAAACTTGACAGCTTTAAGACTTGTGGATTTCAACTCCCAGAATTCCCAGAATTCCTCCTCTCGCTCTTCATCTTGAAGGGCGGGGGGAGGAAGCTGGAACCGGTTGTAAACGGCACTGTAGATTTATATATTTATATATAGAAGAGGTTAGAACTGGCAGGAACCCACCCAACTTCTCCCACACCTAAGTACTACCCAGGACAGACCCTCCTTCTGAGGACTGAGTGTCCTGGTATACTCTGGGCAGGCTTCCATTTTAAATTAAGTTAGAGTGGATTCAAAAGCAGAATATACTATGGTGTGTTGCCTTGGAGAAAAAAAAACTGTAGAGAGTTTAGCATTTTAACTGCAAGTTAAACCAGCATGCACTCAGTGGGAGTTAGAAAATGTGCTCATAACTGAAGTATAGATGAGAGGTTTTTGAACACATTTCACCCTAGCAACAGCTAATCATCTGGAATCTATTAAATGATTGCTTTGATTATTGGCTTGTCTTATAGTGTCTGTGGCCAGCTTTACAGCGGTATAATTCCCTAAAAATGGTCTCCTTTATTAAGAATTATTTTTCACCATGTAAAACTTTACAGCATCTGAGGACATAATATATAACTTTTGGCACTGTAAAAAAATATAAATGTGGTTTAGAATATGAGAACTCAGATTCACATTTCTGCTGATTTACGAAGCTTTGAACATTTTACAGGACTCTTATGAAAGTAATATGGTCGAATTTTAGCTTTTCTTAAAGAAGTGATCAGATGCCTATGTAATGAATTTTGGGGATCAAAACTAAAAGTGATATTCTCCTTTTTTTAAAAAAATGTACAAAGTAGTTCTACTGGGCAGAATTAATAATAATGAAAAGCAAAGGGCAATTCGTGGCTACAAATATGTTTTAAAATGACACTTTTAATGCAAAAAAAAATTTACTGCTTAGAAAGGAACGAAAAGGACAGAGAAAGAGAAATGTGTTATATTTCCAAAGCACTATTGTAAAACAAAATTGAAAATGGTGATATATCAGAGAAAATGTATAATTCTTTGCCAGTGATTAAAAAATAGCTCCAGTACTTATTTGGTTTTAGCACATAACTTAATATATTGTTAAACAGATAACCAATACTGTGGCTTCCTTATAACCCAACTGGTTTTCTTAAGCACCAAACACAGTGTCTAAACTTTTCGGTAAGATTGAAAGATTGCCCTAGAGTGACTGTGCTAACGAAGCAAGCCCAGCATGAAAAGATTCAAGGTTAGAAATATGCCTACGCTTGAACAAGGTTTATAATCTTGTGCTAAGAATGGAATGGAATGGAATTGTGCTAAACCAAAATATGGTTGAGTTAACATATAGCGTGAACTATATTGTGATTTATAAAACATAGTTTACGACGCGGCATGACTGTAAAGCCAATTATACGTTATTCAATAAACCATAGTTGAAGACAAAAATAAGAGCAATCTAAGCAATATAACCCCACCCATGTTTATTCACCCAACCCCATGAATACAAAATGGGCTTATTTCCATAGGATTAAATGCTAGGAATTGTAAACCAACCCAGGTGGAGGGCATTGTGCATGGAAAACTGCCACTAGCCTTTGGCCAATGCACTGAGGGTCTACTTAAATGCTTGTCTTAGTTCCTTCTTAGATAGATGTTCCAGCATAGATGGTTCTAGAGACATTGGGGGTTTTGCAGAAGGACACCCCCCCCCGTTACTATGTTTCTCACCTACATCAAATGTCCCCTATTTTTCATTACGATGGGGGGTGCAATACTGGACACTCAAAACTCAGCCCAAGGAAATGGACTGAGTGGTAGCTACAAATACCTTGTTTGTTGTCTTGCAGAACCAGTTGGTGGGATAAGAATATGGTCGTCCTCCATGGTCTTTATTGCCTCAGGAGCCGAGTTGTGGCAATGTGGTTGATGGCTGGGAAATGAGAATTTTTAAAAGTTGGCTGGGCTTTTCAAGTGTTTCTTGAAAGGCAGATGAAGGAAGTGAAAGTAGAAAGTCCTAGGTAGTTGGAAATACCCTTCAATATACTGCCCACATTATTATCATAAAGGAATCTAATTGGGCATTTTTATTCTAGATTTAATTTCTAAGAGATGTCATTGGGTACTCAAATGACATCACCTGTTGGCAGGCAACCTGTGGCTGTTCTTTGTTCCATCCAACTGTTAGCGTGCAGTAGCTTTCTCAAACCAGCCTTTATCATAGTTAATGATTTTGTAGCTATTTTACTAACGAATAAAATGCTACTGGGAACAAAGCTGTGTGAGGTGTTAGGAATTTTCCTTTAAATTCCGGTCAAATAACAGTCTGAATAGATTGTAGTTCATGTTCAATTCGCACAGCTTTCTTTCAAGTTGATATTGCCTCCCTATGCTATTTCAACTATTTTGACTCTCTCCATACTCAAAATGGTGTTTCTTCCTGAGAGTACTTTTGCATGTGTTTTAATAAGTGCCAATTCACAGGAAGCTAGCATCTAGTTCAGGATCCATTCCATCCCTCAATGAGAAAGGTTTCATAGGTAAAATTCTCACAGAAAATTCAACCCCAGAACAAGGATGTAGAATTCTGAATTTTGGAAATCCTCAACTAGTACCCAACAGTTCTTATCGGCACCTTAGCAGTGCTGAAACAAATAGCAGTATGGTCATTATTTCATTCATTTTAAAATAAATTTTTGAGCTAGATCAGAGGCCCAGTTTTAATGCACTCATTTTATCCAGTGGCTTATGTTAGGCAGAAATTTAAATTTAGGCTGGAATTTGTAGTAGACTAAAATACAAAGAGATGATTGGAGAATCTGGACAGTTTCCTAATCTGTAGTATCCAGTGATGGGTTTCAAATTTTTTTAGAACCTCTTCTGTGGGTGTGGCCTACTTTGTGGGAGTGGCTTGCCAGCCATGTGACCGGATGGGTGTGGTTTGCCAGCTATGTGACTGGGTGGGCGTGGCCAACTTGTAAAATGTGGTGAAACTCACTTAACAACGCTCTTGCTTAGCAACCAAAATGTTGGCTCAGAAACTCTGGCATTGAAGTGTGCAAGTCTTAAAGCTGTCAAGTTACAAGACCCTTGCACCCCTAACCCTTTAGGAAAAAAAACCCAGGAGTGTTCAAACTTGACAGCTTTAAGACTTGTGGACTTCAACTCCCAGAATTCCTCCTCTCGCTCTTCATCTTGATGATGTACGGATGGGCGGGGGGCAGGGAGCTGGAACCAGTTCTAAACGGCATTGTAGATTTGTGGAACCTCTTCTATAGAAGAGGTTAGAGCTGGCAGGAATCCACACCTGGTAGTATCACAGTACAAGATAAATTCCAGCATCATGAATAGACTTTACTGGCCAATTGTGCTTTTCACTCATCTTCTTTCCTTTGAAGCTCTTTTTAATCTAAGATCTACTTGAGAGGGGTCCTAATCCTCAGGAGCAGTTTAAATATTCAAATCATGATTTAAATATAGTCTTTTGACAATTTTTCCCAACCAGCCAGTAGGCATACTTTAATTTATATGCTTTCTTTAATATTGATAGGGAATATTTTTCCAATGGTTACTGGATCAGCACGTTCAGTTGAGAGATTAAACCGGACCAGCAATATTCCCCTACTAAAAGTATCAGAAAATCAGCTGGTCACTGGGAAAGACATGGCAAAAGAGATGGATACATGCTCCCATTGTTTAGTGCACACATTCTGTAGCTATTATACATCACATGGTGCACACTGATCCACTAAGGCTGCCAGACATCTGAGGACAGAAGAACAACCATAGCACAAGAGAAGCGAGCGCTCCGCAAAGCCAGAGCTGCAAATGCTGGAACAATGGTACCCACACGTCTGCCCGACATGTGGCAGAACATGCCCGTATAGGTCTTACCAGCCACCTACGGACACATTGTGGACAGTCCATAACCTGATAGATGTCAAGGTCCTCTTTGAACACGATAGACAAACATCATCATGTTACTCAGACCTTTGTGGCCAGATTTTCCACCAATGCTCAATAGCCTTGAAGAAGACCTAGGGGTAACAGATAGGCTGCTTCTGAGCAAAATAGGTCTTATTAAAAGTAACTTTTCACACTTCAGAAGATAAACTTCACAAACGTGGGTGACTTCCATTCAGAACTTAAAAAGGCATGTCCCCAAATCAGATATATTTCCTGGTGCTCCAAGGAAATATTCAGATCGTTTAGAGTTTTGGGTCCCAATATCATTGTTGAGGCTGGTACTTATTCTCTTGCCTCTGGGTGGCATTTTTAGGTCAAATAATTGAGCCAAAGGGGTGAGAGGTTGGGAGTTCTTTTCAGGAGCTGCTGGTTTGGGCCACCTTGGCTTCTACTGATTTAATTTTTAAAAAAACTTTCTTTAAAAAATACAGTACAATAGCAAAGTTGGAAGGGACCTTGGAGGTCTTCTAGTCCAACCTCCTGCCTAGGCAGGAAACCCTATACCGTTTCAGACAAATGGCTATCCAACGTCTTCTTAAAGACTTCCAGTGTTGGGGCATTCACAACTTTTGGAGGCAAGCTGTTCCACTGATTAATTGTTTTAACTGTCAGGAAATTTCTCCTCAGTTCTAAGTTGCTTCTCTCCTTGATTAGTTTCCACCCATTGCTTCTTGTTCTACCCTCAGGTGCCTTGGAGAATAGTTTGACTCCCTCTTCTTTGTGGCAACCCCTGAGATATTGGAACACTGCTATCATGTCTCCTCTAGTCCTTCTTTTCATTAAACTAGACATACACAGTTCCTGCAACCGTTCTTCATATGTTTTAATCTCCAGCTACCTAATCATCTTTGTTGCTCTTCTCTGCACTCTTTCCAGAATCTCCACATCTTTTCTACATCGTGGTGACCAAAACTGAATGCAGTATTCCAAGTGTGGCCTTACCAAGGCATTATAAAGTGGTATTAACACTTCACATGATCTTGATTCTATCCCTCTGTTTATGTAGCCTAGAACTGTGTTGGCTTTTTTAGCAGCTGCTGCACACTGCTGGCTCATATTTAAATGGTTGTCCACTAGGACTCCAAGATCCCTTTCACAGTTACTACTATTGAGCAAGGTACCACCTATACTGTACCTGTGCATTTAATTTTTCTTGCCTAAATGTAGAACCTTACTCTTTTCGCCATTGAATTTCATTTTATTAGATAGTGCCCAATGTTCAAGTTTGTCAAGATCCTTCTGTATCTTAAGCCTGTCTTCTGCAGTGTTGGCTATTCCTGCCAGCTTGGTGTCATCTGCAAATTTGATGAGTTCCCCATTTATTCCCTCATCCAAATCATTGATGAAGATGTTAAAGAGTACTGAGCCTAAAACAGAGCCTTGGGGTACTCCATTGCATACTTCCCTCCATGTAGATGCAGTTCCATTGAGGACTACACTTTGAGTGCGGTTGGTCAGCCAGTTACGAAACCATCTGGTGGTGATGCTGTCCAACCCACATTCTTCTACTTTATCTAGTAGTCTACCTTATCAAATGCCTTACTGAAGTCCAAGTAAACTATAGATTCCTCTGGTCCACTAATTTTGTCACTTTGTCAAAGAATGCAATAAGATTAGTCTGGCATGATCTATTTTTGACAAACCCAAGTTGGCTTTTGGCTATTACTTTGTTTACTTCTAGGTTTTCGCTAATTCATTGCTTGATTATCTTTTCCAGAATCTTTCCTGGTATTGAGGTCAGGCTGATAGGTCTGTAGTTTCCTGGATCTATTTTTTTCCCTTTTTTGAAGATGGGAACCACATCAGCTCTTTTCCAGTCCTCTGGCAGTTCCCCAGTGCTCCAGGATCTCTGAAAGATATAGTTCAGTGGTTCTGAGATCTCATCTGCCAGTTCCTTCAGAACCCTGGGGTGTAATCCATCCAATCCTGGTGATTTGAACTAGTCTAGGGTAGATGATATTGTTTGTATCCCACTCTTCTTATGTTGGTCTATGACTTGATTGATATGTATATAATTTTCTCATTAACAACAGAGAAGTATTTTTATCACCTTTTTTCTTCCCAGTCTACTGTACAGGGGCTGGAATTCAGTGATGGCCTCTCATCCAAATACCAACTAGGTCCAACCCATTTTTTTTCAGAGAGCCTTGGTTAGTACTGCCACCTACTGATTATGTTAAGGGAAAATGTCTTTAAATTAAAGAGAATATTAAACATCTTATTAAAGAGAAATGTCTTGAAGAGAATGGACCATGCGGGATGTCTTGCTACCTCTGCAGGCTTCTTTTCACTACATTCTACTGATTAGTTTAATACTAAAATAGAATTTTATTAGCAATCATGACAATAGCCAATATCAACCTCCTGTTGAGGTGAAACTCAGCATCTCAATAGACATTTTGTTTTCTTGTTTCAGTTAGGAAACAGATCAACTGGTTTTGGAGATGTTAAAAGGAGAACTCATTTATAGAGGAACCATAGAACATTTTAGAACAAACCTTGGTAGCTTACTTCACAATGTGCTATATTCTCAAAAGCTTTACACAATTACAGCATTCTGTTGTGAATGTCGGCTTAGTAACTCTACATTGTGAAACGGCTGATTTCTTAACAGCTACCTGGTCATCTAATCCTTATATTTTGGTTTTTACTAGCAATTTCATGTATTAGTTTTCAAATGAGTCACTTCTACAGTACATTAACAAGCATGCAAACAAGAGGATTTTTTTTCCCCAAGATGCCACTTTCACAGAATCAGACTACAAAGAAATCATGAGATTGCTTCTCTATTTTCAGAAAGGGAAGCTGTCTTGTCAGTGGGCTCCAAAATACAAGAGAGCCAACAGAACCAGCTCCCTCAGCAACACACAAGCATTCACAGGCCATTATTCACTGCTATCTCACTCTTCCCCCACTGGTACTACACCTCCTTCTACTGCTCCTTCCAACTATTACTCCTTCTGAGTCCTATTGCTGGAGGACAGCATCTCTATCTGCTCATGCTTTATTTCCACACACAACTATTCAGCTGCCTCCCTGAATAGCTTTTAGTTAAATGTTTTTGTGGTGGCTGGGGAGAAGGCTTAAGAGGCAAGAAAACTGCACAGGTGCTGGCCATTTTCTAGGCAGGCTGTCTTCTCACGGAAGCAAAATAGTTTACATATAATTTCTCCAAAAGGCAAAGATGGTACCAAAAAAGATGATAGCTGGGGAAAATGGTTCCCTATGGCACACACCTCACTGCCAGGAAAAGTAGTAGAAAGACAGAAAGGTATGAATTTGCACTTAAGGTTGAACCCCATTAAAAAACAATACTTAACCTCTATTATGAATGATATATTGGATTTACCAGTAAGTAGTTAATCTGATTTTCAATGAGATTCAGCCCCATTTCTGCTTTATATTTTTGGCAGTTATTTAGATTAAAAGATCTATGAAATGCATCAATTAATTTATACTACCTTTTTAAAAAGTTTCAAGTGTCCATCCGAAAAAAAATAAGGCTTCAAAATGATGCCATTTTCAAAACTTGATTCCAGATGTTGACTGGAGCCATTATCTTCAACAGAGCTAAAGTTGGGGGAAAATGTGTCTACCAACATCAGCAATGGACTAGATGTTGAAAATAAAAGTTCCGTTCATTTTCCATTCTGGTTATCTCCCAGTTGTACTAGGCTATAATTTATATCTCAACACTAGAAACTTGAATTATTTTGGAATTTACTTATCTGAAGTGTTACACAAAAATCTATAATCTATTAAATAATCCTGTAGTAAAAATGATTCAAGAGCAGTAGGCCTGATGGTCAGTCAAAAGAAGAAAAAAGTCTTAAGTTTCTCATGGACATTTTTTTAATGATGAAACACAGTACAATAGCCTGAATTAAGGAGTGTGGCATTAACAAGCAAACTAACTGTGGTTATTTATACAGGGTACCGCAATTATAGTATTGGGTCACCATACGGACCAAGATGGGTAAATGTTTCTTGCACAGAAATTCCATGGCTGTTTTCCACTCCAATTTTAAACTAAGACTATTTCTGTAAGACCATACATACTTACATGTCAATCAATTCCCCTGCATACAGTCAACAATATTTCTGGGTGGTCTTTGAATATTGTTGCCCAATGATATATATGCAGTTTTCCCACCAGATTTTTTTTTAAATGATGAACTAAATCTTAGTCAGGAATGAGGGTCAAAAGATTTGAGGCAAACTGCTGCTTTCCAAAACAACTTTTTTGAGAGAACTTTAGAAATTCAATGCACACAGGCCAATTTTGTATAGCCGCCTTCCAGATTGGAGGCCGAACTCATTTGAGGAAGCAGTCATCCAAGACGACAAAGCTCAATCTATACTAAGAATGCAGCCATTCTCTGTCTCTACTTTTAACTACCAACATTGTGCATTACCTCCAAACTCTACTTAACTGATAAGAGTTTTGGTTTGCAATACTGTTTTATTGCTTTAGGGTTTTATTTTGCACTAAGCAGCTTTATAGCAGAACAACTTTTAAGGGAAAAGAAATACAGCAAAGTGCCTGTGGCAGCTAATAAGAGGCAAAAGAAAGGAAAAATAACCCTCCAGACAGGGAGGATGTTTTTCATGTCAATAATTATTGAGAAAAGACTTAAAAGGCAAGTCAAACATACAGTTCGCAGAGCAGCAGTGGTGACTAAATTTATAGAAGAGAAAAACAAATGAGGACAGAGATTTATTGGAAAGCTTTAATGATGAAACAAAACAGCCTCTATTTTACAGCCGACGACCACGGCGACCGCCCTTTCTGCGAGTGCTGTCTGAAGGAATGGGGGTAACATCCTCTGTGGAGAGAAAAATGTTACTTTTGTTTATCATTTTCACTCTTTGTGTACATCAAAAAATCACAGAGGAGCAACATGGAAAATAATACTTTTAAGAGAGAACAGAGCAGCATTCAGAACGCAACACTAAGATTACCAAGTTTCATGAGACAGATTATACTTCCCAATTTAAGTTTCTGAAATTTCAGGATGTGAAAGTCCAAGAAAAGGCAAGTCTGCACAGGCTTCAAGAAACAGCTACTAGGAAAAGCTAGGTCTATGTACACAAGAAAGCATTTCTTTCCAATGTGAAGGAGACTCATTTTGTTTCAAAACTTCTGTTGAACTTTTTGGAATGAGTTGCAGATTAAGAGAAGTGAAGCTTGGAATATTTTGATTACCGTATTTTTCGCCCTATAAAACGCTCCGGAATATAAGACACACCCAGATTTTCACCCTCTTTTTTGGAGTAAAAAAGTGCGTCTTATAGGGCGAAAAATACGGTATTCAAGGTTCGGGCTGAAACAAAGTTTAGAGTTATTCTTTTCCCCTGTTCTGTACGGCTTGAGTTCCAAACTACTTTCTCAAGTCTTCCCAGCATGTGATCTTCTGAAGTCCTTGTTTTTAGAACAATATATCCAACCAGCACTTGCAGTACTCCCGAGCTTTCCAGAGTCTTATCAGTCTCTCCTCTTTGCTGCCACCAGAATTCTTACTTTAAGCACAGCATATCCTCTTTGTCTAATCCCCACCCCAATCTTCCAACTTATTTTTCTTTCCCCCATTCCGACATATTTTAGCTTTCCCCCATCACTTCCCCACCCCCCAACTTCCCAAAATGCCGTGTTTTGGCTTGTGCTTAAACCAAACACGTTTTGGCCTGGATACTGTGGCTGTACTGCACAGAGACAATTTGTAATGCTGTTCTCTGAAAGACCCAGCTGCAACTGAATTGTAACTCAATTATCTCTACCTGAGGGCCCTTATTACCTGGATCAGGGGTGTCAAACTGGATTTCTTGGAGGGCTGGATCAGCATTGTAGTTCTCCTCCATGGGCTGGTAGTGGTGGTGGCAGCAGGCGGGATTGGATGGAGAACTCCTGCAGCACCATGCCGGCCAAAACAGGGTGTGCCTCACTTTTGCCCTCCATGGTCTTCTGCAGTACTCTGCCGGCTGAAAACAGGCTGTACGGGGTCCCCACGTGGCCCATTTTCAGTTGGCAGAGGCACGGCGAGCTGGTTCTTTACTATCTCCAGGCCAGCCCCATTGCCTGATTTAAGCACCAGATTTAAGCCTTGAGTTTGACACCCCTGACCTGGGTCATCTTTTTCTAATGTCTCGTTTCAGTATAGATCAAATAATTTTATCTAGCAAGGACTTTTTCAAACCATCTAATGCAAGATAAATGGTTTGTTGAAATAAAGTAATGGGATAAAGAAACAGCGAAATGATTGCAGGGAGCACATTATTGAAAATATCCTTCAACAGAAAACTTACCAATGCGCCCAATCTTCATGCCAGATCGAGCCAGAGCCCGGAGAGCTGACTGAGCTCCAGGTCCAGGAGTTTTTGTTCTGCAAAAAAAGTAAAGCATGCATTAATAAAAACTGAAACCTCACTTTAGGATTTATTTCATTTGGAGGAATGGAGTAGTATCGGGGCAGCATCAATGTAGCAATTAATTTTTTCTTGTAGATTTATAGCAGTCAGAATACAAATAAAGGTGCAATAAGACTTCAAGCTTTCTAGTTAATTACTCTTAGTAGCAGAGTGCCATACTAGATAGATAGTTGGCCTAATATAGCATGGCTCTGTTTTGCCAAAAGAACTGCTATAAATTATAAAGGTAAAATAAAATCAAAAGAAATGGAAATCACCGAAAAGTTCTTCAGAACACCTATTTAGAATGTCTTTAAATACAAGTGCCTTTTGTAGATTTGCTCTGTATTTAGTTTAGTAAAATGCCTGCCCCTTTATTACTTGTTTTTGCTAAACCAGTTCTAATTAATTACTAGAACTTCTAACCCACTCCAATCTCAACTGGGTAACATGGCAAGAGAAGTTACAAGCAGTCCTCATTTAGTGACAACTGGGACCAGCAACTTGAAAACAAAGTGGTTGCCAAGTGAAACCGTTTATTATCTTGTTTCGGCTTCCCTTTGCTAACAGACATGTGACGGTTGTAAATGGGAGGACAGATTATAATGTTTCTTTTTCATTACCACTGTAACTGCAAATGAGGTAGTCGCTAAACAAGGCCTACCTGTACATAAGAAACCAAAAAAACAAATGCAATTATATTCCTATCAGAGAAGTGCTCACAATTAGCTTGGACCAGAGGGACAGAACTATTTCATTTGCTTCTGAAAAACGAAGACATTAAGGCTGGCCTTATTTCTTGACAAGAAAATGCTATAAAGTGGGTGCTACAGAGAAGGCCTATCATCCTTTCTGTGTGCATCACAAAGAATGGGGATACTTATTAGACCTTCTTTTGATGAGTGGACTGAAATGGACTGGACATAATTCATTTTTTGTAAGATACCACCTGATTCTTAATACTACACTGTATAAAGTGTACACGGCTTTGAATTGGGCCCAGAAGCCTACTCACTACCAGTTCAACAACCTCGACATATTATTATTCTACACTGGCACTGATGTCCTACAATAGTCTAGTCAATTTGGTAGCAGCTGCAGCTCCTAGATTATCTTCAAACCAGCCCTCCAAGGAGTAAATGCAGTAATTCAGCCTTGTGTTGATCAAAGGACAAATGTCAGGGCACCCTAATGCAAGTAAGGCTGTTACTGGCTGAACTGAAACTGAGCAAATCCATCTCATTGGCCACATTTTCTATCTGTTGCTTGAGTAGGAGTGAGAATCCAAGTGGACAAGTCACACCTCCTTTGGGAAACTGTTGCTCCCAGGGGCTTGAGCACTTGTCACCCACCAGCATCAACTCTAATTACTCATTCCGGTAGAAGCAGAATTAGTGTCCCAATGTTCTGACCCAGCTCCCTAAACACCACAAACCCTCCGATATGAATCAAAAGATTCAGCCCCAGTAAAGTTTCTCTAACTGGCTAACAAGTCCCTCCAGCGGAAGATGAATAGTTGTCTGCCACACCTATTCATCTCTGCCCCTTGCCTTTTATCCCCAGAGCTAGGGTGGGGCCTCGCTAGCAGCAGCGGCTCTTCCTTCCCTAGGATCAGGCCATGGCTTTCCATTGTTCTTGTCTCTGCCTTCTCCGCAGCTGCGTGTCAGGCACTGGACCCAGCTGCTCCTCCTCTTCTTCATCAACTACCTCCAGACCTAAGGGCTGTTGACTCTCCATCTGAGGGCTGACCGATGGCCCAGGCTCTGCCTCTGCAAGCTCCATTGCCTCTTCCTGCTTTGAGCTCCCAGATTGCCTTGATGCTGACCCTGACTCCCACGCCTCCACCTCATCCTCTGATTCGGTTGCTGGAGGGGCCGGTGGCCAACAGGCCACAATACCCAATCCCTGCATTTCCAGAAGGGTACTGTGGCCAATCGTTTCAAATCTGTCTGAGAGATCTAATAGGACCAATCCCTTCCCCAATATTCCAACAAAGGCAATCCATCAGAACAATCAACACCATTCCTGTCTCATAGGCAAAGCTGAAATCTGACTGAAAAGGATCCAGTTAATCCATTTCCTCTAGAATCTTCCTACCACCTTCTCAACTTTCCCTAAGAGACGGTGGAAGATCAGGACAAGTTATAAAGGGTGATTTGATCCATGGAAGCCTTCTTTGGGAGAGATAGCAGTTCCACCAGTTTCAGTGCATAGCTATGCCATTTCCCTCACAGAAACTTTGAACCAGCTGCTCACATGATGCCTGGCTGCCCAAAGGAGCCAAGTATGGCACAGCTCAAGCCAAAGTAGTAAACTCAAACTACAAGAAAGTATTCCACTGCAGTAAAACTAGTTAAAACTCCAGGATATATATTTTTAACAAGGATAGAGTATAACCAATAATGTAACATCCAACCAGTGAAATATCCACTAATATCCCCTATATTACAGATAGATATTTACATTCAGATTAACAGGACATTCTACAACAGCTGCAGCTATATCTCCAAATATAATTCCAGAGAATAATACTTTCCATTTCAAAGCCTCTCAGTAATACAAAATAATACTAGAGGGGTGTTAAATGACTTTATTGTTTAAATCAAAGTATTCTAAAGTATTGAAAAGTAGTACATGTAAAAATATATGTGGAAGAGAGAGATAAATGAAGCACTTGCTTACCTATTTCCACCTGTAGCCCGCAGTTTGATATGAAGGGCAGTGATTCCCAGTTCCTTGCATCTTTGTGCTACGTCTTGAGCAGCCAGCATAGCAGCATAAGGAGAAGACTCATCCCTGTCGGCCTTCACTTTCATGCCACCAGTTACTCGGCAGATAGTTTCCCTGAGAAAGTAAGTGCATTATAGATGAACTTAATCCCAGCCTTTCCTTCACCAGAGACAGCATATATTTAAACGTAACTTCTTTGCCAATTTATCTTTAAAATGCAGTATGAATAAAACAATTCCCAGAATTAGGGTTAGAGTTTCTGCTTGATTGCAATACCATTACATCTCTTAGCAGAAACAATAGTTTCTATACAAAGAGCTTCCAAGAGTAGATACTTCACCTAGGATTCAGCTATGGTAATAAAGCATAATACTCTGCTCCATGAAAGTTACAATGCTAAGTATGTATATGCCCCAGGAGACAGAGTTTCAAGTTTAGGCTATGTGAATATTATAGGCCTTTTTGACATAAGTAAGTCATGACATCTATTGCCAACATCTTCTATTACAATCTTGTAAATATTATCCTTTCACAAGTAGAGATACTCACTTGCCAGACAGGTCAGTTACGTGGACAAATGTATCATTGAAGGAAGCAAAGATGTGGCAAACTCCAAACACATTTTCTCCTTCAGCAACCTGTGGTCCCAAACTTATAACCTGCTCTTCCTTCTTTTCCTTACCCTTACGGGGAGCCATTTCTGCATAAAACAACAACAAATTATTGAATAGACAAAATATTATAAAGTACTTTCTGTTGAAGTAGACAAATTATAAAAATCTAAATACCAAGTCAAGGAAAGAAACCCCCCCCCCATGTATAATAAAGCTGATTCACAACTTCTAATCAGATACTTAAACATAACTACAGTGGGGATTTATTTCCCACTCTGATCTCCAGTAAAGTAGCAGACACTGAACTGGGAATATGCTTTCTGTCCCGAGAACTGCATGTGGCACAAGTATTATGGTATCAGCATGGGCAAGGCAACATCATCAAACCCTTTGGGAAAATGGTCCACCACTGATATGAAGTTTAAATGCTTAGCTTTATACTTAAGGGACCCACTTTCCCCTTGATTCCATGCAAATTATCGAAGAGGTCCCAAAATGTTATCCTCAACACATAAGCAGTCCACAAATTATTTATCCTCACAATAAGAGACATCCATTTCAGAAGAAATGTATTTAGTTGGCTCTTTGTGTCACACTTCAAGCAACTTGTTGGTGGCTTTAAAAAGGAAGCAAGAGATGATGGAGACTTTTAGGTTATCACATCAGTGAATTATAGCTTCAACATAAGAGTACTTAAATGTTAATGCTTTTAGTATTTAAGTATTTAAATGTTAATGTATCCCAGTTCCCTCTTGTTGTTATATAAAAATATACCTATAAAGTTAGAACAATGATCTGGACATTTCTATACCATCACTTCAATATTTAGTATTTTACTTATGAATTATGTTACCTTTGTATTAATTTATGCAGCTGAAAAGTAAAGTTTTACTAATTTTGGAGGCTATATTCTCACATGAAGTCAGTAGTCAAATACGTGTTCAGTGAAAAAAAAATACTGAAGTTTTAAACAAAAAGGCTACCTTGTGATTAGGGACAACTACCAATGGTTGCTCCCTCTAATTACCCACTGAATAATTAAAGAACAAGAAATTATATATGCAAAAATGTATGGATATGCAAGTGTATACCCAGATAGCAATCTCATGGAAAATCTAGCAATTTCAATGTTTACTGTGTTGTACATTAGGTTCCCTGTTCATAGGATTTCTGATAATTTTCATAATTTTTCTGATAATCGTGAATTTGGATGAGAACTTTCCATACCAAAGATTTTAACAAAAGATGTGACTTGGACCATTACCTTTACAATAAGTAGGGTATACTGCTATAGCTAAGATTACTTAAATCTCACTGCTTTCAAAAATACTTAAATTGCCTCTTTTGCTGCATATGCATGTATAAGGTACATGATATTTTAAAATAAACTAGGGTGAACTTAAATGAAATAGCCTACCAGACAGACTTGAATCCCACACCTTTTTTGCAAAGCAGAAACAGTTCCAGGGTTAAACCCACGTGTTACAGGCTTAGATATATATATATATCTAAATATATATATTTAGTTAATACAACAATCTTCCCTGCTCAAAACTCCTCTGCCCTCAAAAGGGAGAACAGCTATCGCATAAAAAGGCAGCCACATACATGTTTAAATAGATGGTTTTGGCCACACTTTTCAGACCCAGCTCTTTATGGATGATGAAAGTAAAGACCATGTACGTTTCCTCTGAAAGGTTTGTCTCCGAGGGAAAAGATACATAGCTTAGAGAGAACATTCGCGAAGTTGGGGGAAAGCCTGCTGAAAGGGCCCAAAACTAAAATAAATAAATAAATAAATAAATAACTATCCCGGGAACCGGGTGACACGGGGTTTCAAGAGGCCTGTCCAACCACCCCATCGCCAGCGCCTCCTTAAAACAACGCATCCCTGTGCAGAAACAAAAGGCCCCCCAACCTCGGCCTCCTTTGCCTTCCCCGTGCAGTTAGGGGTGAGGAGCAGGCAGACACCGCCGAGGGGAGCGGAGAGGGCCGGATCCGCGAGGATGGAACTGGATAGAAAAAGGGCCCCACCAACCACTTACTCGAGCGTCTCTGCAGGCGGCAGCCAGCACCGGAAAGGAGGGAGCAACGTCACGAGGGCAGAGGTCACGCTCTACCACCCGGAAATACTACCGGAGAGGCGCTACAGGCGAGGGGGGGGGGTAAGGGTCACTCCCACGAAGAGGGATGCGGCTTCGTGGGACTAAATAAGCACGCGGCTAGGGTAGCGTTTGTTGTGCGGAAACGGCGACCGGGGCCCTAAAAATTTCTTACTCTGCTTAAGAGGAAAATAAAACTTGCATCCTCGCTTCCATTGACCGGGCGGAAGCTTTTCCCGCCAGACGTTGGGCGTCTCTTGTGACGTCAGCCTGTCCTAAAGAGTTGATTTGAATAATCGTGTTGCCCCCGCAAGCGCGGGTGGAATGAACCAATAGAAACGGCCCTTTGCTGTACGCAGGATTCTCTATCTTGTATCCGTGAAGCAGGAGCGCCATAAGACAACGTGGGAGAATTATGTCACCACCAATTGATGTGGGGTATAAAGTTAAGAGGTCTATTTGGAGTGACTGCCCTTCATTTTAAAAGAAGCATCTCTTCTGGCGATTTACCCTGACAGTTCAGAAGATACCAGGCGAAGCAAATGCCTTTGGGTTCTCTGCCTCGGTCAGCGTTTCTCAACTTTGACAACTTTCAAGATGTGTGCACTTCAACACTCAAAAGAGTTCCCCAGGCAGCATGCTTCCCCCTAGCAGCAGCTTGATGGCTGAGGAATTCTGGGAGTTGAAGTCCATACATCCTGAAAGTTGTCAAAAGGCCTGGCACATGAAATGCATAAATTTGAAACGTTCCAAAGAAACATTCCAAAATGTTCAGTCGCTTTCACATGTTGTTAACATGTTTGTGATGTCAATCATAAAGATTGTAAAATGCGAGTTCCGGTTCCGGCGGCGGCGGCGACGGGCAGCTCTTTGCCCGCTCCGGCTCCCCGGTGGGCTTCCCCACTCCTTGGGGGGCACAGGACACCCCGCAGAGGGGTCCTGCCGGAGGGGCGGCATCGCGGAGGTCTCCTGCAGCGGCGGCAGCCGGCGGGGGCTCTCTCGCGCGCCCAAGGCACCGGGGAGCAAGCTCGGAGGGCGCATCGCGTTTCCACGCCTCGCGCCTCGCTACAAGCCGACTGGAGAATGCTACAATTGAAGGAAGCAGCTGCGGTGCGGTGAGGTTGCCTCTCTCTTCATCCCTTACTTTGCATGAAGATTTGATTCAGCTTTTAAAACTTTAAAACAACTTTCGGAGCATTTTGGAGGTGCGGCTGGAGGGAGGGGGGTTTTCCCCCCCCCCCTTGGACAAGCGGCAAGAAACAATTTTGCTCTCAGCCCCCGGGGAAGGAGGAGGGGGGAGAGCCAACGAATGAAGCCTCACTTAGGCTGAGATGATTTTCTTTTCAATTTAATTTTACATATTACAATGATTTGAGGACTTTTGGAACTTTTTAAAACTTTGTTACGCCTCTGTGCCCAAAACTGGCAGGGCAAGATGGCACACTTCCGTTGTCTTTATGAACTCTGAAACCTGACTCCACCTTTAAAATTCAGGCTTCCGGTCTTTGTCTCCGTGTCTCCCAGAGGAACCTCTTGTGGATTGGTATTTTTTTAACCTTCTAGGGGAAATTTTCTATCTATTGCCAGACTTATTGGAGAGATTCTCTTCTGCCTGGTTATTCTGCTCCCGGATTCACCTGGCTACCCTTCTTTTCTAACTGCTTACTTCATATTTGGACTGAACTTTTAACGTTATAAAGGATGGCATCTAAAAGACCCCCTCCTGGAAAACCTGGCTTTGCCACTTCTGCTCCAACATCCGCAACATCCAGTCCAGCCACACAGTCAAAGATAACAGAACTGATGCAACATAAGACTACAGAGATGGACTTTCAACAAATGCTTCAACAAATTCTACAGGGCCAGGAGGAAATCAAGAAACAGTTAAGGGAAATGAAAGATGAAATTAAAGAAAATCAAGCCCAAATATATAAGAACTCACAAAGACTGAATCTTGTGGAAGGGGGGGTGGAGGAGGTGAGGGGGGGGGTGGAAGCTGTGCAGAAAGGGAACAAAGATCTTGACATCCAACAGATGAAATTAGAATTTGAGAGAATGTCCTATTATCTTAGATTTCAAAATGTTATAGAAGAAGATGGGGAAAATATAAGGGACATCATGACAAACATTCTGGCTGACTATACACATAAAGAAAAACAACAGATGGGGTGGGATATAGATCTGGTTTATAGAGTGAACTCAGCTTATGCTAGAACACACAATTTACCCAGGGAGGTTCACATTAAATTCCTTAGAAAAACCACAAGAGATGAAATTCTGGGTGTACAAAGGGGGCAAGCATTGACATATCATGATATGGAGATAACCATTCTGAAGCAGATCCCTAAGAAGATTAGAGAAAAAAGAAAAAATTATTCGCAATTAGCGAATAAATTATACCAGAAAGGGGTGTGGTTTAGATGGTTGATGCCTGAAGGTATGCTGATATTCTGGGAGGAGACAAGAATCAGAATTAATTTACCCATAGAGGCGCAGGCCTTTATGGAAAAAAATAAAACACTCCTAGAGAAACCACCAGACACTACAACGGACACGCAGGACACGGGAGGGGCCAGAGCTCTGCCAGTGGAGGGAGATGGGGCAATAGCAAGAAGACTCAGATCACAGAAATAAATATGAAAATCATATTATTATAAATTGACCGAAAGTGAAAATGGAATTATATTTGGATTTTATATTGTAATGTTTAATTTGATTGAATTTATTAATAGAACTAATATGCTGATTATAATCAATTATATACTAATGCATTATATATAAATGTACGCTATGGGTATGGAGGGAGGGGGGCCTCACACACTTTGCAACTGCCAAAATTTGTATACCTGTCCATTTACCCTTTTCCCTATAAATTTTGAAAAACCAATAAAATTTTATTACAAAAAAAAAAAAATAAAGATTGTAAAATGTGGTCATAGGTCTACAATCCACTTTTTAAGGATTCTGATAAAATTGCAAGTAGCAAAAATATGAATAAATACTGTATGTCAGCAAAGAAATACAGAAATAGGTTTTTGCAACCTGGGTTTGGTGGGCTTTCCCTGGCTAACCCTATTATTATTATTTGAAAGTAGTAATACATTATTAATCTAAATGCAATTGCTATTACATTATGGTTTTGCACTGCACATTAATACTCTGATACGAATAGGGATAGTTATATTTTAAAATTGAACATCAGTTATGAGAAAGCAAAATTTTGGATGAGATTAAAAATATTTAGAAAAGAATTGGAAGAGAAACATACAATATAACAATATGAAACAGAAAAATCACTAAATGTAGACATATTTGACAAACATGTTTTAAACTAACTTTTTAAGCGGAACAAAGCCATGTTCACATGATTAAAATGTTTCAGAGTTTTGCAAAATCCTCTCCCACACAAATACATACGGTAGTTGGAGACAGCATCACATCTTTGCATGTATAAGACTGTTTTTGACCACCAAGGCAAATGGTGACAGATAAAGGAAAAGAATCTTTGTCTGTTTCTCATTTGACCTATTGTTACTCTTTACTTCAAATACAACAAATGTTTGTTACTATTAATTGATAACTGGATTAAGATCATAATCTCCACCCAAGGCAACTGTGTGGTAAATGTTTTACTTTTTTTAATGGATCGTTCTGCAACTTTAAATTCTTTTAGTTAGACAGTTGGTAAGTGAATTTTACCCTATTTTGTGACCTTTCTTGTCTCATTTGTTAAATGAATCCCTGTAGTTATTGTTAGTAACATGGTTATTAAATGAATCACAGCACAAAAGGTGGTCACATGACTCTGGGACACTGCAATCATCATAATTTGCCAAGCGTCTGGATTTGGGTCATATGACTACGGGGGATTCTTCATGGTCATTAGTATGAAAAACAGCCATAAGTCACTTTTTTCAGTGCTGTTGAATAGTCACTGAATGGTTGTAAGTCAAGGACCACCTGTACTAGAATCTGTTAGAGGCAGTTATCCAGTTTGGGACTAAAGGTCAAAACAGTATACATCATTATGGCAGGTTGTTTGGGAGATATAGTGGAGCTCCCAACACAGTATTGTGGGCTACAGGGGATAAATAGTTTAAAACTTGGTTCCAGCAAGGTACTGCTCAACTTTGCCTATAGCTAGGGACTGAGGTACTCTTGGATTATTGTAACAGCAAGTGGAAACTGAGACCAGGAGGCCTTTGTCTTTTCTGCAATGAGCCAGGTGCAAACATTCTTGGTGGCACAGTGGTTAGAATGCAGTACTACAGGGCTAACTCACTACTCACTCCAGCCTTCCAGCCTTTTGAGGTCGGTAAAATGAGGACCCAGATTGTTGGGACCAAGATGCTGACTCTGTAAACCGCTTAGAGAGGGGCTGTAAAGCACTATGATGCGGCATATAAATCTAAGTGCTATTGCTAATGTTGAAGCAGAAGGCACTGGCTATACTTGCTTATCACTAAATGAGTTTCAATACTGTAATGCATTCTACATGGGCTACCTGCAAAGACCTCCTGAAAACTATAGTTGAGTTGATATACAATGCATTAAGCTGCATATTAATCAGGCTAACACTATTTCAGGGAGTTTGTCTCCAAGTGTAATTCAAAGTCCTGGTGAGGTCCGCTAAAATGTCAAGTGGCTTAGGACCATGTTTCATGCCTGCCAGCTCAGCTGCCCTGTGCAGAGTGTTTATGGAAAGTCTCTGCCAGCCCCGAGGTGCGTTAATATTCTTTCTCTTTTGAATACCCTACTCTCTTTCTCCTGTTGAATATCCTATCCCAGTATCATCTCTTCTCATACTCAGAAAACCTTAAAATATGGGTTTTTAGATAAGCATTTGGGTACTTAAGAGAGATATTCCCAAATTAAGATGAACCCAGCAATTTGTTTTATTTTATGGCTTTATGATGCTACCATTGTAGTTATGTTAAATCTATATTGATAGTCTACATTTGTAACATACACATGTCTAATACATTTGGATTTTTAAAATATATATTATGCTGTAGACCAGGGGTGTCAAACTCAAGGTCCTGGGGCTGGATCCAGCCTGTGGGGTGCTTAGATCTGGCCCATGGAAATGGTGAAAGACCAGCCTGCAGTGCCTATTCCAGCAAAAACTGAGCTTGGGACATTCGCATGCAGCCCTCCCAAGTTCTGTTTTCACTGGCAGAAGGTTGCAGGAGACCGTTGCAGCCAAAAATGGAGCTCGGGAGCCTGTTTTCACCACCACAGGCACCCCAGACATGAGTGACATTGAGCTGGCAATGCCCATCCTGCCTCCCGAGGTCAAACACAACCTGATGCGGCCCTCAATGAAATTGAATTTTACACCTCTGCTGTAGGCTGATTACAGCTGTATTGGTACAGTTGAAGTGACATGGATGAAATAAATAGATAAATAAATGAAAGATTTATTTATTTCAATGCCTTTATTTTAACACTTTTAACGCCTCTGGCATATGAGAGACTGTGAGGGCAACGGGATTAAACAGTGTACATAAGAAATGTATCCAGTGTATGAATTGACATTTTGCTTTTCTAGATAAACTGCATACTTTCATAAAATTTCAAAAGTATTCATCAAACGTCATATTCATCGAATTACAAAAACTATTCTTTATGAAATGGGCATTTGAAAGCCGAATTCGCCTTCTGAATGCACTTCAGTTCTGTAGACTGGAGCATGAGTTTTGCTGTTTTTGCTCTTTTCCTCCATCATACATAGAGATTGGCTATATGAGCAGGCTAAAAAAATACTGAAAATAAAAGTCTGAAATTGTATCTCAGGAGAAGTCAATGGAAATCTTACTAAGTATGTCTATAGCACTGTCATGACAGGCATAATTTTAGCAAAGGTTGTTGAGAGTGTGGTGGCTCAGCAGTTTCCGCGTCACCTGGAGGAAGATGATTATCTAGACCCGCGCCAGTCCGGCTTCCGACTCGGTCACAGCACGGAGACGGCCTTGGTCGCGTTGGTGGATGATCTCTGGAGGGCAAAGGATGAGGGTTGTTCCTCCATCCTTGTTCTATTAGATCTCTCGGCGGCCTTCGATACCATCGACCATGGTATCCTATTGCGCCGGCTGGAGGGGTTGGGGATTGGAGGCACCGTGCTACGGTGGTTCCACTCCTACCTCTCTGGCCGGACGCAATGTGTGTTGACGGGGGAGCAGAGGTCGACCGCAAGGCCCCTCATTTGTGGGGTTCCACAGGGGTCGATTCTCTCGCCTCTCTTGTTCAACATATATATGAAGCCGCTGGGCGAGATCATCCGTGGTTTTGGGGTGAGTTACCATCTGTACGCTGATGATACTCAGTTGTACATTTCCACCCCAAACCACCCCGACGAGGCTGTCGAAGTGATGACCCGATGTCTGGAAGCCGTACGGGTCTGGATGGATGACAGCAGGCTCAGGCTCAACCCCTCCAAGACAGAGTGGCTGTGGTTCCCGGCTTCCCGATTCAATCAGCATATTCCATCGCTGACCATCGGGGATGAGCAATTAGCCCCGGTGGAAGGGGCGCGCAACTTGGGCGTCCTCCTTGACGATCGGCTGACCTTAGAAGATCACGTGGCGACCGTGGCAAGGGGGGCGTTCTTCCAGGTTCGCCTCGTGCGCCAGTTGCGGCCCCTTTTGGACCGGGAGGCCTTGCGCACAGTCACTCACGCGCTGGTGACGTCCCGCCTGGACTACTGTAACGCTCTCTACATGGGGCTCCCCTTGAGGTGCGCCCGGAGACTGCAGTTGGTCCAGAATGCAGCCGCGCGGGTTATTATGGGGAGATCGAGATTCTCCCATATAACACCTATCCTGCGCGAGCTGCACTGGCTTCCTGTGGCCTACCGGGTGCGCTTCAAGGTACTGGTTACCATCTTCAAAGCGCTCCATGGCACAGGGCCTAGTTACCTGCGGGATCGCGTCCTGCCCCATACATCCCTGCGACCCACTCGCTCACACAGGGAGGGGCTACTCCGGGTGCCGTCCTCTAGAGAGTGCCTGGGGACGGTGCCCAGGAGTAGGGCCTTCTCTGTGGTGGGCCCTACCCTTTGGAATGACCTCCCCCCAGACATCCGGACAACAACCGATCTTCGCTCCTTCCGTATGAAGCTGAAGACCTACCTGTTTTGTCAAGCCGGCCTGGCATAACGTTACTATCTTGCCACCCCAGGTCATTTTACAATGGGAAATTTTGTTTTTAATATTTTTGGGGTTTTAAACTTTGTAAGTATGCTTATTTATGGACTTATTTTTACCTCCTCTGCACGATTTTATGGTGCTATCTTGATTATTGCTCTGTACGTCGCCCCGAGTCCCTGTGGGGAGAGGGGGCGACTAATAAGTTCAATAAAATAAATAAATAAATAAATAATAATAATTTATCAATCATTTCTACCCCCTTAAAAGTGCATACCACATAGTTCACTGAATGGCCCCAAATGTAAGAAACAGAACAATCTGGGGTTTTGGCCAAGAAGAAAACATGTTGTAGAAGAACTATGCAGTCCTTGGCATTCCTTTTAGTATCCTTTTTCCATGTCAAGTATTCAGAGAACATTTTACATCTCATTTATTTTTCAAGGCAGTGCACTTAATGAGTTTACAAGAGGATGGTTCTGCTGTCTCTCAGTCATCTAGAACAAATCTTTATTTCCATGCCTTAGTTATAAGAGACAAATATTTCAAAAGGTTTTTCAACAACTATAACTGGTCAGTCTGGGCTTTCTTTTTTAAAAAAAGATTTATTTTTATTCTTGTTTCACAAGCCTGGATGGATTTACACAGGATAGAGTAAAACCAGGTTGTAAAAAAAAAGCTTCATGAAGTTGAATAGGGTCTCTTTATAGGGCTATCATATCTGCACTACGAAAGTCCAGAGAACATTTAGATGGTACCAAAGAGATATAAAAAGCTCAAGCTCATCTAATTGTCATTGGAGGTTTGTTGCTAGGTGTTAGATCGGGCAATGAGAAGGCAGACACTGGCTTAACGCAACAACAGCTCTTTATTCAGACAGTCAAGTATGTACAATCCAGCAACTGTTTGGGCTGACAGCAACCCTTTTATAGGGAGCTGTCAGACCTGTTAGGCAATCAGGTTAAACCTCTGTTCCCACTAGAACAGAGGACCAGAGTAGAAACTCTGGTAGCTAGTGTTGATATCTAACACCCCTCCCCTCTTGGTTGGGATGTTCCTATTGGTCACATAGTCTTTGAGGTAGGCGGGTCTTTGTTTCACTCTACCAGACCTGCGCAATTAATTTGGAACCGGTTCTTCAGGCAGGTCGGACGGACCTGTCTGCTCTCCAGCTCCGCTCTGTGGAACCTGCTGGAACTTACCCCAGGCCGCAGCTGGAGTTCCCTGGCTTTGCTCGCTTGGAGCTCGTTGTGGGCCTGCAACAAACTCAGATAAGTTTTCCGGTACCCTCGGGTTTGAGCTGCTGTAGAAGGAGTGAGCATTTGCTCCTTTTGAGTAGGGCCTTGGCTGATTTGTTCCGTATTTTCGTCTGGTGTTCTAAGATTGGAGTGGGAGAGGCGACCACAGAGTTGGTCAATTGCCTCCTCCAATTTCTACCATCCTCTGGCTCTAATAAATAAGAGCAAGGCCCTGTGATGCCTATCACCGTAGCAGGAATCCACAGAGTCCCCCGGGCGTAGTTGTGGGCGTATACTGAATCCCCTATGCTAAAGTTTTGAATCTTGCTTGTGGAATCTGGGGGCAATGTGGCAGAGTAGTTTGGGTGTAGCCGGTCTAAGTGGGACCTTAGTCAGCGACCCATGAGAAGCTCAGAAGGGCTTCTCTCAGTGGTGGCGCTTGGCGTGATATGTTAGATTAATAAATAGTGATCAACCCGTGTTTGCCAATCACCCGGGCCCATTCTGGCAAGGGCCTCTTTAGTCGATTGCATCATTCTCTCCGCCTGACCATTGGAAGCCGGATAGAATGGCGCGACCAGGGCATGTCTGATTCCCTGACTTGCTAAAAAGGTCTTGAATTGCATGGCTGTGAATTGGGGTCCATTGTCTGAGACCAAGACGTCGGGCAGGCCGTGCGTGGTGAAAAGTCTCCATAGCACCTTGATGACCGCTTCTGCCGTGGTAGAGGTCATTAGGCTACCTCTAACCATTTCGAATATGCGTCCACAACTATGAGGAACGTTTAACCATGAACGGGCCCAGCAAAAGCAATGTGCACCCTAGACCAGGGTGCCTGAGGGTGCTCCCACTCCTTAGCGGGCGCCTCTGGGGGAGCTGGTCTGGATTCCTGGCACGGAGTGCAGGTAGCCACCCACTCTTCTATCTCCCTGTCCATGTTAGACCACCAGACATAGCTCCTAGCCAAGGATTTCATCCTGACAATGCCAGGATGCCCCACATGTAATGCATCCAATACTGCCTTTCGCAGTTTGCTTGAAACGACCACCCGGTACCCCCACAGTAAACAGCCCTTGATTACCGACAACTCATCATGTTTAGTAAAAAAACATTTTAAATTCGGCCCCAACAGGCCCCTTGGGCCACCCCCTCCATACCCAGTTCAAAATCTGCTTGATAGAGGAGTCCTTAGCAGAAAAACGGGCAACGTCATTGGACGAGACAGGTCCAGAGTCCAGGCAGTCAATAAGTAGGACCGGTGTCTCGGGAGTGGAGTTGGCCAGCAGTTCAGGTAGGGGACAGCGGCTCAAAGCGTCAGCATGTCCCAACGTGGAACCAGGGCGGTGAACCAGTTTGTAGGAGTAAGCAGCCAGGAACACAGTCCACCTGGTCATGCGCGGAGACAAAGATACCGGGGTAGGTCGGTCCCAGCCAGTAGCCCCAACAATGGTTTGTGATCTGTCACAAGTTCGAAATCTCAGCCGTAAAGGTACTCGTGGAATCTTTTGACTCCCGCTACTGCAGCCAAAGCCTCTCGGTCCATTTGGCTGTAGTTTCTTTCAGCGGAAGATAAGGTTCGTGAGTAGAAAGCAATAGGGGCTTCCGTGCCATTGGGCATGCGGTGGCTGAGGACAGCGCCGACGCCAAAAGGAGATGCGTCACAAGTTAACAGCAGGGTCTGGCTGTACTGGACCAGCAGGGAGTCAGCAGTCAGAAGGCACTTGACCGCGGCAAATGCAGCGGCCTCAGCTTGGCCCCAGGACTATTTGGGGTTCTTGGATAGGAGACAATGCAAAGGCTCAGCGACGGTGGCTTTCTGTTTGAGAAAGATGCTGTAGAAGTTAAGGAGCCCGAGGAATGCTGCAGCTCGGCCTGATTGCGAGGTGTAGGGGCTTCCTGGATAGCTTTTACTTTTTGTGATGGCGGGTGAATCCCAGAGCCATTAATCATGTACCCCAGAAACTCAACCCTTGGCAGGTTAATTTTGCATTTTTCTTTTTTGAGCCGGAGGCCTTTTTCACGAATTCTGGTCAAAACAGCCCTAACTCTTTTTAAAAGTTGCGCCTCATTTGCAGCCGATACCAAGATGTTGTCAAAATAGGGGACGACTCCTGGTATCCCCTGCAAAAGCTGTTCCATGACACTTTGGAACAGTCCAGGGGCGATACTAACTCTGAATTGCAGGTGGTGGCCTTTGAATGCACCCCTATGTGTCACTATGGTTTGAGCCTCCGCTGTGGTGCCATCTACAGGCAACTGATGGTATGCCTCCACCATATCTAATTTTGCAAAAAAAAAGTTCCTGGGCCTAGCGAATGTCGTAGGTGCTGTACAATGGGCACAGGGTAGGCGCTTTGTTGTAGCGCGTTGTTTATTGTGCATTTATAGTCCATGCAGATGCGGACTGACCCATCTGGCTTGATGGGGGTCACTATAGGGGTCTCCCAGCATGCATGGTCGACTGGCTCTAGGATCCCCTGGCTCACCAGCTTATTAATTTCCCTATAGATTTTAGGGCGGAGAGCAAAAGGTACTCTCCTGGGTTTGAGCCTAATAGGCGCTATGTTGGTGTCCAAGCTAAAAGAGATTGGCGTCCCCACATACTTACCAAGACCGGAGCCGAAGACGTCCTCAAACTCCTTAAAAATCGCCTCAGCACCGCCGTCCTTTATGGAGTTGATTCCGGTTACTTCCAACCCCAGGGCTTCAAACCAATCAAGCCCCATGAGGTTCTGTAGCGGTGCGCTGGCCACGGTCATGGGAAGCTTGGCACTGATGTCTTTGAACTGCACTCAGAAGGTGCCTTGGCCCAATGGGGACTCGGTTCCCCTGGTAGTCTCGCAAACTGATGTCTGGGGTGCGAAGGTGCTGTCTTTTCAGGCTCGGGATGGTCTGCTTCAGGGTCGACCAGGATATGATCATTAGGGACGATCCAGTGTCGACTTCAAGCTCGCAGGGAGCGTCCTCAATGAGGACTGTGACCTTCAGCTTTTTTGGCCGCCTTGTGCGGACTTGCCCTATTGTGGTTTGATAGGTTACTTTGGGTTCTCTCTCTGGGCGTCCTTGGGTTTTCCGCCAGGCCCCTGGGTTGGGCCTCTGTTGGCGGTTTGGATTGGATTTTGGCTGCCAAGCGGTGGCAGGGAGTTCACTCTGGCACACTTTGGCAATGTGCCCCTTCTTGTCACAATGCTGACAGGTCGCGTCCCGAAACCGACAGGTAGACCGGGCATGGTCCCCTCTGCAGCTTGCTCAGGGCGGCAGGTGCGAGTTGAATTTTCCCGCTGGTTTTGTGCGATTACTGCGCATGCGGTAGCTGTCATCTTCTTCGCTGTCGGAGGGTTCTTGTTCAGCGGTCTCGTGATGTACGCGTGTTTGCTTCTGCGCGGTTTGTGGCACGTTGTGTTGGCGCTGTAATGCTTCCGTGGACTTGTCTGCCGATTCGGATGCCCTGGCCTCATCAAGTGCGATCTGCAGAGACATATTTGATCTGGCTAGCAGATGTCTCTGCAGATTAATGTCCCGCACGCTGCAGATTAAGCGGTCTAAAATTTGGTCATCCAGGTCATGGAATTCGCAATATGTTGCTGCTTTTCGCAGGGCTGCGACATATTGGTTTATGGATTCTCCCTCCTGTTGATTTCGCATGTTGAATTCATGGCAGCGAACGTGCCTCAGTGGTTTGGGCGCATAGTGGGTTTTTAGAGTTTGTGGTAACGCCGCCCAAGGAATCGCTTGGATTGGAGTTGGCTCCGACAAGTCCTTCGCGGTTTCAAAGACCTCTCTGCCGCAGTATCCCAGGAAGAGGTTCTTTTTGCGGGTGTCGGGGACGCCCATAAGGTCGTTTGTCTCGAGGAAGCATTCTAACCGTAACATATACGATTCCCAGTGTTCGGCCACCGGGTCATACGGAGTTGGCGGGGCGTGCATGGCCATTCTTGGATGAGGCGATTCAAATTTGCCGCTCAAAATGGTAGCTTGATGCTGCGCTGAAGCTCCGGGCTGGATTTACTTGCTGGATGTCTCGTTGTTCGTTTCTTCGCCTATCTGCCTCTCAATCCCATCCTCGTCGCCAGTGTTAGATCAGGCAATGAGAAGGCAGACACTGGCTTAACGCAACAACAGCACTTTATTCAGACAGTCAAGTATGTACAATCCAGCAACTGTTCGGGCTGACAGCAACCCGTTTATAGGGAGCTGTCAGACCTCTTAGGCAATCAGGTTAAACCTCTGTTCCCACTGGAACAGAGGACCAGAGTGGAAACTCTGGTAGTGTTGATATCTAACACTAGGAGTATTATTTTTTTCATCTTCTGTTTCATTGATGATTAAGCAGAAACATTTTATACAACCTATTTTTCCTGTCATTCTAGAAGCCGGCTGAAAACTCACGAGTGTTTGAAAATGCTGGAAGGAAAAAGGTTTAGAGAGTTTGTGTGTCAGTAAGCTCTGTCAGTTGTCAGCCACAGAGAGTCACAGGCAAGGGTCGGCTGCTGTGGGTTTGCAGAGTTTCCGGAGAACATCTAGCTAAGATTCTGTGGAGCTCGGAGAACCCCCAAATTCCACTCCTGGCTGGCCCCTCCCCTCCCAGGAGTCCCCACGCGGCTCGTTCTGGCTGCAGGTAAGTGCAGGGCGCACATTGAGGCTCGGGGAGGGCGAAAAATGGGCCTAGGAAGTTCAAGTAGGTCAGAAACAGGCCCATTTTCAGCCTCCAGAGGGCCTCCGGAGCCTGAGGAGGCCATTTTCGCCCTCCTGGAGGTGCAAGGAAAGTCCCCAGAGCCTGGGGAGGGCAACCCCCCCCTGCCATGGTGCAGGAGGCCAACTAGGCCACACCCACCATGGCCACGCTCACTGAGAGAAATGGGGTTATTCTTGTAAAAGAAAAGAATCTGAGTGACTCCATATTCATACTTTTCATAACTCAAGCAGCACCTTTGTAACACATTAAAATAAGACCTTATGTAAAGGGCTCATTTAGTGGGAAAGTAAGGCTATAAAGTTGATTGAGAAATTCCAGGCCAGGTCAGCCTGGGAGTCAGCCAGTGTCAGTTCCAGGAAACTGCCATAATGGGATTGATTGTCTTGGTATGGTCGTACTATGTCCTCCTATGGTGAAAGAGGATGAGGTGAATTCCACAAGGAGATTTTTGGTCTGGAAATTGTTTGCCTAGTAGCCAAAAGGTTATATAACACGGATGCATAAGAGGGTTGGACTATTACTCCAAAATGTATTTAAGCCATGTATTCAGATCTATCCGACATTCTCTTTCTATCTTTCATGATTGAGAATCCTTTTGCAAAAGCCTATTTTTGGAGTATAAGACACACCTTTTTCCCTCAAAAAAGAGGCTGAAAATCTGGGTTCGTCTTATACACTGAATACAGCATTTTTGCCTCCCAAAACCCCAACCCCTCCACCAAAATAGCTGTGCATAGCCTTTAGGAGGCTTTCAGAGTGCTCCTGGGGGCTGCGGAGGGCAGAAATGAGAAAAAAATGGGACATTTTTTGCTCAATTTTGCTCCAGCCCCCAGGGGCACTCTATAAGCCTCCTAAAGGCTATCCATGCTCTTTTTTGATGAAAAACGGTCCCATTTTTGTGAAAAACTGGCCCTTTTTTGTTCCTTTCCCCCCCCCAACCCCCCCGAGCACTCTACAAGCCTCCTAAAGGCTATCCATGTCCTTTAAAAAAAAAAAACAGGCCCATTTTTGGGAGATCTGCAGAGTGCAAAAACTTTTTTTTGAAATTTGCCTCTTCAAAATCTTGGTGCATCTTATACTCTGGTGGATCTTATACTCCGAAAAATATGGTATATACAATTGTATTTTAAATAAATATGCTTTTATTGTTCATGGTCTCCTTGTTTCTATATGAGAGTTTTTCGTTTCTCACACCCACCCAGCAACCAGACAGAGAACCCTTTGCTAAAAATTTTGAAGCCCACCCCTGGTCACAGGTTTGCTTTTGTTGAACTTGCTTAATTTTAGCTATTTACTTAAGAAGTTTGAAGACAAACTGTTTTACTTGGTATAGGGTTAATTCTAAATTTTGCTCTCATATTAAAAAAAAAATAGTGCATTGCAATGATCCTCAGTGCTGGATCCTGATTCCTCAAGAGGTTCAAAACTAGTTTGGATATTAGACATAGCAGGATTGAATAAATGATATAACTGACCCTTATGCCGTCATTATATTTTAAAATGATAAACACATTAAAATGGTGAATGTTATGCTTCAACTGACTTGTACAGTCATGCCAGACATTATGATACAATCATGTAATTTATGTAATAATCCTAGGATATGTATTTTGTCATTTGACATCATCCTGGCTTGTTATGACTGCTTCTCTGCTGCTAAGTTTTTTTTTTTAAAACTTATTTCCCAGTGCAAAAGAACATATATAATTGTTTTATTATAAAATCTAATGGCCATTCAGCTGGGAAGTTAATCCTCATGTAGTGACTGCCTCATTTAGCCTCCGTTCACAGTTACAGTGGTGATGAGAAAATAATCTTACAATCCATCCTTTCATTTACAACCTGTAAAATAAAGGAAAACTGAAGTAAGATTGTAAGCTCAGTTTTAGTTTCACTTTTGACTGCTTTGCTTAAAGACCAAGTTGCTGGTCCCAATTGTGATTGCTAAATGTTTACGGTTAGGCTTTTTCTCAACAGAAACGCTGAGAAACTATAACTGAATAATGTCTCAGTGCTAGGATTAATCGTTCAAAGAATTTGGGATGCTTTATTTCAAATTAGCCAATAAAGAAGAATATTTGTACCTCAATGTTGAAAAAAGGGGGCCCTTGGTGCTCTCTGAGCTTGCTTGTTTTCTTGCAGAAGTTTCATTACCCAAACTAGATAACATACTAGTAACATAGCACTGATGTTATTACCTAATTTGGGTAATGAAACATCTGTAAGAACATTAGCATGCTCCGAGAGCACCAAAGACCCCTAATTTCAAATTACATTGCAGTCTGTTCTCCATTTTTTAAAAATCTGTTAAGCTTGCTCTGGCAGAAGCAGTATAGGCAACAAGTAGATATCACATATATAGTATGTTTGCAAAGTCCAACAGAATTTCTATTTGGGTTTAATAGTTCAAAGAAAAGAAAGCACTCTTTTCAATTCCTGCCTAACTCTTTTAACTCAATAAACAGCTCACACTTAGGTAAGCAAGTTCACACAATTCTTAGGTACCCCTAATCTTTGTACAGGCCTAAGATAAATATATAATCTTCTGCAAAAGAAAGTGGTTCAGGTAGGTCATGATGAATTTAAATAGGGCAATATTTGATTTAGTGCGAATTATAAATTGATATCAGGTTGCATTTAATGTGACACGTAGCTTGTGTGAGAGTAATTCAGGCTACGGCATGCACAGTTGTAGTTGGGGCTTTCGACATGGATAATATTTGTGTGCACAAAATAGTAGAAAAGGAAGATTCCGTCAGAAGAAAACAGTATAAGTTTAAGAAAAAAGGTGATGCTTTTTATTGCATTAGAGCAAAGGTTTGATGTAATTGAACAACATGAATATGGTCATAGCAACACTAAAAAGGGGTGAGATGTTGAAAGGCCTGAATTTACAGCAGATTATTTTTTTGTTTTTATATTAATTTCTATAACTACTCTGTGACTTTGTTCACTATTTAAAATATATGTAATTTAAATATATAATATTCTCTACAACTTTTACTGTAGTATCTCATTAATATTCATAAAAATCACTTAAAATTTTTCATTGCCAAGCTAGAACCAATAATCTTTTCCATAGTGCACATTCAAATAATGCAACAATTTCATGGGATTCATTAAGCACGTTAATCAAGACCTACCTGAATATCTCTCCTATCCCTACCCCATCCTATCAATAGAGCCTTCTCCAGTCAAACCCAACCCAGCCAATGGCACAGCAAATTGGCACGTGATTTCTTTCATCTCCTTTGAAGCAAACAAAACATTTCAGCTAACATGGTCTTGAAATAGTAACATATTTTAAAAAGAGATGCCAGCAAAACAGATTGAGTTAATAACACTTAGAAATCTCTTAGACAGCAGTCTTTACAGTTAATCTTTCCCACTGGTGCACATCTTTGAATTAAAGCAATTTCTCTTAAAAAAGTTAAGATTGTCATGCAATTAATACCAAATGACATCCCTAGAAGACAACCCCATAACACAACTATACACTTCCTGTGAAAATCTACCATGAAGTAAAGATTGGTTGTCAAGAAAACTGAAGTTGTATGTAGAGATTTTAATGTATGTAATAATACCCTGAAATGTTTTCACTTAAGGAATTAATTGGTGGTGATTTTAATCCACATCTTTCTTGCAGAGGTGTAACACTACTGCAGCGAATAGCACAGATTTGACAGAATGGGGACTACTATTTTATGTCTTCCTGAAGATATCACCACAAAAATCTCTGTGCCTCCAATGCAGTCAATTCTATATTTGCAGATTTTATACCAAGACAATTTAAGAACCTCTTGTTGTTCTGAGAGGTCTTTGGTTAAAGAAAAGTCAGATCTAGAGTCAGTTTGGATGAATCTCATGACTGGTGTTGAGAATTGATGGTAACTAGTATTAACTGGATTCTAAAGAAAGTCATTGCTGAGAGAGTCATTGGTCAGTTAAGACTAGCATCTTTCCCATCTATCATTGGGTGTACATTTGGGCTACAGTTTCCTTATGGAATACAATTATTATTTTTCATCCCTTTTATATAGTGGAAGGGATTCAACTTATTTTCAGCAACATTTTAATTGCATTTCCTGCAAGGCACATATGAAATAAGTTGGGGGGAATAATGTTGTCTCTTATTTACTTGATAAACTTACACTTTGGGATAATCTCAATTTGAAAATGTGAGATAACTTTTGTTTGAGGCTTGGGCAAATACAAGTATTAATGCTTTGGATCAACATCTTGCTAGTCCAGTGTTCACATTATCTTAGTTACTGTAAAAGGAATCTGTATTGCCCAAAATAATAAATGACAGTGGTACACTCAATTTAAATAACTCTGATTTCATTATTTGGTCCAGATGAATAAAACCCACGGAGTATTGTTGATATGATTAAAGTAGAATAAAATATGGATTAAAATATAAAAATGAAGACGTGGCAAAAAAAAAGGGACAGTTAGAAGCTTGCTTAAAGGGACAGGGAATTGTCATCAGCCTCTAACCACAAAATGTTCCAGCAAATGTCCCTATGTCAAAAGTCCAAACCACAAGGTTCAGTTAAAGTTCGCATAAAGACACGTAGTCCGTACCTGTGTCCCAAGACAAAAGGAGAAGTAAGACCCCCATCTACTTATAAGGCTTTTTCCCCAAAACGACCAATAAGAAATGAGTTAAGTGTTTCCGTGTTGCGCCGCTTTTGAGAATGTATAAGTACGCGTGCTTCGATAATGAAGGTTGTTCAGAATTTCCAATGCTAGCTACAGGCTAGCTTTCTGAACCTGGCTGCCAAATAAACTACTCCTGTATCCTGAGAAGTCTAAGTCTTTCATTTTCTGCAACATAATAATCTGTTTTAATGATTCTGCATCTACATTACAATTAATAAACAGCTAAAGAGAATTGGTAAAGTAGATATATATTATTTGCAGAAATTCTGGAATAAATTATTGCAATACATTGTATAAGTAATCACTTTAATGATTAAGAGTTCTAATGAGTACAGAGAATAATCAGTTAGAATTTTGCTCTTGCCAAAGTCCAAACAAAATATGAAATGTATTTCTGAAAATTATTTATTCTTCAATACTGGATAAGCATTGTGACCGCCTGATTACAACCTTAGAAAAGAAACAAATTATTTCCTTGGGTATAAGATGTAATTTTGTATCAGTGTACCAGAGAGACTGAACAGTATTGATAATGAAGACTGTTCGCTGTATGTTTAAATACTGGATTTTTACATAAAGACTGCAACTTTTGTTTCTGTGTGCAATTCTGTTTATTACTGTGGCTCTGTGTTAACAATTAAGATAGAATAACCAATCTCTATGGCTTGGCTCTGGCTTTTTCTCAACTTACACTTAGTTCCAGGGTGATCATGAACAGACCTGCCACAGCAGCCTCTTTAATCCGCCAAGTTTTCATGATCCTGCTTATATCTTGTTCCCAACTAAAGTTTCCCTTTGCTCTTCTGATGTTAAAGTAGTACTTCCTCCTTTAAGCAGGCAACAAGCAGTGGCAGTTTTGCTGCAAGTGTAACCTCACACATGTACACAGAGAGATAGAATGTAAGCGCATGGACTTTACGGTATAACTCTTTGTGGACAGCTGTGATCCATTTGAACAAACCACTCTATATACGTGCCAAATACAAGTAAATTTTAATCTGTCTAATGCGGTTGGTCTATCCATCTGTCAATATTTGCTTCCTTCCCCAGCCTCTTCCTATCCCATTTCATTCTAAAGACAATGATTGTCAGGTATTTTGTCAATTGGTGAGAAGGGAGAGGTCACAGCCAAAGAATCTATCAAACCTAGTCCTTAATGTGCTTGTACACCATAAATAAGTATAGGACCATTTCTGACATGGAGTTTGTGACAGGATAAGGATTACCAATGGAGCAACTAATTCTAGGCTGGTATAACTTTCTCTTGGCTCAAGAACTGATGGATGGTACTTCAACTTGACCTAGACTAGAGGAAGAGCCTTCCACTTAGTTTTGTGAAATAATTTATGGTACAATTCTGATTACTGCCACTGGAGGGAGCATGAGAAATTAAAAGAAAACAATACAAGATTTTTAAATGGTGGGCTGGCATCAATTTATTTATTAATAACAACTTAATAATAATGAATAAATAGGCAGTTGCAAAAAGAAGCCACAGAATTAGAATTTGTTAGCATTTCTTATAGCTTAGCGTGTGTTGCTGTTTAGTGATACCTTGGTACTCAAATAGCAATAGCAATAGTACTATCCGTTTCACAGTGCCTTACAGCCCTCTCTAAGCTTATGGAGTCAGCATATTGCCCACAACAATCTGGGTCCTCGTTTTACCCAGCTTGGAAGGATGGAAGGCTGAGTTAACCTTGAGCTGGTGAGATTCAAATTGCCAAACTGCTGGCAGCCCGCAGTCAACAGAAGTAGCCTGCAATACTGCATTCTAACCACCGTGCCACCACATCTCTTCAAATGCTTTGAAAATCAAATTTGGTACGCAATACATTTTGATGTAAAAATGTTGTCCTGGTATTCATCATTTGTATGGTATTCAAACACAAGCTAGAACTTGTTGATGTCAGCTGGCTTGTGACTCACTACATTGTTCCTTATAGGAAAAGTTTGGTATTCAGCATTTTTGGTATCCATCATGCCTCCTGGGGTCAATTAACAATGAGTACAGAAGTACCACTGTATTTTTCTGAACATAAAGTCTAATTTAATAGCAGTGGTTCCATTTTCATGATTTCTATGGTAATGGTTCACATTTTAACTATTTCAAAATGCATTGAATGACTATTTTACTTTTCAAGGTACCCACTTGGTTACTATTATGGTTCCATTACTTTTTGTGTGTGGTCTAGGGAAAAGCACACTGTCCCCAATACTATCAACAAACTGTGACCAAGGGAAAAATTGGGGACAAGACAGGAATTGACCATCTGGTATGAATCCATAAAAAAGTTAGAGAAACTGTCTGATCCAGCAGTGAATGTGTTAAACTGGAATTTAACTTAGGACATGTGGATAAGAACCCAAGTGATTTCATGGGTTGGTTGCCACTTCTCCATTTTAGTTCTCCATCAGCAACCAAGAACTAAGAGTCCACAAAATAGCTGAGGTAAAGAAATCATAAAGAAGCTAGATGATGTAAAATATTTCATTACTGTAATTGAAAGCTGCCATTGAAATGAGATATATAAAAACAAAGCAGATCTTTGTAGGAATTTCCCAATCCATTAACTGAGTCTTCACTGTGCAAGCAGGAATCTGGTTTGAATAGCTTAATTACTGTGACAACCTGTGGAGATATAAGGTGAAGTCTGTATTTACATATATTAATGAATTCACATTCATTTTTGAATTCACAGTCTATTTGAATGGGTCAATTTCCTACTATCAGAGGTATGCAAAGAAAAGGAGGCAGAGAGAAATGAAAATGTCCATCTAATTGTTTTGAAAATAATTTATCAGTTTGAAACTTAAACCCCACTAATACAATTCAGATTCCAATAGCAGGTCTAAAAATGAGAGTTTCATCCAGCAACAAAACATATTAGATTCCTTGAATTAAATGAAACCTAGAAGCATGGAAACTTGCCCTTTGTAATTCTGAGAACCAACATTCACTTACAGATAGTAATGGCCTATTATTATTAAGATTCTGGAAGGTTTTTATTATTATGTATTCAGCTGTATTGCTTGCTGGGCAACTATCAAAAGATTGCCCAAACTGGTGCATATAAAATGGTCAACTCTTTTTACTCTAATACAATATTTGAAATAACGAGAATCATAATTCAAGCTCTACAAGCTACATTGGCATCAATCTGCTTCCTGTTTGTTTAATGTATATGCTGCTTGTCTCACTGTTCCAAGTGACTCTGGGTAGCCTTACAATGGCATAAAAGCATAGATATCAAAACATTAAAAGCATTAAGATTAACAACAATGGAATACATTAAAAGACTATTTCTTAATTGTATATGCTGCCCATCTCACTGTCCCAAGTGAACCTGTTCCAGATATAATTCAAGGTGCTGGTGGTTACCTTTAAACTTCTTCATGGATCTTCTCCAATGGTATCTACCCATCTCATTAGATCTGGCAGAAGAGGCACACTTTGAGTCATGTCTGTGAGGGACTGGCATCTGGCAGGATCCAGGATAAAAGCTTTTTCTGTTATGGTACCTGCCATCTGGAACATCTCCTCCCTGGAGATCAGACTTACCCAACCCTGCTGACCTCTCAAAAGCCTCAAAGGTCCAGTTTTGCCATCATGCCTGGAGCCTGATGGTGTTGGTGAGCCTGTTTCTTGGCGTTGTTAATTGGGATGATTGTTTAGTGCTATTGCTTGGCTGCTATTTTATTTTATCATTATTATTATTGTTCTGTTTTTTAAAATTGTTGACTTCTCAGAATCTGGGACCTGAGATGTTGGCTATATAAATTTAATAAATAAATAAATAATATATCATGGCCACCATCTTGATTTATTTGGCTACACCTCACATATATCCCTGCCACCTACAATTGGATTGCATTTTATTGTCATTGTTTACAGTTATTTTAGACCCCTTCATTTACTACTTCAGTGCCACCTCTGTTGTAGCTTTCTGCAGTGGGTGATATTACACAGCAGCATCGCACAGTAGATCTGGCTTGCCTAGGTTAAAAAGTCCCTCAGCAAAAGCAACGCCTTGCATTGTCCTTCTGATACAATAGTGTCGTTATTGTGTTTTATGAAGTTCCTGTACGCTGCCCTGAATTAATTACTTTAATTGAAGGATAATTACATTCCCTCTCTCAATCTTCTTTTGTCAAAGCAATCAGCATCATACTTTCTGCCTTGCAACACTACAGTGATTTTATCGGTCTTGCCGTTTTTTGTATAGCACAACAGGAAAATATTGGCTTGATTGTCCTGACAACTGGGTGATAATTTTTCCCCCTGCCGTCTAAAAATAAGAAATGCCTTGAAAATATATTCATTTATCTTCTTGTCTTGAATTGCCGGAGGATGAATTTTCAATACTCTTCGTGAAAAGTACCTTGCTATTAGGTTTAGCCTCATTTCCAAGCAGAGCATTGGATGGGCTTCTCCCTGCTATTCACCTATGTATTTGTTTTCTAAGAACCTGCACCAACAATACCTCATTCACCCTACTCCCATATTTTTAAAATCATTTTCCATTCTGCAAAGAATTCCAAATGTGTAACTTATTTAATATTCTGCATTATTTTTATTATATTCATATGAGGCATAATAGAAAATTGTGTCTTTGGGCAGGAGAAGAACCCTCCGGTTCCCCATTGGTAGTCTGAGTCTCCAGCTCCTTAAGCACAAATTAGCAGTTCAGCAGCCCTACAGGGCATTAGGCAAGGCACACTTCTAAGTAAGTAGAGCCAGGCACCCTCATTATATTGTGAATATTTTCCAGAGGGATAAGTCATTTTAATATTGCAATGAAAACAGCAGAAGCTTGTGTCGCCTAGAAGACCAGATTTATTATGGGAAAGCCTTTTGCAAAGTACCGTTCATGGTGATTTCATTAATTTTTCGGGTGCCACACAGTTCTTTACTGTTGATGATGGGGCTTTATAACCACTTCCATATAGCAGATGTTCAGGATTCTTTAACTTCCCCAAGAAATGATTTACAAAATGCTTTTTTTTTTTATTAGACTTGGTTCCTCCCACTTCCTTCAGTCCATTAACACCAGCAGGAGCATCCTATAAATCATCCTTTCGGTATGCTTTCTTCCCACACAATTATATATCAGCTAATTTGAAATCTTCCAGCTACAGAGTTTCTGCCAGCAATCTACATTCACCAGAGGGCTAGTAGAGTTCAGATGTTAGCCCAGTTCTTTGATTTTCTGTGGTTAGGGCTGGATCTCAATGTGGGTGGCCCATCTCGGTTAGATTAGAAGTATAGGTAAATGAAATGGGATATTAATTCATCCCGGAAGTGCTACATGAGAGAAAGAACCAGATGTACATGGAAAGCTAGGGTGGGCAGATTACAAACAGAATCAGCATTCAAGAGGATACGGCTAATCTGAAGGCATATTTGGAAACAGATGCGAGAGGCAAGGAAGCAGCACTTTTATTTCATCAAATTCAGACTAAAATGGGCTAGGCTGCCAGTTGCGCTTCTTGAAAGTGGAAATCACATTGCTTATTAAGAAAGAAGGTTTCCGTCCCATTAGTCATTCCTTTCATCCCCTTTGTCCATATCAAAAAGAAGATGCTTGGTGACTTAGATGAAAGGAGAAGGAACCATCTTGATACTCATTTTGCCCAATCCCTCTGTAATTCTGATAAACATTGCAGAGTTTCAGCAGTTCCAAGAAGGCTCCATATCCATTTACATTACTCAGGTGACCCTGAGGACACAGATAAACCTCCAAGTGGCCTCAACAATTCTCTAAAAGAATGCAAATGACCAGCTGTCTGCAAGGAGTATATGAGAAGCAAAACGTCTTCAAAGAAAAACAAGAAAAGAAAAGGAAACCCAAAAAGTATAGTTGTCTCTTGAAAAAGCACCCTTGGGACAACCATGACCTGGATGACTGAGAATCTCCACAGACATTCTGATAAACAGAGTTTGATGGAAACACTCATGCCAACAAAAAACTGAAGGGCAGGCAGAATATCCATCCTTCAGCTTTTTCTTGGTCTGTTTATTATTTATTCATAGAATAAATTTCGGGGGAAGCTATATGCAAGCCGTTCAATGTTTGTTCCTTTACTTCTCGTGGTCACTGTAGGAGCAATTCAAGAATCTCTATACAATTTGAGGCTGTCAAACAAGCCAAAATATTGCTTAAATTCTTCCAGGAAGTCAAACTGGAAGAACTTAACAGATAACCATCATTTTATCACCAAAGTAAAATCCCTCAAAGCTAGTTTCCATGGCCGAAGATTGATTTCTACCAGGATCCCTCCAATTCTAGCCTGACAGTTATTACACCTGTGTATGACTCTTTCCCAGAATAGACAGATGGTAACTGGGACTGGGGATTTCATTGCTAAGCGACATGATTGTAAAGCACAAAGTCACATGACCACACTGACATTTATTGGCAGTTCTGGCACTTAAAGTTGGCCAGAACTTTAGGTGAATCCTGCATGGTCACAACTCTACATGGTCAAGTGATTGCCATTTGTGATTTCCTGCTGACTTCCACACCTTTGCCGATGAAGATCATGTGACTGTGAGACCTTCAACTTTGTAATTGTAAAATGGTTGCTAAGTACTCGAACTCTGATCACATGACCATGGGGATGCTGAGATAGTTGTAATTACAAGGGGCCATTCTAAGTACTCCTAATTCACCATTGTTGTAACTTTGAACAGTCATTCGTCAAATGGATATTAAACATGGACAATAGGCAGTAATAGGGAGTAATTAGAATATCTGTTAACTGCAGAAATCTTGTTATTGACAGGAAAAAAAATAAGTTGAAGCGTGTTCATTGGCTTTCAGTATATCAGTATAGTCGAGGCTATGATTTTCCCAGTTGCAATGTATGGCTGTGAAAATTGGACCTTATGAAAGGCTGAGCGCCAAAGAATTGAGGCCTTTAAACTATGGTGCTAGAGAAGACTCCTGCGAGTCCCTTGGACTGCAAGGTGATCAAACCAGTCAGTCCTAGAGGAGATCAACCCTGACTTCTCTTTAGAAGGTCAGATCTTGAAGATGAAACTCCAATACTTTGGTCACTAATGAGAAGGAAGGACTCACTGGAGAAGAGCCTAATGCTGGGAAAGATTGAGGGCAAAAGAAGAAGGGGACGACAGAGAATGAAGTGGCTGGCTGGAGTCACTGAAGCAGTAGGTGTGAGCATAAATGGACTCCAGAGGATGGTAGAAGACAGGAAGGCCTGGAGGAACGTTGTCCATGGGATCGCGATGGGTCAGACACGACTTTGCAACTAACAACAACAATATATCAGTATTGCAATATCTCAATGACAAGAAAGCATTTTCAAACAACCTAATGAATGTTTAAAAACTAAGTAGCAGCATCTTTAAGAATCACTTTGAAAAGTTTTGATATTAGTTTAAGCGTTGTCCTTTGTTCGAATGTCAGTCACCAGTGCAACTTTATCTTCTTTATTAAAATTAGTTTAAACCACAAATGTTATTGGGCTATCATTGCTGCTTCATCTATGACAATATTATTCCCAAAGATTTACATCCAAAAACTTAAGGTTCCATTTTTTTAACATCACTAGCCAGGCAGGGCGGGAAAATACAATTGCAATATGTATTGATAGATTAAGATCTTTTTATTTATACCTCTAATCCGTTCTTTCTCAACCCCATAATTTTTAAGATGTGTAGACTTCAACTCCCAGAAATCCCTAGCCAGCAAAAAATAGCTGGGGAATTCTGGAAGCTGAAGTTCATGCATCTTAAAATTGCTGACATTGAGAAACATGGCTCTACTCTATAACCTCCTTCCTCTGAAGAAGTGCCACTGATTTCCAGGGGTTATTCTAGATGGGTAATTTCCCCTCCTCATATTCCCCCTAGTGTCAGTTAAAACAAAAACCATGACAAATTATTTGCTTTACTGTTGATCCGTTTCTTCCTGTGTGGTCCACCAGTGTCCACTAAGAAAAGTTTATGAAAGTGCATACTTTGTTTTGAAATCTGATCTGTTTTTCCTCTTTTTTAGTCTTGACAAAGATTGGCCAAATGGACCAATTTACTTATGAACCCTTTTAACAGTTACGTTCTTACTGTGTGGGCAGAAGGATGTTTGTAAATGCCAGGCTGAATATTTAGCAAATTCCTGTCCTTACACGAGTCATTAATCAATGGTGAAAAAGTTGCTGTTTGGCTACTGAACTTTAGCTCCCAGACATGTTATTACTCATACTTTCTTTTTTTTCTTGGCATTATTTCTGTGTGAATTCCCTTTGAAAACGCTCATAAAGGTTTAAATATATTAAAATGCAGAGTTTGTTTTGGAAGTGTTTTAGCTGAGCTTGCAAACAATAATAACAGTCTCAACAAAAGTATTCATTTTGCTTTCATGATGACAACTCATAGTTGAAAATAGCCTCTTCCCAGATAGTAAAAAGGATTTCAGGATGTAACATTTAAGAAGAAAAGAGGACCTTTCAAAATAATGCATGTACAAAGCTATCAAACTGCCTTCATTTCATAATAGGAATTTGGTTTCAGATCTACGTAATGAATATACAGCTTTCTGATTGTTTTTATTTCTTCTTTTCTCTGTTACTCATTCAGTCAAGGAGGGAAGCTAGTTGTTTTGAGTTAAATCATTTCTTTTCCATTGTTAAAGGGAAATTATTCCAGAAAATTCTGCCTTAGGCCAGATTCCACAGCTCAAAGTCTACTTCATCTTATCAGATGTGGCAGTCCAAAAATCACACTATCTGCTTTTCTCTCCAGCATTATATATTCCCATTTGAGTGTATATGAAAATCACAGGCTATTAAAACACAAACTGGAGGTGGAGCTGTAGCAGTGTCAGATGAAACTGTTTAGTATGATCATATTTTTCAAAGAAGACAACTCACAGTCACACATGCCCTAGTCACTTCCCATCTTGACTATTGCAACGTGCTCTACACGGGGCTGCCCTTGAAGAGCATCTGGAAGCTCCAGTTGGTGCAAAATGCAGTGGCCCGTATGGTTTTGTGCAGATCCCGGTGTGCACATGTATCACCTCTCCTGCATGAGCTGCATTGGCTGCCGGTTTGGTTCCGGGTGCAATTCAAAGTGCTGGTTGCCACCTTTAAAGCCCTTCGTGGCTTGGGACCGGGTTATCTGAGGGACTGTCTCTTGCTGGTCACATCTACCCCACTGTTATATCTCCAGCCGAGACAATAACCACGATGTGATTGCTTGAAACAAGAATGGTTTATTAACACAGAACTGGAACAACAAGAACACCTCAGGAGCCCGTCTGACACGTATTTATACAGTAGCTGTCAGACGGGTAGCCAATTAGAAGTCCGCATTTCTCCCGCCAAGTGGCAGGGCCGCCGAAGCCAATAGGATCAACTTCTTCAATTCTTGGCTGGAGCTGGCATGAGTCCGAGGATGTAAGACCCACCTATCAGAGTGGAGGGGCAGGGTCCCATCCCCGAGGGACATACACCTGGTGGGACCAGAAGGGTCTTCTCCATCGTGGCTCCCTCTCTCTGGAACATCATTCCCACAGAGATTAGAATGGCCCCTCACTCTAATACTCTTCTGGAAGGCGCTGAAGACCTGGTTTTGCCAGCAGGCCTGGGGAACCCAGACCAGGATTGAGCTGATTAAATGGCTCATGCAATCTGCTGTTGCTGAGGTGGGGGTTTATTATATTATACAATCTTAATTTATTTGATTATTGTTATTAGTTTTCCTATTTTAAATGTGGTTTTTATATTCTGTAAGCCACCTTGAGTCACCATGGGCGAATGGGCGACAATATAAATTTATTATTAATAATAATAAATAAATAAAAACTTCACACAATCTTAAGGGACGCGATGGCTCAGTGGCTAAGACACTGACCTTGTTGATCAGAAAGGTTGGCAGTTCGGCGGTTCGCATCCCTAGCACCCCATAATGGAGTGAGCTCGCGTTACTTGTCGCAGCTATTGCCCACCTAGCAGTTCGAAAGCATGTAAAAATACAAGTAGAAAAAATAGGAACCATCTTTAGTGGGAAGGTAACAGCGTTCCGTGCGCCTTTGCCGTTTAGTCATGCAGCCAAATGACCATGGAGATGTCTTTGGACAGCGCTGGCTCTCCGGCTTTAAAACGGAAATGAGCACTGGCCCCTAGAGTTGGGAATGACTAGCACATATGTGAGAGGGGAACCTTTACTTTACCTCACACAATCTTGGGAGGTGCTTTGGTGTGTTTCTGGCACTGAAAACAGAATGTAAAAACCTTGGGAATTCATTAATTGCCCCCAAAGTTTCAGATTGGAGCTACCACAGCCAGGTTGCAAAACCCTGGATGGCCAGTAGAGGGTAGGAAAGACTTTGGGTTCTCAGCATCTCCTCACTTTCGTCTGGTGATTGCCAGATTGCAGCCTAGATACGGTAGCCCTAACTATGGTGGCCTTATAGGGGCATGCAAGCAGAGGCTGAAGGGCTAGAAATTTCAGGTCAGGTAAGGAAAAGGAAGCCTGCTTGTCTGAACTGTATAAGCAAACAATGTAGTCACTTCAGACACCAAATTTCAAGAAAAAAATACCACATATTAAAAAAATTATACTTTTCCATTGAGATGAGAAAGTTGATTGCATGTTTTGCCAAGGGTGGTAGTTTCTAGTGGCTAATCTAAAGCCGGAGATGAAAACGGATAGCTTAATGAACAGTGGATACAATAGGCAATGTACGTGGCTTCATTAAATGACCTGTGACCTGTCAGCTGACTTTTTGTACAAAGGTCTAGTGCTTTTTCAAATGCAATAGACCTAGGCTGAGAAACAGCCTGACTGACTGACCACAGATATGGGATACTTCTGAGCCTGCAACCTGATAGCTGGCAGCTAAACCCACCATTCAAAGCATCTGTTTAAGGCTCTGCCCTGCTGTATCACATGTTAAGGAAAACGATGGGAGGCTATTCTTCCTGCTACTAGGTGATTTCCCTTGTTGCTAGGGAAATCCATTAATTGTGTTCTTTAACAATTACACATTAGAACTGTTAAGGACAGCAACATTTCCTTGCCTTGTTACCAAGGCAGAAGAGGCTTTAGCAATTGTGCTAGTTCAGTTGATTCTGGCACACTCTTCTGCCAGCTCAAGAGCTGGAAAACAGCACTTTAGTGAAAGCATGAAAATAAGAGTATTCTCGTAATTCAGAGATGAGCAATCGGAGGCTGGGTGCACCCTTGTCCCTTTTTTGCCATTTATAATCCCTTTCCTAACAACTTGATGGTATTATTTTCTGTCACTTCGAAGTGCAAAGATATAAAACAGCAATTATTCTAAAAAGAGACTCAACACAGGTTTTTTTTTAAAGATATCCCTTTCCACTCAAATGCTGCAATGAAAAAACAATCATGGATGTTAAACAATTTTATCTTGCCTAGCTTATTTCATCACCACTTGGTCCTGGCCACACATTAATTTTGGAGTTTGATCCTTGACCTGGGCAAAAACATCTCATCCCTGCCATAGAGGAAGGAAAGGACAATGGCTTAGATACAATCTGAATTTTATGAGACAGAGTTCGGCTTGTTCCTGGCCTCTAGAGTGTGTCCCAACTCTGTCCCATAAAATTCAGATTGTATCTAAGCCCCAACACATCTAATGGACCACTTTTTTCCTTTAACTATCTTTATTAGTTAAGCTCTGTCTTCATTGTCCATTCCTTCCTCTATGGCAGGGATGAGACACTTTTTCCCAGATCAAGGGTCAAACTCCAAAAATTAATATGGGGCCAGGACAAAAGCTACGTTTGATTTAATTTATTGGTGTCTAAATTCAGTTCATATTAAAAATGTAATTTTATGAATATATTGCGCATTTCCCTTCTGGGAATATTAAAAATGTAACAACAATATCTATAACACTGTCAAACATCCAGATTTGCCTATCCCAGGTCCTTGGTAAGGACTCGATAGGTAGACAAAAATGCCAAATCCAATCTGAACATCTGACTGACAGTGCGAAATAATAATAATGATGATGATGATGATGATGGTGATGGTGATTCTGGTGATATTCTCAAAAATTTCAGGAGCTTCATGTCCTATGTCACATTTTCATGTTTCTCGGGGCAGAAGCCATTAGGCATTATGTGAGCATCAATACAACATTGATAGTGACATTTAAAAACTCTAAAAGGTAGCTTGAGATATCTGGGGATTTTGTGTTCTCAATGCTAAGCTTCAATGATGCCAGTCAGATTGATAAATATGGGAGATTGTGGGGAGACTGGAAGAATGGAAAGGAGACAGGTCCTAATCAAGAGACAGTAGACAAGGCAGTGGACAAATGATCTTAAAAGCAAAGAAAGGGAAGTGGGAGACTTTTATAGTTGTAAAAATCTAATACATTGATGAATAGTGTTTTAGAGATTCAGATTTCCAGGGTAGTTTGGGGTACAACAGGTCCCCATGGCTCTGTTTCATAATAGAAGCTCCCCTCCCCCCTCCTCATTTAGCTAAATAAATGGGTTTAAGGGGTTAGCTCAAGGTAGTAAAACATCTACAAAGAAGCATCATTCAGAGTCTCTGCCTTAATGAGTGGTTTTGCAAGCATAATTTCAACTCAATTTGAATTTGAATTCAACTTATTTTCCAAAGCACCAGAAGGCAAAACAAGAAACAATGGACGGAAACTAATCAAGGAGGGAAACAATCTGGAATTAAGGGGAAATTTCCTAACAGTGAAAACAATTAACCAGTGGAACAGCTTGCCTTCAGAAGTTGTAGGGGCTTCACCAATGGAGGTTTTTAAGAAGACTGGACAGCCACTTCTATGAAATGGTATGGGGTCTCCAGCTTGAACAGGGGTTTGGGCTAGAAAACCTCTTCTAGCTCTATTATGATTAATGTCTAGGGAATTGCGGGAGCTGAAGTTCAGACAACTTAAATATTGCCAAGTTGGGGGAAAAAACTGACCTTAATGAACTCAGTATAAAAGAAAATGGCAAGTTCCTCTGTCCAAGATTCTATATTTACCCTGGACTAGCATTAAAGGGACTTTATTCAAATTTGTGCAGTTCCTGCTTCCTCGAACTTGCCCAGCTGCATGGAGCTTGACAAACGTAGACATTCCCTAAGGGGGAATCTATCATTTGTGGTAGCAAGGACATTTGCCATGGAAAAACTTGTATTTGGAATGTAAAGTATGCAGCAAAAAATGTCTGTTTATATCAAAGTGTGGGTGTGCGCTAGGAAATCTTGGTTGCCATAGTTTCCTAAAAAATCCCACTGCATGTTTACAAACACATATGTATCTGTTTCAGTGGGGCATTTTCCACTCCAAATATGCTTGCTGCATAATGCATGAATTGGTTCTTATGGTTGAAGACAGGCAGGGCAGGGGTCTCCAACTCCTAGCACCAGAAGTGTGGCAGGAAAACCAGCTCATACTCTGAGGATGACAGCACTGAAACCCCCTCCCATATCAGTACTAAACTCTCCAGAGTAAAAAATAAAATAATTAAGAGCACTGTAGCATGCAATCCAACCAATGGTGGGATTCAATTTTTCTTACTACCGGTTCTGTGGGTGTGGCTTTGTGGGTGTAGCAGGGGAAGGCTACTGCAAAATCCCCATTTCCTTCCCACTCCTGGGGGGAGGCTACTGCAAAATCCCCATTCCCTCCCCACTCCACTAACCTGCTTTCCAGCTGTGTTCTCCTGTTCAAGGCAACAAAAGAAAATCAGCTAGGAGGCAGTAAAGGCGGGACCAGCCTCTTTGCTCGTTCTCCAAACTACTCAAAATTTCCACTACCGGTTCTCCAGAACCTGTCAGAACTGAATGAATACCACCTCTGAACCCAACACATGGATGGTGTTACCTCATTTGGGTAATGAAACATTAGCAAAAAGCCAACCAATCTCAATGAGCCCCAAGGACCCCTTAAACATATTTATCAAGCCAAATGAGTGTGTGTGTGTGAAGGGGAGCTTGCATTGTGAAACAGAGCCATGGGGGCCTGCTCCTCCCCCCAGAAAACTCCTCTAGAAATCTGTGTCTCTGAAATACTATTCATGAAATGTATTCGATTTTTACAACTATAAAAGTCTCCCACTTCCCTGTCCCTCCCCCAGGTTCGCACCACTGATAGTGAGTCATAGGCAATGGCTTCTAGGCTAATTGTAATGGGGGAGGGGGGCAAAAAGGTTAAGTCAATATGGTTGACCACAACACCATGTCCTTCAAATGCCACCCCATTTTTATGTGCATTGCTGCATACATAAAAGTGGGCTGGGCTTTGAAATGTGCAATTGCAACCACCATCTTGACTTTTTAAAATCCCCCTAGTAGGAAGGTCTTCCTAGCTTTCAGTCGTGTCCTTTTGAAGTGCCAGGAGCGGAGCTGTTCCTTGGCTAACCCATCTGGGTGACTTATGCCCTCTGCACAGAGCCATTCCTCCAACCCCAAAGGCAGAGGAACTGTGGTGCGGAAGGGGACCAGGCCCTGGAGCACACTTCATCAATTGGCAGTCCTGCCTGGCCCTCGTCACTCAGGAATCACATCCATAGTCTCAGACCAAGGGAAGATCTACCATGGCCAGCAGAAACTGGCAAGACACTACCGTCCCCCTGGCAGGTGTCTTGTCACTGCACTTGCAAGTGAGACACCTGCCATCACTTTGACCTACTGTTCTGACCTAGGCTTCCCCAGCAGCACAAAGCTGAGTCCTTGTCCTGATAAACCCTTTTATTTAATTTAATTCCTCTCCAGCAAAGTCTTGCCTCTCCCACAGTCTTTCAAGATAGTTCACAATTACTGACCTTTATCGGGCTTGGAGAGTGGCCAGGCCACTATCTTTCAGATGCTGTGATACTGCAAGAATGCAGGAGTGAACTAATTGTCTCCTGCGAATACCCCTCCCCTTTTGCTCCTCTTTTATTCCCTATTGTGGGGGGTATTCACCGTACACCTGTGGCCTTATATTCCCAAGTCGACACTTGTTCCTTAGCTGTTCCCTTTGTCTGGCAACTCTGTGCATGCGCACGCTGGGAACAGGCTCCAGCTGTTCATCTGCCTCACTCTTGTCTGACTTTGAAGGCAGCTAATAACTGGTATACGGCTCTGGCCCCACTCTGCCTCTGATGCAGAGCACTTGTCAGAGCCTTCCCCAGATTCCAGGACTGGCCCATGTTCCTCCCCAACCTCCTCACTGTCCAAATATGCCACTGGCGGGCCACAACACCTACGCCCTCATAACCACTGTTGTGGGCCACAGAAAATTACTAGGAGGGTCATACATGGCATCCCTTTTGTGGCATGTAGCACAATGCTTTGCATCTTTGCTCAAATTTAAACCCAATTCAGTTCAGTTCAATGGGGCTTACTGTCAAGTGCTTACATGCCTGGGAGTGCAGTTTTTCGATGGCAATATACAGTAACCACTATTTCCATTCAAGGAACTAATGCTCTTCCAAATTAGTCTCGGTAGGATTACCAAATTAAAAATCCTAGTATTTCTTGTGCACCCCTGAACATACAATGGTTGATAGAGCCCTTCATATCCTGACAAATGTTGCCATCCTATGTAGCTAATTAAACGTTTTGTAGCTTTACTTCCTACCTATTTTGATGGCGCATGCTGTTTTTAATCATTTGATCTTTCTTTAGTCAAAGTACATTTTCCTTCCTCATGCCTGCAAATGAGCTAAATAGCCTTTATAAACTGTATCACTTGTCAGCTTTTTAAATTTATTTGTTACTACCTGTTTTATAATACAGTTTTAAGGTGGCATTGCTTCTTTAGCAGCTTCTTGTTTTATCCGTATTTTATTAGCAACTCTCTTAAGATTCTGACTGTCCAAACCATTATAGTTGTACTCAAAACTAAGTCCATCTGTACCAAAGTGGGTTTATTCAAGTAAATAGGACTACCGCATAAATTTAGTATTATATCCTCTAAATGTATCTGTGTTATATACTGGTTAGATGTGTGTGAGAGATCCACTGATACTATGCTGAAGTATTTTTGAGCAATGCTATTTCATGTTTCTTTTGGAAGAGAAATATATATGTTTCTGCATATAAAACATGCCAGAATCCCTAAGAATAAAGGCACTTTGCCTCCTTTCGCTCTCTTGAATTATTATTTACAACCATGATAATGCTTCTCTACAAGTAAACAAAAAAGTGCCAAAAATATACTGTCGTTTAAAAAAATATTCCTAAAATGAATGTTTAAAATGGTTTTCTTCTAGGTAATATGGTTTCTTGAGCCTTTTTGCAGAAGTGGGGCTGAGAAAAACAAATCATAATGAACTACCTTGCAGTATGATTTTCAGTCAAGCTACAAGACTGATTGCACATTGACAGAATGGGAGGAAAAGGAGCTTTGCAACCATGTAAGGATCAGGATGCATTGGAGACAGCTTGACCCTCTGAATTTTAGAAATGTTCTAATTAAACAGATCTTTCACTATCTGCATGAGAGCTATATGATTTGTTGAATAGTGACACAGAATCATACGTTCCATGTTAAACATCTGTGGTTTTGTCCTAGGCATCTCCAATTAAAGGACCACATTACAAGTAATTGGAACATAATTTCTACCTAGATACTGGATAAAACCAGATCAGTTCAATCAAAGGCAATTTTTGTATATTACAAGATCACAACCAAATACAGTTTTGCTCCGAGATTGCCAAGGCAACCAGACTCAACAACTTTATGCTAATATTCTGAGAGGCTGAAATCTTATACATACTTTTCAGGAAATAAGTACCACCACACTGAGCCGTAGAAGTGTTTAGCTTTGCTCCGTTAATCATCTGTGGTAAATTTATAGTCAGAACATGAAATTGAAGAGAGAATGAGAATAGTCTTAGAATTGACAAAGAATATGAGATGAGGAAATGGATAAGATTCTTCAGACTGTGAGTCTGGCCACCTGGATCCTGGACTCGTGTTCCTTCTGTCTGGTCAAGACCTTGTAGGAAGTAGCACGTAGTTGGCTCCAAGTGGTGGTTAATATCTCGTTGTGGAAAGGGTGCTGTTGCCTCCCTTGAAGTTTGATTTCTCAAGAAAACATTTTTGGACTTGACACCATTGGATAACTTTTGTCCAGTCTCTAGTTTTCCCTTTGTAGGAAGGGTTGTTAAGAGGATGGTAGGCACTCAGCTTCAGTAGACCCTGGAAGAAGCAAATTATTTGTGTCAGGTCTCTCATATCTCCTTTTCAATGTCTATGTGAAGCCATTAGGCGAGGAGGCTTGGGTGCAGTATACTGATGATAGTCAACTGTACATCTCTGTCCCATTCAGACAAGTAGCGGTACTCAGGTGCTGACCCAATGCCTGGAGGCTTTAAGAATCTGGACAGAGGAATCAGTTCTGACTCAATTCTAGCAAGAAGCAGTGGCTCTATTGTTTGGGTGTCCCTTGGATTTGGAGAGTTAGTAATTTTAACTTTCAATGGAGTAGCATTCCCTTGAACTGTTGGTGTGCAATTTGGGAATCTTCATGGACTTGCAGCTTCTGCCTGAAGAACAGGTGGCAGTTGCAGTAAAGGAACATATTAATCTTGCATTCCAATTACAACCATTCCTGGACCAAGAGGTTCTGTTCATGGTCACTCATGCCCTAATAATTTCCTGTCTGGACTACTGCAATAAGTTCTATATGATTCTGCCCTTGAAGACCACCTCAACTGTTCCAGAATGCAATAGTGCATGACGTTTTGGACACCCCATGGTTCACCATGCATCCAATTTTTTTTCTGGGGGGCTATACAAGGGGCTTCTTGTCACCTTAAAGTCCCTGTATGGCATACAGCCAGGTTATTTGATGGGCCGCCTCTCCTTGAGGAGATCTATCCAAGCCAGTAGATTGGATAGTAGAGCTTGCTTCAGGACCTTTCAGTTGAAGTGTTGTCATCTGGCAGGACCTTGGAAGTGAGTCTTTTTCTGACTGCACCTACCCTGTGGAATAGCCTCCATCCTGATATACCCTGTTTCTCTGAAAATAAGATCTCACTGAATAATAAGCCCAACTGGGCTTTTGAGTGCATGCGCTAAAATAAGCCCTCCCCCAAAATATTGCAAAACAGCAGCAGCCATGAGGTGACCATGCTCGCTGCCTCCTGCACCTCAAAAATAATACCACCTCCCCAAAAATAAGGCCAAGCGCTTATTTCAGGGGGTCAAAAGAAAATAAGACCCTGTCTTATTTTCGGGGAAACACGGGGTGTATATATATATGCAGTTTCTAACTTTATATATTTTGTTATTTGTATATCTTGGTTGCAAGCTGCCTATGGTTATTTTATAATTTATATAATATGGGTGGCCATTTTTTTTACTAATTAAATGAGTGGATGGCTAAATTTTATTAAAACATAAATTTTAGAATATTTTTTAAAAATTTGACACTGGCAATTCACTATTGCATATGACAGATTTCTTTAGTCTGGTATGATTAGATATGTGGGGCTTACGATGCTCTCTTGGGGAAGATCCTCATCCTTCACAAGCGATGCTGGCTTAAGCAGGGATAGGAGGATCCAATTTCCCCCCCAAGCTCACTAAGTTGAGAAAAGCCACTCCAAACTGCCAAAGAATGGCTGTTTCTTTTTATTCAGAGCAGCTGAAAATAACTTTCAACTGCTGCCCCTCCCTCCCTCCAATCTATCTGAAAGGGACTAAAAAGAGATTGTTCCATCAAAAATGCAACAGGCCCTTTTGCCATTTACTTTTCTTTTAGATAAACTTTTGCGTTGGTATTTAGGATCTGCGCATTTCTGCAGTGGTTTGACATGGTCTTCGGATATCAGTATCTGTTCTGCGTTCGTAGATGGTTTTACAGTTCTAAAGTGCCTCCGGGCAGGGAGAAATTATGAACTGATAAAAACGAGGCCTCTCTTTCTACCTCCAATTCCCCTCCAGGCCAAGGAATGAAGAGAATTCTTTGCAGGCTACAGCAGAGGTTGTCACTAGGGAAAGTCCAATGCGCTGCTGGCGGCAGAAGCTGGTCTACACCTCATCTTCCAACTAGAGCGTGAAAAGTGGAAGTTATTTGATGAGCCAGCATTTCCTTCTCAATCCCTTATTAGTTGGTGGGGAAATCTTGTAGTTAACTGGCTTCAAAAATCTGATATGCATAAGAAGACACAAGTGCACCAACTGGAAGAATAAAGGAATTATTAATCTAGGAAGATATATAACAAGACCTACCAATTATCCCAAAGTATCCAGCCCTTTAAGGCATCCCACCAAGTTTGCCTCTGTATCTCTGGGATGGGAGAATTATGTTATGGATGTACAGATCACAGAAAAGAACATCAAACGAATGCCTTTGATGGCTAATCGCAGGGCTAGAGAACTCTTTCATTGAAACTTGATCACATAACTCTGGATAATTCATCCAAGATTGAGACTGATTAAACAAAGGCCAACCCAACAACAGTTCTTCTTTTCAGAGTAGTAAACTATGGAGCAGAATTGCAGTCCTAGAAGAAATATCTCCTAAAAAGGTCAGAGTGACTTTCCAGAAACATTCTTTTCTTTTACCACTGAACTACTGAATCCAGTTTCTCCAAAAACGTCAGAAGAAGGAAAGCAAAACGTTTATTATTGAAGTAAACCTATTAGACCAAATCACCACATATTCTCCTTTTGGGCATTGATCAGGATTGAATGATGTAAGGCCAGGGAAAATTCCAACCTGACGTATTTTTGTTATTGAAGTATGTGTGCATATTGTCACAAAGTCAGACATGCATAATATGCCCTATCATATAATGTGATGGTTGCATTTGCACTTAGTGCTTATATAGAACATAAAGACTTTATGTTGCAAATGAAAATGGATGGACCCTATAGTATGCTACTCCTCCTGTAGCTCAGCATCATTAAGAGAGAAGCATCGGGGCAGCCAATTCTGTATATGCTTAGGAAGACTTGGCCCTTAAGCACTACTTCATTTTTAAATTTTTATTATTTAAAAGACCCTCAGATTTTGATGAGAGAAAAGGACTCTGTACAATCTTAGATTAGGTGCTAACATTATGATCAAAATATGAGATTGGTAATCATTTTCAGAGGTCCAGACTATCGCTGACCTATGGCATTTCACAGTGGCATATGATCTATTTTACTAAAATGACAGAACAGCAGTTTCTGAAAATGTTCAGATTTATCTCATATCTTAAAAAATGAGCAAACTTAAAAATGCTGTTTAACATGAGTCCAATATTGGCATCAATATTAATGTCTTGATGTCTGATGTATTGATTGGTATCAATTTTGAAGTCAACACTAATGTCTTTACTACTGTTGTCCCAATTGCTACAAAATACAATTATGTCTATCATTTACTTTCTTAACTAAGGTACCGGAGTTTTATGCATGTATGTCTTTCTGTCCAATTGCCAAATTGCACTAAGGCTAAGCTGAAATATGAATTGTTCAGTTTAGGTTTTTCTATTATTTCAAACCAGCCACTGTAGCTTATTCTACAAATTCAATTGGCAACAATATGGTCTGTAGCAAATAGAGCTGTCACCGTGAAAGACCGAAATTGGTGAATGTCGACATTCACCGGTGAATGAAAGACCGAAATTGGTGAATGTCGACATTCACCGGTGAATGTCGACACATACCAATTTCGGTCTTTCACAGTGACATATATATAACGAGTCAGCGTAACGCTTTACTTTTGCTTTTCAATTCCCGGTCCTGGAAACTACTCGTTCTAACCGCGCAGGATCGCAGGTTTTTTAAAAAAAGAAGTCCGCGAATAGAAGACGCTTAAAAGGAAGCGAGGAGCCGAGGTGTCGACAGGATAAGGGTATTAGGGTAAGGGTGTCGAGAGGATAAGGGTATATATTTCGGACATACACCAAGCGACTATGTGAATGTCGACATTCACCGGTGAATGTCGACATTCACCAGATTTCGGACTTTCACAGTAACAGAGCCATACAATCTGAAGAATATAATAACGCTGCTATAAGCTTGGAGAAACTATCCTGATGCTAACATTCTCAGCCCTGGCCACACTGGCTGAGGAATTCTAGCAATTGTGTGCTATATATCTGAAAGGTGCTAAACAAGAAGAAAACTGCCCTAGACAAAGGAACAAGTCCTGCACATTTATTTCCTGGCAGTTACTTCCTGCTGGCCATGTAAGGTGAGATGTACCAGCATATAAATTTAATAAATAAATATCTCTGGGCTTGGTGCTTGAGAGCACCAGTGTTCTGATCAAGGCAAGAGAGAACTGCTCTTTATACTTCCCACAATGATCTGAAGGAACACCACATTGGGATTACTGGAAAAATAAAATGGTATTCTCAGACCTACCTATGAAGCATGAGAAATTAAGAGAAAGAGAAGTACCGGTGGTTCAGTTAGGACCACAGCAATAATGCTTGATCTTGTGTGCCTAATAAGGTAGAGTAATAATGGATAAGCTGTAAATCCAGGAATTTGAACTGCATGACTACATTCTACGAGAGGAGGCTTTAACAGGTTTCTATGGAATCTCAGCTTTCTCTCAGACACATATTGAAAACTATTACTTCAAATTGCATTAGGTTTTCAAATAGATTTTTAATATTTTCTTTTAGCTGTATTTTGGTCCTTTTAATGTTTCCATTTACTGTCTTGGTGGCATTTCTTGAAATATGGTAAACAAAGCCATTCATGTACCTCTATAACACAGGAAGTTTTGATCTTCACTTTTTAAGCATGTTGTTTGAAACTTTTTACTTCTACTATAATAAAATCAGATCTTTGAAATAAATCTTTAGTATGGGAATACCAACACAGAGAAGTACAATATACAAGGAAAGATCCTTTGGCTTACTTTGCAGAGGAAATAGCTGTTTCTTGAGGTTGGGAAGTCCTTCCTATTAAGTTGCCTTAGGTTATTTTTATTTCCCCTATGAATTTAATCCTGGTGCACAATGTTGATATGCAGAACACCCTTCCATGAGTATTTATCTGGGTTTTCAGCTAAACCATAATGTGTTTTTTTTTGGTTTGACTAATTTCAGTATATGAATGTGGTCTATGGCATGTTCATGTTAGATTGTAACTAAAACAATTTTTGGTGTAGTATGCAACTACAATTGCAGATGTGGTTAGCATCTAAAGCAGGGGGTGTCAAACATGCGTCATCATGACGGCGTCATGTAATGTATTGGGACTTCCCCCCCCATCGCTAAACCAGGTGGGGGCGGAGCCAGCACGTGACGCATCTGGCTGCGGGCCGCAAGTTTGACACCCCTGATCTAAAGTAATGCTACCAGGTGACGTTAAATTCTTTGTCAGTCAAACTTTGCTTGTATAGCTAGTATCTTAAGCACTTTTGTAGTGGATGATCTGGCCAAATTTCTAAAACAAAATTAAACATATACAGCAGCTAGGGTCAGAATCATCATATGTCACTACATCTTTCTTACATTTTTTAGAATAAAAACAAACAGATTGGTGGTGGAACAGTAGGAAAATTATTTATTCATAGTAGTCATTGCTGAGAATGTTGTCATAACTTGATCATTCTTGATCACAAGACCACATACAGGTAGTTCTCTATTCACAACCACTTTTTAGTGACCATTCAGAGTTACATCACTGAAAAAAAGTTACTCACAACCAGCCTTTGCACTTACTATTGTCACAGCATTCCCAATCATGTGATCAAAATTAAGGCACTTGGGAATTGGCATGTATTTAACAGTTGCAGCATCCTGGGGTCATGTGATTGTCATTTCCCAGTTGGCTTCCAACAAGCTAAGTCAATGGGGGAGGCTGGATGCACTTAATGACTGTGATTCACTTAAGAACTGCAGTGATTTACTTAACAACTGTGGCAAAAAAGATCATAAAATCAAGTGGAGGTCATTTAACAACCACCTTGCTTAGCAACAGAAATTCTAGTCCCAATGGTGTTTTAAGTCAAGGATTACCTATACATGTATTTGGATTGCATGCTTAGATTGTTCTACTTCCATTGTGTATAATATAGAAATTAAGATGGGTTCTCTTTTTTCTTTTTGTTATTATACTGGCAAAGCTTTCTGAAACAAATTGCACTTCTAGGGGAAAATCACTTCTTGTTTATTAATATAGTGTGATAACCAACATCATTTTTAAAACATCTGAATTAAAACAAATGTAAAGTTGACTGTGACAGTTTAATACCTTAGCATTTTCAAAACATATATTTAACTACAAAAGTAAAATTTCAGATTAGTTGAGTAATCTATACAATAAAACTAAACAATCATAGTCAACAACTCTTATTTTAAGAAAGCCCAAACTTCAGATAAGGCAGCAAACCACATATAGTTTTGTGCTCCTTAAATATTTTACTGACTGACACATTCAAGATAAGGATGAACTTACTTCATGTACTATGCTTCCTGGGGATGACAAGGGTTATTAGGAGAAAAACAGATTGGGAAAACAGACTTTTATATATGACTAGGTTCATACATTGCACTAAGCCAGGATTTCTAAAGAATTGTCAAACAAACCATAATCATTTGATTAAAATACTATAATATTTATTGTCATTTTGTTTTACTGTGGGCATACTGGCACACATTGAAAATTAAATTCTGTTGCCTGCTCTCAAAAGTGTACACATACATAACACCCATATAGACATGCTATATACATACTGTACATATGTGTATACCTATACCCTCATAATATAACTACATTTAAATATTAATCACTGTCCATCTTGAATACATATTGGTAAGAATACACAGGCCACTGTGTATTGTCATTGGTTACATATATTGTTGAAAAGTAGCTTAGTCCATACTCAAAGAAAGCTGGACACTTTCCTGTCCAATGGACATCAAAGGAACTCAAACTAGCAAAGAATGTTTTTCAGCTGACTCCCAGCATCATCACTTGAAACCCACTTGGCATTCGCACTTTCACATTGGGGTGACTTTAGGGGAGATCTAAAAATGTCTCATTCTACCTTGGAAAAATTTTAAAATGTGGATTTGTTCAGGAGGCAATGACTCACACTAGTGAAGCATTCAGAGGATAAGTCACCATGCCAAAAAGTTAATCTTGTGGAGACTTCCCTATTTAGCAACTGAGTAAAAAAATATCGTGACAAACAGCAGCATTAAATCTCAGTCACTGCTACCCTCCTTGAACTGTCCTGTTACTCTTAAGACTCACAAAGAAAAAAGAATGGGGAAGGGCCTGTTGTCAGGAAAGTAAAGCTAAGCAAACCCCAATTGTCTACATTAAATAAACAAAAAACAATCCATGCAGAAGCCCCCAGCCAAGTTCCTTCTTATCTGCTTACAGTATCTTCTAGCAGCTAGAATCTAGCTTGTTATCATCAGCTTCTACTTTGGGGGAAAGATTACTTTTATTATCAAGTGGAGTTGCTACTTAATTATAAAGCCACTCAATGTTGCTAAATTGTACGGTTAAATTTTGAGTGATCAGGGTTTCAGCCAAATTCTAAATTCTTCCAGAGGTAACGCCCATTTGCTCAGTGCATCTTCCACAGCATGCTGTTCTGTTGACACTAATCAAATCTGGTCAAAGAACAGATACAAACTGCCATGTATATCACTATAAATGCCACTTTCACATGAAGAGCAAATGTGTGACAGATATTCTGAATCAATGCATTTATAGATTAGCTGTGAGGTTATAGTCCTGAATATGCTTACCTGGAAGCAAAATTCCATCCAACTTATTTTATAAGCCTCAGAATAAAATGTGTTCAGCAACATCAAACCTTGATTGCATATTGCTTATGTGAGAGCAGACAGTTACTTATGATTAAACCCATTAATTCCATTTCCCCCTCAAACAGCTCATTGACTGTTTCTTCACTGATTGTGGATGACTGAATGATTTTCAGACCACCACTGTTAGACTGTGGGAAGGCCTTGCCCCAGTTTGATTTTTCCAACCTCCTTGATATATTTGTTTACAATTTAATCTGCCCCTTGTGCAGAGAAAGAAAAGTAGCTCCTTAATCACAACCTCAAATAAGACTATGAGATAGATACTCCTGAGATACACAAAATGGTGTCTCCTTGTCCCGCAGTAGCATCAGTCAATTCTGCTGAGAGACAAACTTAGAAGTTAAAAAGAGATACAAAAGGAAAGTATAACTAATGAAATTCTAATAAGACTGATAGGATCCACTGTATATTACAAACATAGATATCAATGACCCAATACTTCTGCTCTTACATAGCTATCCTAACTTCTTAGTGCTTTTTAAAAACTGTATGATATACAAGGCATTGTGTTCAATTGATTTATGGGACCAACAAACTGGAATAATTTAGAGCCATGTTTCTCAAAATTGGTAATTTGAAGACGTGTGGGCTTCAACTCACTGAATTCTGGGAGTTGAAGTCCATGCATCTTAAAAATGGCCATGACTGAGAATGACTGATTTAGAGAGAAACCCCTTTGAGCAACTTTTGGTGACTGCATAGGCATGCTCATCTTCTTTCCTTGGCGGCAATATAATATTGCCTTCTCTTAGGCCAGGGGTGTCCAAACTTTTTGCAAGGAGGGCCAGATTTGGTGAGGTGAAAATGTGTGGGGCCAGCCATTCAGCCTGACATTAATGTGCGGTGAATCCCAGCGGGGATGAGTGACAGGCTGAGCCAGGGGAGAAGAAGTTGGGGGCCACTCAAAATTTGAAAATGGGCCGCAATTGGCCCCCTGGGCTGGAATTTGGCCATGCCTGTTTTAGGCAATGTTTTTCCCCCACATCCCATTGTAGTTTATGGCTCTAGGATTTCCTAGTGGTCTCCTCTTCAGGCAGTTTATTTTATTTTTAAAAATCAGTCAAGGTTCTTTACCTACCATTACTTTGGTCTTTTGCACATTCTCACGTCTCACGTACAAATGCATCTGTAAGTTTATCTCACTATCCCCAAGAAAGCAGTCAGTCCTTTGGAGGAGGACTATTTAAATGCACATAACCCGATTTTACTACTTCGGTACGGCTGGAGAACTGCAGGCGCTTTAATGAAGTTTGCGAACCTAGGTGCCTTTACAAGCCGCTAGTAAAGGCCACCCAAACCATCCGGCTCCTCTGACGCTCGTTTACTCGGAAGTAGGCCCTACTGTGTTTGATGGCTTTTTTCTTTCTCCCGCGGCGGCTAAGAAATCGTGGCGTCGCGGCTTTGCTTTTGGGATTGCTGTTTACGACACTTCTAATCTCTTAGCCCAGCAGATCCACAGAGAACTGACCGGCGAGGGCATGATTTCTGAACCGCAGCCCCGGCCATCCCCGCAAGATAAATCAAACCCCATCGTGCGAACGCTACAACAACCTTGGCCCGAGTGGGTGGGGATTCGGAAGAGGGAGGAAAGGGGCGGATCGGATCCGAGGAGAGCCGAGGAAGGGAGCTAACAGGCGGGTCGGGCAATCGGTCGGTCACTTCAATTTGAGCTAAGCTGGGAACCGGCTCGGCAAGGGTTAACGCGGCGGCAGTTCCTCTCCGGTGCTCCCCGCAGAGCCTGTTATGGCCTTTAAGCAGACGTCGCTAATGCATCCCGCACCAGCCCCCTCTCGGGCTGCCACTGGGGTTTCCTGCTTGTGCGGCAGGCATTGAGCCGAGCGCGGCAGCCTTCCTGCGAGCCCAGCTGCCTTAACGGAGCAGAGCCCGGGAACCGACGGAGGCAAACCAGCCTTCCTTCAGCTGATATACCCCCGAGCCCGGGTTCCTCAGGTGCGACGCTTTGCACTCAGCCGGGAGCCTTGCAGACAACAGGTACGAGGGCTGGCGGGAATGGGCGGCCAGCAGCGAGAGCCGCTGCTGCTCTTGCCGGCTAATGAATGGGCGCGAGGACGCCGGCAGCGCGTGCAGGCCCCACTGGAACTCGAGCGCGAGGGTTGGGAGAGGGGCTGGAGACTTGGGGTGGGGGAGGTTGGTGCACCCAGGCCTCCACATCTCAAACCCTCACCCCTCCCCGCACCGAAGGAAAGGGCAGAGAGAGAGAGAGAGAGAGATATGGGGGGGCTGTGGACAAAAGGTGGGAGGGGGGAAGCTGGCAAGGCTTCAGCGCAACCCCAGAATGAGGAGAGGAAGGGCCTCGAGCTGGAGCAGCAGCAGCAGCAGGAACAGCCTCCTTTCCCCTCTCCTTGTGATTTAGGAGTTGCCTCCCGCTCCCCTTTTTAGTCTGCCCCTTCGCTTGTAGCTTTTGGGGAGGAGAAGGGGGGTGGATCCCGTAGTTGAAAGAGCAAGAGTGGGAAGAGGCGTTTAATCCTGGAAAGGGGTTTTCCTCCTGCCTCCCCTTCCCCCCTTCCAGAGAACTGTTTAAAAAAAAAACTTTTGTCTCCCACAAAGTCCCATGTGGGGTGCTGAGCAAAAGGAGCCATCCCACAGAAGAATTGCGATTCTTGGTGGCTCTTGAAGGGTGGAGAACTTGATTGGCTTTTGTTGTTGTTGTGGTTGGGTTTCCTTTGATTTTAATTTTTTTTTTAAAAAAAAGATGCTGCAGTTAGGAATACTGTAGATAACTTGTTTCATGAATCCAGTTATTCCCCCCCCCCCTTTTTTTGGGGGGGGGCTTCCACAACACCCTGGACCACAAGCTGAGCAGTGATTGTGGATTTGCATAATGTGCTAGACTCCAGTGTAGTTGATATGTAGTTCTCTGTGTGGTTCAAACATAGACACTTATGTTTATTTGGATACCTTGGTTTTTCCCTGTTTGAAAACCACTTAGGTAAAGATTATCTTGATGAAACACACACACACACACACACAGAGTCATCCCACCAAATCCAAATTTTCTTATTGCTTCTTAACCTCACCAGTTTTATTTCTACCAGCAGATCTGACAAGAAGAGTCCTTAGCTGCCAAGGCACAGCTTAAAAATATGAAAACCCAGCACACATAAATACCAATTCGAAATAATACTTGGTGCTTAGATTGCTTTTCATCTTCAAAGTGCTTTCACACTCATTAGCTGAATCTCTGCATCCCCTGGATGGCGGCTTAACCTGGAATGATTTATATAGAATATCAAAGGGGGCTCTTTCTAATGCTGTCTTGCGCTTCTGAGTCTTGCTTTGTTCTTCCTTGGTAAGCTCATGCCTGAAGCTGCAATTTTGTTCAGGAAAGGCTGCACCCCAATTCTGAAGATTAGAGAAGAAATGGCACAGTGGCTCTGTGCACAGGTGATGGAAAAGTGGCCAGGAATTTTCTCCTCTTCTAGATCAATGATAGTTTAATAGGGATGTTAAAAGAAAGAGGAAACAAGGCAGTCAAACTAATTTCCTTCTACTTTCAAGCAAATAGCTCAATTACAAAATTCCTATACTGTTTGTGACAAAACAAGATTGAGCTGACTGACAGTTATATTGCTGTTTTCCATAGCACGCTATGGAAAAAAGATGAGCACATCCTATGGCATTTTCTAGCATGCCAGTTGCCAAACAGGATGCTGATATGCAGGAGCATCACTAATGATAGTGTGGAACAGCACTGGGTATCTAACTTTATTAAGACAATTAAGGATATTTTTGCACAAAATACTTTTAATTGTTAAGAAAAAATGTATATGGCCACCCAATTTACTCATGGTGACTTTGGGTGGCTTGCAGAAGTAAAATCCCAAATACAAAATCATCCTCCCTCTGTTTGCAATAACAATCAAATCACAAAACATCAAGTGCCGAGTATTGGTCCAGAATGTCCAATCTTGGTAAAATCATTGTTGTAGCAGTGCCTTAATAAAAAGTGGAATTAATTACACAAACCAGGCACATTGGAGAATGTGTAAGCAGAATATAATGATGAAACATATATAAAAAATAAAAGTGATGCTCTTATTAATGCTGGAGACCACTAAGTAAAAGGCAAACAGCTGGAATGAAAATGCCTGATTTTCAACCCATTGTTTGAAAGAATAATTAAAATCTGGAAGTTAATAGCTAGCAGTGAGGTTGTTATAAGGAAACAGAGAGCCAGACTTTTTAAGGGGCCAAGCATTTAATTTAGTAAGACATTTTAAATTAAAATTCCTAAGTGTATTTTGTAAAATTACTATATTGTGCAATATTTTGTGGGTTACTGCTTTATTACTGAATGCACATTTATAACTTTAAAACAGTGTGCTTGGGTTGATTTGGGAGGAGATACCAGGAATCACAAATTAGCAACAGCTGTTATACATTTTACTCCTCTCTTCAAACATCATAGGAACAACTAAGAATTTCTTCAAAAGATGGCATCTGTTGCCTTCTTTCTGTGCTGGCATTTGAGCTTTGGCGCAAGAGCTGTGCCAAATAATCACACTGTCTTGCTGCTCCTCTTAAATTACTCTGGGTATTTCAAAGATGCATGATTGAGGAAGCAGGTTGACAATAATGCTTGGCTCTTTCCTCCTGGAAAGAGTTGTTTATAAAACAAAGGAACAATGTGGTACCTAGGAAGGATGTATCTGTGTAAAGGCTGCAGTCAAATAATAATGGTCTGGTTTATATTACACATAAGATTACAGATTGAATACAACTCTAAAGCTAGGGTTGCCGTATCTTGGCTATAAAAATCTACATTACTAAATGAGAGCAAACAAGATATATGAGATGTTAACTCTTTGCTGCCATGCAGTAGTTGCCTGCATTTTTTACTTAAGATGGTTCAAGTTAAACATTTTTATAAAAGGGAAATTTTCTAAATGTCACCCTGGAAGTCCTGTTGGAAGATGCATGTTAGATTTGCAAATATAGATTATTTGGCGTATTTACGTGGGTTGAAATTGATGGCAGTGATGAATAGACTTGTTACGATGATGTGCAGTAAGACGTCTTCCTTCAGTAAATCTAGACACTGGCTTGGAATTGTTCAAGGAACACCCCCTGCCCCCAAATCCTTTATAATTAGCAGAAATTGTCAGAAGCCCTATACAGGTAGTTCTCTACTTATGACCACAATGGAGCCCAACATTTCTGTTGTTAAGTGAGATATTTGTTTTGCCTCATTTTGAGTCCTTTCTTGCCACAATTGGATTGGATTTAGATTGGATTTATTGGATTTATATACCACCCTTCTCCCAAAGGACTCAGGGCGGCGTACAACATTAAAAAAACACATATCACAAAAATTAAAAGGAAATTAGATAAGTATCCAAAAAACAAACCCAATTAATATAACAATAACATTTTAAAAATTAGATAAAATTAACAGGCCAGGCTAGCTTGCTGGAAAAGCCAACTTTTTAGGGTGCGTCCGAAGGACCGGAGGTCAGGGATTATGCGAAGCTCCGGGGGCAGCTCATTCCAGAGGGAAGGCGCTCCCACAGAGAAGGCTCTCCCCCTGGGGGTTGCCAGCTGACACTGTCTGGCCGACGGCACCCTGAGGAGGCCAACTCTGTGGGATCGTACTGGACGGTGGGAGGCTATCGCACCCGGAAAACAACCGGCAACCAGTGCAGGCCGCCTAAGTGAATCACTGAAGTTGTTAACTTGGCAAGTAGGTTATTAAGTGAATCTGGGTTCCCCATGGACTTTGCTTGTCAGAAGGTCGCAAAAGGGAATCACATGATCCTGGGACACTGCTTCATAAATATGAACCAGTTGCCAAGCATTTGAATTTTGATCATATGATTATTGGGCTGCTGCAAAGGTCGTAACTGTGAAAAATGGTCATAAGTCACTTTTTTCAATGCCATTGTAACTTTGAATGGTCACTAAATGAACTGTTGTAAGTCGAGGACTATCTGTTGTTACTACCTGATATTAGCTGCAAACGTTCACATGACCCCTAGAGAGCAGCAAAGAAATACAGAAACGTTTCTTTGCTGCCATCTCATGGTGATCTGGATTCATCATAAATCTAGTACTATAACTGCACTAAAGCTACAGTACTACTTTCTCCTTTCCCACATAGTTCGCAGGATGAAAAGCACTGTTCCTCCTCAGAGACATCCCTGGACTGCGTAAAGCCCTCATCCCTTTGTGCTTTCCAAGTCATCTTCTTTCAAAAGGTGCTCTCATAGGACTTATGGACAAGAAAAGGTTGAAGTATACATGAGAATTGAATTTAGTATTGAAGATCACTAGACTAATAGAATGGTCCCTGTTCTCTAATTTTGATCTAAACAGAGCTTTCAGATAGCTGCCACAAAACAAACAGGTGGAGGGATGTCGTTCCAGTAGCAAAGGTAAAAGGAGTCCCTGTAGGCTTACTCTGCTAGTCATAATAGACTTTAAGAGGTGGTGCTTATCTCCATTTCATTAAGCCATTGAGCCAGCTCGGTCCAAAGATGTTTCTGGGCGCCATTTGGCCAATATGACATCACACCACAGTGCAAAGTCTATGGTGAAACTCAGAACAGTGTTAATTTCTCACCCAAGTGGTACCTATTTATCTACGTGCATTTACATGCTTTCAAACTTCTAGGTTGGCAGGAGCTGAGGAAAGTGACAGCTGCTCATTCTGTCATGCAGTGGTAAGGACTCGAACCGCTGGAGTACAGACCTCCTTTGGCGTCTTTTAAGCCACGGAGACACCGTCCCCCTGTTTCAGGTAGTTGCCACAAAAGAAAAGAGTGGTTCCAGTAACACCTAGATGAAAATAGCTTTGAATGAGAATGTTGCCCCATGTTGCTGGGTAGGAGAGAGGGAAAGAACTTGAAAAGAAATTGCATTAATTAAAAGAAAGTATTAAAGAAAATCAGCAAATTGCAGATGTGGATTGTGTTAGCTGTCTGTGTCTGCAAGTCTTTGTATTGCTCTGGCTTGAGCCTTAAACAAAGCACTTTATAATCCCAGCTGGAAGGCCACTTTTAGCTTCTGAATTTACAGCACAGCTGTAGCATTTAGCCAATAATGAGCTGGTGGTGGTGTTTCTTCGGTTCCCTTTTTATTGGGTATGTTTGCCTGCTCTTTCAGAATTCTATTATTATTTAAAATCTGGTTAATGGTAACTCTAAAATGTGTATTGCTTCATGGGGATGTAAATTCTCTTTCCAGTTGAGATTGATTCCTGGTGATTTGATGAACATGTCTGTACAGTTTTTTTTACCGCAGCATGGAAGTATTGCCATTACCACCTTTCAGGATAGTCTTTTCCTTTCCAGGCTAGCTATCTGGAATTTCTGCTAGCTACCCATCTAAGTACTGACCAGGGCCAATCTTTTCTTAGTTTCCAAGTCCAACTGGGGTGTTGTTACTCAGTACTGAAAACTGAATTCCAAGTCTCTTGCCTAGGCTTCCAATTTTAATCTTATGTACCAAAATAAAAATACTGTATATGTAGAGTAATTTTAAGGCATTATAATACCTACCTCTAGGCTACATCAACAGAGGGATAGAATCAAGATCACGTGAAGTTTATTTATTTCTTAGATTTTTAGACCGCCCCTCTCCCTAAAAGGGACTCGGGGCGGTGTACAGTCAATATTATAAAATCAGTCATAATAATTAAATACATTTAAACTACATTTAAGATACATTTGGAGGGGGAGATAGGCTGTACTAAAAAATAAATAATTCTAATCTTAAAACATCACAATTAAAACCCCAAACCCTAAAATAAAATAAATCCCTGGGAGGTAAAACTAAGAAAGTGCCAGGCCAGCTGATTGAAACAGGTGAGTCTTTAACTTTTGCCGGAAGGAACGGAGGTCGGTGGTAGTTCGAATGTCTGGGGGGAGGTCATTCCAGAGGGTTGGGCCCATCACAGAGAAGGATCTGCTCCTAGGTGTCGCCCGCTGGCATTGCCTAGCAGACGGCACCAGGAGGAGCCCCTCTCTGTGTGAGCGGATAGGTCGCAGGGACGTGTGTGGTAGGATGCGATCCTGCAGGTAACTAGGTCCTCTGCCATGGAGCGCTTTAAAGATGGTGATCAATACCTTGAAACGCACCCGAAAGGCCACAGGTAGCCAGTGCAGCTCGCGCAGGAGAGGTGTTACGTGGGAGTAACGTGTACTTCCCATAATAACCCGCGCGGCTGCGTTCTGAACTAGCTGCAGTCTCCGGATGCGTCCCAAGGGAAGCCCCATGTAGAGGGCATTGCAGTAGTCCAGGCGAGACGTCACCAGCGCATGAGTGACCGTGCGCAGGGCACTCCGGTCCAGTAGGGGGCGCAATTGGCGCACCAGGCGAACCTGGTGGAACGCCCCCCTTGCCACGGCTGCCACATGGTCCTCCATTGACAGCCGGGCATCAAGGAGGACGCCCAAATTGCGCGCCCGCTCCACAGGGGACAATTGTTCGCCCCCTATGGCCAGCGATGGAGTCAGCTGGCTGAACCGAGGTGCCGGTAACCACAGCCACTCGGTCTTGGAGGGGTTGAGTTTGAGTCTGTTGTCCCCCATCCAGACCCCGACGGCTTCCAAACACCAGGACATCACTTCGACAGCCTCGTTGGGGTGGTTTGGGGTTGAAATATACAGCTGAGTATCATCAGCGTAAAGATGGTACTCAACCCCAAAACCACGGATGATCTCACCCAGCGGCTTCACATATGCGTTGAACAGGAGAGGCGAGAGGACCGACCCCTGTGGCACCCCACAAGTGAGTGGCCTCAGGGACGATCTCTGCCCCCCTGTCAACACACATTGCTTCCGGTCGGAGAGGTAGGAGCCGAACCACCGCAAAACGGTGCCTCCGACTCCCATCCCCTCCAACCGGCGCAATAGGATACCATGGTCGATGGTATCAAAAGCCGCCGAGAGGTCTAATAGGACCAGGATAGAGGAACAACCCCTATCTCTGGCCCTCCAGAGATCATCCACCAACGCGACCAAGGCTGTCTCAGTGCTGTGCCCGGGTTGGAAGCCGGACTGGCGTGGGTCTAGATAGTCGGATTCGTCTAGGTGTCGCGGGAGCTGCTGCGCCACCACATTCTCGACAACCTTCGCCAAGAAGGGGAGGTTGGAGACTGGACGATAGTTAGCTAGCTCCATTGGGTCGAGCGCAGGCCTCTTGAGCAAGGGTCTCACCACCGCCTCTTTCAAGGCGGTTGGTAAGTATCCCTCACTCAGTGAGGCGCTCACCAGGCCCAGGAGCCAGCCTCGTGTCACCTCCCAGGCTGCCAGTACCAGCCAGGAGGGGCACGGGTCCGTTAAACAAGTGGTGGGTCGCAGCCGTCCACGCAACCTGTCCAAATCCTCGGGGGCAACAGAGTCAAACTCCTCCCAGAATGGTCTCTCAAGACTCGCTGTTGGCGGCTCGTCTGGTCCACTGACGGAGGTCCACCCGCTCCGGATCTGATCGATTTTGTCCTGAAGATATTCCCCAAACTCCTCTGCTCTACCCTGTAAGGGTGTCCCCCGCGCCCCCTGCGATAAAAGGGAGCGAGTCACCCTAAACAGGGCGGCAGGGCGGTTATCCGCGGACGCAATAAGAGCAGCACAATGTCTACGTTTGGCCGCTCTTATTGCCACAAGGTAAGTCCGCAAATAGGCTCTTACCTGTGTTCGGTCAGATTCGGAGCGCGAGGATCTCCACCTGCTCTCTAGACGTCTCCTGTGGCGCTTCATCACCCTGAGCTCCTCAGTGAACCAAGGAGCCCGGGTGGGTCGATGCCGCAGGAGAGGTCGCAAAGGCGCAACCCGGTCCAAGGCCCCAGTCGTCGCCTTATTCCAGGCAGTCACTAGGTCCTCGGAACGGGAGCGGGACAAGGCTACAGGTATTGGCCCAAGCTCCGTCAGGAATCTATCAGATTCCATCAGGTGCCTGGGGCGGTACCAGTTTATAGAGTCTGGTTCCGCCTCCTCGCGGTGGGGGATAGCGCCAGGGAAGTCCAGCCGGAGGGATGAGTGGTCTGACCATGACAGGGGCGTGATAACTAAATCCCCTATTCCCAGATCACTCGTCCACTGTTCAGATACAAAAATGAGGTCCAGTGTGTGGCCCCCTTCGTGAGTGGGGCCCTGCACTAATTGGGTCAGGTCCATGGCCGTCATGGAAGCCATGAACTCCCGAGCCACCTCGGAAGCCGCTCCCGTTGACGGCAAGTTGAAGTCCCCCATGACCAAAAGTCTGGGAGTCTCAACTGCCGTCGCTGAGATTAGCTCGAGGAGCTCGGGCAGGGCTGCTGATGCATAGCGAGGAGCCAAGTATACAATCAGCAAGCCCCACTGCCTCCCTGGGCCCCAGCTCACACCAAGGGACTCACACCCGGGTATCTGAGGAACAGTGAACTCCCTCGGCTCTAAACATTCCCGCATAACCACCGCCACCCCACCACCCTTACCCAGGGCCCGAGGCTGATGGAATGCACGAAAACCCGGTGGGCACATTTCCACGAGGGGTAAACCACCCTCGTGGCCCAACCAGGTCTCCGTTATCCCTGCAAGGTCTAGCTCCCGCTCTGAGATCAACTCATTAATGAGGGGGGCCTTGTTGGTGACAGACCTTGCATTGCAAAGCATCAGCCGCAGGCCCTGGCTCTGTAGCGCCTGTCCACCTAGACTGCAGGGGTTGGTACAAGCGACCGGGCGTAACCAGCAGCCGCGGTCTCCCAACCGACCTCGGGATCTTATCCTGTTAATACCGCTTTATAATGCTTTGGTAAGGCCACACTTGGAATACTGCATTCAGTTTTCCACGATGTAAAAAAGATGTGGAGACTCTAGAAAGAGTGCAGAGAAGAACAACAAAGATGATTAGGGGACTGGAGACTAAAACATATGAAGAACGGTTGCAGGAACTGGGTATGTTTAGCTTAAGAGAAAGAAGGACTAGGGGAGACATGATAGCAGTGTTCCAATATCTCAGGGGTTGCCACAAAGAAGAGGGAGTCAACTATTTTCCAGGGCACCTGAGGGTAGAACAAGAAGCAATGGGTGGAAACTAATCAAGGAGAGAAGCAACTTAGAACTGAGGAGAAACTTCTTGACAGTTAGAACAATTAATCAATGGAACAGCTTGCCTCCAGAAGTTGTGAATGCCCCAACACTGGAAGTCTTTAAGAAGATGTTGGATAGCCATCTGTCTGAAACGGTATAGGGTTTCCTGCCTAGGCAAGGTGTTGGACTAGAAGACCTTCAAGGTCCCTTCCTACTCTGCTATTGTATTGTATTATATTACCTTAGTTGACAAAAAAACCCCCATTGAATATGTTTTAGTATCTGTTTATTTAATACATAGTAAGTACTATTTTCAAACTTGGTCTGGAGAAAGCAGTTGGAGTGCAACACATACTGTACTGCCCTTGGAAGTTCTACATAGAACTGCTTTGGCTGTGATCGATTCGTAGGCCCAGCTTTTCTGTATGCTCTTTAAGAGCAGAGTCCCTATTCAAAAATTAAAAAAATGTGCAGAGTCCTGATAATCTAGAGCATTATTAGAAAATTACATGCTTTATTATATTTTGAAGTTTTGCTTTCTCCCATAAACATAGAATCACAGGGCTGGAAGGGATTTTGAAGGTCTTCTAGTCTAACCCCATGTCCAGGGCAGGGATTTTTTATTTTTTTTTGGCACTGTAGCATCCCGGACAACAGCTTTTTCCAAAAATTATTCTTTCTGACTGCTTATTTGAATATTTGATTAAAGCTCCTGATTTATTCAATATAAAGTAGAAATAATGTCATAGTTGATTGATGTGAATGGATTGGGTAATAATTTACATTGGAAAATTAAGCCTAACAATCTATATTCATCAAGAAATAAAATAACTTGAATTTAAGAGATTTCTGAACACCCATGTATATCACTGTGCTACAAAATTACTATAAAACAGTAGGTTTTGTTGTGGGAGAACCTCCATTTATATGAATGAAAGTTAAACTGCTGCCATCTAATTGTGTACTGTAGCGTTAGAGTATGTCCCAATTAAAACCTGTAGGATTAATATTACCTGTGAATCACTTTTATTATATTACAACTTGCAATTATTTAATTGGGTTGGTAATATTTGAATACAGTGATATTGAAAAGTTGTGGCTCCAGTATCTAGATATCAAAACTTTCTATATCCTAAGAGAAGACTGATTTTATATATGTATTAGTGTTACAACCCCTGGTATGCCCAAATATGGGAGGGAACTCACTACTCCCCCTTTCTGTCCTTTGGCTCACTGCAGGAGACCATCCAGGCAGAAAACCATATTTTTAATGTTGCCATGAGCCAAAGGACAGAAAGGGGGAGTAGTGAGTTCCCTCCCATATTTGGGCATATCAGGGGTTGTAACACTAATACATACCTATTTCCCTGGCTCAGTTGATAAGGAGGAGAGCCTGTGGCTTAGTGGCTAAGACTCCTGCCTAATATGTAATACAGCCCTGGTTCGAATCTCAGTAAGGGTATGGCTAGCTGATGAGAGCTAAATAGCTTGAAATAGATCTATACTAGCCTCCCTTTATTTATTTATCAGCACAAATACAACACACACACACACAGACTGACTGACTGACAGACAGACAGACAGATAGATGTATGATGCTTGAGACTATATAATAATTTCAATTCCTGTGATTATTGCATATAATACGTTGTGGCCATTATTAACACCAGATACTATTTCCTTGGGTGACTAAACTTGCTTTTTAAATTTTTATTTGGTGTGACCGCCTGCACATCAGCTAATGAACGGGTGTAAAAAGAGGTATTCTATTGAATGAACCTAGAGAAGAGTATTTATCTTGCAATAGGGGTCTTAATATGAATGGAGGGAAAATTGACAGGTGACAGGTCTCTGGGTTGCTATAATCTTATTTTCATCTTTAGAATGACTTAACTTTTATGTGAATATTACCTTCTGCCAGATGACTCCTATGCATTTTACTGTATAATACAATCAATAAGATTAATATATATTAATATGGCAAAAGAAATACTTAAGCAATAACTTCCGTAATGGAAACTGTGATACCACTGTAGCTTAACAATTGCAGTGATTCAGTTAACAATTGTGGCAAGAAAAAAATTGTAAAATGGAGCAAAATTCACTTGACATCTGTCTCACATAACAACATAAATTTTAGGTGTCATTGTGTCATAATCAAAGACTACCTGTATTTTGGCAGCAGCCATTCCTTTAAGTATTGTTATTCCTAAAAGGAGTAGAAATTTTGAAGATCTGAAACTGAATTCTATTCATTACTCTTCTTTAGAATCAATTGTTGTACATTTTCAATATCTGGTGTCTAGTAATCATTTTCTGAACTAAGTAGTTTTTATATAGATTTCAAATAATCTCAAATATGGCATATTAGAATAGTTGGTGATGCATTTATTGAATTGTGGATTGCTAAAGATAGATTATCTCTTTCAGAAAAGGCTATAGCAGATGGTACTGGTCTCATATAGTGAAATATATTCCTTCTGTCTCCAATGGCAAAATATTGGACTTAGAGTACCTTCTTACATTACAGTGAGACATAATATGGTTTGCTTGGTTTTGCTAAACGTATTTTTTGAGAACAATTCTTTAAATTAATATGTAATCCATCCTGGTTTTGTCAGCACATTATGGATGACAAAATAATAGCATAGTACAACGTAAAATCATTGTAATTGTGGGGAAATACACACAGACTAAAGACTAACAGTTTGAGCAAAATACTTATTTCCAAAACTTCTGTCAAAATTTCTAGATTACTGATTTAATCCAGTCCATTTTTGAATTTCAGATGCTTGTTCAGCATTTCCAATCACCTGACTCAGATATAAAGAAAAAGAGTTGGGCATTCTTGTACTTTAAACATTTTTATGGTTGAAATATTTATATTTAGATGTTCAAACTGTTAAACCATTATATTTACAAGAATGTATTAACAAAAATGTAGTATCCTGTTTTGTTTTGTTTTCCTTTGTCCACCACAATCTTTTATCATGTCATATTTAAGATTAAATTTGGGAGGAGGACTGTCATTACTTTGTACAGTAAGATATGTAAAGAGCCTCCTTTCTGCCATATTGCTTGAATATAATCCTTTTAATAATAAAGGAAGAAAGGAAAGAATGTGCTCATATGCAGAGAAGAGGCAACAAAAGGTAGGAAGGAGAGTGATCTACTCTGAATGGGGATAATACATTCTTGAAAACCCTGCTTCTTGTTTCGTAGTCTTTAGATTATGCATGCAAATAAACTCGTTCTCTCTTTTCTTCTATCCCTTGCTTAAATAAGCAAAAACAACAAAGGAACTACCCTGGAATATTTATTTCCATGTTGTAAAATGTTTGGGCATAATTTGGGACTTCTGTCTGTGGCTTCTGATTGAGACTAATAGCAATAGCACTTAGATTTATATACCGCGTCATAGCGCTTTACAACCTTCACTAAGCAGTTTACAGAGTCAGCATATTGCCCCCAACAATCTGGGTCCTCGTTTTACTGACCTTGGAAGGATGAAAGGCTGAGTCAATCTCGAGGCCATTAGGATCAAACTGCTGGTAGTGGAATGCAGAGTTAGCCTGCAGTATTATTGCATTCTAACCACTGTGCCACCATGACACATAAATGACTTACAAACTGTGGACAGACCTTTCGTGCTTCGTTTAACTGTTTCTGCTGGTAATGGGAATAAACCTAGTTGTAAATAACTGGATTTCATAGACATGCATGCTCAACAGAATTTAATAAGCCAGAACATTTTAAAATTTGGTTATTGGCATTGGACCATTGTAAGCTATAGTTTACTTTCAATCTTTGATTGTAGGTAACTGTTTTCTTAACTTGAGAGAGGGCAGTAGAATGAATAAGGTAATAAGGTACACGAGTGCAGTGTTTAGTTTAGTTATTACTCTGTTGGCTTTGGTGATAACTGATTCAGATAGCTAAGCAAGGATTACTTGCATAGATCTAAATTAGATCCTGTTAGGTTTTATATATATATTTAGTAGTCATGAATGCTCTGTGGAAAAATACTAAATCTGAGCTTCAGATCGCTGGAAAGTCTTTGAGCAACAGTGCTTGTCATATTTCTGATTCAGATTTCATGGCCAACTGGATGTTTTGTGTTGATTTTAGGACTTGTGCTTCCAACTTCTGGTGCAAGGACAGCCTATTTAAAGCTCATATTTGAGTTTGAAACAAACTAGTTCCACACACCCCTCCCCCTTTCCTCATGTGTAGGAAACTATGACATCTGTGGACCATACTTTATATCCTATTTTTAAAATTCTGGCTTGTACAAATCTTCAATTTCTTATATTTAGATAAATAGCAAATTGCAGTTGCTCCCAAGCATCATTCAAAAATGAATTTTGCACACCTGGTTTTCTTCTCGTAAAAAATCATGGTCTTGATATTTCACCTGAACTGATTGACGGTGTCTACTTAATAGTAAAACTCTGGTGTCCGTTTGATGCTTCGTAATCTTCATTTGTGTGAAATGCTGCATCATAAGGCAAAAGTTTGTCAACAAAGGTCCCTCAAATAGGCTAACTTACAGAATATGTTAGAACTATTACTATCAGGGGAATGAAATTTGGGGAAATTTTTTGCTGCTTCAGTGCTGCAGTGCACGGTCAGCTGCGTTCACATGATTCTCATATTCAGCAGCTGACAACTTCCCACAAGAGGAAATCCCAAAGGAATTGATAATTGCCGACACTTGTGATGCTTGCCACAGTCCCACTACCAATGTCTTTGGAGAGTCAACGGAGAATTGGTCCAGTTCCTCTCTGTTAGCATGCCCTGTATTGGCCACTCATGCACTCTCTCCCCTACTGGGCAGTAGCCACTTATCTGTCTGCTGGGGAAGGGGAGAGAGAAGAAGAACGGAAGAAGAAAAGACCGAAGAAGAAAAGAAGGAACAGAGAGGGGGCCCTTACCTGTTTACTGAGAAGGGAGAGCTTGATAGTGAAATGGGCAACATATCAATTTCATAAATAAAAAATGGAGGGAGAGAGATAAAGGATGAAGGGAAGGGGAAGGAAGGAAAGAAAGAACAAGGAGGGAGAAAGAAAGGAAAGGGCAAGAATGAAAGCATCAAAGAGGAAGGAAGGAAGAAGGACAGAAATATCACTGAAATGATAACCCAACAGGTCATGGTTTTCTGGAAGTTAGATCGGCATTGCTTGTGATTGATTTTATGTCAGTATTTTATTCCTGACATATGCTTCTGCCAATAATTGCTTTTAATTTACAAATGAATCTAAATATTGCTAGAAAATCTTCAGAAACCGTAAAAATTAAATTTGTGAATTTGCAGACCAAGGCTGTTATGCAATTATTTGGCTTGTAGTTCCGGTTGCTTCAAAAATTTTCCATGAACTTCACAGTCTTTGCAGAGTCTTGGTTACAAATAAAAAAATAAACAATAGGATGCTTCTGTATTTCATCAGCTTGGAAAATAAACTATTGTATTCCAGATGATTCATGATTTTCTATCTTTTTAAAAAGAGGGAGTATTCAGCAGCTGTAACAATCAGTTTGTGGCTTCTGAGCTGCATTGCAAAGGCTGTTTGAAAAGGAATTAAAAACAAGGAAATATGTGTTCTTTTATTCTTCAGAAGAAATTCATTCAGCATAGCGAATAACAGTGCAATTGTTAGTAATTCTGTAGAAGCATAGACATTCAGGGAATACCCTGATATCCCAGTCATCCTCTTGCATTCTTTGTAAAAGTTAACAAACTGTTCATAGTACTTTTTTGTAATACATTGTTTAATGATGTCATTTCACTAATTGTTTTTGATTTTTGCATTTTCTTTGGATCAGTTCATTGCACTGCTTATAATCTAGTCATTTTAATGATACAAATATTTGTGGTGAATTTTGGAGATAATTGGATAGCACAGAAATAATAGAATAGGATGTATAATAGTGCCCTACATAAACATAACACTAAAACTACTCTTATCTCAAACTGCATTAATGTAAATTAATTGGTAATGAATCATAAATGAAAGAAAGTCAGCAGCTGTTCCTTGATTCTTTCTACTGTATGAATCAAAAATCTGTTGAATCCTCCTTGATCCAAAATGTTATAATTGAAGGGGTAGGTGTTGTGGTCCACCGGCGGCCTGGGGAGCTGGCAGCAGAGTTGGACATTGAGAAGGTTGGGGAGGAACATGGGCAAGTCCTGGAGTGTGGGGAAGGCTTGGACGAGGGCTCTGCGTTGGAGGCAGAGGGGGGGGGTCAGGGCCACCTGGGAGTTATATGCTACCTCCGGAGCTCCAGAGTCAGACATCAGCGAGGCAGAGGAACAGGGGGAGCCTGTTCCCATTGCGTGCATGCACAGAACTGCCAGAAGGCGGGAACAGGTAAGTCAAAAGGGGCAACTCGGGAGTAAGGGTTGGAGGTGATTGGCCTCTCCCATAGGACATAAAGGAGGAGCAAAGGCATGTGAGCCTTTGCAGGAAGCAACTTTGTTAGTTCTGCTCGGTTTAAATACTAAAGCTAATTGCCAATTAGGTCTTTGGCAGCATTTCAAGGGAAATAAAGGTGGGTGCTTATCAGCCTTATCCCAAAGGACTGTGGCAGACTTCTGTCAGACTCTTTTACAAACTATTTGTGATTCATTATGGACTATGAATGAACATATTTCACAGCCTTCGAAATAAACAGAGTTTTGGGGACTAAGCTTGTGCTTTTTACTGTATCAGGAAGCGTAGGTCAGAACAGGCTCACTTTTGGGACAGGTCACAACGAGGGCCTACTACTGAGAAGGCCAGTCTTCTGTTCTGTGGCTCTCATATCTCTTGATGATGGTATCTTGAGTTGGGCCTCTTTATCTCCGTAACCATGAGCAAAAGAGTCAGTGGGGATAATGACTAGTTGAACTCACATCAAAGAATTTAAGTCCAGCCTTGGCAGTGGAAGTTCCAGTCTATCTCTCTCTACAAACCCCTAAAGGAAAGGGGGGGGGTACAAATCTAACAAATAAAAATGTCTTCCTTTGCCCCAATGTATGGATCTTTTGGGGTATAAGCAATACTTTGATTTGGGCTTGAAAAAAAGCTGCTAAGTGACTACAAAAAGGTTTTGCAAATCTCTTGTCTTGCTGTCCAATAAATCAGCCCAGAATTCTCACTTCAGGCAAGAATGACTGGGCTCAAATTATCCTATGTTGGACACATTATGCAAAGACTTAGTTCTCTGGAGAATGTTCTAATGCTGGGGAAGGTGGAAAGAAATAGAGGAAAAGGATGTTCAGTAAGAAGATGGATGGACAGTTGTTAGAAACTGGCCAGCCCAGGGGGAGGAATCAAATGGAGAATTAGTCTGAAATCCCTACATAGTCACAAGCGGGTGAAGTCTGACCACCTCCCCACTTGAATACTGTTGAACCTTATCTAGCCTGACCCAGGAGTAAACCACCACTCTGAGAAAATTTCGATGCTGTAGGCTTGAGCAATAAAATATTTAATTGAACGAATGTGTGGATCTGATCGTTCATACCTGATGAATGATTATAATAGGCACTGTTGCTAATAATTCCATACTTAATAGACAGGTAGTATAGTTCCCCCCCCCCTCCTATTGTTTACGAAACATAATTTGAAGGAATGGAAGAAATAGGATTCCAGGAACTAAAAGACTAAAAACTAAACTCAGCCAAACTGAAAAACTAGTTAAACTGGTGTTCTTGGATTTAAGTCCTTTCAGAAATAATAACCTGAATTCATGCAGATTTTAAAATTTGTTTTATTGTGTAAAAGAGCCAGGGTACATTCCCTAAGCCAGTGGCCCCCAAACTTTTTGGCACCAGGGACCAGTTCATGGAGAGAGATTTTTCCACGGACAAGAGAGGCCATGGTTTCACATGCTGCCTGCACCCTGCAGATGGGGCTTTGCTTGTTTGCGCAGCCCGGTTTCTGGCATGCTACAGCCTGGTGCCAGTCCATGGACCGGGAGTTGGGGACTCCTGCCATAAGCAATACTTTTGCAAACTCTATAGTAGCTTATATGGTCCTCCAGATGTTCTTAAAGCCACCCCTTCTGACATTCTTCACTGTCAAACATGTTGGCTAGAACTGATGGGATTTGCAGTCCTTGATAGGCACCGTGGGTTTCCCAATTCCGAACTATGATTCTGAATAATGTATCTTCATCCTTTGTTAGTCTGTCTGGAATCTTAGTTATCCAAATAAAAAATAGTAAAAATGTTCTCTCTTAACAGCAGTTGTTTAATGCAATTAGCTATTTTGTATGGGGAAAGGGGTTTTCAACCTAAGGTCCATTTTAAGGTCCATTTTTAAGGTCCATTTGCAACCTATGGTCTATTTTAGCCCCCCCACCCTTTATTTAAACAAAGAAAATGCGACAGAGTTGTAATCAGGCTGATGTATATGTGCCAATGTTTAAGCATTACTAGTATTGCTACTGCAGCTTCTACTACCACTACCATATTCCAGTGTTCCCAAAGTGATGCCTTTTAGATATTATTACAGGTTGCCTCAATCTATGACCATAAGTGAGTCCAGTATTATGGTTAAAAGTTGTAGCGGTTGTTAAATGGGTCACCATGTGACCATGCTTGATAGTATGACCTTTTTTAGTCCTTGTTAAGCAAACACTGTGGTTATTAAGCAAGTCCAATGGAGGTTTTTGTATGGACAACTGGAATTGAATGCCTAAAACTGGTTTTTAAAAAATGCTGAAAATTGCAGTCACATGACTGCATGATGCTGCAAACAGCCATAAATTCTTGAGCAAGAACCCAAAATATAATCACATGACTAGTCAAGGGTGTGTCTGGTCATCAAAAGCAAGTTGTAAGCAGCTCTGGGAGGTTCATTTTAAATTTGAATGGTCATAAAGCAACCAGAATGGCCCTTAAGTGAGTGTTTTAATTCTCAGAGTTTCCTGTCAGCATGAGGCTTCAAAAAGTTATAAACCAAAATACATCTGAAGGTAACCAGCTGCAGGAATCCAACTGTTATAATTCAATGACATACGTTGCAAATGTTCTGTTACCTTTTTGGAATCTATTTAAGGCTTAACAAATCTGTGACAAATGATGTTGAAAGTGTACTCTTAAAATTATAAAGTTGATATGCTAGATCACAGGAAAAGTCTGATTATTCCAGCTGTTTGGCCTCTCTAAGCAGGAGGCTGACGGGAAGCTCTGTCTACTAACTGGAGATACACTAGCATCAACTTTTAAGGAAGAATTTTTATAATAGTTATGGATAGATAAATATTTCCCCCTTTTAATGTGTTTGCCAGCTTTTCTTTCTCTCTCTCTCTCTTTTTTTTTGTAATTTGTCACAGACCCAAATTCTACAGACAAAATAATGTCCTTAGACACTTTCTTGTATAGCCTGTCAGGTCCGACACATATGATAATACTCCTTTAAAGTTTATTTTTAGATTTTTAAAGAATGGCATGCTGCAAAACAAAGCACCATCCTCCAGCATCATTATTTCCAAGAATGTCTCTGGCATCTATGTGGGCTCTGTTGCTATTATTAGAAAATAAAATAGTATTTTCCGAAATGTGCTGATCCATTCCTGCCCCCAGTAAAAGTTACCTGAGTTATTGGACAGCATCTAAGAGGTCATTTATTGATTTCAATAGGCCTAGCAGCAAGCCAAGTCCCTTGCCTTCTACCTAATGGCGTGAATTGCTAGAGAACTATCTTATACAAGATGATGCTGGTTCCTTAGGATAACCAGCTTAGACTTCATTCTCCAAGAATCCAGCATCTACCAGATGCCAAGCACTTCATTAGAAATTGGCAGTGGTTTTACCTTTGCCAACCTTAATTTGGTGTGTGTAATCCTTGGTGGATTCCTGATTTTAGCCTTGAATGTAAGAGTGTGTTTTGACTACTGTGCTACAGGGAGCTGTCCATGTAACTGGATCGGTAATGTTGATGCTAGTAGGTCATTCTGCTTTTAGTGTAATTGGCTGACACAACATGTTTCCCCACAGATCATCCTGAAGCTATATTAAGGTTTAGCAGGAAGTGATTTAATGACTGTATTGACCGGTTTGTTACCTAGGACTTGTTGACCAGTTCCTAGTTCGTATCTTTGCTTTATTCTCTGTCTTGTAGTTTTTGTACTTCTTATCTGTTAGATGTCAGCTAATTTCCGCCTGTCTGTTTTGCACCCTTGCTGCATTTGCTGTACTTCCTTCCACATTCAGATAAGCATTTATGTTGGCATGTTTCTGCAATCCCAGCCCAACTGTCCTTCATGTGTATCTATATCTCTTTGGCTCAGCCCATTTCCTGGCTAGAGCCCTATTTGTTTGTCCTTCATCTTTTCCCACTGATTTCTTGGCTTAAAATGAATGTTGCTGTGATTGGATAGCCATCAACTACAACACTGAATTTTGTAACTCAGGTGGTAGAAATATACTTAAGTATGATTTACTTGTAGTGTCAGTTACCGACACTCTATTAATGTGCAACTTCCTAATGTATACCATCTGTGTATATTGATTAGATTAATATTAAACCTTTTGCCTGCTAGTTATGATGATCTCTTTAATTTTATTGGGATGTCTTTTTTCACTATGTGGAAGGCACTAATATAACATTAAAAAAACTAGGAATTTACTTTATTCTAGAAACCATGGACATTGTTGTTGGAAGCAATATGAATTGTGTACATTCATGTTGTTGACAATTTATTGTGGGATCTCGTGAGCCACGTCCATTCTGAAGATACTATTCCTGAGGCAGCTTCTTTTCAGCTTGACATCACTGGCTGCAATTCCATCCTGCTATAATGGTGGATCTACATAAAAATTGTGTCAGTGTTGAAACCCTTCTTGAAATCAGTTGAATGGCTTTAGTTGGAAATAATGAGAGGAGTTATTAAGAATCCCTGGTGGGTGCACATTTTATATTAGTCCATGATAAGTCAGTCATGGTTTGAATAAACTACAGTTGGCTGGACTCATCATATCCTAAACTGTAAGTAATGGTTTACAAATCACAGTGACTAGGTTGCCACAATATCCTAAACCAAAATCAGATCAAATAAATTGTGGCTGAGCTTACAGTTTCTCCTTTAGCACTTCTATAAGAACCAAAATTAATAAATAGAAGATCAGGATTTATTAAGTTCAAAATGTTTTTAAATAATCTGATCTTTTTCTACTTTTGGCTCCTCATTTTCTCAAAGGTTTTTTTTAAAGAGAGTTGCAGATGATACAAGATACAACATATTTTAATATAGAACTATTATATTGGCTTTAATATGCTTCCCTATTTTATTGGAATGGCATATAGAAGAAAAAATGTCAAACATTTAAAACAACTGGGAAAGTACATCATCCTGTAAATAAATATAAACCAGCATTTTAAATATACACTCTAATAAAGTTACAATTGGGCAATTTTCTAGTAGAATATATCTAATTAGATACTTGCAAAATAGGTTCAGTTGTAACAATGCAGGAAGTTATATATTTACGGCATGCATTTATTGTGTGAATATTGATAAAAATCTTGATTTTTATTTAATCAGCTTTACATATGTTGGTTTTTTTTCATAGAGCATGTTTAACTTATTTTGAATGAAAATTGACTACAAAGAACTTTTTGAATTCTACTTATTAATGTCCCATCAAAATGGTTTGTTGGTTAATGAATAGTTTCTTTTTAAAAAGAAACTATTCATTAACCAACAAACCATTTTGATGGGACATTAAAACATAACCTTGAAAAATGGATAAATTACTGTTTCCTAATATATTGATAACTGTGGCCAATAATAGCAATGGCTGGGCAACAAAATCCGTGATTGGACCATGGCTTAGACTACAGAGAAACATTCAAGCAGTGAAAAATGGCAAAAATGGAGTCTCAAGAGGCTGGGCTTGAAAAGTTAGATTTCCAGTTATGGAACTGGATAGTATTTTCTATTTAATTTGAATGACTGTATATTCTCTTAAGTACTTTTGTAATCATAAAGACTAATTGTAAACATAATAATGCACAAAATAAGGGCTGTTGTCCTTCAGATGTATTAGCTTACAACTACCATCATCTCCAGCCCAGCTCTAGTTGATCTGGAGAGTCATGGGGGCTTGGTTTAATCTGTTGAATGTGACAGGTAATATGTTTCTCTGACACTTATAAGAACAAAGGATAGCAGGTGAACAGATAGATATGTAGGATTTTGATTATCATAATTCTTTGCTGTGAATTTGAATTTTGGAATTCATGGACAAGGAAGTTTGCCCTACTCACTTAAGATTGCTAGTATTTAAATCTGGGATTAATATTTTTCTGTTTCATTCAATTTTTTTGTGATCCATTTATAAAGTCTCTTTAAGTCCATCAAAACATTTTGATAGTTTTTGCAATGCCACAGCAGGTGACAATACTTGCTAATCTTGTCTGACCATGAAAATGTGAAGAAGGCCACATTGGTTGCTATTTTAGATGGAAAACTCGGGAAATTTTCTGGAGCGAGGGACAGGAGGCTCCTGTGGATGGTGATTAAAACCATAGAGGCTTCGCACAGGAAATCCACCACGAGAATCTATGATTCCACCTGGACTTCTTTCGTAACCTGGTGTCAGGCAATCCAGGTGGAGCCCACCAGGGCCTCAGTTCCGCAAGTCCTGGAATTTATCCAGGATGGCTTGGATAAAGGGCTCGCCCGGGGCACTGTGCGCGGGCAACTAGCAACTTGCCACGATCCTCCCAGGTGAAGGCCCAGTCCCCCTCACCCAACTACCCGTTGTGAAGAGGTTCCTTTGGGGGGTCTCCAACCTGCATCCTCCAGTGGTGCATAGATTCCCCATGTGGAACCTCCCCACCGTCCTACGGGCTCTCATGGGGGAGCCCTTTGAGCCGTTGAGGACGGTTAGCCTGAAGCACCTAACTCTTAAGGTGGTGTTTCTAGTTGCTATCACGTCGGCTAGACGGGTTTCAGAGCTAGGAGCACTCTCCTCCAGGGAGGACTTGTGCATGTTCCACAACAGGGTCGTCTTGAGGTTAGATCCAGCCTTTCTCCAAAGGTGAATTCCATCTTCCACCGTTTCCAGGAACTTGTCCTTTCGGATTTCTGTCCAAACCCGGTTAGGGAACGGGAACAGCAGTGGCACCGGTTGAATGTTCGACAGGCCCTGCGTATTTACTTGAAGCGGACGGCCTCCTTTCGGAGGTCAGAGGCTCTTTTCCTATTCTTCCAACCTTCTGCTCTGGGTAAAAGGGTAACGTCTTCCACCATTAGCAGGTGGATCCGCTTAGCCATCTCCCTGGCATACGAGTCCCAGAAGTTGCCGGTGCCGGCTGGCATCATGGCTCACTCGACGAGGAGCGCTGCCACCTTGGCAGCTTGGGCCAGGCCCCGATAGACGACATTTGCAGAGCGGCTACGTGGGCCTCCCCATTGCCGTTCATCCAACATTACAGGTTGGACGCCTTCGCATCGGTTGATGCGGCGTTCGGGCGCAGGGTGCTACAGCAGGTTATTGCAGACCATTAGTTCCCCGCCCACGGGACTCGGCTTTGGTAGGTCCCATGCACTGGAGGCTCCTTCCCTCGCTCCGGAAAATGGCAGTTGGTCTTACCTGAACTGCTATTTTTGGGGCTCGGACAGGAGGTTCCCGTTCCCGCCCTAGGTAGTAGGATAGCTGGGGTGGTGGGAGTTCTCCTTTGTGCCTTGTTTTCAGGTCTCGGGGGATCTCACTTCGATGAACTGGAGAAGAAAGGGTGGAGCACAGAGGCGTGTCCTCAGCTTCATCCCAGTCTCGTGGCCAAATGGGCGTGTCAATACCATCCACTGGAGCCTCCTGTCCGAACCCCGAAAATAGCAGTTCAGGTATGACCATCTGCCATTCTAAAGCTGTAGCCAGGATGGGGGAAGTGGGATTTTAAAAAAACTTGGCAGAAAGTCATTTCCATGCTATTGCCAAGCAAAGATGGGCATATCTGAGTAATCAGCAGCAGTTCAGCTTGATTTATGAGTATACTTTTGCCAAAGATGAAACCACATTCTAAGTGCAAGCTAAGAATTTTCTGGAAAAAGTGATCAAGTGTATGAGTGGAAGCATGGCACTTCCCAATATGTACAAGTAGAAGGGCAAAGGCATATTCCTGCTACTGGCAAGAACTATAAAGCAAGGACCTGGCTATTCCATTTTTTTCTTTGAAATATGCAAATGAGCATAGATCATTCAATCTTCTGTTCTATTCTATATGTTGAAAATTTGCAATTCACAGGTGCTTTTGTGTTATGATGGTTTCACCATTTTCTTGCCTTACACACGGTGGCATAGCGAACAGAGTTCTGTGATTATCACTTTATTTTTACTTACTTTTTCTTGGTGCATCACAAACCTTGAAATTATCCACCAGAGAAATTGTACAGTCTGTCAGGCAAATAACTTTCACTGAGCTGCTTGCTGGTCATACATCTTGTAGTAAAAAAAAATACATCACAGCCTTTTATATTTTGCAAAAGTTCTGTTAATCTCATCCCATGCTGTACTGAATTAGTGAGAAGTCAGTCCCATTAGTGGAGTGGAATTTACTTCCATATAAGTATATTTCAGTGGTATATAATGAACATACATATCCTGTTAATTAAGCAACATGAATGACACATAATTCATTGAACCCAAGGAACAGCCGTTGCCACAGTTTTTGTTCTCTGTCTCTTTGTCCATGGAGCCAATAAGGATGACCTTGTATTCCTGTTCTGTGCCTTCCAGACAGTGACTTTTGTCTTACTTACAAGCAGTCTTACTTATTTCTGTGAATGTGTGTGTGTGTGTGTGTGTGTGTATGAGAAACAGAAATTGGTCCTTTGTCTCTAAAAAGAAATATAGCCGTGATTTTAAAGGGCTTGCATGATAATCAAAAGTTTTAAATTATTATTAAAGGTCAAGTTACATATTCCACTTTACTTATTTAGTTGTTTACTTTTCAAATTTTCTGTTTTGTATAACTGGCTTTGTATAGCCTATTCTTGCATAAATTCTCTTCCAGATGATCATGCAGTGGGTTTATTTTGAAAATAATATGTAAAGGATTGCAGTCTTAACATAACAATGTGTTGTGGACTCTACATCGAAATGGAAGATAGTGAGCAATCATCTGCCATACCTGTGTTAAATTTTGTTCTCTTTGTATAGTATATGGCATTGTTTTTTTAAAAAATCTTCCCGCATTTACGAGCTAAAGAAAGAGTTGGTTTATTTGCAAAAGCATGTTATGACTTTTGCACAATTAAATAGCTACTCTTTTCAGACCCAGAGTAATGACATTCTCTTTCTTTTGCTACTCCTGCAAGCATTCATTTTTAAGCAACTTTGTAGTTGAGATACTAGAAGGGTTGCCGTTCGAGCAGAATGTAGTAGTGTCAATGCCCTGTTTTAATATATGCATGAAATATTATTGCAACATACGTTTAATTCAAACTCCTAATGTCCTATGCACCCAATTTTAATGTAAAACAATGATTAGTTTCATTCTATACAGGTTATGGGCAGATTTCCCATTTCCAAACTGTAGAACAAATGCTGCACATTTTTCATATTCTGAAACAATAGAGCTGTGGGATGCAGGCCTTCTGTTATCTTTGTATATATCAGGGAGATGAAGATGGGGAGAGGATTGCGTTTTTTTCTGTCAGGATGTGAACCTGCATCCCAAAGGAGTTAAGAGACTGTTCTTGAGAGTGTAATGAAGCTGGTGCCAATGAAAGGCAATCATGTGAAAGAAAAGTAGGGGGAAGGGCTGGGAAACCATGAAGGCAATTAAAGCTTCTCTCGCCACCCTCCTCCCCCTTTGCTTCGTGGCCTTCTCTTGGCGGTCTCTCATTACTTGTCTGAACAGAGGAAGCGGATCAAGTTATTCTAAAGTTCAGATCAGCTAAGGAGACATCCGAGAGTGGCCTGTGGTTCCAATGCACAGAATGTTTATGAGACAAGGGCATGGCCAGCTTCTATATTGCATTGTTCTGCTGCAAAAGCCAGCGACAGCCCTGACAGGGTCTGAAGGGATGAATCGATACCAATGATGCATTTAGCACATGACAGCTGGTTGGCTAGCTTTGGAAAGGGTGTCTCACTGTCAGTTGCCGAGTGCAGTTGCAGACTTTTCTTTCGCTTGGGGTGGGGTGGGGGGAGAAAGATCATTTGAAAATCAATGCAGGGCATTAGAGGGCTTCCTTGAAATACAAGAATTCAGCTTCCCCCTCCCCCAGTGGTGAGTGAAAGGCAGTTCCTGAGAGCTACAGCTGCTTAGATTTCTGAAGATCAGTTCCCTCTTTGTTTTAATGTCCTGTTTCCAAATTCCAGGGTCCCAGTGCTGCAACCTTTGACCTCCTTTTGTATGTGTTATATGTCTGATCTACATCAAATAAAATTAGACAAGACATACTCTAATTGAAACCTCATCATTTCTCTTCCCTTGCAACGGTCTATATATATTTTTCCTCCAGACCTTTAACATTACGTGACTAGAAGGTTCTTTTGGAATTGAAGACCAATAGTGAACAGGATATAATTAGGCTTGGTAAAGAAAGAGCGGGATTTGAAATGTTTAAATAACCTAGAACAAAGTTGTAATGAAATTGCTTCATAAGCTTGTGTTATCTATTCTTGCACAAACTGAGGCTTTATGAATAAAGATATACTGGAAAATGTGAAATTAGGGTCTCCGTGAATTGTGCTTTTGGCCGGTTCCTCTTATTGAGTTCATTTAAGAGATTATATTTAAGAATATTTGAACTTGCTGATCAGAAAGGTCGGCAGTTTGGCAGTTCAAATCCCTAGCGCTGCATAATGGAATGAGCTCCTATTACTTGTCCCAGCTTCTGCCACTCTAGCAGTTCAAAAGCACGCAAAAGATGCAAGTAGAAAAATAGGGACCACCTTTGGTGGGAAGGTAACAGCGTTCTGTGTGCCTTCGGCGTTTAGTCATGCCGGCCCCATGACCATGGAGATGTCTTCGGACAGAACTGACTCTTCGGCTTTGAAATGGAGATGAGCACTGCCCCCTAGAGTCGGGAACGAGTAGCACATATATGTGAGGGGAACCTTTACCTTAAGAACGTAAGCATCATGAATCCAGATTATACAGTTTTGAAGCAATATATTTTATCCAATACCTGTATGTTATTTCAGTTTCTATTACCGGCATCTTCCTATAGGCAAGCATTTCTAAATTGGACAACAAATATGCTCTTTGGATATGTTTTCTAAGTCACTAAGCAAAAACCACAGTTTGTCTGTCATTTCTCTCCCTATATGGTCAAAATGATTTTCTTTCTATGTGTATAGAAGTAGTTCTTTCTAAGGTGTATAGAAATAGTAGCTAGTTCCTATTTTTATAGGATGCTGTATATGTTCATGTTCTTGTTCTGTGTTGGAAAGAATATGGATTTATAATACAATACAATACAATACAATAGTAGAGTTGGAAGGGACCTTGGAGTTCTTCTAGTCCAAACCCCTGCCTAGGCAGGAAACCCTATACTGTTTCAGACAGATGGCTATCCAACATCTTCTTAAAGACTTCCAGTGTTGGGGCATTCACAACTTCTGGAGGCAAGCTGTTCCAGCTGTTACCTTTGATTTATCAAAGGTACTTTAATGTCAAGACTTTAAAAAAAACAATTGAAGACTTTATAAACTGCATAGATGTGATCTAGGTAGTCCTCGACTTTTGGGCATAATTGGACCTGGACCTTTTGTTCTAAATCACTACAGCTATTAAGTGAACCATCAGATGACTATGCCCAATGCTAAATCTTTTTTGCCATGGTTTTTTTTTTTAGCAAATCCACATTCTTCCATTGACTTTGCTTGTTCAAAGCTGGTTGGGAAGGTTGCAAATGGTGATCACATGACCTCGGGATGCTGCCACTGTTGTAAATACATGCGAGCTGCCAACTATCTGAATCGCGATCACATGACCATTCAAAGGACTACCTGTAAAAGTTTGGTTTGAATAATCTGGACAGTTTTCACAATCTCAGAAACAAATGCATCCATCTGGTGGATAAGGAAGGAAGATTAGAGATTCTGTCCCTTATATATCAGCATCTAATGACTTTGTTGGACTGTTTAGAGAAATAGGTAAATATATCCTCTGTTCATGTCTTCGTCCAGTAGCCTACCTAGGATGCTCACTTCTTTTATCAGCAGTTTGCCTATTGGTAGCCAGTTCCTTTTCTCCTTATAACATATATTTTCCCCCCACCCCCGCAAACTGACTCAGTGTTCCAGGGGAACTAAATATGCCCAGTTCTCCTTTAAATGTCTTTTGAGAAGGGAGGATGTTTCCCCTTGCCCCCTTTCCCTTTACAAACTTTAGAATCTTTGGGAAGTCCCAAGTTTGCTAAATTTCTCCATTGTGCAGAAAAATGCTGAGGTTAATCTCTGAAAAATGCATTACTGAAGAAAATAATGGCTAATAGTTACCGTTGTTTTGATACCCCAAGACGTTCTTTTAGATGTAATATTTATTGATATTTTGTAAGCATTATTATTAAAGCAACTTCTGTTTTATAGCTGTTGTGCAGCTGTGGCTGATGTTCTTGTATTTCTAGAGTAATGAACATTCTCACTTCTAAATTGTAATCAATATTTTAGTTCTCTTGAGCTTAGAGGAATTATTTAGGCATCTAAAAAGGTATTTTCATCTTGGGCTAATTATATTGGGGCTGACACCTAGTTAAGTAATGTTAGATAGAATTGTCATAATTTCTCACTGATTATTTTGTTTATTCATTTATTTAATTTGACTTTAGCACTGCCCAACTCCAGCCTGACTCTGGGCAGCTCACAGTATAAAAAGCAAACACAAATTCCATAAGACAAATAAAAATACAGTAAAGGGAAATAAACAAAATGGCAAATCCAGACATCTAACCTCGAAACATATACAACATATACAAAAACATCTAGTAAAGTGTTCCATGCACCCTACCACGAGGCCTGGGAGAAGCTTTAAGAACTTCTGGAATACCACCAATGTGGCAGCCATTTGGATCTCATTGCAGAGGGCAGTGCCATAACAGAATATGTACTTCCTGGATCTAAAAGATGAGAGTGTTTGATCAGGGAAGCTAGATTATACCCACTCTGTCACCTCTTAACAGCCAGTCAGACTACGCAAGAGATGAGCAGTCCCACAGATAACTGGCCTCAATGACATGTAGCATAGGTGTGTCAAAGCCACATTGTCATGTCGTCATGTGACATATCGAGACTTCCCCCCCCCCTTCGTTAAGCTGGGGGTGGGGGTGACCAGAGTGTTATGCATCCAGGCCGCAAGTTTGACACCCCTGATGTAGCACATAACCACTACCTGGAACCAATATATCTTTATATTAAGATAATGCTGAGAAGTGCTGCAGTAGTTTGAAGTAATAAAATAACTTTTGCTGCAAAGGACATCTTAATGAATTAATTTGGCTTGGTTTATGTTCCAAAAAAGTTTAGGACATAGGACAGTAACACTGGCTCCACCTCCAGTATAATTTGATCTGCCCATCCCTTATTTTACTATAGTTTATAAATGTTCAAGGTCAAGTTAGAATCAATCCATTCTTTTAAGCTTCTGATCATGGATAGCAGGTAGATAGGACTGAGGGAGATCTGGTTTAACCAATTGGTCCAACACTGCTTTCTTATTTCGGAGGAAAGCCAGAGATGAATAGTGAAGAATGGAAGAAATCAATTTGTCCTCCTTGTGTGGAAAGAACCAATGATATGTGTGTTTTTGTTAAAAAATATTTTACAATTTTAGAAAACCTTTAACCTGATCACTTGGAGCATCTTAACTGAAATGCCTTAAATTATACTTCAATTATTTCTTCTGCTATCTCTTTAATTTCAAAATAAGTTAATATAATTATATTAACAAAATAAGTTAATTAATTACAGGAAAAACATCTTGATGAGAACTGAGCAATGTAGATACAGTACTTAGTTAAACATTTTGCTCACACTGGTACTGGAACTGATGGCAAAAATTGGCTGAAAATAAGGGAAGCAAGCAAGGAAACAGATTCATACTTGGAAAGGTGCTGTAAATAGCAGGACTGGAAATAATTGTCAGTAATCAGCAAATTTAGAAATAGAAGTTTTGTTCAAGTATTTTCCACTTTAGAAGCTGACTTATTTTTTTCCATAATTGAATAATAACTTTGTGATTTTCTTTTCCAAGTTAACCTGAAATGTGCCCTACCAATGCTTTAAAGACGTATGGATGATATATTCTTGTCTTCTAATAGAAAATACTTCAGTGCTATTCAATCAGTTGCTTAGAGCTCAAGAAGCCAATTTACTCTTTACTCTGCTCTCACTTTTTGTTTTCTTTTTTTTAAAATTGACACTCAACATTCAGAGGCTGTTGTACACATTTTGTCTTTTGTTTGCTTGTTTGTTTAATATTTCAGATCACTGGAGGATCCTAAGCTTGCCTTCTTGTTTCTTAGTTCTCCTGGCTCAATTTCTTTCTGTGAGCGCTAATAACAAACTTTTGAGGAAGGAAGGAATGACGTGAACATCAATATTCATAGCTAAATCTTGGCACAACTGTATTGGCAAGGTAGGATGCATTCCCTGGGATTTTTGCCAGGCTTTGAAAGGCAAAATCCTAATCCTATTCATTCTGAAAGCATTTGCTTATTCCTGGTCCTTGTTTTCATGTGTTGGGCTAACATGGAATTAGGCTTTAGCTGAGCCAGCAGGAGTATATGGAAGGAGATAAAGATCTGTGCTAAGCAAAATAGAAGGCAGATGAGACAAAAGGCTAGAGTGACTAAATGCTCTTATTTACATACAGTATAGATAAGGACAATTACAGCCAGTGCAAGGCAAATATACAATTACCCTTTCAGGAAAAAGAAAGATCATATGGTAAAAGTAAACTAATACAGCAGATAAAATAAATAATGAAATAATGTTTACATTTCATATGAAATCAATGCCTTCTTAAATATTAGAAGATGTCAACCTAGTCTATTGAGGGAGTCCCTGCGGATTTTACTCAGCTAGTTATTGCCAACGATAGGGGGCAATGCTCATTTCTGTTTCAAGGACATTGAGCCAGTGCTATCCAAAGATATTTCTGCATGTCATGTAGCCAGCATGACATCACAAAGCACTGTTACCTTCCCACCAAAGTGGTGCCTATTTATTTACTCTTATTTGCATGCTTTCGAACTGCTAGGTTGGTAGGAGCTGGGGTGAGGTTGGGAGCTCACCCCATTGTATGGTGCTCAGATCTCGAACCTGGGCTGCTAGCTTTCCAGCTGACAAGCTCAGTCCACTGAGCCACTGCACGGAATTTCCTGAGACAGGAAATTAAATAATTTTGGTGTAGCCGGGTTAAAGCCTTTCTGTTTCCACCGTTTTTACTATGCAGAGCAGGCCCTTTCCATCTGAATGTGAACAGACTAACACAGCAAAAAGATACAACCACATAAGACATTCTGGATCTATATTCTTTATTACTGGAAAGTCATCATCAATACTTTACCAAACCTTTCCAGGTACAGATCAATCAGTGGGATTTTGCTTGAGATAGTATCTTGTTTCTAAGTGCCTCTTTCTAAATGCCCCCCAGCATTCTTGCTGCTATTTTCTGAATCAATTGCACTTTTCAACACCTTTTCCAAGGTATTGTTCAATGCATTGCAATAATTTGATGTAATACTATGTCCTGGGTAACCAGAGCATGACTATGTATTGTATAGTTATACTTGATTTTTTTTTTTTGGGGGGGGGGGAATTTCTCTTTCAAAATTTTGATAAATATATATTTGAAATAAAATGCTAATATTGTTGCGGTTGAATCAAATTTTGCCTGATTTGCCTAATTGTCTAATTCAGAATCACTTTAGAATGTCAACTGTTAGAAAATGAGTATAGTTTAAAACCATGACATTTCAGAGTGATTTATACTAAGATGTTTAATTTGAGTCAATTTAATTTTAGCTTCTTAAGCACTCACAGTCTGATATTGGTTCTTGAAATGAATTAAATTGATTTTTTTTGTAAATGACCTTTAGATTCATAAAGTTTTCTAGCTGTCTGCCAAATAACCTGAAACCTATAATGTGGTTCACAAATTACAATACATTGGCTATCTCTTTATAGCTTGAAAAATAATTATAAACATTCTTTGTCTTAAAGTGATATGAACATATTTAATAATTATTCCTTTTTCTTGTTTACCTTATTTTCTTTTAACATTAAACATCAGGAAATACAAAGCAAATAGAAATTTCTTGAGATTCTTCTTGTCCTAATAAAATACGATTTACTTTGCAATTCCTGTTTCCTCCTGTAAATGAATTTTGTGAAATACCAACACAGTCTTTTATCTATGGCAGTTGTTTACAGAAGAGTTTAGTTTAGATAGGTATTAATACATTTGTATTATTGAAAAAAAGTTTAAAGGTAAATTTAAAGGAAAGAATAAAGGGGACCAAACATTTATGTTCTAGGTCAGTGGTGGGCAACCTTTTTTTTCAACTGAGCCAAATCTCACCAAAACCACGATTGAAATTTATTTTGAGAGCCACATTTTTAAAACCGAAAATATATAGGATGGTACACTGTTTTTAGTTTCAATAAACTCTGGCATTTGAAGCACGCAAGTCTTAAGCTGTCAAGTTACAAGATCCTTGCATCCCTAACCCTTTAGGAAAAAAACCCCAAGGGGTCTTCAAACCTGACAGCTTTAAGACTTGTGGACTTCAACTCCCAGAATTCCTCCTCCAGTCATGTTGGCTCAGAAACTCTGGCATTGAAGCATGCAAGTCTTAAAGCTGTCAAGTTACAAGACCCTTGCACCCCTAACCCTTTAGAAACCCCCCCCCAGGGGTCTTCAAACCTGACAGCTTTAAGACTTGTGGAGTTCAACTCCCAGAATTCCTCCTCCAGTCATGTTGGCTCAGGAACTCTGGCATTGAAGCATGCAAGTCTTAAAGCTGTCAAGTTGCAAGACCCTTGCACCCCTAACCCTTTAGAAAAAAGAAAAAAACCAGGGTCTTCAAACCTGACAGCTTGAAGACTCCCAGAATTCCTCCTCCAGTCATGTTGCGGCGACGTCATCTGCGTGGATCCATCTTCGGCTTTTTTCACAGGGGGCAGGGCTGCTGCTGAAGATGTCGACGAGCCCCTGCCGCCACCAGAACAACAGCTGCCTCCTCCTCCTCCTCCAACAGCACCACTACATTTGGAGTGAAGCCGCCAAAGCTCCCGCTGGCGCCCCCTCCACTCGGAGCACCGCGTTACCCCTGCTACCTTCTCTGCCGCCGCCATGCTTTTGAGAAGCCATGAGGCCTTTTTTCCCTGCTCCTGCCCCCCTGTTGCCTTCCTACTGGCTCCCGCGGCCTCATGGCTCCTCAAAAGCACAGCAGAGGAGGAGGGGGCAGGGTAACGCAGGGCCCAACTCAGGTGCTCTGAACGGAGGGGGAGGCGCCGCTGCCATAGGCGGGGGCGCCGGCGGGAGCTTTGGCGGCTTCACCTCTGCCGCAGCGTCAGGTGCTGTTAGAGGAGGAGGCGGCAGCAGATATTCCGGTAGCGGCAGGGGCTTTACTTTAGCTGCAGCGCCGGGCGCAAGCAGCTAGGATTGGCCACCCACAAAGGACCTCCTCCCCGGGCTTGCTTTCCTGGCGTCAGTCGCCCCGCGCTCACCAAAACAAGTCCGGGGAGGTCCTTTGCGGGCGGCCAGTTCTAGCCGTCTGCAAAGGACCTCCCCAGCCTCCGGCGCCTGTGACAGCAGAAAGCACTGCGCGGCAGTTGGAAACTGCTGCGCGGTGTTTTCTTGCCACCTGCGTGGGCGCGCACCCGCGCACCTTAGAGGGAACAGTGGGAGGGAGGGGAGCGGGCGCCCGGCACACAGAAGAGCCGCATTAAAATGTGTAAAGAGCTGCATGTGGCTCGCGAGCCGCGGCTTGCCGACCACTGTTCTAGGTTCTTCTGAGCAAATTGAATTTAAATGCGATGGAACTTTTATGGAGGACAATGAGAACTTCTGTTGACTTTTGTGAACTGTTGTAGATAATCGATACTTGATTATTTTGCACATCCTGTCCTAGAACTTAAGTGATCAGTAACAAAAGGTGATGCAGATATAGTATTTTGTTTCTAAAGATTGTGAGCTTTTTGCAAGTTCCTGTTGATATTTCTTCTTTTCCCCTGCTGTTCCTGATTGGGCTTCTCAGCTAACTATGTTAAGATATTATATCAGTCAGTATGATCTGTGGATGGCCAGTGTGATTTCTAAACTATGCTCTGCAGATTAGCACAATGAATCAATCAAGCTATTACACAGCTTGATCAAGAAACCATGGTGTGAATCCAGCCAACAAGTTCAGATTTAAGTATAGGCTAAGGAAGGTTCAGGGATAAAACAGTGTGTGCCCAGGGGTAAGGATCATCATCTTTGCTTGCAAAGCATTGAAATAGACATTTCTACTCTCCAGAGCCACTCCCCAAGGAAAGTGGCCACTTAAGAAATATGAAATATAAATAATTTTATTTTGGAAAGATTTGCTATTTAAATACATTCTGAAATGTGCTTTTAAAATGAATTAATGTGTTTCATGTACACATACAATACAATAGCAGAGTTGGAAGGGACCTTGGAGGTCTTCTAGTCCAACCCCCTGCCTAGGCAGGAAACCCTATACTGTTCCTATACTGGCTATCCAACATCTTCTTAAAGACTTCCAGTGTTGGGGCATTCACAACTTCTGGAGGCAAGCTGTTCCACTGATTAATTGTTCTAACTGTCAGGAAATTTCTCCTCAGTTCTAAATTGCTTCTCTCCTTGATTAGTTTCCACCCATTGCTTCTTGTTCTACCCTCAGGTGTCTTGGAGAATAGTTTGACTCCCTCTTCTTTGTGGCAACCCCTGAGATATTGGAACACTGCTATCATGTCTCCCCTAGTCCTTCTTTTCATTAAACTAGACATACCCAGTTCCTGCAACTGTTCTTCATGTTTTAGTCTCCAGTCCCCTAATCATCTTTGTTGCTCTTCTCTGCACTCTTTCTAGAGTCTCCACATCTTTTCTACATTGTGGCAACCAAAACTGAATGCAGTATTCCAAGTGTGGCCTTACCAAGACATTATAAAGCGGTATTAACACTTCACGTGATCTTGATTCTATCCCTCTGTTTATGTAGCCTAGAACTGTGTTGGCTTTTTTGGCAGCTGCTGCACATTGCTGGCTCATATTTAAATGGTTGTCCACTAGGACTCCAAGATCCCACTCACAGTTACTACTATTGAGCAAGGTACCACCTATACTGTACCTGTGCATTTACTTTTTCTTGCCTAGATGTAGAACCTTACTCTTTTCACCATTGAATTTCATTTTATTAGATAGTGCCCAATGTTCAAGTTTGTCAAGATCCTTCTGTATCTTAAACCTGTATTCTGGAGCGTTGGCTATTCCTGCCAGCTTGATGTCACCTGCAAATTTGATGAGTTCCCCATTTATTCCCTCATCCAAATCATTGATGAAGATGTTGAAGAGTACTGGGCCTAAAACAGAGCCTTGGGGTACTCCATTGCATACTTCCCTCCATGTAGATGCAGTTCCATTGAGGACTACACGTTGAGTGTGGTTGGTCAGCCAGTTACGAAACCATCTGGAGGTGATGCTGTCCAACCCACATTCTTCTACTTTACCTAGTAGTAGGTTATGTCTACCTTATCAAATGCCTTACTGAAGTCCAAGTAAACTATATTGACGGCATTCCACTGGTCCACTAATTTTGTCACTTTGTCAAAGAATGCAATAAGATTAGTCCGGCACGATCTGCTTTTGACAAACCGATGTTGGCTTTTGGCTATTACTTTGTTTATTTCTAGGTGTTCGCTAATTCGTTGCTTGATTATCTTTTCCAGAATCTTTCCTGGTAGTGAGGTCAGGCTGATAGGTCTATGGTTTCCTAGATCTATTTTTTTTCCTTTTTTGAAGATGGGAACCACATCAGCTCTTTTCCAGTCCTCTGGCAGTTTCCCGGTGCTCCAGGATCTCTGAAAGATATAATTCAGTGGTTCTGAGATCTCGTCTGCCAGTTCCTTCAGAACCCTGGGGTATAATTTGAACTAGTCCAGGGTAGACAGGTGCTCACTTACCATTTTCTTCCCTATTTCAACTTGTGTTCCTAATCTGATTTTTGTGGTGTTGTTTTTGATAGGTTGGACTGTTTCATCCCTTTGTGTAAAGACAGATGCAAAAAATGAGTTAAATAGTCTGCTTTCTCCCTGTTGCTTTTCACCTTCTTGCCACTTTCTCCCAGCAATGGACCAATTGTTTCCTTAACCTTTTCTTCTTTTTAACATGTTGGAAGAAGCTTTTTTTTTTTACTTTTGTGGCAAGCCTTTCTTCATTGTGAAGAAACTTTACAGGCTCGGGCTATTTGCTGATATTTTGCCTTAGTTATGTCCCCCTCTTTCCACTTTTTATACTTAACTTTTTTGTCTTTCAATTTGTCAGAGAGTTCTTATGCAGCCATGCTGGTTTCTTTTGGGAGCTGTTATTTTTCTTCTTCATTGGTATTGTGCTAGACTGAGCTTTTGTAATCTCATTTTTCAAAATTTCCCAAGCTTCTTGAGTTCTTTTCCCCTTGAGGAGTCTCATCCATGGAATTCTTCCCAAACTCTCTCTAAGTTTATTGAAATTAGCTCTCTTAAACTCCAAGACTCTAGTTTGACTTCCTTGTACTACTTGTGTTTGCATAATGTTGAATTCCAATATTGCATGGTCACTTGTCCCCAGGGTTCCTATGGCTTCAACACTTTCTATCATTTCCTCTCTGTTAATGAGAATTAAGTCTAATATGGCCGATCCCCTTGTTCCCTTCTCTACTTTTTGGGAAACAAAGTTGTCTGCTAGGTTCGTTAGGAACCTGTTAGGAACCACTTGGTGCAGAGTTTGTTTCCCAGTTGATGCCATTGTGAACACTGATTTCCCAATGAATCTCATTAGTATTTTCATAACTATTTTTTAATTTTCCAAAAGATGTAGCACACTGTTATACATCTGGTATTCATGTCAACCTTATTTAGATTTTCTTTATTTTAATTAAATGTGGGAAATGCTGGCTGTATAGAAGACAACAATTGCATTTTTAAAAGAAATATATTTTCTAAAGGAATTAAATCCAATCATGGAAGATCGATTTGAATTCCAGATGCTTCTGCTAATGATCTTCAATTCAGTACTGCCTTTGTGCAGTTTCATTACCAGTTGCCACATGCATTGGATTTACAGTATGAATTCACATTTCTGAAAAGAAATATGATTACAACTTCCACAATTTTGAGTTGATAAAAACATAGCACAGTAATGGTCATGTTGGCTGGAAGTCCTAGAAGCTCTTATTATAGATGTACTAGAAACATTGGACTGGGGAAGGATATTATAAAGCTATGGTTTTATGATGACACCATAGTTGTCAGAATGAGTGGTATTAATAATGAGTCCAACAGAAGTTGTCAAGCTGGAAGGATAAAATTTTCTTATAATTTTTTTCTTGACTTTTCTTTTTTAGGGAATTGAGCACTAACTTGATGTTTATATATATCTCCATATACTAAGGTTTGTTTGGGGTTTTGGGGGGGGGCAGGCGGGCAAGCAACTTCTCTTGGGCTTCGTGCATTATTTTGCATTATTGTACTCTTCCAGTTTTTGAAAGTACTAGGTTTGTGTATCATCTTACGGAAAGGTTAAGGATGTCCATTTAAGGAACAAATGGAGATAAATGATTGCTGCAACCCTGACTGCTCTTTAGAAGGCCAGATCTTGAAGATGAAACTCAAATACTTTGGCCACCTAATGAGAAGGAAGGACTTACTGGAAAAGAGCCTAAGGATTGCGGGCAAAAGTAGAATGGGACGACAAAGTATGAGGTGGCTGGACGGAGTCACCAAAGCAGTAGGTGTGAGCTTAAATGGACTCCAGAGGATGGTAGAGGACAGCAAGGCCTGGAGGAACGTTGACCATGTGGTTGCGATGGGTTGAACACAACTTCATGTCTAACAACAACAACAACAACATGATTGACCGTGATTTTAGAATGGCTTTCTTATAGGAAAGAAAACTTTACTGAAAAACTGACAGGAAAATGAAATCCCAAAACAGTTTGATTCCCATCTGTCCTGTGTTTTCTGTCATGCCGTCTGCCAGTCAAATACTAAGAACAGAAATCTCTGGTTGTTTTAATAGCCTTTAAGCTGCAGCTCCTGATAATAAGGGTTCATTTTTCCCAATGATATTGAACAATTTTGAAAAGTGAGGCTCCGAAATACTTTTTCTGCAATGAAATTTGTTTTGCCTCTTTGTACTTTTTGACTTATCTGGAAAGTTCAGTGCTTGGCATACTTAAGAAATGTTAATAAAAATATGAAGTTTGTCCACAAATAATTCAAATGATGCATCTTGTTTCAATTCTCCATAATTCTCAATTGTAGTCTAACCATATATCTCAATTGAAAAAAAAATGAAATGGTGTGTTTTCATCTGCAGCCTGCCACTGATTAAAATCTAGTTTTATTCAGAAGCCCAAATTAATTACATTTTAATTAATGATATAAAAACTATTTCAGTTACTTTTTGGATTCAGATATTAACAACGAAGTTTGGGGGTTATTCATGCTCCCCTTTTGTACTTAGGTGCAGTGACTCAACCCTTTTAAGATTTGTATGGGGAATTTATTGCAGGTGGCACAAATGTATTTAAATGACTGTTTTTCTTTTGATGCATACAGAAGACAAGCCTTACGCTATTATGATAGCTTTTGAATTGTCCAGGAAGTTGTTGAAGGAGGAGAAAGACTGCATGAGATACAGCTGAGACTTTGAAAAAAACAAAAGAAATAGAATATATGGCTCTTGATTTTAGATTAAAGTGGGATACAGGAAAACAGAATGCAATTCAGATGGGCAGTGATTAAGAATAAAAAAAAAGATGTTCTGGTTACTTGACAGTATAAAAGTGTACTGCATAAGCTTGAATGCTTAAAAGATAGGGCTTTTTAAAAATGAGTTTAAGGTGTATGTGTTTATTTAGTCAAACTCGCTGAATAATCATCAATACACTTACAGTGAGTTATTCTGATTGTAGAGCATTATGGGCAGGCACTCTGTAACTGCAAGTTATTAGACTGTGGGTGAATAATCTTAGGATTTTTACTTGCTGTCATGAATATAATGCTGTTTGAATTAGGTTTTTGTCTGTGAGGGTAGCCTTGTATATCCATTCTTCCATGTGGCTGCATGTGCTGATATTGTCTCCTCTGTATTTTGAATTCTTTGTTTAAGCACTACTGGTGAGCTCTTGTTATGGATCAGAGCACCTGCCGCTTGAATGCCTTGTTCTCAAGGTATACAACTCAGATCACGCTTTAGGCTAGTTCCAGACCAAAGTTACCTACTGAAATCTCTCTGTTAATTGTAAAACATTCATTCAGCAGTAAACAGCTTAATTTAGTGTTTTGTATTTGTAATATATTATCTCCCAGCCTCTTTTGCTCTCCCTGCATTCATTCTTCCATTTCTGCACTGCTAGATAATTCTTTAAATGTCTATTTTATCTTTTGACGATTTTATTTTCATTTTCTGTACTGTGTGTGAGCGTGTGTGTCTATGTGTGTGTGTGTTCACAGGTCTCCCTCTGTGCTTAAACTCATTTTTTCCCTCTTTGTACTCCTTTTGCTCTGTTTTGTATTTCTCTCATCTTTGTGCTTTGATGAGGATTTTTTGCCATAGCACCTCAGGCCTCTTTGGCGAGCAATTCATACTAGTTAAAGAGCCTTAGACACAAATGGACCATACAGCTGGCAGGCTGATTAAGTTGCTGAAAAAGCTGCAGCCAAGATCACAATGCATTTTTAAATCAAGAAGAGAAGTACTGCACTGGCATTTCTTGCACCCCATTCCTAGCGATTTTCGATAATCTTTAGTTTGCATCCTTTCCCATAAAGGAGCAATAAATTTTTCTATTCTCTAGGTTAACCAGACGTGTAAGGGAATTTGAGGGGCTTGTTAAACCTTGGGCCTTGCAAACCTATCTTACTTGCTGCATGGATTGATAGGGGAACGGGAAGAAAGCAAGGCCTAGCATGTATGAACACATCGTAAAAATAATTTGTTCCTGGGGTCATTGACAAAGGAATAAACAGTCTTCTACAGAACAAGTTGAAAAGGAAAATTAAAGGTTCAGAAGACTGATTATTCTAATGATTCTCTTGCAGTGGTTTACTGGTAGTGTTGTAGGATGTCAAGATTTTGAAAACCCAAATTGTAGGCGTAGCTGCTCCTTGGCACCCTGCCTTTTTTATTTCCTTTCTATTGTATTATAGGAAATGGACATGTATTTTTAAATTAAAACTGAATGAGAAGGCCAATGCAGCTCTTGACCTCAAATTTTATCCTGGTTAGACTATGCATAATAGAACACAATCTGTTTGCTGCAATTTTGGGGGTAGTTGTGAAGGGAAAACAGATGTCTAGATTTCTGTGTATGAGATTAAAGAAAGTTTAGAATTAGTAAGAAAATGAAGGGAAGGTGGGAAAGATGAATTTACCAACATGTTGGATGAAATCACTGGAACAAATTACCATTCAGCCATGGATGAAGTTTTGCTGCGCAGTGTTACTATAACAAAAGACCCATGTATAAGAGAGAGCTGCTTGGGAAAAGTTAGAGTATAAGCAAAATAAAAAATAACTTTGTCATATTGAAGTAGTAGATTATGTAATAGCTAGTTCACACAGTCTAGTCTAGAGAAAAGAAGGACCAGGGGAGACATGATAGCAGTGTTCCAATATTTGAGGGGTTGCCACAGAGAGGGTGTGTGTGTGTGTCAAGCTATTTTCCAAAGCACCTGAAGCCCAGACAAGGAATAATGGATGGAAACAGACCAAGGAGAGATTCAAGCTAGAAATAAGGAGGAACTTTCTGACAATGAGAACAATCAGCCAATGGAACAGCTTACCTTTGGAAATTGTGGAGGCTTCATCACTTGAGACTTTCAAGAAGAGATTGGACTGCCATTTGTCAGAAATGATGTAGGGTATCCTGCTTGAGTGGGGGTGCGTGGGGTTGGATTAGATTATCTATAAAGTCCCTTCCAACGCTGTTAATCTGTTAAATCTGTTAAATTTATGCTCATTTCTATAAATCAACAAAGTGATGATTTAACTTTTAATTTTAGAGTAATTGAAAAAATTATTGGAGATATTATATGAATATAATATCCCAATATGGATGGCTATAATAATTTTAATTATTTAATACTTCAATAATTTTAATATTGTTATAATTATAATATTTATAGTAATGATGATCAGCATAATTTTATGATCACTTTCAAGAAAAAAAATGTTTTTGTCCCATCTACAATAAAAGCAAAAGCAGAAGGTAGATCTGTTGCAGAAATAATTAAGCTAAAAAATGCAGTTCACAAGACAAACCAGAGCAGCCATCTGCTACAAAATTCCTTTCAACAATTGTGCAGACTGTAGCATTTTTATAAGAATTGATGTAACAGCAATACTATGTTGCGTGAATAATCTTATTATAGTAATAATAAATATTTCCTGAATGTAATGTTTAACAAATGTGATCTGGCATTAATATGGAGGGACGAGGATCAGATTTAAATTTAAAGCACTCAAGAAACTTGATTGGAAGCCCTGGGAGGTTAATGTTGAAGACCTAGACCAGAGGTCTTCAAATTTGGCAACTTTAAGACTTGTGGACTTCAACTCCCAGAATTCTCCAGCCAGAGGACCTCTGACCTAGACTATTTTATCCACAGATTTGTGAAAGTTGCTTGCTGAAATGTTTGCTGTTCACTGTCTTTGTTCAATGATGGAAAAGTGGAAAAAAGGCAGGATGATGGCAATCTGCGGCAAGATGAATATACCCAATTGCGAAACCTGAAGGACCAAGCCGAGGGCAGATCTTCCTGCAGAATATCCATCTATATGGTCTTTAAGTGTCAATATTGACTTGGTGGTACATCTGTCAAATGGTTTATGTTACACTTGAAACCCTCCACGTACATCATTTTTAAGGCAATCTAGTATGGGAGGTCAGTGTACTCTTGAAATGGCTGGGCTCTAAGGAGATACTCAACTGAAACAAGACTGAGTGAAGGAGAGGAGATTTAAATGGAGGGTGGTAGTGGGAGTTGGATCTGATCTCTGCTATTGTGCTATCTCATATAAAAATAGTTCATTTTTTAAGTATATTCCTTAGGATTACAAGTGTGTTTTTTGCTTCAGTTCTTCTAAGCTGTCTTGGTTTAGGTATTTTGAGGGAGCAACAGTCAAAATGGTATAGTGGAATAGGAGTTGTCATCCCAGTGTAAGATAAATTGTAGTGTTTAAGCACTTACATTCTGTTTTCTGGCTCTAAAATATGTTTTACAAATGTCAGTGCTCAACTAGACTGCACTGCAAGAAATACATCATTAAGAAACAAGAAAAACAACCTGTTTTTTTTTAGCTTCAGAAAATACATCTTTCTTACCATACAGAAAAATTACTAGAATCTAGCAAGGCTGAGCTTGTTCAGGGTTTTCCGAATGATTCAATTGGGTTGCGTGATATTTTCTAAGTACTTTCACAATATTTTCTAAGTACTTGCTATGGTAATATATTTGAAAGCTCTGGCTACATGACTTAATCAGAGTTGTGGACATAATGGCCTGGAATTTATTTATTTTTTCCACAAGAGTGTTCCCTTTAATTCAGCTGTTTGCCTTTCCTATGTCTTTATTAGACAAATGGTATTAGGGGAGAGAAAAAGACCAAGGACCAGAAAGTCATAGCATTTCTTTTGTTAAAGCACATGCCCTCGCTTTCTCTGCTCTTTTCCCTGCCTGGATGTTGTTTGTTTTATCCCCTGAACCCTGTGACTACTGTTTGCTAAGCACTTAAGCAGGCTGTGTAATCTATTGCTAAGATGTTCCTTATCTCCGTTTTATAAAACTCCTTCAGAGCCTGCCGGAAGCAATCTTACTGCTGTGAGGAGAGTGAGAATACTGGTGAAGATGGCATTATTGGCTTCTGTTTATGATCATTAAACTTAGACAAGTTTCTCCCCAAATGAAAATCGGATGTCCCTAGCTGCCATCTTTTGAAATAGTCTGAGTGCACATTAGCAAGACTGCCTAAATATTGGCCAGCTCAGCTGGCATTCCACAAAGCAGTCCATGGCGAAAGTGATCACATCTGATTGCGTAAGGATGACCTTCTGTTGAGTATTGCTTTTAAATACTTATCTGAATGTGATAATGTAGATTTATGTCAAGTGGTGCCTAGTTTGATTGAACCGAGTCTTTCTTTTGAGCAGGGAAATCTGCAAGCAGTTGGCTGGAATAATCCTATGTTTATATATCTGAAATATGAGCTCCTTTCTCAAGTATAACTGAAAAAAATATAGAAGATTTACCGAATATTGCATATATATGTGCACCTATTCCAAATGTTGTTGCCTCTAAGGAAAAAAATATTTCTTAGAATATTCAATGGATCTTTCTCCTATGCTGTAAATACACTGTGTTTTATGTGTTCCCACATATAAAAGTGGGAGTTTTTATACAGCCTAATTTTGGGAATCTCCTTGGTATGCCTCTTAATGGCCTAATTATAATAAAGGCCCTTGATCCTTTTGAATGGTCAAATACTTTGAAATCTTTCTTGCATTTTCCATTTTCTTCTTGGGCCCTGGCACATTTTATAAAGAGAAATCTTGATAGCAAAGATAATCCCTAGATAGTACGTACACATGCTCTTTTAACATATTTGGGAAAGGGGGATAACCTAAGAATTTTAAAGGATAATTGTTTTCTGATGTGTCTGTTCCATTTTCACACAGATCAATAATGACATGGCCCGCAGAAAAGAATACATTCTGAAATCTCACATGAAGTTTTCTCTTCGCAGTGTCCCAAATTCCCCATTTTTTTTTGTTCTCCAGATCTCAGGGGGCAGGAAAACCCCCTGCCTCCCTCCCCCTCCTCTTGGCTTTCCCGATTGTCTTGGGGCTGTGTAATTTGGCTTTCGATTCTATTGACACAGTGCTGCTGGATTGAACTGCAAACCAGGCCATGGAATGTAGTCAGCAGCCAGGGGAAGAGGGGGAAGACCTGAATTATTTATGAAGAACAACTTAACAGGCTTGTGGCCTAGCTGTTAACGATCAGCAGAGAGAGCTCTGAACATGGCTAGGTTGTGGGGGTCTCTATCGCTTGTTCGGTCTGAAAGGACGTTATTGTCTTGCACGGAACAGTGTTTGCAGGGGTCTTTGTCAAGGGCTTATTCAGAAAGTCAGACACTGTATTATGCAAGAACCAAAAAGCTGCTTTATGCTTGGAAATAGAATATCAGCAATTGTACTTTTCCCCTGCTGCCCTGGCTTTGCTTTCATTCCAAAGAGTTGGGGACATGGCGCACAACTTTCGTGTGCTCACAAGGATGGTTAAACTGGTTAGAGAACAGATTTCACTTGTTAACAATAAGCAGAAAACCTGGCCAGGCTCAAGAGAACAGTTAGTTGTGTGTGCAGCAATATTTAAATATAGATTCTAGATTTGGGAAGAAGAATTTTCTTCATGGGTGAAGCAGGTGAAGGATTAGAGGCATTCTCTTCCCCTGCAGTTGTGATCTTACCAGGAAGCTCGATCCCTACATTTTGATAAAACTATTACATCACTTTTATGCTAATGGAAGCATTTATTTGAGAAAAAACAGCAGGAAGGGGTGGGGGAGTTGATGATCACAACTGGTGATTTAAGAGAAAAGTTTTGTTTCCATTAGCTGCATCCAGGCATTTAGTATTCATATTATTTAATGAAAGATGATAGTGTATGTTATGCTATTGGTTGAATAAGTCTCACAACTATATAACACTTTTTTGTTGTTGCCTTTTGCACAGTAAAGAATATTCTAGCAATTTATTTTCTGGAAACAGAAGCCAATTTAGTGACTGGTTTACTATACAACATGTGATCCATTGTGTCATTGTGTTTCAGATTGTGTTTCTTACCACGTGGGTGGACAAAAAAACCCACCAGTGGAAGCACTTCTGACTTCTACCAGCTTTCCCATTGTGTTTTCTTATAGGAAGCTAGCAGATAGTCCTGGAAATGATGGTTACATGACTGTAGCTAAGTGCGGCAATGCTAAAACAGCCACAACTTTGCCAAATTTCAGTGCCATGAGAGTCATGGGTCCTAGATTTTGGATTCATTCTGTAAGTTAGCCCAAGTATGTTGATTACAAAATTGTTGCCCTATAATGCATTGTTTTGCCCAATTAAAGCTTACAAACAGACATGAAAATTTGTAGTACTATAGTACTGAAACCACACAAATTTTGCAACTGTAAGAGTTAAGAGAACTTTGCTTTAATAAAGTTAACAGGTGGCCATGACTGTTAAGCTCTTGTTTTTGATCCAGTAAGGTGACTTTCATGAATTCATCAAGCTGTAGCATTTGAAACTACCAGTTTATTTAATTTTCTTGTTTTCAAAAAGATCTGAACTATAACGCCTACTGCAGAAGAGGAAGTAAACTTGAATTATTAATACAAGGAGTCCACGACTTATCACCATTCAAAATTATGATGGTGTTGAATGACTTAAGGCCTATCTCTTGAAGTTACAGCAGCTGCAGTGCCCCCATGGTCACATGAACAAAATCCTAGCGCTTGGCAATTTGCCCACGCTTAGGACTGACCTCAGGGATGCTCCCTGACCTATCTTCTCCCTCCCCCTCCCTCCTGCCCCACTGGGCCTACCTCCAGTGGTGGGATTCAAATTCTTTACTATTGGTTATGTGGGCATGACGTGGCCTGGGGGCGTGGCTTGGTGGGCGTGACAGGGGAAGGATACTGTAAAATCTCCATTCGCTCCTTCTCAGCTGGGACTCAGGAGGCAGAGAATAGATGGGGGCGGGGCCAGTCAGAGGTGGTATTTACTGGTTCTCCAAACTATTCAATTTTTCCGCTAACAGGTCTCCAGAACTGGTCAGAACCTGCTGAATACCACCTCTGCCTACCTCCCAGTTGGCTGGGTCCCCCCCATGCCTTGGGCTCATTTCCTGCCCCACTGGGTCACACACCCTCCTTCCCCATTAAACCTCCCTTTGCTTATTTTTTCAGGAGATCATCTATACAAAGTCCATATGGTGCCATCTTGGAAGCAAGCATTTTGGGAGTGGCTGCAATTCTCATGATCCAGGAATTGTGGATGCTCCCAAGCAAGTGTCTGCTTTCAGGACTGTGCCATACAGATTTCATATAGGAAGGCGACAAGGTAGAATCGAACAATTCTCCCTTCTGAAGGTGATCTTTGGAAAAGATAAATGGACCAAGGCATGATGGGTCCACTTATGGGGGTGAGGAGGCCCAAGAATGTGGAATCCAGCAGAGTAATAAGTGGAGCACTGGGTGCCTTGGGGTTGAGGAGACCCTGATAGGCTTAGGGCAGGCTACCTATGAGCTTTGGAGCTGCTGTAGTAAGGACCTGGGCCTGCACCAAGCTTCCCAGGGCTTCTTCCACCCCCTGAGGCAACCCATGCTCCACTTAATGACCCATGTAGTTGTTCACCACATCAGGAACAGCAGGGTTTATGGTCATTAAGCGAGGAGATCACATGGGAGAGCCTTGCATAACCACTGCCATGATCTATGACCATAAGCAGACTCCATTGCACTTGAGGACTACCTGTGTGCATAAATGCAAGGCATACACCTGTATTCAGCTTGTGAGAGTTGCTGCATGGTCAAGAAAGCGTTATGCCATAATGAATGTTAGTCTTTAAGGAGCTATAAAACATTGTGATTTTGCTGTGACAGAATAATAGGTTATTCCTTTTGCAAATTCTTAATGCTAACTCAGAATGTTTGTCATTAAGATGCAAAATATGTAAGGGGTCTTTGCTCTCTCTTTCCCTTTCTCCCTCCCTCCCTATGTTATCTCATCTTCCTTTACGCCAGATACAAAACAAAGTTGCTAATGGAGAATTATTCCCTTTTTTTCCCTTGACCCCCTTCGAGTATGAAAATGATCATATGCGTTGTCTTCATCCCATGACTTGAGAGGTCCCTCTAGACTCCTAGATTATATTTTTAATGCCTATTAACATTTATATAGCATTCAAATCCATGATAGAAATGCAGATTACAACTCTTTCTATTTCCACAGTTTTCTTTGAGCAGAATGGTGGTCTGGATGCTAAGAAGATCTAAGGCCAAGGCTAAGTCATGAACTTTTGCCACACATCTGTAGGCCATTTGCACCTAGTAATGCTTATTTTAAAAAAAATGCTAGCATTTCTCAATTTCTTATTGCGCATCAATAGCATAGTTTTAACAGCTTTTAAAAAAAAGTTATTTCCAGGAATGAATTATTGTCCTTGAGTTAAAAGGCTCTTTGGGAAATAGAAATTTTTACTTCTTGTTTCTTTTGGGTATCTCTGTTATTCAAGCATTCTTGGATTTGGGCCCATCATGGTGGTATTGAAAAGTTCTTTTTTTACAAACCTAAGAAAACAACTCACATTTCTTTAACAATTGCCAATCTCTAAATCTTGTTGGCAGCATGTATCCCATTTCTATCCATGTAGCCATATCTTAGAATTTTATATCTGTTCTCTTGCCTGAAAAGCATAAAGGAAATATCTTGAAACCTCAACCCCATGTATGAATGAATTATTTTAGAAAAAACCATTTACTGCTTAATTTCCCAAATCGTAAATAGAATTATGCCTAAGTTGGTTTGAATAGAATAGAATAGAATTCTTTATTGGCCAATTGTGATTGGACACACAAGGATTTTGTCTTTGGTGCGTATGCTCTCAGTGTACATAAAAAGACAAAATACATTCATCAAGAATCATAAGGTACAAAACTTAATGATAGTCATAGGGTACAAATAAGCAATCAGGAAACAATCAATATCAATATAAATCGTAAGGATACAAGCAACAAAGTTACAGTCATGCAGTTGTAAGTGGCAGGAGATGGTGATAGGAACGATGAGAAGACTAATAGTAATGCAGCCTTAGTGAATAGTTTGACAGTGGTGAGGGAATTACTTGTTTAGCAGAGTGATGGCATTCCGGAAAAAATGTTCTTGTGTCAAGTTGTCTTGGTGTGCAGTGCTTTATAGCGTCATTTTGAGGGTAGGAGTTGAAACAATTTATTTCCAGGATGCGAGGGGTCTGTAAATATTTTCATGGCCCTCTTTTTGACTTGTGCAGTGTACTCAATGGAAGGCAGGTTGGTAGTCATTGTTTTTTCTGCAGTTCTAATTATCCTCTGAAGTCTATGTCTGTCTTGTTGGGTTGCAGAACCAAACCAGACAGTTACAGAGGCGCAGCAGATCCTTGGGCAGTTTGAGCTTGCTGAGTTGATGCAGAAAGAACATTCTTTGTTGTGCTTTTTTGATGGCGTTTCTGATGTTAGGTGTCCATTTTAGGTCTTGAGATATGATAGAACCTAGAAATTTGAAGATCTCTAATATTGATACTGGTTTATCTAGCTATTTAACTCTTAATTGCTTCACAGCTAACCCAGGAAGTATTAGCTAAGAGGAAAATTGCCATTTTGCAAGAAAGTCAGATAGAGATAGGTATTTATTTTTATTTATTAAATTTGCTTGCCACCCATTTCCCCTCAAGTCACTGGTGGGTTTCAAAAACTTTTGGAACTTCTTCTGTAGGTGTGGCCTGCTTTGTGGGAGTGGCTTGCTGCCCATATGACTGGGTGGGAGTGGCTTGCTGCCCATGTGACCGGGTGGGAGTGGCTTGTCCCCCATGTGACTGGGCGGGAGTGGCTTGCCCCCCATGTGACCGGGTGGGAGTGGCTTGCCCCCCATGTGACCGGGTGGGAGTGGCTTGCCCCCATGTGACCGGGTGGGAGTGGCTTGCCATCCATGTGACCGGGTGGGAGTGGCTTGCCCCCCATGTGACCGGGTTGGAGTGGCTTGCCGCCCATGTGACCAAGATGATGTCACTGAATTCTTTGCCCCAATGGATAAACTACAATAAGATTAAAATAAGTACACAAAACAATAAAAGAGCTACTTACAGAAGGAAGATGACTGTCCTTGCCAGTCTTCAGTATCACTGACTCCAATGAATGGCCTGCACAAAGAAGAGACACAGAAATGAACTCTTTCATTGCATGCTCTGCATTAGGATGAAATAAGCACACAAAACAATAAAGACAGCTACTTACAGAGGGAAGATTACTGCCTTGCCGGTCTTCTGCACACCACCACCTCACCACCTTGCTCCAATAACCTGCACAAAGAAGAGACGTAAAAAGGAAGACTTTAATTGCATGCACTGCATTAGGATGAAACAAGCACACAAAATAATAGAAAAGGAAGGTTACTGTCCTTTTGTGTGTTGAAGTCACCCACTGACCACCTGGCTCCAATGAATGACCTGCACAAAGAGATACAGAAAGGAAGACTTTAATTGCTTGCACTACTATATTAAGGATGAAACAAGCAGACAAAGCAATAAAACAGCTACTTACATAGGAAAGATGATTGTCCTAGCGGTTATACTCTGTTGCCTCTTCATCCTGTTAAATAATACTAACTGCAGAAGAAATAAAACAATATTGGACTCAATTGTGATTGTAAGCTGAGGACTACACTACAGGTAAGAGAAGGGACCTCTGTTTTCACCCAACAATGTACAGTCTTTTCAGGATGGATGTCCCCCAACAAATAGGAAAGATATAGTCTTTCATCCAAAAAGTTAGATCAAGAATGAATGTCATAGGTAGATTCACAGAGCAATACAGATTTCTTTTTCTGAAATTTAGTTCTCAGTTCAAAAAAACAGGAATATATGAATTAGGTTCAGTACTTAGGTCGGTCCAAGTAGCTATTCAAGAGTTAGTGGTTAGAAGCAATGGTATAGCAAGATATGGATTTAAAACCAGAAATATTTTGTTGGCTATTTGAAAGGGAATACAATACATATTTAATTTTACACATGTTAGCAGCTGCTGTGTTTGCACAACAGTGGAAAAACAGAAATATGAAAATGAATAAATATTAGAATGTGCACGAATGAATAAATTGATAATTAAAATCAAGAAGGCTTTGAATACTTTTTTCATGTGGGATTTGTTTTAGCAATTGCTAACTAACAGAAACAGAAATTAGAAATCTAAAAGTATGAAAGAAAACACCAATTATGTAAGGAAAGGTCACTAAAATGTATAAGGAAATATTATTAGTACTTGATCATTACTAATGTGTAGATAACTGCGGGACATTACACACCCACAAACTATGACAGTGCCAGGAAAACACCCCAAAATAACAATTTCCCCCCAAAAGACTGCAGATGAAACCAGTTTTTTCCCTAACCCTAAGGACCGAAAGACAAAGCCACTGGAATAAAAACCATCAAGGAATTGGGGGAAATTATAAAGGACAGTGCCAGGAAGCTCACAGAACCAACAACCACCTCACAATTACCTAAACAACCAGATATCACACAGAAACACACAAAATCTGGCAAAGCTGCCTTGCACCAACCTGGCCTGCCCATAGAAAAGCAGCCACTTTGAGACACATAAGCCATGCACCAACCTGCACACCTAAAAGCAACATATTGCATCATAAATAAACCATTTACAAAAAGGAATAACATTTCTTGTAATAATCATTCTATAAACAAATAAATAATTCCCTAAAAATAATTTAAAAGAAAGATATTCTACACACAATAAATTAAAATAAAACCATTAAAAATATTCTATACATAATAAATTAAAATAAAACCATTAAAAATATTCTATATATAATAAATTAAAATAAAACCATTAAAAATATTCTATACACAATAAATTAAAATAAAACCTTAAAAATATTCTATACACAATAAAATTTGAGATTGTGGAGATGTAATTCTGAGGCCGGTCATTGTGGAAGGTCCTGATGAGTTCATTATGACCAGGAGGCATATAAATTTAATAAATGAAGAAATAAATGCCCTGTGGTCTCGATGGTTTGCTTGAAGGCCTTCCCTCGCGAGAGCCACGAGCTGGCCTAAACTAGCCTGGCGCCGCCGACTACCTCCTTTCAGCCATGTGGCACACATAAGCAGAAGGCCGCGAGCTAGCCTCCTCTCCTCCCCCGCCCCTCCTCGCTCTTAGTTGCTCACCTGAGGGAAGCAGCAAGCTGCTGGTTTTTACCTGCGGGAAGCAGGAAGCCACGAGCTGCGTAAGCTAGCCTCCTCTCCTCCCCCTGCCACCGCCCACCTCCTTCCAGCCATGCGGCGTACGCCAGCTCGCGGCTTTCACGAGGCAAGGCCTGAAGGCCTTCCCTTGCGAAAGCCGCGAGCTGGCGTAAGCTAGCCTCTCGCTGCCTCCGCCGCCCCTCCTCGCACTTAGTTGCTTACCTGAGGAAAGCAGCAAGCTGCTGGAAGGCGAAGCAAAACAAAATGAAATGAAGAGAGGACCCACCGCGCTTTTAAACGGGTGTTAGAAGCGGGCGGGTCGACTCCAGCCCACTCACTGATTGGCTGGACTCCAGCCAATCAGTGAGCAGTGGGCTGGGCTAGTTTAGTGCAGACTGGCGGGGGAGCGAGCGAGCTGCGACAAAACGGGCAGGGCGAGCGAGCGACAGGGCCGGGGCAGGCGTTCCAGAATTTACTTCCGGGTCCACCGGTGGAACCTCTTCTAACTGGTTCGGTATATTTGACGAACCAGTTCTACTGAACCGGTGTGAACCGGTAGGAACCCACCTCTGCCTCAATATATATATATATATATATATATATATATAGATGATAGATAGATAGATAGATAGATAGATAGATAGATAGATAGATAGATGAGAGAGAGAGAGAGAGAGAGAGAGAGAGAGAGAGAGAGAGAAAGAGATTAGATATAGATATAGATATAGATATAGATATAGATGATATAGATATAGATATAGATATAGATATAGATATAGATGATATAGATATAGATGATATAGATATAGATATAGATATAGATATAGATATAGATATAGATATAGATATAGATATAGATGATATATATATATATATATATATATATCTCCTCATGTAAAGTTGGGGAGGAAGATACCCATAAACAACCTTTGGAGTAGACCGCCTCTTCCCAAGGTTAGAGTGACCCTCTGCATTCTCACATTTCAAAATGTAGTGTAAGGTTTGGGGTAGGAGGTGTCACTGAATTAGAGTTATCTGTGTAGGAGGGGTAAAGGAGTAATGCTGTTTGAACTGTGATTATGCTATTTTTTTCTGTTCTTGCTGGTGCATTGTAAGCTGTCTAGAGAAGATGGCATACAAATGTATGTGATTCATTCATTAATGTGCTGGTATTTTTCACACTGAAACCTTGTTAAAATTGTTAAAATATGAGCCTAAAATGTATCTTTTAAAATAAATGCAAAGGCTTTTGGTTTTCTGAACTTTGCCATGATAATTAATGAGGTGGGTTTTTTTTGTTTTTATTTTTGCAATTTGCAATAATCAAAGGAAAAGTTGTTGTGTATAAAATAGGTTTTTGCTGGTTTAAGGTTGATATTTTGTATGCAGCATTCCCCAATATATTCTTATGTAATTTAAACCATAACAAAATGAAACATTTAAAAAAAGGGCAAGTGCTGAGAGCCAGATCTTTCATGACAATGTGAGAAACTATCACTCTTATGCTTGCCAGACTTGAGGGAACACATTTTGCTCACATTTCAAGTGATTAGCACATCTCTATTGTTCTGGGAGGAGGCCCTGCTCTGGGGACCAAGAACAGTGAGGTTTGTGATGCACTGATTAAATAGTTAGGTACTTTCCAGGTTCTTTGCCTTCCTTCAGGTGTTTTTTGTTGTCTTTACTTGTTTTGTTTTTAAATTGTATTCTGTAAAAAAAAAAATTAAAAGGTCGTGCGGAAACTTTGCACGCATACACATGCTTGTTGGGGCCACACTCTGAAAAAGCCGAACTTCTTGTTCTAGCGCGCATACATGCCTGACAATCAGCTGGCCAGTGTGCCTGCGCAGGCCGGTTTTTGGCACTGCCGCATGCACAAGGGGATCACGCTCCTGAAAAGGCGAACTTTTAGTTTCCTCGCCCGCATGCATAATTACAATCAGATGGCCAGCGCGCATGTGCCCACCGATTTTTGGCACTGCCATGGGTGTGAAGAACAGCTGATCGTTGAACGCACATACGTGCCAGAAACCTGGAAGATAAGCAGGCAAGGCCACGCATGCCAGGCGGCATGGCTTCGCATGCCACTTTGGGCACATGTGCCATAGGTTCACCATCACAGCTCTAGTTGGTATAAAGTGCCTCATAGAAAAGAAGGCATCTAAATACCCACGATACATTCTTTGGGGATTTAGTTGGAATGAAACAATGAAATGAATATTAATGACATGAAATAAATTCAATGGATGTTATTTTTACCTTTGACAAATGGTGGCTAACATATGAGAGCTAGAAAAGTATCTCCCTCTTTGTCAATTGTGTTATCATTCTATTTTTAATGTCTACTTTTTTATGGGAATGGCAGGGATTCTGTCATTGTATTTCAAAATAAAAATGTAGAATTAAGCAGTTTCAGGAAAAAACTTTCTTGCATCAGCTGCTTTACTTGCCAAGCTCAAGTCTGGGCTCTCTAGCAGTAGCTGATAACGTGTTCTTCATTTTTCTCCCTTGCAACATTTGACGCAAGTCCAAATACTGCCATGTAAGTAGAAATGTATTTTTACTGGCTTAGATTCTATTCTATTCTTGTTTCAGTGTTCAGTTTTTCTGTTGGGGACAAGCAGCTATTTGTTGATGACCATAGAGATTGTCACAGAATGTACAACTTGTGATATTGACATGGAGCTGATCTTGGAACTTGTTTTCATGTGAAAACCGCCTGCTCTTTTAAGACAGCCTATTAGACAAACAACCCAATAATGTTGGAGATCTGCAATCTCTTATCAGAACCCAGTTTCCCAAGAGACAGATGGTAATTAGTATAATTCCAGTTTTGCTTAAAAACTGGGACAGAGAATTTATAGTCTAAATGGTTTATCACCCAAAGTGCCAAATTGAAAGTAATGTTCAAGTCATCTTCACATTAGTATTCACATTTTTAAAAAGTTAATTCCTATGTTATGACACAGTGTGAATTGTGAAGAAGCAGTAGCTTTAGAAGTTGGGGGACTTTTCAGAGTATCTAATAATTAATAGTGAAGATTGCTGGATACTAGAAGAATAGGTACTAAACTAATCAAACCTGAAAGTGCGGGGCCAGCTTTAAGCAAAAGCCAAATCGGCAATGGCCTGGTGCACCAATGTTGAGCTGGCACCAATGCTCTTTCTGAATCATTTTAAAAATGCAACTCTTTGGTATGGCATGACAAGGCACAATCGGGGTGCCATATACCCTTAAACCAACACTGTTAATACACATATTTGCTGTATTAAGAGATACAATGGAGTAACATTCCTTAAATATTCAATGGGGAAGGATAAACTGGCTGTGTCCTTTCAAGAGAGAGACTTATCAATTCAGAGTTCCTAGTTAAAGCATATTTGACAAATGGCTATCCAATCTCTGCTTGAAGTCTCCAGAGAACGAAACGGGACAACTTGCCATTGCCAACTTGCTGCAGGACAACTCATGAAACAATTTAACTATTCTATTTGATTATTTAAAAAATAATACTTTTTGACATTCATATTTCATTCTGTCTTTCCTTTTGCCTCCTTTCTTTACTTATTCCATTCAACTATTTCTTTAATATTAGTGTAACTCTTGTCCTGCAGTGAGTTGTCCTGCGGTGAGTTGGCTGTGGCGAGTTAGCTATGGCGAATTGTCATAGACCCTCAGAGAAGTAGGCTTGGCCCCATTGGATTTTCTTAGTGCACAACAAAAATCTGTATTGTTATAACAAAATGCTGTTATTTCATATACTACTGTTAGGGACAACTCATAATCTGCTTGAAAGGTGCTATCATAACACCCCTGCTCAATCAAGCTGCATTGTAATTGAAGACTTCAAGGTGAAGCAAAAATGAGCCTTCCAACTTAAAAGTCCTGTATTGTAATACCTGGTCAAATTCCGTTAAAATATCTATTATCCAGGATTTAGTCCCGGATGAAAGTGTTGATGCGGCATGTATTGCAAAGACTTGGCTGAGAGATGAAGGAAGAGATAAATCTCTCCTAGCTATGTCAGTTGGGTTCTTTATGATGTGGCAGCATAGAGTTAGGAAGAAGACAGAGCCGTAGTTTGTAGGAAATCCTATCTTACTGATCAGAAATTCCATTTAACAATCTGCTAGTTTGGAGGACTTTTGGGGATGATTTGGATTGAATATGGAATAGGGCACTTTTTCTCGATTGTCTGAAATCCTCTCCCGCTATAGTGATGCCTGAAGAGAATTTACTTCTCTGTCTTTATTATTGACTGCATAGAGCAGGCCATTGAGGCTTTTCTATACTGCTTTTAATTATTTATTTTTTATGCCTATAAAATTGGAGAAAGAGAATACAAGAACGCACACATAAACGAATAAAATTTGTTTTGTAAAAAGTAAAAGTTTACATTTATGCGTTCCTACATACATACAGTAATCGTTCAGGTTTAAAGAAGACATGCTGTTGAGCAGTTCATTTGTGGACATGTGGATGCTTTGTAGTCCCAGTCTAGAAGTGCAGAGTCTAGCACAATGGGGGAACTGGAAGGCCATTGCTATAATAATTGTGGGTGTTATCCTTGACACTCTCATGGGTTTGTATCAGTATTTGGGAGCATGTATCTTCAAAACTGGTGGAGTCTTCATAAAACAGCGAGTTCTGTCAGCAGTTGCACCTTCTAATTTCTTTTGTTGGATGTCACAGGGGCATAGGAGTCTTTCACAGCATCTTTGCAGAGCTTGCATGGTTGACCTTGAGGTCTCTTCCCAGACTCCAGTGCACTGTAGTACAACTGGTAAGGCATACAATGGTCATCCATTCTGATGACGTGTCCCATCCATTTAATCTGGGCTCTGATATTCAGAGATTCAATGCCGGCGAACTCTGCCCTCCAGTTTGTAGGTACGATCTTGACAATAAATGCCCAGGATGAAGCAGGGAGCCTACATGTGAATTTTCTCCAGCTGTTTGATGTATCTTCCATACAAAATCCATGACTTGTATCCATTTAAGAAGGAAGGAATGACCACAGCTCCGTAGACTTTTAGCTTTGCAGAGATATGTATGTTGTTTTGATTGAGAACTCTAGTATGCAGCTCCCCCAGTGTCTGGCTGGACTTGCTGATTGTGGAGTAAATTTCTTTGTCCAACGATCCATCACTCTACATACACACTTACATACATACATATATACATACATACATACATACATAACATACATACATAACATACACACACACACACACACACACATACTGTACTTACTGTACAGACAATTTAGGGGCCCAACTCTCAATGATTCTGGACAGCTTACAGTTAAAAGCAAGAAAAAAGATACAAAACTCCAGAAGAAATCGCAATTGATCTAAGACAAACTTGCAAACAAAACACCCCATAGCCAAATCTTTAATAATTTCCTGAACAAGATCCAGGTGGGAGCCGTATGGATCACTGAAGGGGAGATATGAAATGACAGCGATTTCAATTTTTATTTTAATTGTATTGGATGACGACAGTATTTTATGTTTGGTATTTTATTATTGCAAGCCAACTTATAATAAGCTTGTATGCAGAGAAAGGCAAAGTACGCATTTAATAATAATTTTACACTCTCTCTGTGATTTCCTTTGACATATGGTCAGTGGTTGACTCAGAAAGAAATGGGTGAACATACACTGAAAGACCTCCCTCCCTCCCTCCCCTCCCCTCCCCTCGGCATTACAAATTGCCTAAGGCAGAGATGCAGACACTATTCCTGGCAAGGCAACAGGACTTCTCTAACTGAGGAGCAGATGCCAAAAGGATTCCCAACCCTATACTTCACTTTACAAGCTTCTGAGGTATTCTCAAGAGAGAGATTATTCGATCCAACAGTGCCTTTCCCACAGTTTCTCCTTTAATTTGATTTTCAGGGAATAGAGACACTAAACCAAGCTGCTGCCCACACTCCAGCTGTAGCCAACATACTCTGTTTGCTCCCAAAAGAAGCAGTGGTGCTACTACACATAGCAGCTCTATCCTGTAAGTCAATAGTACGCTAGAATGGGAGAGGATTTCCTGTCAAAGTGGATAACTAGGTAGCCAAAACAACACTAATGTGCTACTAACACTTATGTGCTATGTGTGTCACTTTGAGCAATAGCAGCAATTCACTTTTGGCCAAGGCCTACGAATTGTAGATGCATTTCCTGTGTCCCGAGATTTCAACACTGGTGATGTTAGCCTAAAGAAATTGGTGAAGGCCTTTGTGAGTTATGGCTGATTCTTCCATGGATACCATCCAGTTTTATACTAGAGCCTTGAGTATAGTTATCATTTAGGGTAGGGCAGTCAAATTCTCGGCCCATGGGCCGGATGCATCACGCGCATCCGGATGCAGCTACGCCCATGCCCGGTTTAGCAAAGTGGGGAAAAGGTCCCTATACATCATGTGATGCTGTCATAACGACGTGAGTCTGACACCCCTGATCTAGGGGCATAGTTTGCATATCCCTAGAACCGGTGCTGAATAGGAACAAGGATAAGAAGACCTTGTTTGCAGCCCATAGAAAGAGGTGCAAGCAGAATTGCAGATACATCTTTGGGTCTTATTTGCAGCAGAAATAGAACATCTTTTTGCTTTTACATGGGAAAGTCAACACAATCTAAAAAGATGTTTGTTCCCATACCTACTGCTTCCAAATCTTGTATGTGGAAGAAGCCATATGACACACCAGGCATCCAGATTCTTACAGTTCTATGCTGTAGATTCATCAGTAGAGCAGGGGCAAGTTATCTAGTTTTTAGGTAAGAAAAGGTCTGTTGAATGAAGCTAAGTGTCAGGGTTCAAAGTAACACCCGTGGAGGACATCTTTTTTGGATCTTCAGGGCTGCCACTCAGGGCCATTTTAATCCGAAATGTTGTTTCTCACAATGGCCAACCTGGTTTAAAGTGCTTGCAAGTAGAAGATAGAGACCTGCCTATCTATTGTTGAATCTCTATAATTGGTATTATCGCTTCTCGGCCTTTTGGATAAGATCAAGTGTAGTGTATTCCAACATAGACGCCCCTCAATCTGTTGGAAATAACCATTGATAAACCTGTCATCCATGAACGTATCCAGTCTACTGCTAAGCCCTTCAGGTTAGTGAACTTGAACATTATAACATCATACAGTAGTAAATCCCACTAGTTAAATATGCATTACCTTCAGCTTCAGCTTGCTGATTTGAATATTATAGAGCAGCGATGGCAAACTTTTTTTGGCTCGCGTGCCACAAGTGGGGAGAGCGCAGGGGGGTCGTGTGCGGGCGTGCCGCACCCATAATGCAATGCGCGAAACCCCCAGTGTGCATGCGCGCACAACGCGCACCCCCCCATTTTTACATGCTTTTTTTGCCATCCCCCTCCAGAGGCCGTCCGGAGGCTTCAGGGACCATCAGGGAAGCCTCCAGAACGCTTAAAACGACCCTCCGAGCAAACCGGAAGTCACTTCCAGTTTGCTCGAAGGGTCGTTTTAAGCGCTCCGAAGGCATCAGGGAAGCCTCCGGACGATCCCTGAAGCCTTCGGAACGCTTAAAACCACCCTCCGAGCAAACCGGAAGTGACTTCCGGTTTGCTCGGAGGGTCGTTTTAAGCGCTCCGAAGGCGTCAGGGAAGCCTCCGGACGGTCCCTGAAGCCTTCGGAACGCTTAAAACCACCCTCCGAGCAAACCGGAAGTGACTTCCGGTTTGCTCGGAGGGTCGTTTTAAGCGCTCCGAAGGCGTCAGGGAAGCCTCCGGACGGTCCCTGAAGCCTTCAGAACGCTTAAAACCACCCTCCGAACAAACCAGAAGTGACTTCCGGTTTGCTCGGAGGGTTGTTTTAAGCGTTCCGAAGGCTTCAGGGAAGCCTCCGGATGGTCCCTGAAGCCTCTGGAGGGCCTCCAGGGGGGTGGGGGAGGCTCTTTTTGCCCTCCCCAGGCTCCTATAAAGCCTCTGGAGCCTGGGGAGGGCGAAAAATGGCTTTTAAAAAGGTGAACTCAGCTGGCCAGCGCCCGCATGCGCGCTGGCCAGCTGACAGGGCAGCGCCTCGCGTGCCCTGTCAAATGGCTCCGCGTGCCACCTGTGGCCCGCGTGCCATAGGTTCGCCATCACTGTTATAGAGTATTACTTTGAAAATAAATAAAAGATGACAATCCACATGTCCTTGATTAACAATGGCAACTTAGATTGCCATTTATAAGTGGCACGGTCACATGAGTTCGCATTTTATGACCAGCTCCAATCCCAATTGCGGTTATTAACTGAGGACTAACTGTAGAGTTACTTTTTTGAGGTTTAGTCAAGAGTAGTTCCATTGACCTCTGTATTAAAATCAGCAATTGACAAGCCTGTCACAAGCTATTGATTTCCAAATCTTTCCTTCTGTGATAAAAATGTTAGTGTGAAAAGAAATCACTATCTTGATTTCTAATTATGCTTCTCAACTGTGTGTTCATTCTTAGATAGAAAAAACAACCTTTGTATTTATTTTTCTTTTTTTATTAGAGAATTTTTGAATAGCTTGCATTCCGTTTTATACCAACTTGAATTTAGACATACTTGAAAAATTAGTTTTTTAAATGTTTTATTTTATTTAAAGATTTGGATCCAGCTAGAGTTGTTGAGAACAATCATTAGTGGAAATTTAAATGTGTATGCCGCTTATAATAGTGCTTGATTGCACAATGTGTGTGTTCATTTGGTGTTAAAATTTCCCATCACCCCCAAGCTCTACAGTTTCTTTGGCTAATGTTCTTTTTAGAGACTTTGCTCAGTCCTGACCTGAGTAGGAAATGTTAAGCATTCTCTACCCTTGGGGATTTTCAAAGGTATATTTCTTTCAGCAGGTGGTCTTCTAGATTGTGTGAGAAGAAGAAGAAAAAAAAACTAAAGAAGAAATATTTCCTGAAGCTTTGTGAGTGGTAGGTGACCTCTTGTGTGTAGAGAGAATTTGCCTAGAAAGCTATGTTGATTGTAATGCTGTTTGTCAGGGATCTCAGATTAGGAGAGGCTGCATTAAGTACGGAGAGTCAGCCTACAGGCAATTGAGCTGGGACATAGTTGGAAGGTGAGCTTTTCTTGTTTGTATGCCAAATGTGGAGATAATCTCTCCCCAGCCTCCTCCAGTCATTTTGCTTCTACTTTGGGAAGCAAAATAAATTTGACTGAATGCTTGGAGGAATTATATCTATTGTCTTTGAAGCTACAAAGATAAGAGACTTCCTGGACTTTAATGTTATAATGCAGGTGGATTTTCTAAACTGGTGACAGATTCCACCCATGTCTGTGCTTGGCAATGGATAAAGGAATGGCTGTAGAGGGAGAATATCAAAGGATTGATTGGACTCTGTTGTTGGATAATGAGAACCAACCCAAAAAGAAAATACCTTAATAGGCATTTCTGAAGCAGCCCTAAACACACATTAAAACGGTGTTGTATCAGAAAGGTTTTCCCCAGTAGCCTATTAAATTGAACTACTATTGAGTGTAGAAAATTGCACCAGATGCAGTTAGATTTTTTTTTTTAAAAAAAGCAAAATTGTCTTTTTGTTCTGTGTTTTATTTTGGTTCCTAATCCTGATTTTATTGCAAATCAACATGTCATTCAAATATTCAAGAAATACTTTTTTCCAGCAATAATTGCAATTAAACCACTGTGTATTTAAGTTGATTGTTTTAAGCCAATACCAAAGGATACAGAATGAATTAGGATCCTAAATATTGCGGAAAAAGCAGGAAGGTCTGGAAAAATCTTCTAGCAGTAAGAAAGAATGTTCTGTGATTTAATTGTTATTGTACAGAATAGTAACAGACGCTCTTTGGAAGGTAGAGGGCTCTGTCTTCTTCTATAGTGTCTCATCTTGTCTCCATATATTGAAAGCTTCCTTACAGTCTGGGAACTCTGGTCTTTGGTGTATTTGTTGAATGATGGATACCCAAAGGACTGAATATTATCAGCTAACATATCAGAATTTCTTTTTCATGGAGACTGATAAAATTAAACAAGGTTTTCAGAATAGAGTTGACTCCAGGGTGCCCTCCCAATAATTGAAGCTCTAATCATGTCAGCAGGAGAGGATGAGAGGTGTTTTTTAATAAAAAAATACAAAAAACAAGATAATAAGTTGGTCATTAATAAATTATTGGTTCTGAGAATAGAAAGTGCCTGTTTCTTAGAGACACACAATTCTAGAATTGTCTCTCTACAAAAATCACAAGTGTAAGCATAAATATGGAAAGATTATTCTACTGCCTCCTGGGACAATATTTTTAAAATCATAATTACAGATAGAGATTTTGCTAGAAATCCTCTTTATCCTGACAAGTCATCTGTCTGTCTAGCTCGGCATTTCCTATCCTGACTGATAGTTTGCTGGAGTTGGGGCTTCTTCCAGATAAAAAACTTAAGCAATTGTTTTATCAGGTTCTATCACCTTTTTTGTATCGGTACCTTGCTGTGTTCTATTTGTACAGAAAACAGGTACAGCCAAGTCAGCAGTGTTTCTGCCACACCTTTTCCCAAACTTTTAAGTGTATATATTTATAACTGATTGTAAATCCCATCAATTGCACCTGTGTGAGCCTGATTAATGGAATTATAATCATGTCCCAACATTGACCAATTAGTTGCCTGCTAAGGCAGCATCTTCTGGAGCTACATGCAGAATCTTGACTACTCAAGGGTCTGAATTATAGCTCTGCAGAAGACAATTGTTTCTAGTGACCTTTCATCAATCATGCACTATGTTCTTTGCCCTCTATCTTTATTACACATCCTAAGAATAAGTAGAGCCAAGGAATCTTCTAAAACGGAGCAGCTGTGCGGCAGTGAATTTTCTGACTCTACACCACCACTAGTTGATGCCCAGGCCAGATGACAAAGCCATATTTTCAGCCCTTCCGGAAGACCAGAAAGATTGGCTCCAGTCTGATTTTGAGAGAGAGAGAGGGGGGGGGGGTGTATTTTAGAGCGTGAGTGTCTTCAAGGTCCTGACAGATGACGTTCCTTCCCATTAGACTCTGCCTGTAATATAAAACTAAACAATTATAGCAGTCTTGTTTCCTGGTAAATTTTTAAAAAATGGGAACAAGTTTAATTGATTTCCCCAGAGAATTAAGAGTTCTTACTTTCTGACAAAGGGTCTTATTTTATAGCTTAGTCAATTTCACGAAACAAATCTGTTGGCTCAATTGTTCCTGTTGGTTGGCTGGGGAACCCAAGTGTTAAGAGAAAATAATTCAGGTCCCAATCGCCAGAGTCAAAGCGCAAGGTAGTTCCTATTTTAGTTATTCCCTAAAATATTTACTTTGCTGAATTATGCAGGCATACACCGAAAGAATGAAAGAAAGAGCATATTGAATCCCATAATTAAGTAACTAATTGGAGGGTACAAGGCTAAGATAATACCTTCATTTCAGAAGCAAAGAAAGTTTAGGAAGCCATTCGTTAAAGCCTTATAAAGAGAAAGGAAAGGCAGGAACTGTTTCTGAAACAAAAGTGCTTTCCTTCATATTTTTATTAAAAAAAAGAGATTTGGAGACCAGAACAGCTGGAAAGCACTTTTTAAAAAGGACTTTTTCATGGATATATCTATATCTATATCTATATCTATATCTATATCTATATCTATATCTATATCTATATCTATATCTATATCTATCTATCTATCTATCTATCTATCTATCTATCTATCTATCTATCTATCTATCTATCTATCTATCTATCTATCTATTCTGCAACTAGAAATACAAGTGAATTGATGGTGAGATATGTAGAATCTGCCCTATACTTTCTTACTGTATATCTGTTGTGTATTTTCTTATTCTCCTAGGCGCTGCTTGGAGTGTCCCTAGCAGTGGTGGGATTCAGCCAGTTCGCACCACTTTGGGAGAACCAGTTGTTAAATTTCTGAGCAGTTTGGTGAACTAGTTGTTGGAAGAAATCATTAGGGCAGAGAACTGGTTGCTAAATTATTTGAATCCCACCACTGGTTCCAAGTATGGGTTAACTTCAGCTTGCTGCCCAATGACTGAGTTCAAAGATTGTGTAGCCATGCCTCCTGCTCCCCTCAGAGGCTCAGTTTTAAAAAAAAGAGTCGCCCTAAAAGGACGCAGTTGGGGAACTCCAGTTCTTGGACAGCAAGTTGGACTCTCCAAACAGCCTAGTGTAGCCTCTTTTCTTATTTTTGTGTTTAGAGTGTAGATTAGGAAGCGTTAGGTTTTCTAATTTTCTCCCTTCAATTGAAAACTTCCTTCCTATATTCTTCTGAAACGCGGAACAGGCAGCTTGGAGCGCGACTGCCTTCCATGACCACCACAGTCAAGGCACCACTGGGAGGCTCATCAGTGGCCTCTGGCGGGCTCTGGGGTCAGGTAGGTAGGTTAGGGATCCCCCAAAAGCTGTTGGAGTACTACTTTTAGCCCTGGAGGCTCTTCCAAAGCTTGCGGCGGCCATTTTAGAGGAAAGAAAGTGGCGTGCTTTAGGGAAACGGCCAAAAGCCAGGAAAGTCTCAATGGCGACAGAAAGGTTGGCTGACAGGAGACAGAAGGTCCTGGAGAGGCAATTTCAAAAGGCAGTTAGTGCCCAACTGTGCAAGTCAGGGAACCTCCACCAACCCAGGTTCCTGCAGACATCCCCACAGTGGATATTCCACGGGGTGGCTCCCCATCTCTGGCAGTTGAAGGGACTTTGGTTCCCCCCCCCCCCCCAATTGTTCCAGGGCTTCCCCCAGGTCTCCTGTTTCCTCCCTGGAAGAGGTGGACATGGATGAGGCTTGCTCTCTAATGTAGGGGGAGTCTCTTCCTCCTGGCACTATTTCTGGGGACACTCCTGAATTATCCCAAACGATGCAGGAAGTAGTTGCACGGGCGATATCACAGGGGATTGCAGATGGTATCCAGCTACTGGGTCTCTCCTTGCCCCTCCAGAACAGGGTGAAGCCTAGGGTGCAGACCACAGGAGCTCACCCTCAATCCACCGGGGCCTCCCCTCCTGCTTCCTCAGCTGTCAGTGAGGTATCTGAGGAGGAGGAGGGTAGCCAGGACGCCCCTGATCTGTCGGAGGACGAGAATCCGGTTCCCGACGCCCCTGCCTTCTCCGGCTTATTCAAGTCCTCTATGTTTAAGGCCATTCTGACCAAGGCTAGGGCTTCCTCCATTCAGAAGGGGCTTCCTGCCCAATCTGACAAGACTGCCACTGAACAGGGTAACAAGGAAGCAATAGGACCAGGGGTTCCAGACACATGCCTCTTTAAGGAGACCACTCCCCCTCAGGAGCTGGTACCGGCGCCACAGCTATTCCTGGATGTCATCCAGCAACAATGGGTCCAGCCACGGTCGATGTCTAATCCCAGTGGGGGGGATAAAAAGCTCTACTCCATGGAAACTGCCATGGAGGATCTCCTGAAGCTTCCTCAAGTAGATGACCCCATAGTGGTGCTAACCTCCAACTTGGTCCTCCCAGCCGACCTTCTGGAGGGAATAAAAGTGGAAGACAAGAAGGTGGAGAAGGCCTGTCATAAGACTCACATGGCCACCGCGTGGGCCATGAAGGCCTCCTCCTTCTCTTCCTACTTAAGCAGGGCAGCCCTATTTTGGCTTCGCAAACTGCTAGCCAACCTCCCTGCCGGAGATACTAGATCGCGCCAAGACATAAACAAAATTATTGCTGTGGTCGAATATTTGGCTGACGCTTCCCTTGATGCAACCAAATTTTCCTCTAAGGCTATGGCATCTAATGTGACCACCTGCCGCCTGCTGTGGCTCCGACACTGGCAGGCGGACATGAAGGCAAAGTGGAAGTTGGCCTCAGCCCCTTTTAAGGGTAGTAAGCTTTTTGGTGAGGCATTGGACTCAGTCTTAATTGAGTCCAAAGACAAACACAAAATCTTACCAGCAGTCACCAAGAAACCGGACCGCAAGGGTTGTTCCTTTTTTCGTAGCCCTTTCGGAACAGTGACTCCCCCTCCACATCTGGGGGATTTACCAGACCCTATCCCCAAACGCAGGACTAGGACATCCTTCAGGGACAAAACCAGGCAACAGGGTAACCGGAGGTACTTTCGAGGAGGGTTCTCCAACCGCTCCTTTCATAAAACAAAGTGACCATCACCGGTCACCTCCCATTGGGGGTCAGCTACAGCTCTACACCGCCCTGTGGGAGGAGACAACGACGGACGTTTGGGTACTGAACATGATCCGTCACGGCTTACCTTTGACTTCCTTTCCTTTCCTCCACGGACCCTCGTCTGCTGCCCCCTCTCGAAATCGACCCACAAGCTACAATTGATGCAGGCAGAGATCCGGCATCTACTGGACATAGCCGCCATAGAGCAGGTGCCCTGGGGTCAGGAGGGCAGAGGATTTTACTCGATCCTCTTTCTAGTTCCCAAAGCCTCGGGAGGGGTGAGAGCCATACTGGACCTCAAGAAACTCAACATCCATATAGCGTACAAGCGCTTCAACGTGCAATCACTCCAGACCATCTTGGGTTGCATCAAGCAGGGCGACTTCCTGACATCAATCGACCTGAAGAAAGTGTACCTAGCACATCACAAGTTTCTGAGGTTCCAGTTTGCAAACCAGCATTATCAATACATGGCTCTTCCATTCGGCCTATCATCGGCACCCAGGACATTCACCAAACTTCTGGCTGCTGTTGCCGCACATCTCAGATCTCATCCAGTAAGACTCGTTTGTTATCTGGATGACATCCTGTTGATGTCGTCATCCAGGGAGCATGCGTATCGATATCTCAACGTCACCATCTACGCACTACAGCAACATGGCTTCTCAGTCAATCTGGAGAAGAGTCACTTGGAGCCTACTTCCAGGATTCAACACCTGGGAACTGTGATCGACTCCAGAACTTGTAGGGTGTTCCTCACACAGCATCACATCCCTTGTGCGTCAGATCCGGAGATCCAAGTCAGCACCTCTAGTGACCCATATCTTCTGCTAACTCATGGTGGGGCAGGAGACCATGTGGTGCATCAGTGCAGCTGCTGCAAGGCAGGGGTATAATTACCCCATGTGCCCTGCAATGACTTACCTCAGGGCTCCTGCAGTCAGGCTATCCATGCCCCAACACATGCTTCACCTTGCGGCGGCGGCTCGGGCAGCCCTGTCCAGCAGGACCCAACAGAATAGGAGGCCGAGCGACACACCGGTACCACTGCCCCAAGGCAAGACAGGGTGGTGGTAGTAAAGTTGCCCCCCCACACCCCACACTGACTTTCCTCAGAACCCCTGCAGTCAGGCCATCCACACCTTGACACCTGTCTCACCTCACAGCTGTGGCACACTACTAAGCCTCCTGCTCCATTGTGGAGCAGGAGGCTTAGTAATGTAATTAGAAGAAGTGGGCAGGCAACCATGTGGGCTTCTGCTACATGTGGTTGCTGGTGCTGCTGCCGCAAGGCAGGGGTCGGTGCATGGATGGCCTGGATGAGGGGGCCCTGAGGTAAGCCGGTGTGGGGCAGCTCCACCACTTCTCACCTTGCCTTGTAGCTGTGGCACCGTAAGCAACCAGATGGAATGGTAGGGCAGCCGGCTATGGAGTCTATTAAGTAGGGCTTATTTTGGAGGTATATTAGGCGCATGCATAAAAACATGCTGGGGTTTATTTTCAAGATAGGTCTTATTTTAAGGGAAACAGGGTAGATGGCACAAAGAGGGCATGGCTCTTAACAATTAAAAATGTTGCTTGGAAGTATTCTCAAGACATGTTTTTGTTCCTCCCTACCTGAAGATCTTCATGACCGAATTAAACCTTCTCTGAGAACAAGTGAGATAGACTAGCACCATGTTTACTTGTTTTAGCTAATCAGCTTAAAATTTTATACTTTAGAAGATACAGCTCCCATTTTAATCTAATAACTGACTAATTGCAATCTGGTGGAATTTCTTCTTCTTCTTTTTACATCAGGAACCCACCTGCTAAAAATCACCTAGCACTTTGTATTTTCCTAATATGGTTTTGACATAGTTTCTGTGCTGTAGTATTGGTTTCTTTATACCGTAGTTTTTCTCTTTATACCATAGTTTTTCAGACTCACAGTAAAAGTTAGCACTCTGGCCATCACTGCCAAGCTATAGCTTGAAGTGTGGAACATAATAAACTCACAGAAATGTCTTTTCATGCTGGAAACTGTTGTGATCTCATATCTTGAGTATGGTTGCATGCTCTAAGATGTGTTTTGTTGAATTCTGTGGGTCAGTGGTAGGTGGGAAGGAGCACTAAATAATACTGGTATGTTGTCAGATGGGCAACTGTTTTCCTTGTTTCAGTTTTCCATGCTGATAAACTTAAAATCTGCAACACTACTGTACTGAATTAGCGCATGCATATTAGGCATTGACACAAGGTAGTCAAAACTGAAATATGAATGATTGCTTTAGCCAAGATCTACATTCTTAAACTATGAGTGGAATTTAAGGAGGGGAAATTATTTTTTAAACATCTTTTTGCAATTGATGTATGCAATAAAATCAGGAAGACTTACTTTATCAGAGATATTGTAGTTCTGCTACCACCAATATTTTCTTTTTAATATTTATTTTCATCCACATAAATACTGCTATGTCAGACAAATATTTCACCAGCGGTATGGTTCTGTAAGAAAATACAACAATGGTTTACTGCTAAACAATAGTTTAGTACTTAAGAGCTGTGGTCAGTAAAAGGGAAGCAGTAGTAATTGTATATGACTGTTAAGTAGCATGCTTTGCACAAGCGGTTCAGATTAAAGGTAGATTTTCAAAATCAAAAATGTGTTCAGTTCCACGTGGCTTAGAATTCAATCATATTCAAAGATTCTTCCAGAGAAAATCTCAGCCTGGTGGACTTCAAAATATTTTAATTGTTCCAGGTATTTATTCTGACCGGTTGACCAGGGTCTTATAGGGCAAGTAGATAATGCCCCCCTCTCCTCTCTTCCTCTATTTGGCCTGTTGGTGTGCCCATTCTTCCTTTGATTTCCCCTTAGCTGTGCATCATTGGTGTAATGTTTTAATTCATGTGTGGCATACCAACTGGTGACTCGCCCCTCCCCAGCCTTCCTGTGCTATCCTGTCCCTTCCCTTAGAGGCTCTGAGTTGGAAGGAGGAAGACTTGCCTACTGCTGTTACTATTAAAAGATTTGCTGATCGCAGTTATATAAACACAACCTAGGAAGAACCGAATTGAAGTTATTTTACAGTAGTCCAAGAAAACATGCTTCTTATTGTCATATTTTTGCCAGATTTCATTCAACACTTGTATATGACTTGCAGGACTTCCATGTAGCCAGGCTTAAAATGGTTGCTATATCCTACATGTCTCTATCTCATTTTTATGATGGTTGAAAAAAGTTGGGGTTATATGGTCTAGATGTTGGTTTAACTGAAAAATAAAAACAAAAGCATCCTGGAAGGAGGCAATTATAACAGCAAGCCAATAAAAGTGGAAATCTTTCCCCTAGTGGACAACCATTTAAATATGAGCCAGCAGTGTGCAGCAGCTGCCAAAAAAGCCAACACAGTTCTAGGCTGCATCAACAGAGGGATAGAATCAAGATCACGTGAAGTGTTAATATCACTTTATAATGCCTTGGTAAGGCCACACTTGGAATACTGCATTCAGTTCTGGTCGCCACGATGTAAAAAAGATGTGGAGACTCTAGAAAGAGTGCAGAGAAGAGCAACAAAGATGATTAGGGGACTGGAGACTAAAACATATGAAGAACGGTTGCAGGAACTGGGTATGTTTAGCTTAAGAGAAAGAAGGACTAGGGGAGACATGATAGCATTATTCCAATATCTCAGAGGTTGCCACAAAGAAGAGGGAGTCAAACTATTCTCCAAAGCACCTGAGGGTAGAACAAGAAGCAATGGGTGGAAACTAATCAAGGAGAGAAGCAACTTAGAACTGAGGAGAAATTTCCTGACAGTGAGAACAATTAATCAGTGGAACAGCTTGCCTCCAGAAGTTGTGAATGCCCCAACACTGGAAGTCTTTAAGAAGATGTTGGATAGCTATTTGTCTGAAACGGTATAGGGTTTCCTGCCTAGGCAGGGGGTTGGACTAGAAGACCTCCAAGGTCCCTTCCAACTCTACTATTGTATTGTATAAAACCTAAATGGTTTTATTTTGTCTATCATTTTGTCTATCATCAGGTTTATCATTTTCTAAGGAAATTTTTAGGATCTGTAAAAGACATGGCTGTATTCTGGAAATTATAAATAATAATGGAAGTCCTTTTTCTTCTTCTTCCTCCTCCTCCTCCTCCTCTTTTTAGATTGTCAATATTGAGGACTAATGGAACTTGATGTAAGCCTATGCTTAGGTAGTTTTGAAGAAGCTATGAAGGTTATAGCCCACCTAAACATATTTCTCCCTCTCCCTCTCTCCCCCTCCCTGCCTCCCCTTTCTATGGGTATCTTTGAGTTACTTGGGTTGAATTATTTTGTTCTTGACCTTTGAGTTACTAGCTCCTAAAAAGAAATATGCTAAATTCAAAAGAATGGAACATTTAGCCTCTGACCAAGTGGAATAGAATTTCTCCTTCCATCATCTGCTTTATTTTGTTCCTTTTTTTCCTAATTGGAAGGAAGGAAGAGCAAGGAGATATTTAGGGTGGTTGTGATGAAGAAGACTCATGATTAAAACAAAAGTTTTATCAGTGCCTTGTTCTCCCAGTTGCTTAGGGCTCACTGATGATTAAAGAGGCAGAGGTGATATTTCCCTGTCAGTCACTGTTGCCTGCTCTGCCTTTCCTCCCATGCATTGCCATTTAATCTATTGGCTGTCAGTTCTCTGGATGTAGCCATGGGAACTCTGATGTCACTAATGAGAGCTTGTGACTTTTCTTCTGTGCAGGAAGGAACGGGAGGACTAGTGAAGGCAGGAGGTGCCTGGACGGTGCAATGTGAAGGATTGAAAATGGCAGAGAACAAAAGAAAACCATCTTATGATTCCAAGGTGGAATTCTTGATTAAACAGTTTTTTTCCGTGCCCTGTACATATCACAAGTGTGCATTTTCTCAACAAAAGAAAAGCGCTGAGGTGTGCTCTGCGGATGGAGAGGAGGGAAAAGGAAATGTAATGGTTAACGTCTAGTAAGCACTTTGGGAGATTAAAAGGGCTATTTGGAGCTTTAGCAAAGGAAGTGGTTGAAACTGTGGCAGTGCTCCTGTCATTCCAAGCAATTGCCTCTGGGAAAATTACTGATTGACAAAGGAAGATGCTGAGTTCAGTGTAGGGGAACAAAATGCTGTTCTGCTCAGCGGCTGCAATGAAACGTCTTTCTAGGAAGTCCTAACATTCTTTTTCTTGTCTATTCTTGATCTGTGTAAAATCTTGTTTAGAGACTGCTGCTTTCTGTACAGATATAGTGTGTGTGTGTGTGTTGTGTAGCGTATGCCTTCGGGCCACTGCCTGGGCAAGTCCTTGCTGCTTTCTTAGTGAGGTTTTGGAAGTGATTTGCCATTGTCTGCTTCCTGAGCTGAGAGAGAGTAACTGGCCGAAGGTCATCCAGCTGGCTTTATGCCAAAGACAGGACTCAAACTCATGGCCTTCCAATTTCTAACTTTCTAACTTTGCCCTTTATCTGCCCCAATACCTGGGTCTTTATATGGAATGACCTTCATCATATTAGCTGTGCGTGTATACTCATGCATCGTGTGTGTTATATGTTCTTCTTTGTTTGAAAAAGAAAGGTGGCTGCACAAATTTCACTCATTACTATGAGGTCTGAATTTTACTCCAAGAAGAAAATGGAATAAACTTTTTTTAAAAAACCACAAAGGTATCGTAGTTCTAGCTTATAGCTTGTTTGTACATGAATTATTACCTGTAATCTGTTATGTAGGGCCATTATCCCTTTATCTCAGGTAGGGACAAAAATAACTGGATTAAGTTAGGTATAATCTGATCACATCTCAATCAGCTTGCTTTAATAATGTCGTTTTAAAACTTATTTTAGGTAATTGGCCTTTAAGCATGGTATAAGCAAATGCACATAAGTGCTGAAAAACAGCGGAATCGTCCAATTCACCGTTTGACCATGAATTTGGTACGGGGTGTAGCCAGAGGCTGATTTAACTATAGCTTCGGCTATAGCCATTAGAAAAGCCTCCACTGAATAGCTGGAGACTCACGCTGGCATTTATTAATATCCTTGCTTTCCCTGCTAAGATGTCAAGGTGAGAAACGGCAGGCCATCGACTGCTGCTCAGCCTCAATTCAAAGGCTGCTGCTGGCGACCTAGATGTCTCTCTTCCAGCTTTCAGCAAGGCTTAACAGCTGCAGCTTGGAAGATGGGAGAGTTGAAGAATGTTTAAAGCACTTGCAAGTGGTGAAAGGGATGCCTTTTACTGCAGATAGATAGAACAAATTGTGACAGGCAGGCCTTGCGAACATTTCCCAAAACCTGCATAAAGCAGAAGTTGATGTGCGTCAGGTGTATGAGAGCAAAATCCATGAGATAGGCAGGGTGCAATTTTTGGGGGAAAAAGATTTTTATGTTCATTTCTCATGTATGCATTGACGAATATACAATCTCATAACTGTTATTAATAATGTGTATTATCTTTTAACATTTATAACAATTTCCCCTACAATTAACAATGTAATCTAGATTGCTTTTCCATCATCTCATACATCCATCTTATTTTACAGCAACCCTACTTCTTCTTCCTTCCTTCTCTCCCTTTTTCTCTCCTTCTCTACTTTCTTCCTTCCTCCTCTCCTTTCCCTTCTCTACTTCCCCTTCCTCTCCCCCACTCCTCCCCTCTTCTTCTTCCCTTTCCTACCCTCTATCCTACTCTTACTTCCCCTCCATTTCTTCCTCTCTTTTTCCCTTTCTTCTTTCCCTCTCCTTTCTCCTCTCCTTCCCAGAGATAGGGTGTAATCTAATTGGAGATCTTGAAGGTCAACGTCTTATCTAAGGTTCACTGAATTCTAGTTGTGCTTTTCCTATGGTGCACTGGTGATGACAGATCTTACTACCTTTTCCATGGCGGTTCTGGCTCATGATTTTGGCTAAATTTCTATCAGAATTGTTGCACCATGGGTTCCTTGCCAGTTTGCGTCAGTGCCCTGTTCTATTTTTCAAATTAAGATTATTTGCATTTGGACAAAGCCTTTCCTGCCTGGCAAACCATATGGAAAAATCCAGAGGAGCTACCAGGAGTTGAATTTGGCCTGATGGAAATTTCACTGTTCGGTTATATCTAAAAGAGACAAACAATATTTTGTTTCAGCTTATTTGTTAGTTAAATTTGAATCTCATTCTTTCTTTAGAAACTCAGTTTAAAATATTTGCAGTCCTTGCCTACCAATTTTACCTTCGCTGTAGTTTTATACTGCAGGTTATTGGAGTGACAATGACTGAATGACCTCAACTCATTACTGAGATTCATAGATCTGAACCTAGATGTATTTATTTAATCAATTAATATCCTCTTCAACCCACAAATTACCGCTCTAGGAGGTTAATATAAGTTTGCAAACCAGGCCAACATCAACAAGATTTTTAAAAAACACACAAAGACAGTGTAATTGTAACTAGTCAATATTGCTGGGAGTTTCTGCTCCCTACAGATGGACTCATCCATCACATCAGTCCAGTTCTTGGGGCAAAAAAAACAGTTCTTTAAGACTTTAAAAAAGCCAGTAGATAAAGGCCATTTGAATCTTGCAGGGTAAGCTGTTCCAGTGGCTGATGCTGCAACAGACAAAGCATGCCTTCTGGCTAGGTCAGTTGATACTTTCCCACAGAGGGGACTAGAACTTCTTACTCATTTGGATCTCTTGGGGTAGGCAAACTCAGTTGGAGATTGGCAGTTGTGCAACTAACCCAGCCCTGTAATCGGGATCACCCCATTGTACGCCGCCCCGAGTCCTACCTGGAAAGGGAGCGGCTAATAAATTCAAACTTATTATTATTATTATTATCATGAATTCTTCCCAGAAGCCTACTGGAAAATAGCAACAATCCTTCTTGTGTATTCTCATCAGAGCAAATGATCACAAATTTTAAAAATAAGTCTATCAAAAGACAACCCACACCAACCAAGTGTTCTGTTTCCAAAGTAACAAGCCAATCTCCCACAAGAAGAGCTGTGCAAGAACATTATTCAGATGAGTACAAACACACTGTAGCAAGCCAGAACACCAGAAAAAAGAAAACAGACCGCCTATACAAAATGCGATACCCATGCAACAACATGGCTGATCATGCAATCACTACAGCACAACCAACACAAGCTAGGAAAAGGATAACATTGGCACACATAAAAAAACAATTTAGAAACAACCAATAGACTATTACAACAACACAGTGTCAAAGTAGCACAGAAACCAGCTATGTCACTATGCTTGTTATGAGAGCCAGTTTGATCTATTGGTTAAGGTACCAGGCTAGAAACCAGCTGTAGTCTCGCCTTAGCATGAAAGCCAGCTGGGTGATTTTGGGCCAGTCACTCACTCTCATTGCAAACCATTTCACAGGGTGGTTGTGGGGGACAATAGGAGGTGGAAGGAATAGAAGAAGCGGGATTCAATTTGAGTCAGTCACTGGACCAAAGGTTTATTCTTTCAAGCTTTTGGGCTTGTCTTGGAACCCATCCTCAGGGAACTTCTCTCTCTCTAGAATGTTTGCACACATTCACACATTCTGGGGAGAGAGAGAGACAGAGAAAGTTTCCTGAGGATGGCTTCTAGCATGAGTCTGAAAACTTGAAAGAATAAACCTTCGGGCCCAGTGACCAACTCATATTGAATCCTGCAATATTGTTGTGGGACATGCATATTTGCCTTCATTTGTGAGTATTACATATGTTTATAATCTTCAGTTATTTATCAAAATAACAATGGTAGATAAAACATACAAATAAAGAACACAAAACCAGCAATCAGAAGACACTATGCCTTAATCTCACAACATATGAATAGGTTCTACACCGTTTCAGCTGGGAATTGTAAGCATCCTAGACCAAGCTAAATTCAAAAATGCTATGGAATTTTTGGAAGCTTGGCATTCTGACAATCGGCTATCAATAGACACTCAAAAATAAACCACATTTACACCATACAAAAGAGTTAGTAAAAAAGCTAAGGAGACAAAAAGGCCAGAACATATCCTCTCCAGAAGCCAACATCAATGCAGGGATTAATACCAGGTAATCAAGCAAGAAACAGTACCCTCATCAAGAAACTATATAGGTAGACCTTGACTCATTTAGCAACTGTTTGAAATTAATGACGGTGCCAAGAAAAGTGACTTACAACCAATTGTCGTAGTGACCTTGCTGGTCACATGATTAAAATTTAGGCACTTGGCAACTGATATGAATTTACAATGGTTAATGCATTTTGGGGATTATGTGATTGCCATTTGTGATCTTCTCGGACTTCCAATAAGCAAAGTGGGGGGGGGGGGGAGACAATGACCAAATTCACTTAATGACAGTGGCAACAAAGTCATAAAATCAGGTGTGACTCACTTAACAATTGCATTTCTTAGCAGTAAAAAGTCTGATCAAATCTGTGCTTGTAAATTGAGGACTATCTGTATCATAGAAAAAAGCCATACTTAAATCAAAACTGGGAGGGCAAGCTACTGTAGCAAACCCCACTCTCACTCACACTGATAATGCTACCTAGTTGGGTAATGAAATGTCTGTAAGTAAACAACCCAGCTCAGAGAGCATCAAGGACTTCACAGTTCCTGAGCTACAAACTGTACACTCCTGTCTATTGAAAAAATGGATTGGTATATAGGCCTTTATGGTTATGGATGCCATCTGCTCTTCAAGTAGGAGATAAAAGTCCAGGAGTTGGATAGATGGAACTAGGGATGCTTTCCCTCTTACTTATGATACTCTTGTTGTCTGAGATTATCCTATGCTAAACTTTGTTTCAATACAATACAATACAATACAATACAATACAATACAATGCAATACAATACAATACAATACAATACAATACAATAGTAGAGTTGGAAGGGACCTTGGAGGTCTTCTAGTCCAACCCCCTGCCTAGGCAGGAAACCCTATACCGTTTCGGACAGATGGCTATCCAACATCTTCTTAAAGACTTCCAGTGTTGGGGCATTCACAACTTCTGGAGGCAAGCTGTTCCACTGATTAATTGCCCTCACTGTCAGGAAATTTCTCCTCAGTTCTAAGTTGCTTTCAATGTTTTTTGCCTTTTCATTTACAAAAAAATGTGTATCACATTACGGTAGTTACATGGCAGGCTGTCTCTGTTGGCCAGCCAGATTAAAATGTTCTACTAGTAGCACTTACGTATTAGGGATATAAATGCCATGCCTAACTGATCTGCCTGATTGTCCAGTCTGTGTAGGGAAAGAGCTGTTGTCCAGCATACTGGAAAAGCTCTTTAGATTCAGAGTAGTGTCTTCCTATGGACTGATGGAGCATCTACCCTAGGGAGCTTTAGCTTGTGGGAAAACGATAATTGTGATTCATTCTTTGTGCTTTAAAAAGTCTGAGTAATGTCTGATTAAGATTTAATGAAGAGTAGATTACAAGACTGAGCACTTCACAACCACATTTTGGAAATTTTGCCAGATGTCTCAACTTGCAACTGTGAATGGGAGGGGGGAGAAGGGGGGCTTTGTCCTCAGCTGTAATAATGAAGTGTCACTAAAAAAAAATCAGTAAGGAAAAATATTGTGGCAATTAAACTTCAACCTTAATGGATAAACTAAACATAATGGTTTAACCTACAGTATCTGCACTTAGTGAGCCATAGCTTGGAAATAAAAAATTCTGCCGCTGTAGGGATTGATCTTTTTCAGATCAAAGCAGATATGAAGAAGGTGAAATGTATCCTTTCTTTTCCCACCTACCCCCAAGCACTGCTATTTGCATTGTAAGGAAATTCATAATCTGTAACAGTGGGGATTTTCTTCCTGGTGCTAATATTAAATACAGAATTTTTTTCCCCCTAGGATAAGAGCAGAGGCACAGAAGAATATGTTTCATGTCATATACCTGCTGTGCTCTGGATTATTATCAGTCTCAAACCAAAGATAGATTTAACTTTATGTCTCATTTAGTCCTAAAAGGAAATTCAGATGGATGTTCAAAGATTGGCTTTTACTGAATAAGAATACTGTGTGGAATTGTCGTGATCTAACATGCTCCACACGTTAGGGATACATTTGCTAGCTGGTGCTATTACTTTGTCTATTCTTTGCATCCCTGGAAGCAGGAATGCCAAAAGTTACATCTATGGGAAAAGTAATATTGTGATTAAAGAAAATATGAAGGTGCACATGTATGATAACTGATCTAGCTGTGAGCTGACTGGCATTATGGCATGCAAGTCAAATCTGTTCACCTCTGTGGGCAGTATGACCATATCTATGTGAAATGCTGCGCTTTCTATATAAGGTATCGTATTCTTCGGAGTATAAGACGCACCATTTCCCCCTCAAAAAAGAGGGTGAAAATCCAGGTGCATCTGAAAGACTGAATACAGCATTTTTGGCCTCCTGAAAACCCGCCCCCTTTGCAAAAATGGCCGTCCATAGCCTTTAGGAGGCTTCCAGAGTGCTCCTGGGGGCTGTGAAGGGCAAACATGAGTGAAAAATGGGCTGGTTTTTTGCTCATCCCCCACCCCCCAGCACTCTATAAGCCTCCTATAGGCTATGCATGCCCTTTTTTTGGACAAAAAACGGGCCCGTTTTTCATGAAAAATGAGCCATTTTTAGGAGGTCTGCAGAGTTCAAAACCCTTTTTTTTACATTTGCCTCTTCAAAATCTTGGTGCGTCTTATACTCTAGTGCGTCTTATACTCTGAAAAATACAGTAGTTGTTTCCTCACTCCTCTTGTCTTTATTTGGCAGTTGGATTAATTTGCACCTGGCTCAGCTTGGGTCCTTGGAAAGATCACTTCCCAAATACTCTTTTAAGCTTTGTAAAATTACTTGTTGACCGAGAAATTGGAAAACTTGCTGCACTGATCTGCAATGAGAGAATAAAGAAACCGGGCTGGCCTCTTAAAGATGGGATGGGTGAAATACACATTTTCTATTTATCCTCTTTATGCTTTCCTGAAGCTGTCTTGTGTCGATGTGTACTTTGAGGGTGTTCTAAGCTGCAGGTAAAATGCTCCAACCATTTGCATTGAATAATGTTCTCCTCCTTGGAAGTGTAGCCTTGGAATGGCTCTTTCAGTGGCTGCCTGTGGGAGAACATTTGTAATTGTTTCATGTTTTTGTTCCACGGGTGAAAGCTGGGCTGAGGACCCCTCTGGCCTTTCCAAGCATACAAAGCAATGGCAGTATTGCTTACAGTCCTCTACACTGCCAAAGTATTAAAGGCTTCTTGTGGTGTGTTGGCAAGTGATTGACACTAAGCTGAAGCAGGTGCAGAGAGTGTGGCGGCTACCTCAAAGTTACGTGGGAGTGATCAGCAAGACTGGGAAAACAAACTATGGGTCCTCTCTAAGACTGTTGCATGTATAGTTCTCTGAAGGGCAGATGGCTTTTTTAAAAAAAAAAATGATGCCCTGAGATTGAATTGAGGGTGGGGTTACTGCAATCTTACATTTATACTGTAGTTTCTCTATAAAGCTAGTTGACCTTGGTTGAAGTTAGTCTATTATTCTCTTTTTCTCTTCAGCAGATTAAGGCCTGAAAAAGATCCAGTTTGCATGTATATATATATTTTATGCACGAGCCTGCATTTTATCTTCCTTAGTTATTTCTCTGACTCCTTTCTTCTGCTGTTTATGTGGGCTTAAATAGCCTGGGAAACTTTTTTTTTTTTAAAAATGAAAGAATGAAAAGAATTGAATGCTCTGGAAAGAAAAAAGAGCATCCCTAATCATCCACCCACTGGCATATTCTGCTCTCCCAAAGAATTGGCTTAACAAGTCCAGCTTTTATTATGCAATAGTGGCAAAAAGTTCACTGCATGCTACATGATACCGAATAATAATAATAATAAACCAAAACAAAAGGGAAAAAACCACTTATCTATGGGTATAATGAATTTTCTCCCACTCCAACTGCAAGAGAAGCCAAGTAGATGTGAGAGGCCCATACATTCTCTGTTTGGAAACAAACGTCTTAAGAGGCAGAGCTTCTGTACTGGGAGATGAGGCTTTTCTTCCCCACTGCTAACATTTCACCCCCTTTACTTCTGTTCGCAGACCCAAGGAATCACCATGTGGTCCCGCTTCTTGAGAACAGTTCCCGAAGGCCAAGGCTGTCAGATTTCCATCCTAATAAAACAGTGATGATGAGAAACTGTTGGTATTTTTATCTGAGAAAGGAACTTTGAATGGATTTGCCATGGTGACATGAAAAAGGACCAGGATGGATAATAGACTGTCACAAGGGCAATTCCATACATGTATGGCCTCTTTGTGAAACTATCTCCAGTCTTTCCTGAGCTGAGACCTGGAGGGAGGGAGGGGGGAAGGGTGGGTGGGGTGGGGAAGGAACCTGAAAACTCTTTTCCAAAGCAAGGATGACTTTAGTAAGGATCCGGAGGAGCTTCCGGCACGTATCTCCTCAAGTGGTGCTCTTCTTGCTCTTTGCCTTCTGCCTGCTCAGTGTTTTTGTCTCCGCATATTATTTATATGGGTGGAAGAGAGGACTGGAACCCTCTGGCGATATCCCGAGCCCAGACTGTGATGAACCGAAGATTGCTCCTTCACGCCTGCTACCAATAAAACCCATCAAAGTGGTAGATTCTTCTCGGACTGACCCCTTGGTCCTTGTGTTCGTGGAAAGCCTTTACTCTCAACTGGGACAGGAGATTGTGGCCATCTTGGAATCTAGTCGTTTCAAATATCTGACAGAGATTGCTCCGGGGAAGGGAGACATGCCTACATTGACTGACAAGGACCGAGGGCGCTTTGCACTTATCATCTATGAGAACATCCTGAAGTATGTGAACCTGGATGCCTGGAATCGTGAGCTCTTGGACAAGTACTGTGTAGAGTACGGTGTAGGCATCATTGGCTTTTTCAAGGTATTTCAAATTTGAGAAAGTGTTTACTTAAATGATGGGAAGAGGAGAAGCGTTACATGACTTTTGGAGATAAGATTTGAGCAACAGTGAAAAGCAGAATAGTATATGTTAACTTGTTCCTATTGCACAATGAAGTTATCAAAGGGGAACGATGAAATTTCAGGTTATAGTTCCCTTTCCTGATTTCTTGTGAGATGATTCTTTGTTAATATTTCCCAAGGTCTACTTGTGCTTCTCTGCAAAAACAAAGTGAACCGAGTAGCTAAGTAGTCTTTATTTTTTTGACATGCAATTTTGCTTGTTTGTCTTTGCATCTCAGAGGCAGAGAAATGTTTCACACCTGAGATTTTAAGAAGGTCAGAGGCATGCAACACAATATTGTATATCCTAATCAGATACTTGCTTCACATTTTATGCATAAAAATAGATGGTAATACAAAGACAGTGTAAGAAAGCTTTCTCCTAGCAGATGTCTCCATAGCTGCTGGCCTGAATCATTTATCTTCTTAGCATGGTTATGGTTGCTGGGAAGAGTGGGAATCTGTGAGTCCAAAAGGACACTCAAATTACTCACTGGTTTGACTAGGGAAGTCACCCCCAGGCAGAATTAAAGATGGAGAATTTCCAGAATCATGGACCCTAAAAATCCACGCACACTCAGTTTTGCCAAGGTTGAGATAAAGGTACTGGGAAAGGAGCTTGATGGCATTACTTGATTAGCCAAGGCAGAGACCTACAGCTCTGCCATCAATGTACAGATGACTTCCCCCAGCTGCTTCAGGTGAATGTTAAATGCAACCCTGAGGTACCCCAAAGCAGTGGCCTGGAATCGACCCCTAGTGAAAAGAGGCAACCCCCATAACACTGTGTGCTCCATTTCTAGAAGGATATCATCATCAGTGGTATCAAAGGCCACTGAAAGGTTAAGGAGACACAAGATAAATGTAGTACTCCTATCCAGGGCCCACCAGAAGTTACTGCCAAGCATAACCAATGCTACTTCAGTGCTGTGGCTTGGAGTGAATATTGACCGGATAATTTGTTTTGTTTTTTCTAAAGCCCTCTGGAGTTGTAAGCCAACCATCTTCTCAGTAACCTTTCCCCAAAATTCCAACTGGTTTTGTGTCTAAGGTGGAACTAGAAGTCACAATTTCCCAGTTTTTAACCTGGTTCTTAATGAGTACTATATTTGATCTTAACTAAGCTGCTGTGGTGTGGCCTGAAGATCATAATAAAGGTTTAGATCACAGGACTTACCTGCTTGAGTTACATGTAGGCAAACTCATTCTCTCATTCTCTCTCTCCCTCCCTCCCTCTCTTTGTGTACATATGAACAGTGCCTTTTGAAACATTTTTCGTTCTGAGAGCCATCTATATTTGTCCCCTGAAAGCCATTTTGGGGAGTGTGGGTTAAGAGAAAGAGAGGAGATTAATAGTCAAGGGGAATATTTTGACCTAAGTTTCTTAGGTCCCTTATTTGACTCTGTGTGTGTGTGTGTGTGTGTGTGTGTCTACACACACACACACACACACACACACACACACACACACACACACCTCCTACAATATTTTGAATCAAGGGCAGTGCCATTATTTATTTTGCATTAGCTTAATGGCAGAGACATGCAGCCAGATGCTATGAGCAGCTCTGGACTCTGTGAGGAATTAAATGAACCATCATAAATTTAAATCCTGACATTTTATAATTCTCAGAGTGCACGAGCACTGGATTCTTGCTCTCTGCAGCAAACCTTGAAACAAGTAACCTATTCATTTCTTATTAGGTTGCTTGTGTCTGTTCAGAGAAAAAATGCCATCTGGAGTTTGAATGCTAGAGAGCGGATTCCCCCACCCCCACCTCCAGAGTTGTTGTTTTGTCATATCCAGTGTCACATGGAAGCGCCTTCAGGATTTCTGTTCTCGGTGCTCTCCTTCCCTTCAGTCTGCTGATATTTAAATTGGAGATAAGTAATGACTGGATTCCATTCTCCTCCTTTTATAACGGGCAGCTGAGAGAAGATTTTTTAAAAATATGGTGACGTTTGTAAAATAATTAGTTTATGTACAATTAACTAGCCCAACCCACTGCACAGGGTTGTGGTGGGAAAATAGGAGGCAGACCAAGTATTCTGTTTGCTTGTCGCCTTGAGCTCTGGATTCTTCTTCTAAGAAAAGTTTCACGTTAAAATTGGTAATAAACTGCTCCATGTTCCATTGTGAACCGGATCCTCCGGTTGCTGAAATGCATATACTAATGTCATTCTTATGATTTGACTGAAGATAGTAAACATGTTGACTGTTTTAGGAACCTAATTTATACTTTAATCAAGAGCAAAGCCTCAGTGCTTCTAAAAGAAGGCTCTGGGTGGGATAATAAGTAAAATGATTTCAAGCATATTAAACTAAATTTAAATTAAAGTTACAAAACTCTCAAAGGTTCTTTTTCAAAAGGCAACTGGACTTATTTTTCCCTCAGGAAGAGGAAGAAGTAGTTTAGCTTCTCATTCAAGAAGCTTCATCGGTTCTGGCAGGATGGTGGGGGACAACGGAAGCAAAGTCCACATTCTGGATAGAGAGGACCGTTGGCTTGAAAGAAGGGTAAAAGAGGCCATTTATGTTAAGATGGAGCAGCCCTCTCTCAACACAGGGGGAGGGATAATGTAGAATATTGGCTGAAGGATGAGGCAGGACACGATCTGAGGAAACTAACAACCGCTTTATTTAACAACAGCAAAGCAACTATGTACACCACCTATCTCCTATCTACCATGCAGCAGTTCCAAGAAGATGCCATCCCCACTTGCACTCTGGTACGGGTGACCCCGAGGGACCTCTCTGGCCTCAAGAGCTCTCAGGGAAAGTGCTAACGATCAGATGGCTGCAAAGAAATATGATTCCCCCCCCCTCAAAATCCTGTCAGAAGAAATCCTTCCATTGCCCACACCATCCTGTCAGAACCGAAGAAGCTTCTTGGATGAGAAGCGAAAAGTATTCTTCTTCCTCAGAGGAAAAAAAACCAGTCTAATTGCCTTTTGAAAAAGCACCTTTGAGACAACTATGGCCTGAACGACTGAAAATATCCACAGACTTAAAAGTTGCAGTAGTAAGGTCACCCTCCATGCCTGTAATAATTTTCCCTACCAGTTTATATTACAAACAAGAATTCAACTGTGGCTTCTGGATGCTGCATGAAAGCTTTTGAACGGGGGAGTTTTTGATTTATACATCTCTTCTCAAAGTGTTTAGTGTCCTTTGGTCTTTTAGTCCTGAAGTTGGACTTGCCAGGCAACTAGGACACATTGTGCTTTGTGAAGAGTAAAACAGAGAAAGTTACCTCCCTGATGGTAAGCTGAAATTCTCCTTGCTTGTTCTTGTTTTTACTGTTGTGTGACAACTTCCAGTCTGAAGTTGTCATTCAGTTCATGTGATCTCTTTACAGGCGAACGAGAACAGCTTACTGAGTGCTCAGCTGAAAGGTTTCCCCCTTTTTCTCCACTCCAACCTTGCACTGAAGGACTGCAGCATCAATCCCAAATCACCGCTGCTGTACATTACGCGGCCCAGTGAGGTAGAGAAGGGACTTCTTCCAGGGGAGGACTGGACAGTCTTCCAGTCAAACCATTCCACATATGAACCAGTCCTCCTCGCTAAAACCAAGTCAGCTGAATCCATCCCACACATGAGCATTGATGCCGCACTTCATACCACCATCGTACAAGACCTGGGACTCCATGATGGCATCCAGAGAGTCCTTTTTGGCAACAATCTCAACTTTTGGCTACACAAACTGGTCTTTGTGGACGCTGTTTCATTTCTGACCGGCAAAAGGCTTTCACTTCCCCTTGACCGTTACATCTTGGTAGATATTGATGACATCTTTGTTGGCAAGGAAGGCACACGGATGAAGGTGGATGATGTCAAGGTAATTGTTCTACCAGCATATTGTTCTTTGTTTTATGGTTGTGGGTTGATGTGGGGCCTATTGACCCTCGAGTTCATTTCATTAAAGGAAAAGTTTAAATGGGTTTCATTGATGCTCAGATCAGTGACCTAGATCACAGAATTCTTGTTGCTTGTTCTATCTGCTAGCGTAAAGTTTGGATTGCAGGTGCCTAAACTGGTTTAGCTATAGATGGGTGCACATGCACTGACATGAAACACTTTGCATACAATGGGAAAGTTCTGTATGTGTGGTGCTAGACAATCTTTTGACATCTTATGAAAAGTACAATTTCTCTTGAAAGGAATTTGTTTTGAGAAGAGTATTTTATAAGCAACTGACCAATAAACTCTGATCTTGGTCAAATGTTAATCACTAAAGGGAGGAGGAGGGGGAGATGTGGGATCCTTTGAGCCGTAAAGCAGACATTGCTAGTTACAGCAAGATGTTTTTGAAAAGTTTTATTTCATATCATTAGCTACTTTTAGAAGAACAGCAAGGAAAAACATAAATCATACAATATGCCCAGAATTACCCTGTGGTAAGTAGACAGATAATACATTTGATAAGTAAAAATACAATAAATTGCCTTTTAAATTACTGGCCATTATTTTTCATATTTCAACAAAAGTAGAGGTGGCTACTGAACCCTCTAGTTACTCATTTAATTTTAATAAATATGTATCAGTCAACAGTAGGGACACGGATCAGTGGCTAAGATGCTGAGCTTGTCAATCAGGTCGGCAGTTCAGCGGTTCGAATCCCTAGCGCCATGTAACGGAGTGAGCTCCCGTTACTTGTCCCAGCTTCTGCCAACCTAGCAGTTCAAAAGCAGGTAAAAATGCAAGTAGAAAAATAGAGACCACCTTTGGTGGGAAAGCAACTGCATTCCGTGCGCCTTTCGCATTTTGTCATGCCAGCCACATGACCACAGAGACGTCTTTGGAAAGCGTTTGGTCTTTGGCTTTGAAACGGAGATGAGCACTGCCCGCTAGAGTTGGGAGCGACTAGTATATATGTGTAAGGCGAACCTTTACCTTTATCAGTCAAAGGTTCAAATAGCAGGTGCTTCCTGACTAAAGACCCAGTTTGGCAAGATCTAAATGTGCTGAATGAATATTTAACATTTCTCCTTATATACCCCTACTTATAAATAGAACTTATCTAATGGATACCCAACGTGGGCGCGGTTCATAAATGATATTTCAAGTGAATTTAAATATCTGTTCCTATCAGAAAGGTGATATGTGAGTCCAAAGATTGCTTTATTAATTGTGATCTCTGAACTTGTATATTGCATAGTACATCTGTAGTTTACATTATAGCTGTTCTGTAAAAATAAACTTCTACTAAGGCATTTGAATTAATGAAATGCATGTATTAACACATGTTAATGAAGACAAATATCTGAACTAGCATACATTCTTGTTTCACTTTCTATGGTAGCATGGAACTTGATGATGTCCAGCTTTTATTTTGTAACCTCGAGGGCAGTACTAAAATATTTTTCATTATATAAGATGCTTCTTCCTTTCACTTTTTGAAAGTGAAAGTTTCAGCAGGAATTGTAGATTGGCCCTTATGACATTCAGTCAAGTATTGCAACTCTAATGTTAGCAACAGCCGTTCAAGAAGAAGACAGGATGCTGTTTGCACATTTCATTCTTCAGTACGTTGTTGAATGTTTTTGAAATCCAGTCGATGATAGTCAGCTTTTCAGAAAGCAGGAATATCAAATTTAGAATTACCCATTTAGGGAACCAAGTGATAATTAAATAACATTACATTAATAGAAAGAGCAACGTTCTAGTAATAGAGCAAGAAAGAGCAATAGAAGAGTAAAAATACCACTATAACCATGGCTCAAAGCTGTTTCAAATTTGAACAAAGATTATGCGAATGTGATCAATGTCTGTGATAGAATGTCCAGAAACTTCCAGTCGTGTGAGTAATTGAGCAAGGAAGTTTCTGTTATCTGCAGTAATCCATACTCATACAGTAAACCATGCTATATATGGGTTTTTGGCAAAAAGTATGGGAAATTCAGGAATTAATAGAATAATAGTTGGAAGTTCTTCTGATTCAACCCTCTACTTGAGCTGGAGACCCTATACTATTTCAGACAGATGGTTGTCCAATCTTGTCTTAAAAACCTCCAGTAATGGAGCACACTCCGGAAGCAAGCCGTTCCACTGGTTAATTGTTCTGCTAGAAAATTTCTTCTTATTTCTAGATTGGTTCTCTCCTTTCCACCCATTGCTTCTTGTTCTGCCTTCAGGTGCTTTGGAGAATAGGTTGACCACCTTTTTTGTGGCAACCTCTTAGATCAAGTCACTCCTAGTCCTTTTCATTATTATTATTCTAATTAAAGTAGACATACCCAATTCCTGCAACTGTTCTTCATAGCTTTCAGCCTCCAGTCCCCTAATCATCTTTATTGCTCTTCTCTGCACTCTTTCTAGAGTCTCCACATCTTTTCTACATCGTGGTGACCAAAACTGAATGCAATATTCCAAGTGTGGCCTTAACAAGGCATTACAAAGTGGTACTAACACTTCATGTGATGTTGATTCTATCCCTCTGTTAATGCAGCCTAGGACTTTGTTGGCTTTTTTGGCAGCTGCAGCACACTGCTGGCTCATATTTAAGTGATTGTCCACTAGGACTCCAAGATCCTTTTTGTAGTTACTATGATTGAGCCAGGTACCACCTAGTTCACGGCTGTGAAACTCGCGGCCCGCAGGCTGATTGCATCATGCGCTGGCCCTGCCTTTGCCCGGTTTAGCAAAGGGGAAAAAAGTCCCAATACGTTATTTGATGCTGCCGTGACAATATGGTTTGACACCCCTGGCCTACTTCAAATAGCTTTGCAGGTTATGTAGATTCAATCTTTTTTGTAAGCTACTCTTTTAAATTCTCTTTTCTCCAACCTGTAGGCTTTGTTTGATACTCAGAATGAACTACGTACCCACATCCCAAATTTCACCTTCAATCTGGGCTACTCAGGGAAATTTTTCCACACAGGTAAGAATACAAATGGCAAAGTTTTCTTTGTAGCCTCTCAAACCTTTTATTTTCTGTGACTGGTAAAAATGTACCTAATATAACTTGAATATGCAAGTGTCTTAAAGCTTTAGGGCAACTGTAAGAACCCAAAGTCCTTCAAATGTAATCTATAACAACAGGCATCCTTTGTTATCTTTTATGATGTCTAAGGCTGCTGAGATTTGTACTTTATAAACCATCTGAAAGGCCACAGGATCTCACCTCTGCATTGAGTTCTGGACATGGAAATGATAGTGTTGTATGTCTGGTTAATAAAGAAGAGTGATTACTCTATTCCTTTCTACTTGGGGAGATCCAAGGTTTTTGGGTTAACTTAATTCATGCAGTGTACTCCATTTAATGCTGCTCAGTGTAGAAGCTGTCAGATTGTGTGGTATGATTTTGTGAAGCCCTGCCTTCATTTGTGGCTTAAACATTGCATCATGATGATGATGGTGATGATGCTTTGGTCCTGGCAGGTACAGATGCGGAAGATGAGGGAGATGACCTTCTGCTCTCTTATGTGAAGGAGTTTTGGTGGTTCCCCCACATGTGGAGTCACATGCAGCCTCACCTTTTTCACAATCAATCTGTGTTGGCAGACCAAATGGCCATGAACAAGAAATTCGCCCTAGTAAGTAAAATGCTGTCCAGAATTACTGTTGTAGTGAGGTGGGCGGGTTTTATAAAAAACAGAGGATAGTTTGACCATGTATAATTATTAGTTTGCTTACTTCCCATCTAGAACCAGTGGCTATAACAAGCTTATCATTGCAAAATGAAACAGGACATTCCCAGAACAGTGGTGACTGTACATTAAACCACTAAAATGAGAAAGTCTTTAAATACTATGGATTTGTAACCAGTTGAATAATTATTTCAGGTAATACAACCTGAAGCATTGCATACACGAAGAGTGGAAGGTTTGACTAACGGAGATTCCCAAATTGTTTCGATTCATGGTGCTTCTAGTAGTTCCCAAATTGTGCGCTGCTGTTTTTGTCCTCGTGTGTGTCTCCTGCAGCTACTGATCTGCAACTGCATTTTTTTTTTTACTTTTCACATATGCTAAAAAACAAATAAGGGTTCTTATGACACCATCCAAATACCTGTTTAATACATGGTTCCAGTAAATATCATACTATTGCCTACAAGTCTTTGTTTTAAATTTAAATTGGGATTTTGCTACTATACTCCAGAAAGCTTAATACTTATCTCCAGAACCACACTGATGGTTGGTTGTGTTGCATGTGAGCTCGCAACATTATTGTCAATGTAGGGATTCGCTGGAAGGTTCCTTTTCCTAGTAAGGACATACAGAGATAGGTAGTGTTCCGAGTATCTCTTAAGTGGCTCAGTTCCACATGAGCATTTTTTTTTCTATTTTAGTAGTGATTCATTCCTGGTGCTCCCCAAATTTTCCTAATGTACTGTTCTAATTTTAACATTTAGCATATTACTCCATCACATCCAGATGCGGCTGTGTTGGAATGTGCACCTGTAACAGCATAGGGAGAGGATTTGGCCAACTTAGAGCTTTCCCAGAAAGAGGCCCAGACCAAGAGACTGCATGACCCAAAGCTGGAGGGGAGAGTGAGGAAACGATTCAGGGTAACGGCACCCTAGAATCTCTCAGGATATACTAGTAGTTTAGAAAATTATAGCTTTAATTTGGCAAGATTCTGTCCACTTACATGAACGCAAATAAAGGATTGAACTTGGTTGGGTCTTGCTGTCTTGTCTCTGGGCTTGGGCCTGACATTAGAAAGTGTATGTTAAAATATTACTATGCTACTTTCAGTTGAAAAATAACCTAAAAACTGTTTATTCAGTCAGTGTTTTTGCTAGATAATTCCCAACATCTTTCAGCACAGTACTTACCTGACCTTGTGAAATTACTTCCTTTTTAAAAAGAGCCTGCAAAAGATACTTCTTAGGGGTATGAAGTTTTGGAAGTGTTATTCACACTATTACATTAATTAACAAAAACTAAATTAAAAGGGAGAGGAAAACAAAGCGTAATATTGTAATTTTGCAGAAGGCGCTTCTTAAACTGCAGGTTGTCCTCAGGTTACAATGGCAGTTGGGATTGGAATTGCTGTTGCTAAGCGACACAATCATAAAGCATGAAGTCAAGTAACAACATCAATTAGAGAGACAAGAATCCCTATTGCTGTTGTTATCCCAAGAGATACAGGTCCGTTAAGTGAGAAGTGATGGCACTCCCAGATAACGAACACAGCTTGCTGCGGGAGCAGGAGGTGGGGAGAATTGGTGGGAGGGTGCATTAGAGTTGGAGGTGAGGTGAGGCCCAGTGCAGACCACACATTAGTGCAAGAAAGCTTGGGGATAGATAGCATAGTATAGAGCAGGAGGGCTGGGGGTAAGGAGTGCAAGCGCAGGAAGACTGTGGAGGTGGATGGCATGGCATGAATGGAATGAATGAGCTGGAAGGAAACTTGGAGGTCTTCTAGTCCATCCCCCTGTTCAAGCAGGAGAACCTATACCATTTCAGACAAGTGACTGCCTAGCCTTTTCTAAAAAACCTCCAGTAATGGAGCACCCATGATTTCTGAAGGCAAACTATTCCACTAGTTAATTGTCCTCACTGTCAGGAAGTTTCTCCTAAATTCCAGGTTGCGTCTCTCTTTTATTAGTTTCCATCCTTTGTTTCTTGTCTTGCCCTCCAGTGCTTTGGAGAATAATTTGACTCCCTCTTCTTCGTGGCAGCACCTCATGAGCATAGGAAGACTGGTGGGATTTACCAGAGCGACTTGCAGCTGGCTTCCTTATTCATGGGAAGTCAGCAGGAAAGGTCGCAAATGGCAATCATGTGACCATTGGATGTTGCAACTATCAACATCTGGTTGCAAAGAACCCAGATTGTGACATGTGGGTACTGACGCCACAATTTTGAGGACTGATTGTAACCACCACTTGTTCAACTTTGTCTCAACTTTGAACAGTTGCTGAACAAGTGGTCACTAAGTGAAGACTGCACATACTGTAATCCAATGCTTTGGATTGTTGCCTAGGATTTGTTCATATTCTACAGCCTAGCGAACCTATGGCACGCATGCCACAGGTGGCACACAGAGCCATTTGTTAGGGCATGTGAGGTGTTGCTCCGTCAGCTCCAGCACTGGCCAGCTGACTTTGATCTTCTTTTGAGGCTGTTTTTCACCCTCTGGAGGCTTCCTTGAAGCCTCCGGAGAGCGAAAAACTGGCCCTACGGGCAAACTGGAAATTCAGAAATGGATGAGAAATGAACAAACCAGGACTTCCAGTTTGTCCCTAGGGCCATTTTTCGCCCTCCGAAGCCTTCAGGAAAGTCTCCTGAAGGCTCAGGAGGTCGAAAATCGGCCCTACGGACAAACCGGAAGTCACCATTCCTGAACTTCCGGGTTCCCTTTAGGTCTGTTTTTCGCCCATTAGAGGCTTCAGGAAAGCTCCTGAAACCTCCGGCGGGCGGTGTCTGTTTTCACGCTCCCCAGGCTCCTAGAAAGCCTCAGGAATCTGGGGAGAGCGAAAAAAACGTGCCAAAAAGGGGGGCAGTGGTCACATGTGCATGTGCCCAGGGTGTATGTGTTGTGTGCATAGCATTATGGGTGTGGCATGCCCATGCATGACACACACACCCTGTGCTCTCCCCCCACCCCCCGCTTTTGGCACGGGAGCCAAAAATGGTTAGCCACCACTGCTCTACAGCATTGCGGTATTTTTTAACTGCTGCTTATTCAAATGTGTTTTTAACAGCATTTCTTAATTTCCATAAAAGAATTGTTCAGATGTGAAGTAGAATATTTTCCAGTTCAGCAGGGTAGAAATTTAGTATTTGTTCACTTATCTATCTCCTGAAAAACTGTGAAGCATAATGATTAAAAGTCATCCGGCCAGTTCTGTACAAAACCTGCTTTAAATTGAGCATAAAAGCCTGTAGAAAAACAGGAAACAATAAGACTTATGTAATGCTAGCTACTCAATCCACTCCCTGGTCTGGCTAATTCAGCAAGAGCAAAAAATATATTTTGAACTACGTCTTAAACTAGAATTCCGCCTGGATTAGACTAAGATAAAGAAATAAAATGAATGCGTGGCTGTTCCCATTTGCAATGTAATTATTTCATTAAAATTCCTCTGTTAGTACTAGAGGATAACAGTTATGAATTCCTTTGCTTAGGAACATGGCATCCCCACAGATATGGGATACGCAGTGGCCCCTCATCATTCAGGGGTGTACCCAGTCCATGTGCAACTCTATGAGGCCTGGAAACAGGTGTGGGGGATCAAAGTAACAAGCACCGAAGAATATCCTCATCTCAAACCAGCCCGCTACCGAAGAGGATTTATTCACAGTGGAATCATGGTTAGTAGAAAACATATCAATCTTGTGAACTATGGTGATGAATGCTTGTTCCCCCCGCCCCCAAGATTGTTTTATAGAATGCTAAACATAAATCTAGGAATAAACCTTTTATACCACAAATTGGTCAAGATATAAAGAAGGGTAAAGTTAGAAATTTGTTTTTTTAGAACTTTTTTCCCCTTTGTTATTTTTTAATAAGCATAAACAACAATAAGTAATAATACAGTGGAGTCCTTGCAGGGACTCGTGATTTATGACACGTTTGATCCCTCCCTCGGGCTCAGCCAGGTCATCTCCTACAAAACCTTTATTATATACCGTAATAATCAATTTAATGAATTTTGCAGTTATTTATCAATGCTATGGTCAGCTCTAGAAGATAGTTAATGTTGACATTTTTTCCCTCTTATCTTTAAAGATCTAAATTATCTTAACCTATATAAATACCAAAATAATGTATTATTTGTGTCTTATAGCCATAAAATAAAATGTATTACTAAATAATAAAAAAGAATAACCCAAACCATATCAAATAATAAATCTGCTTAAATTTGAATTGCAGTATTATGTATTTCTAATTTCATTAAAAAAGTTGTCTGAGGATCACAGTTAAACTTCACTATCGTTAGCAATTTTTAACTTTATAAATGAAATGTATATATTCATCAACCTACACAGATACTATTTCTGAATACAGTTTAAACTAGTTTACATGATTTTATTTTAACCAGCTGTCAGTCAATGACCAAATTAAAAAACAACAACAGATTTGATCATTCTTTAATGAATTCTTGGACAGAATTTTTCAACAGGTCTCTGTTGTGAGATTCTATGCAAGGATGCAACAGTAGACTCCTGAAGGAAAGTCAGTTCTCAAAACATTAGTGTCCCAGGTCATGCAGGACTTTTAACGAATAAAAATATTATCTGGAATTATACCTAAAAGCAAATTGGCAGCCACATGTAATTGGCACAAAATTAGCTGAATATGCACCTGTTTCTAACCCTTGATGCAAGATGGACAGCTGTGTGCAAGAGACTCTCGCGTAGAGTGAATTGCAGCGTGGAAATCAGTAAATGCGATGGCAGTCAGGACTGAGGTAGAACATTCTGTCCTCTACCGCTGGTGTGGGCAGTGGGCGGGGGAGCTGCAGTTGGAAAACAACATTTATATCTACAGCTTTTAACTGCTTTTCAGAAAAATAAGTACCAGTGCCAGGTTGTGCCCAAGGTTTTTATCTAATCAGAAGGATTTACAGAGGTGCTCTGGTTTAATGGAGGCGTATTTCTTCTAAAAAGGTGGCATTCATCACTAGGATGATTACCATATTGTCTGGATTCATTTTCAAACTTTTTTTTTAACATATCCACTTGCCTGTAAGTCCCAAACACATTAAGGCAGAGAGAGATGCTCTTCATTTCTTACGTACTTAGGTACCTATTTGCCCATTGTGCGATTCCCAAAGCGTAACAGAAAGGTTAAAAAAAGCAAGCAAAAGAAATTAAAGGCAGGGATGAGGCAAAAAGAACAGCAAATAAGTCTATTTTACAGCAATACCATTCACTATACCCCTGAAAACCTTTCTATTACAGGTAGTCCTTGACTTAACAACCATAATTGAGCCCAATATTTCTGTTGCTAAGTGAGACACTTGTTAAGTGAGTTTTGCCCTATTTTATGATCATTTTTGCCACAGTTGTTAAGTGAATCACTGCAGTTGTTAAATGAGTAATATGGTTGTTGAGTGAATCTGGCTTCTCCTTTGACTTAGTTTGTCAGAAGGTTGCAAAAAATGATCACATGATCCCAGGACACTACAATCGTTTGTGTAATTTGAGTCCGTTGTCAAGCAACTTAAAGGTTAGGGATTTTTTAAAAATATAGATTGAGGCTTCATACAGGCTTAAAACACTAGTTTGTCCAGAATTACCTCTAGAAAATTGTCTTCATAATGAGCCATATCATATTTATAGCACAATATTGGTTGATGATTCTGTTTCAGTTACATCTGAGTTTTGAATAATGCTAATAAATACCTTATGAAAAGCCAATAAGATAATCTGTGTTAAAAGAATAGTAGGTATTAAGAATGGTAAGTGGTGAACATTGTAAGAAGTCTATTGATAAAGAAATGGGGAGTGGGGTATTCAGGATAATCCAGATTCCAAGAAGTTTGTTAATTAGAAAACAGCATAGTTAAAATGAGATGGCCAAGCTTACCTTCTAAGAAGGGAAAAGGATATTTGGAGCATTTCATATTACTTATTCAAGGAAATTCTATTACAAAACTATTAGTACAATCTTGAACTCCTGAGTTTTGCATGATTTTGAGCAGTGTATAGCTGTTTTAGGAAAATTAACTAATTGCACGTGTTAGAACCTCCACATAATTTCAAGAGCATGCTTTGGACATTGTTAATATGGGTTATCTTAAAGAAATATCTCTATTTAGTTACATTGCCAGTTGCAACTAGAATTGTGTAATTGCAACTTGAAAATCATCTGAAGTTTTATGTTGAGAGAGAGACCATATTACTTTACAATAAAAATTCTTAACAAAATTTTTAGCTGGATAGATAATCCAAGCAGCTAAGGAATTCTTTACAATTTCCATGTGCCTGGCCCTTTAAATAATTCCTAGTAAACCTATTAGACAAAAAAGGGCTTAATCATTTGGTGAACTTTCCCCATGGCCTGCCTTGGTTGTTATGATGGACTGCATACCGTGCACGAAAGTTTCTGATGGCCATCGGTGATTGTTTCTTTTTCCTGAGATAGTCTAATCAGCTTGAAAGGAGCAGCTGCTGGGTACTTTGCCTTTGTTCTCAAATTCGTGAAAAAGTGTAAAATGAACATAGGAAGAGATTTTTCTCCCTTGGGAAAGAAGTAACTGGAACAAAGTTTCTTCCTTCTGTTGTCCTCACACTGCATCCCAAATGCATGTACCAGATGCAGATTGTACCCTTTGCCTCAGCATGTACATTTAGGCTTTTGGCAACATTTGAAGTAAGCCAGAGCCATATATGATAGGCGGTGGCTTTGCCAAAGCCAAGCAACTGATCTCAGTTATGTCTCTTAATTTTTCCAGTGTCCGCTGCAACAGTGCCTTAATAGGAGCACATGGTAGAACTTGCTTCATAGCTTCCCACTTATCAGGATTCTGCACAGGGTATCTTAAATTAGGTTAAGGAGGCAAACTGTGCAGACCCAGCACGACAGGACTTATATCAAGCCACAATAAAATAAAACAGTGTTTTAGCACGGTAGCATTTCAGCACAGCTTACATATAGAGTGAAACTTAAAAAATCATGCATAAACAGAGAACCTCAGCAGATGAAAAATCGCAAGACAGACTTTTTGGTTCTCCTTAAATTAGATAAATAATGATTTTTTTAAAAAAAAAATGCATTTTTGTATTTATGATCAACCCCAGCGTCAGAGGCTTTCTGTACCCCAATGTTCCCTTTGAAGCATAATGAAGCATATTTTAGTCTGATACATTTGACATAAATCAGATACCAGGAAACTCTGATTTTTCCATTTAGCTTATCTTTCTCCAGTGTGGGGATGGGAATTGGGACATAGTTGTTTTGTGAAGCAGTTTGGAAAGTATTCTTTTGTTTAAAATTGAGAAGTACTAAAATAGGCAGTCAGTCTGCCTTGGTTTGAGCTAATGGGCTTGAAGGGGTGTGTGTGAGAGAGGGGGGGGGGGGAGGAAGGGAAGGAAGGAAGGAAGAAAGAAAGAATGAATTACAGAGTTGGAGATTTTCTAGTCGAATCCCCTGCTGAGGCAGAAAACCCTATACTATTTCAGATGAATAGTTGTCCAGTCTCTTCTTAAAAACTTGCAGTATTGGAGGATCCACAACTGCTAGAGGCAAATCTCTCCACTGATTAATTGTTCTGTCAGGAAATTTCTCTTTACTTTTAGGTTGCTTCTCTCCTTGAGAAAGAAAGGAAGGGAGAAGGAAAGGAAAGAAAGAACAGTTATGCACTTATATGAATGACTGTATTTATGTGTGAAAAGATGAACCCCAATATCATGGTACAGGATCAATTCCACCCTTACTAAAAACTTCTCCACCTCCAAAGTCAGTAAAAAGTGAATACAAAACAGTAGGAGACTTGGTTTTAGAAGCCTTGAAAGCCAGACCCCAATATTCAAATGGAAAGAATTAATGCTGACAGGATGAATTTGAGGGAGATCTGTTTAGCCTAACTATTTCTGCAGAGGGACCCTTTAGACCTACATGCTCCATTATCCTGTATGTTTTGGGGAAAAGTGGTGCAGAGTAAAATTAAGCAGTATGCAATAGTCATAAGAAGTTGGCAGTGCATAATAAGGCATTATTGGTCAAATTGTCTGCAACTCATTCTTAGCAAAGTCAGGATACCTTGAACCAATTTATATGGGATTTGTAAGAAATAGCACAGTGGATTTTAGATTCTTCTTAATTTGCTACTTGTCCGTCTTCCCTCTCCCCCCTCCCTCCTTTTTCTTGCTAGGTTCTTCCACGGCAAACCTGTGGATTATTTACACATACCATATTCTATAATGAATACCCAGGTGGCTCGAGTGAATTGGATAAAATCATCAATGGAGGCGAGCTTTTTCTGACTGTTCTCCTTAATCCCGTAAGTATGACTTCAAGGACCAAATGAGCTGAAATCCTTGCAGCAAAGAAAAGGTGGGATATAAATAGAATGATTAAGTTAAAAAATCCATTAACTACTAAAAGGTTCTGGAGTTGATAAATTCTAGAGCTGAATAATTTTCAGAAAAGTATGTATATGCATATGTATATGTAGGCGAGACAGGGTGTGTGTGTGGGGGGGTTTGGGTGAATGGATAGATAAATATGATTTAGACGTGATTAAGAAGCTGAAAGGGCTTAGGCATAAGAGATCAGCAAGAGCCATAAATAGTAATATCATTTGGATAATTGCCTGGTCAAAGTTTATTACATGGTATGAACACAGTGAAATACATTAAGTGGGCATAATTATGAGTGCTGTCAAGTAAACATTTTTTTTAAAGTCAACAGAAATTAGAACTGGAGAGAAACTGACTGAAGTTGGGAGCAAATTTAGAATAGATGAAAGCATTTTCTGACTCAGCATTTAATCCATTTATGGACTATATTGCCACAAGATGTGCCGATCAGCTTAGTTATTTTTAAAAGGGCAGAAATGCCTCCTAGGTGCACTGTTCTTTGTAGAAAATATGGCAAATAAATAGTAAGGAGAATCTTTAAAAAAAATTAAAGTGAATTAACAGAAGATGTAACTTTTATTATTGAAAGTAGTTTACTTCTTATCCTAAATATAAATATTTTTTCCCTCCATCCTGGCTAGATTTTTAAACTTCTGTGGGATGTTTGGATAGAGGATAGAAACATGGTGTTTCTTAATGCAGAAAAGCATTTTTGTGGTTTTTAGTTAGTTCATCTGCATGTTTTGTTTACCTGCAAATAAATGTTTAATATTTCACTGCAAAAATTCCCCAAATACTATGGTAACCATTCTGATCTATGGGGTTCCCCCGCTTTCTTTTTCCCTCTCCTGTACAGATCAGTATCTTTATGACCCACCTCTCCAATTATGGAAATGACCGCCTGGGTTTGTACACCTTTAGGCATTTGGTCCGTTTTCTGAACTCCTGGACTAACTTGAAGTTACAGACGTTGCCACCTGTGCAGCTGGCACAGAAGTATTTCCAGATATTCTCTGAAGAAAAAGACCCCCTTTGGCAGGTGTGCATTCACTGCCCCCCTGGGTCTGCAGCGCAAAAATTTTCAGCTGTGTTTTATTGTTTTGTCTCTTTCTTGGTTTGAAAATCTGGGCAAGTAGTTGCCTGTTATATAATACTCTATTTCGTTAATTGTGGTCATAGACCAGTAGGATACTTAATACTCCCCAGGAAGAGTGGCAGATGTGAAATAACGTTCTGTGAAATGTATAGTGGCTGGAGACTTGCAACAGTATTCAGGGAGATTTGCTTCTCTCTATCCAGTGAGTAACACATCTCATCTGGTCACTTTCTTTCAGTTGTACATCTGTTTACAAAAAGGGTATTCTGAAAATTATAGATCATAATACTGGACCCCTGGAGAGGAGAGACTGGTTTTGAAAAATGTATTTCTTTTTCCTTTTAAGAGGGTGGAAGTCAAAAACAAACAAATTATAGCTTCCAAAGTACGGAGCAGACTCAGTATAGTAGCGAAGTAAAAGATGATATCTTCCGTCTCTTAATTATGATATCTTCTATGACTTATGACTTACAACCACAATTGAGCCCAACATTTCTGTCTGTAAGCAAGCTGGTTGTTAAATGAGTTTTGCCCGATTTTACGACCTTTTTTTTATCACAGTTGTTGAGTGCATCGCTGCAGTTGCTCAGGGAATCCCGCGGTTGTTAAGCAAATCTGGCTTCTCCCATTGACTTTGCTTGGTGGAAGCCAGCTGGGAAGATTACAGTTGGGGATCACATGAGCCCGGGACAGCACAACTGTCATAAATACACACCAGTTGCCAAGCCCCCCAAATTTGATCAATGACATGGGAATGCTACAGCTGTCACTAAATTAATGGCTATAAGTCAAGGACTACATGTACTTGAAATTGCTGGCTTTTGAGATACCTCTTCAGTAAGAACAGTCAGTAAGAACATTTGGGCTATAAAAAAAATCCTGTTCTCATGGATGGCCTGGCTGATTCCCAACACGTTGTCATGTTTTAGGATCCTTGTGAGGACAAGCGTCACAAGGATATTTGGTCCAAAGAGAAGACCTGCGACCGGTTCCCAAAGCTACTAATTATTGGTCCTCAGAAGACAGGTATAGTAGTAACTGATGTATGCGGTATTGCTGAAATATACTATCCCAATGATTAAATTACAGTACCTTTTTAAACCATAATATATGAACTAAACCACAATTGACTGAGCATGTACAATCCACTACCCCAAAACTTAACAAGCCATCTTAAGGTGTATTAGTGTAAGCAGTTTAATACTCTTCAACTTATTGTCATAGTAAGGACAATGAATGCTGTTTCAAACAATGGTGAGTACAATTTGAAGTTATTGAACAGTTATTGTTGGTGTCATTTGTTATCACTTATAAGTGTTCATGGTTCAACATAGGAAACTGGAATAAAAAAAAACAATATTATATTTCGCCCTATTTTTTTTTAGAGAAAGATTATTTTTTGTAACAGCAATGTAATTCATCCTCAGAGTTGGAGAAGCAACTGCTAAAAACATTTAATACAATGAAATCTGATAATATTTAGGCTAAGTCTGTAAGGTTGACAGAAATAGGAAATCTAAGTTAAAGACTCAGGCTTTACATCACAGGCTTCTTTCCCTCCCCCGCTCCGCCTGTGAGATGATAGCTGTTTAAAAGGCCATGTAGTAGGATAAAATATCATATGTGCCGTAATTAACAAATGCACTGGAGTAATCGTTGGTTTTTAACATTTTTATTGAGGACTGAACACATCAAATCCGCTTATCCCTGGAATAATCTAGATCAGTATTCCGCCTCAGCAACCTTAAAGTCTGTGGACGTTAACTCCCAGAATTCTCCATCCAATATGCTGGTCAGAGAATGCCAGGAATTGAAATCCACAGACCGTATATCGTTGATGTTGGGAAATAGTGATTGAGAATGTAGAATTCTGTCAGAAGCTTGGTGGATAAGCTCTTTGTTCCCTTGCCCCATTTCTTCTCTTCTTCCTTGAAAAGGTACCACTGCCCTCTATCTCTTCTTGGGGATGCACCCTGACCTGAGCAGTAACTATCCCAGCTCGGAGACCTTTGAAGAGATCCAGTTCTTCAATGGACATAATTACCACAAGGGCATTGACTGGTAGGCCTCATTCTCAATTTTTGTGCTGAGGTGGGTGGATGAGGAGCTGCCCCTTCCACTTATATTTTGGTTCATAATGACACTGCAAAGGAATGAAGGAACAGCTTTGCAATTTCCTAAACTATTTTTCCGGAATGTTTTGAAAATCAAACATATTTAGTAAGGAAGGGGCAAACTTCCCTTTGGATTTAGATTTGTGGAAGAAATATACATATTTAGCTCTTAGATTTAATTAATTAATTAATTTTATTTGCCATCCATCTCATTTTGAAGCAGTTCTGGGCAGCTTAAAGCATGAAAACATTAAAACCAGAAGTAAATATTCCTAACACAATAAAATGAAGTACAATCAAAGTAAAGTCATAGTTACAAGATGGGGATGGAGACAGTGGTGGAATTCAATTTTTCTTACTACCGGTTTTGTGGGTGTGGCTTTGTGGGCGTGGCAGGGGAAGGATACTGCAAAATCCCCATTCCCTCCCCATCCCACTAACCTGCTTTCCAGCTCCATTCTCCTGTTCAGGGCCATAAAAGAAGATCAGCTGGTAGGCAGCGGGGGCAGGGCCAGCCTATTTTCTGGTTTTCCGAACTACTCAAAATTTCCGCTATCGGTTCTATCAGAACCTGTCAAAACTGGCTGAATGCCACCTCTCGATGGAAAGAGCCAAATGCAACCGGGGGGGAGGGGAGGGGAGAGGAGGTAAGGTTGACTCTTAATTGATCAACCACCTCCAGTGTGATATCCCCCATTGGTACCCAAGCCATCTGGTAGAACCTACTGTAAGGCTCTTATGGAAAGTCAGAAGGGTGGGAGCTGATCTCACCTCCATGGTAAGATATTTCAAAGGCCGGGAGCCAGTTACTTGTTCTATTTTGTCAGCAAACCATCTCTGTAAGCCTGAAACACAGAATTGTTACACACGTTTTATCTCATTCTTGTACTGGGTTTCTGCAGTGATGCCCTGTAAACCTGTGTTAATCCTACTGGACTAACATGTGAATGAGGAAAACAGGGTTTTGTGTTTAATGTCTGTTGTATGTCTGTTGTAACATTTCCCCCCTCTTTTCTTAAAATGTACCATTTATTCCTATCTGTCTGCTTGGGAAGAATGGGGATCAACAGCAGGTCTGTTTGTCTTGTGTTCAGTAGTTCATGCTGCATTTGCCGTATGCTTAATCTTTTCTATAAATGTAATAAACTGTAGTCTGTTAATTCTTTGATTCAGAAGAATGCTTCATTGGTTGTTCAGGCTTAAGTTCTAAAATCAGCTACATTCTAATGAATGTCTTGACTAATACGGTATGGGCCTGGAAAGAAACCTTTGATGTGTCTTAATCCTTGTTCTGTTTAAAGTGGCATAAACAATTGAGGTTGAGTAAGAAACGGAAACTATTTCTGTATTGCTTCACCCAATCTATTTTCCCCTTTCTGTTGCTGATGTTTTTTTAAGGTATATGGAGTTTTTCCCCATTCCTTCCAACACTACTTCTGATTTCTATTTTGAGAAGAGTGCCAATTACTTTGATTCAGAAGTCACACCAAGGCGGGCTGCTGCACTGCTTTCCAAGGCAAAAATAATCACCATCCTCATCAATCCTGCAGATCGGGCCTACTCTTGGTATCAGGTAAGCTGCTCCATGGCGGTGTTGTCGTCTTGACCTAAAGCACTATTCATTAGTGGAAAGGCAATGTAGCTCTTAAACGTAATAACAGCAGCTCTTATGTCGTTAGAGAAGCTCTTCCTGGCTGCCCACCAGTCTGCAGGGATTTCTGAAGCAAAAATTTCCCTTTACCATTAGAATTCAGCTTTCTAGATTGCTGTGCCTCAATTTGTCCTAGATCTCACATTACCCTAATGCTGCCTGTTTTTATTTGTGCCTTCCTCTCTTTCCTCCACTTTCCTCTTTCTTGTTTCCTCTCTGTTTCTTGGAATGTCTCTTGTTCCTGTTCAGCAGAAGGTTCTCAAAATTGGTTTTTTCTTCTTCATAGCATCAACGAGCACATGATGATCCAGTTGCTCTGAAGTACACTTTTCATGAGGTGATTACAGCTGGACCTGAGACCTCTCAGAAGCTTCGGACTTTACAGAACCGTTGCCTAGTACCAGGCTGGTATGCTACCCATATTGAACGCTGGTTGAATAATTTTCACACTAATCAGGTAAGCAAGTCACGAATCTTCAGTTTTACCTTCTCACAAAACAAAACAGAGAGAGGGTTTTATAAATCAGAATCTATATATATAAAAACGGCTGTGTGTGTGTGTGTGTATTTGTGTTACAACCCCTGGTATGCCCAAATATATATATGTTTGTATTTGTGCTGATAAATAAATAAAGGGAGACTAGTATAGATCTATTTCAAGCTATTTAGCTCTCATCAGCTAGCCATACACTCACTGGGAATCAAACCAGGGCTGTATTGCATATTAGGCCGATGTAATTTCCACTAAGCCACAGGCTCTCTTCCTTATCAGCTAGGCCAGGGAAATAGGTATGTATTTGTGTTACAACCCCTGGTATGCCCAAATATGGGAGGGAGCTCACTACTCCCCCTTTTCTGTCCTTCGGCTCATTATAGAGGACCATCCAGGCAGAAAACCATATTTTTATTTTTAATGTTGCCTTTTTATATTTGTGTTGTATTTGTGCTGATAAATAAATAAAGGGAGACTAGTATAGATCTATTTCAAGCTATTTAGCTCTCATCAGCTAGCCATACCCTTACTGGGAATCGAACCGGGCTGTATTGCATATTAGGCCGATGTAATTGCCACTAAGCCACAGGCTCTCTTCCTTATCAGCTAGGCCAGGGAAATAGGTATGTATTTGTGTTACAACCCCTGGTATGCCCAAATATGGGAGTAATGAGCCGAAGGACAAAAAAGGGGGAGTAGTGATAGGCGGGAGGTATCGTCACGTTTATTCATGTTGTGAGGGTGTTTCTCTATTTCGATGGCTTCCATAATTATTCCCGCCTACCAAACATCTGGAAACCAGCCCTAGTCAACAAACGAACCCCACCCACCACCCAGGCCGTTACAATACAAAACAACAATGCACACACAGCCAGCACCACTCAGCACCAATCTACCAATCATGATACAACCACACAACCAATCATTCCACTTACTGAAACAAAGCCAGCACTCCATCCCCTCCCACAAAGATTTACAGGAAGACGGCAGCTCCGTTCGCACTTTAAGCCAAAGACAACAGCCTGAAGATGGCGAGTGAGATCTTGCTGAAACGTTGCCAAGGCAATCTCAATCTTACACGGGAAAAGACCCGAATACAACAAAACCAGCATATATATATTCGAGCATAACTCTGTAACGCCTTGAGCAATTTCAACCAAATTTGGTACACAGATTACTTACCCTCTGGAAACAAATACTGTAAGACACCCCTAACAGCCCTGGGGTGTGTTCTGCTAAGATACAGCCTGTTGTGCCTTACAGTGGCTTCTACCGTACTGTCACAAAATGGCTTCTGTGCAGCGTAGTGTAGTCGCCATGGTAACAGCTTCACAATACTCCACAAGGGGGCTCCCTCTGGTAAGGGGGAAAAAAACAGCATTAGAAATTAAGGTGGTATCACCTTTCTTGACGCTTCTGGGGCACAAGGAAAACATTTGTAATTAATTGTCGCCAAAATCAGGGCTTTTCCTGTCTAATACAGGATTAGGATAAATAAATACCCGGGAACTGCTGGGTTATCAGTAGTGTTTATATACACAACCATATATTCAATGCTGTTTGTTTCTTGTGGAAAATGCATATGTTTTCTGGAATGTTGGAATTCACTAAATTCGCTCTGAAAAGCCTGTAAAGAGGTTCCCTGAGAATTGGATAAAACACGTAGTTCCTTCCAATGCTAATAATTTTATCCTGTGAGATTAGTTGAGAATAGCAACTAATAGCAGCAAAAAATTCACCATACTTGTGTTTTATTTTGAAGTTAAGGGAATGAGAGATGCAGCTGTGTAGTTTGTCAGCTGGCCAATGTCAGGATGGATTAAAAATCCTATTACTCCAACGTTATCTTCATGGTTTTTATAACATTAAGAAAGAAATCCATTAAGGACATGGTGAACATTTCCAAAAAACCTTGCTTCTGGCCACAAAATGCAGATCTCCTTTGTGGGTGGATATAGTACTTAAAAAGCAGACTGTTATTCCATCCTGCGACAACCGCAGTCAGTATTGCAATTTAGAATCAATATATATGTAGGGACGCGGTGGCTAAGATGTTGAGCTTGTTGATAAGAAAAGTCAGCAGTTTGGTGGTTCGAATCCCTAGCACCACATAATGGAGGGAACTCCAGTTACTTGTCCCAGCTTCTGCCAACCTAGCAGTCCGAAAGCACATAAAAAATGCAAGTACAAAAATAGGAACCACCTTCGGTGAAGGTAACAGTGTTCCATGCGCCTTTGGCATTGAGTCATGCTGGCCACCACAGAGACGTCTTCGGACAGCGCTGGCTCTTTGGCTTTGAAATGGAGATGAGCACCGCCACCTAAAGTCAGGAGTGACTAGTACATATGTGGGAGGCATTACCTTTTATATATGTAGGCCAAGTTTACAGTCATGGGGATAGTAAGCAATTTGTTAGAGACAGGTAATATTCTGGTTGGTTGTTCGCTCGTTCATTCATTTTCTATTAAATTTATATGCTGCCCATCTCACCATTGAGCAACTCTGGGTAGCTTGCAACAGATAAAAACAAGACTATAAAAATATTAAAAGCAATTAAAATGAACAAAAATTGGGTCAACTAGGAACCGGAACACGGGTGGGATGGAGGTGGAATCTTCTTAGTCCATTACCTACTTCCAGCATGGAATACCCCCATCAGGGCCCGAAGCCAGTCTGCAGAACCAGGTTTTGAAGGTCCTTCAGAAAGCCAAGAGGGGTAGGGATGGATCTCGCCTCCAGAACATCTTTCAAAGATCTTGTGTAGAATAAAGCCAAGCAAGTGAGCCCTACAAATATTCTCAGTTAAAAACATATGCCATGATTGCATTTTGAAAGCAATCTGGTATTTTCTCCGCCGGTGGTTGCTTGTGGGGGAGCAGCAGACAGACAGTTGTGGAACAACAGAAACCTCACTTTTCACTTCCCACGAAAGGGAAGAAACCTCAAAATAAATTGCTAGCACCATTTTGTGCATGAAACAGTTGCTAAGGGAAAAACAAATGAAGCAGCCTGGCTGTTCACATATTTATTCTGTCATTGCTTCATTTTGCATATAGCCATACAGTAGGTGTGATATATACCAATGCAGGAGAATATTTGTAGTTCAGAGTTGAAACGAGAGTTCTTTGGTGCTCTCTGAGCTTGCTTGTTTTCTTGCATGTATCATTACCCTAGCCCAGTGGTCGGCAAGCCACGGCTCGCGAGCCAAATGCGGCTCTTTACACATTTTAATGCGGCTCTTCAGTGTGCCGGGCGCCCACTCCGCTCCCTCCTCTCGGGCTTCGGAGGGAAGCTTTTTCAAAAGCCGAGTGACAAGTCTCCCAGGCTGTAATTTGCCGAGCTGTACGCGCGTGCCTGTTTTCCACGGCGTGGAGCAGCGGCGAGATTCTGCGTGGCGAGCGATGATTCCAGGGGCCATCCGGGAAGATGAGGAACGCGAGGGGAGACCCTGCCCCCCCACTGATGGCCCCCAGAATCATCGCTCGCCGCGCAGAATCTCACCGCTGCTCCACGCCGTGGAAAACAGGCGCACGCGTACAGCTCTGTCAGTCTCTCTCTGATTCCCTCTCTCACTCCCTCTCTCTGTCTGTCTGTCTCACTCACACACACACACACTGTGGTCACCTTGTTGAGTGTTCCAATCACATTTGAAACACTCAACAACTGGCCTGCATTTATGGTATTTTGCAGCATAAATGCAGGCCAGTTGTTGAGTGTTTCAAATGTGATTGGAACACTCAACAAGGTGACCACAGTGTGTGTGTGTGTGTGTGTGTGTGTGTGTGAATCAGACAGACAGACAGAGAGAGGAACAGAGAGAGGGAGTGAGGGAGGGAATCAGAGAGAGACTGACACACACACACACACACACACACACACACACAAACACAGAGAGAGACAGAGGGGGAGGGAGGGAGAGAAAGATAGACAGACAGAGAGAGAGACACACACAGAGTGAATGATTAAGTGAATGAGTGAGAGACAGACACATCCACATACACAGAGTGACAGAGAGAGAGGAAGGGAGGGGAGAGAGACAGAGGGAGAGACAGAGACACAGACACACACACACAGAGTGAGTGAGAGACAGACAGACACCCCCCCCCCACACACACACAGAGTGACAGAGATGGGGGAAGGAGGAGAGAGAGACAGAGATACAGAGACAGACAGACAAATAGACACCCAGAGAAAATGACAGAGGGAGACAGAGAGGGAGGGAGGGAGGAAGGGAGGGAGGGAGAGTCAAAGAGCCAGAGAGAGAGAAAGAAAAAGAAAGAAAGAAAGAAAGTGGGAGAGAGAGATGAAATGAAAAACAACAACATACAAACCTGACTTACTCAAACTATCCAAGGAAATGCAAGGCCAATGTTCACATTAGTGGTTGTGACTTTGTCAGTCAATGTCAGGATGTAATTTTCTCTACATTGTAAGGCAAATTTTACAGAATTTAACGTTATCGATAAATAATATCGTTCTAAAGTTTTTGTTTTATTAGTTGTGTTATTTGTATCCTCCCGACCTATGTGGATACTTGCATGCAGAATATTCTCAATAAAAACTTATTGAAACTAAAAACAGTGTACCATCCTATGTATTTTCGGTTTTAAAAATGCGGCTCTCAAAATAAATTTCAATCGTGGTTTTGGTGAGATTTGGCTCAGTTGAAAAAAAAGGTTGCCCACCACTGCCCTAGCCAGATAACATCAGTGCTAGTAAGAAGCTGTAGGAGATGACCAGGCTGAGCCCGAGGAAGGGGTCAGATGCATCATCGGTCATGAGTCTCTTCATGCCCACAAGAGATCTGAGTTTACCATGAATTTCTTATCTAGTGCCAAATTGCTTTGACCATTAATAGTTCATATTTTTATAGATAGCTTAAGCTTATAATAAATCTTTATATTCATCTGAACTACCTGGATCTCCTGATTTCTCTGGCACCTGACACATTCCTAACAATGGGAAAGCAAACTGCCTACAAACTCTGCAGGTCTCTGCATGGTGACAAAACAGAGTGCCTAATTTTAGTGATTTGAGGGTCATTGTAGATGTGATAGAAATAAATGAACTCAGATATTGAACCCAGATTGTGACATGAGAACAGAGCTGGAGTGGTTCAAAAACCTATGTGGAATGCCTTAATAATAAACTAAATAAAGTACAAAACAGTTCAAATCGGAAAACTAATGACATAAATAATCTAGCTCGGAAAAGTTGGCTAAAATAAACCTCACTGAATTTAGGATTTTACTGAAAATCAGAAACCAAGAAAGCATGTAAAGTTTCGTTGGGGTCTGAAATCTAATCAATAAGCATGGGGTGTCTTGAGTTTCAAGACCCGAGGTGGACCATTATAGTACCTGTACGATCTGTGGACTTCAACTCCCAGAACCCCTGAGCTCAGGAATTTTGGGAATTGAAGTCCACAGGTCTCAAAAGGATCATAATTGCCCACCCTGATCTAAACACATGGCTATTAAATTGCATTTTTACAAACAGTAACTAGTTTCCAATTCATAATCATTTTGAAGATGAAGCCAAAGCCTTTAAATCAGATGAGTGTAACTACCATGAATACAGTCATCTGATATATTATTTTCTGTTGGATTATTGGCATTTTGGGATTCAGCAGGTAGGATCAGGAAATATAGGAGAATTATTTTTATTATTTAGAAATATTTTTCTAAATATTCTAAATTATTTTTTTGCCAAGATAGGGATCCTTATCCTAGCATTGTGCATTTGGTTTCTTAAGTGATAGCTATGCTATCTGCCAAATTGAGAATCATTTCCTTCATCTTGCCCACCCCTGACCTAGACACAGTGCACTGTGGTAGTGCAGTGCTTAGTTGTAGTATTGCAGGATAACTCTGCCCACTGCCAGGAGTTCAGTCCTGACTGGCTCACGGTTGACTCAACCTTCCATCCTTCTGAGATCGGTGAAATGAGGAGTCAGATTATTGGGGGCAATATACTGATGTTGTAAACCGCTCAGAGAGTGCCATAAAGCACATGGAACAGTATATAAGTTTAAGTGCTATTGCTTTCTTTTAAGCCAGCTATTATTAATAATAATTAAAAAATCAAAATAATTTTAAAGAAACCCTGATAGCGGTTGAATCTTGTGACTTGCCAATCGGTATGTTACTCCATTTCGATGAGAATTTTGATGCAGTTTTAGTACAATTCAAACTAGCTTTGTCTCAACTTACTTCTTTGTCCAGCCAGCATTTAACTAACTTGCTAATCATAATCTCATGAGGACTTTGTCTTAATATTGTAGACATGGTGCATTTGATTTAAGCAAAGCATTTAGCAGTCTGCTAAGAAGATTAACATTAAGTCTGTCTTAGTACACAAATATTACTTATGTTGATTGGAGGCTGTAACTAATAATTGGGTCTGGTGCAAAGCCTTTTATTTTAACACTGAAAAGGATGCGCTTGTCATCAACAATAACAAATAGTTTTAATTTAAGTAGTTTGCTAGCACCATCAGTTGTGAACTGTAATGATGGAAATGCTCCATCTTATTACTTGAGATGTTCATGTTAAAATATTTATATTGAGGGAAATAATCTAGTATGATCTATATTGAATTTTTTAAAGAAGCTTCCTGGTTTGTTTCCCTCAGGAGGATTTGAATAAATCTGGAAGGTCCCTTCTCCATAACCCCTGTTCACACTCTTTATTTTCCCCCTCCATCTCTTTTTGGCTGTTATCTTTGGAAGGATGGAGTATATGTACAATGCAATAGCAGAGTTGGAAGGGACCTTGGAGGTCTTCTAGTCCAACCCCCTGCCTAGGCAGGAAATCCTATACTGTTTCAGACAAATGGCTATTCAACATCTTCTTAAAGACTTCCAGTGTTGGGGCATATATATAATTGTCTTCTTACAATCTAGCAATTAGAGTCTCAATTGCCCAACATATAATATAGTCTGTTAGATGCTAAAAAAGAGAGGAAAGGGCATATACAACATTATTTCATGTATACCTACTTCTTTTATTTCTAAATTAATAGTTTGCATATGCTGGTGGGCATTACTTTTTTTTTTCAAATGCAGTAGCATTAATTAATTAATCTTAATGAATTATTAATTATTTTTTTATCCTGGTGTACACTTTTTCTTTTGAGTGTGGCTTCTGACAGGTGTGTGCGTTAGACATATGAGACATATATAAATATGAGAAAACTGGTGTGGTGTAAAGATTAAGAAGTTGGATTAGCACTTAGGAAACCAAGCTCAAATCCACTCTCAGCCAAGGAAGTTCACTGGGTGATTTTGGATTAGTCACTTTCTGTCAGCCCAATCTATTTCACAGGATTGCTGTGTGGTAAATTGGGATGAGAGATAACCAACTTGAACTCCAGGATGGAAGGCAGAAGATAAATCGAACAAATAAATGAACCCTTTTATTTGAGAGAGGGAAGGTCTAGGCTTGGACCGAAACTTAAGTTTATAAAGTTGAAGAAGCTAGGAATTGTGCAATATTTTTATTTGCATTTGCAATTTTTATTCTGACTTTGGTTGGGGAAATCGTCTTGTATCATTCTCCAAGTAGGTGGAGACATCATCCAGGCATGGGTATGACTCCGTCAGGATCCAACGCGACTGGATCTACAAGTATTAAAGACACACCCACGAGGCTACTCCCCAGAAATAGACTCAGTCGATCCTTCGATTAGCTGGGTCTCCCTATCTCTCCTTGCTAATTTCTCTTCCTTTCGCTAAAAATACTTAACACCTTCTCACAATTGGCTTCCCCCTTCAAATTGCTTACAATCAGGATCCTTCTTCGCTCTTTCAGAGCTTTACAGCCTTGACGAGGCTTGCTTCTCTCTGGCTTGGCTGCCTCAGCAGCTAAGCCTTCGCCCTTTTGGTAAATATAATCATTTGAATGAATTTTAAGCCACATAGAACAGTTGATATGATTCTTCATCTTAGGTTTAAGTTAGGAAATATCAATGTAAGAAAATGACTTTGATGTAGTTAACAAATTTTAGTGGAGGGTAGGTCATCGAGGGACCATATGTGTGCCCATTATGGTACTATAAGTTTAGAAATACTTGTTCACTAAGTTAAAGCAGTGTTTAGTTTTGTTATGCTATTCGTTTCTCCTGTGCTTTCCAGTTAGGATATAATAGAAGTGAAATAGAAATTCTATACAAACAGAAGTGGATTTATTTATTATTTTGATTTGCTCTATTACTACCTCTCAGGAGTAAAACTGTCTCTATTCCTGATGCTATACATTGCAGTTAGGAAGGTGTATGTTCAGTATAAGAGAGGAATCTAACATATATATGTATTTAAAAATGTCTTTCAGATTCTTGTTCTGGATGGGAAGCGACTACGCACAGAACCAGCCAAAGTAATGGAAACAGTCCAGAAATTTCTTGGAGTGACAAACACCATAGATTATCATAAAACTCTAGCGTGAGTTCATCATATCTGCTTTTGTTGAATATAATCTTTGAATATATTTTCAGCATTGGATCCTACTTGCTTGCATCCCTCACATTGCATGCATTTTTCCCCCTGTCAATTGAAGAGCTGATTGGAGGACTATAGAATTGGCTTCCTTTCATTTTGCAGACATCAAGACTGCTCTGAAGCTTTGAAATCTTTCATTGCAAAGGATCTTTGTAGTGGTTAGCAGTAAGACTGTGTTCTACTCTGGTTTCAGTAGCAATAAAATGCAGAATACTAAATACTGTTTTCTAACAAATGCATAAACATTACACTGAAACATATCTTGTGGTGCATAGATGACTGATTGTCCATAACAGAACACTGTGCATTTTCTTTCAAGTACATATTATATACATACAGAATATATGTAATAGGAAAATCATCTTTTCTATCTTCATTCCAGATAATGAAGGTAGAAAAGGGATTAATTTCCCTGTTTATCTTCTTGCAAACACTTTGACAAGGAGTTTCTTCCCTGGTACAGTTTAAAATGTGTGAATCTGAATTCCTGTGGAGAAACAAATTATGGGGACAGGAGGAGGGAAGGAAGGAGAGGGAGAGGATAACCATGCTCACTTCTCCATGCCTCGTTACTTTTTTGTGAAGAGGTTATATCCAGGGGGAGGTCTACAAGCATTTGCACAAATAAAATAAGATATCAGCCTACCATTAAGTTGCATTAGTGTGGAGTGTGTCCTTTGAAATCTGCAGAAATTACCATTCTCTTGTTCAGAGGTGTGGGACATTTTATAATCAATAGGTATTTATTCCTTTCTTTCAGAGCATTTGCATTTGTAAACAATTCTGGCTACTGCAATTCCTAGTGCATGACTTAAGAACCCTTTTTAATAGGTGTGTTTGTGTGTGTGTGTGTGTGTGTGTGTGATATCTAAATTTAGGTCAAAAATGGGTGGAATTCAGCAGGCACTACTGCCGGTTTGCTCATTTGCATGTTTCACTCGTGCGTGCGCTTTGTGCCCGTGTGCATGCTTGATGTGCGCTGCACACGCAATTAAAATTGTTCTTGAAAACAAACGCCATCTTGAAAAACAAGATGGCAGTGCCGACAGTGCCACCCGGGGAACCGGTTCGGGGGCGTGGCAGGCTTGGGTCACTGCCGGTTCCATCGACCCAGGTCGCCAAACCACTACCAGTTTAGCCGAATTGGTCCGAACCAGTAGGAACCCACCACTGGACAAGAAGCAATTTATATCTAGCTGCAGGACCACCACACAATGCAGTTTAGAACATTGGAATTAATAGATTAGCAAACAAATGTGAAAGGATACAAATGTATTCTTTCTCTTCCACTGCTATTGAGTTCTGTAGCAGAGTAATAGTGTGACATGGGCATTCCATATGTTTGATAAAACGGATCTCCTTTTGATCAGGAAAGTTGGTTTCCATATTTAATGATATGTAATTATTGCATGTATAAAATAAGTAATTCTAGTTACAAAACGGGGATCATTTGTATATCATCTTCTTTGTAATTTGTGATAGGTTTGATCTCAAAAAAGGATTCTGGTGCCAACTATTAGAGGGAGGGAAGACCAAGTGCTTGGGTAAAAGCAAAGGAAGAAAATACCCAGAGATGGATTTAGATGTAAGTATGTAAAATGAGGGCATTTTTCACCTGCTGTTCTTAGAAGATAATGGCACAGTTGTGTGCTGGGTAGCCAGCTGATCTGATTTTGCAAGGACAGAACTAACCCACTAATCTTTGCTCTGTATTCAGTGAAAGCTGCTTCCTCTCCATGATGAGATTCCCTGCCACTGCAGGAAGGCTATGAATGTATGAAACACATGCGCCCCAGTCACTTAGATTTCCCCCCACAATCATAGTTCACAAACTGTTGCAAGATAAGATTTGGGCCTACTTAGGCATTTTTCATGAATCTTTTGCAGTTGGGCAGTAAGACTGTACATATTACCATATTTTTCAGAATATAAGACACACCGGAGTATAAGACGCACCAAGGTTTTGAAGATGCAAATAAAAAAAAAGAAGTTTTTGCACTCTGAAAATCTCCCCAAAACGGTCCGTTTTTCGTGAAAACGGGCCCATTTTTTAAAAAAAGGGCATGAATAGCCCTTAGGAGGTTTGTAGAGTGCTCCTGGGGGGCTGGGGGGGGGCAAAAACTAGCAAAAAAAGGCCCGTTTTTCATGAAAACGGGGCCTTTTTTGTAAAAAAAAAAGGGGGTCATGGATTATGGGGGTGGGGGGAATTGAGCAAAAAATGGCCCCAGGAGCTCTCTGGAAGCCTGCATAAGGCTATGCATGGCCATTTGGTGAAGGGGATGGGGTTTTGGTAGGCAAAGAATGCTGTATTCAGCGTATAAGACCCACCCAGATTTTCAGCCACTTTTTTGAGGGAAAAAGGTGTGTCTTATACTTCGAAAAATATGGTAGTTTTGCTAGGATGGTTCTTGTATCCTTACCCTGCTAAAGGGTAAGCTCTCCGCATAGCTGATGCTGTTTCTATGATGCTTATAGTAAATAGACACTAAATTTGAAGTCTTGTAGGTATATTGGGAGGTTAAATCAACATAACATGTTGCCTTTGATTTTTTCCTTACATTACCTACCGAAACCTGACTCCCCCCTATAGAATAATGCTTTGGAATCATCTTACATTTTGCAGTTTTAGGATTATAGCTATTTTCTGTTGAAAGACAAAGAATCCTTCATAATTTATGAGTTAAATCCAAGTTGAAAACAATCTATTTTGATTGGGAGCCTGCCCTGATTCTGCTTGGACTTTTACTTACTTACTAACTTACTTACTTACTTACTTACTTACTTACTTACTTACTTACTTACTTACTGGATTTAAATAGCTGCTTATCTCATATGACTTTAGACAGTTTACAACCACCAATAGAAACATGGTTAAAAACAAACACTTCTTCCCCCAGTCACCAGCCCAATTTTTCTTACAGCTCAACCCCCATCTTTGCTTGTGGGAAGAACCAGGTTTTCCTATCCTGCTGTAAGCCTAATAGGATAGGGATCTATGAGATCTCAGGTGGGGAGGCTGTTCCAAAGGGTTGGGGCAGCCAGCAAGAGGTCCCATCAGATGGCAACATTTAAAGCAGAGGGCCTGGAGAACAGCCACCACTAGTAGGATGTGCAGACACCCTCAAGTATATACTCATACTTGCCATATAGCATTTCCTCAGTCTTCAGATTGGAGAGTAACTTCCATTTCAGAGCCACCAAACATTTTTGTGAATTACAGTACAACCACCGATTTCAGAGAAAAAAGATAGGATAGCATTTATATATTGTGTTCTGCAGCCTTCAGAGCAGTGAAGTTCCCATTGATGCACTCTGTCATGGCTCCTGTAAGGATAGCCCTGGTTGGCAGCTAGTGGAGGAGATGTCTCCCGTGGCTTGATAATTCATGCATTCCAGGGTTCTCTGTCCCTCTAACACCTTCTTATATTTAATCATAGCATTTAATTATGTTTCTTTGTTCTTTTCTTTCTTCCTCATGCAGTCCAGAACATTCTTGAGAGATTATTATAGGGACCACAACATAGAGTTATCCAAGCTACTGTATAAAATTGGCCAGACACTGCCAACTTGGCTGCGGGAAGAACTCCAGAACACTAGATAGTCACTTCTTATCTCTCGTATTAAGCAATAGTAGAATGGATCCATGGGGTGGATCTCAAACCTCTACTCCAAGCCAACAGGATGTCATAAGATGTGAGATATTCAACAGAGAAGAAGCATTTTGACCAATATCCATTCAAGATGTTTGAGGAAAAATGGGAAACTGCCAACATGGTTAAACCTGGAAGCTTGGAAGAAAGCAGCCATCTGAAGAACTACTGGAATTGATGTACAAGCAGTGCCTCAGGGCCAAGCCAGGACTATTACATCTATTTCTGCCAGATTGCTGAAGACCCCAGCTTTACTGAAAGTATTGAGGTGTGCCTCCTTGGCTATAATGCCAGGTTTTGGTGAAGAAGATTTGTAATGATCTTGAGTTTTCCTCACATGTTATTTCCAATATCTGGAATAATATTACAACAAAATGACTCCTCCTCTTTGGATAGATGGCACGAGAGAACCAAGAATTCACCAGGGATCAAGAATAATAGTCCTGCACATGTATGGGTTTGCAAAAGAACATCATTGGTAATATGATCATGGAGCCAGAGGGAGGCCATGCTTCAAGCATGGACCTAATTATGCAATTTGGGCTCAGACTGAGATAGGACTGAGATAGTGTTCTGGAGCAGAGTTCTTAGTTAAAGCAGATGCTCTGTTTTTATACGAAAGACTTTGGAGGACTTTGGTATTGGCAATATTTAGATTATCCCAGATGGAATTTTTCTGTCTTCTTATTTAGAAATATATTGGGAAAGGGATGGAATGACCAAGCGTGAGCAACATAGTCATCTGACAATGTTGGCAAGAGAATTTGCTCCAGAGATATTTTAATTTGTGTCCTTCTTACAGCCCTGTCTCTGGTTTCAACATACAATTATGTGAGATGTGGTTTGAGATTCAATAATTGAATCCAATATTTTTTTTATTTCTGGTGCACATATCCTGCCTGTTTGAAAGAGGATGACATTCTAGCATCATGTGTAAACTTTGCTCTAATGGTCATCCTAAATACAACTTACGAGAATTGATCTTCATGAGTACTGAACAAACAGTATTTTAGTAGTTTTCTTTTTGAACATTTTGGAGTGGGATAGGGGATACATATTAGAGTGGGTATTCCCAAGTATTAGGGTCTTATTTTCCCACCCTTTTGCTACTATAGAGGATAGAGAAAAATGGCCCATGGGTTTGGTTGATTTGTCATCATAATGTCTGTTTCTGTTAGAATCATTTTAGGATAAGCCTGTGGCTGTCTATTTTTCAATTATTTCCTCCTGTCCAATGTGTCTTACTGAGCTGTGACTGAGACTTTCCGATAACCCACTTATTCTACTTTACTAAGTTCCTTTGTGTGTATATGTGTATGTATGGAATTTATAAATATGCTGCTAATAGTATTGTGTATTCATGCATGCACACACACATATACACACTTGCCCATCATTGCTGTCTGTGTTTGGAGCTACATTAACAAGGTAAATAGAACCCATTTTCCCCCATTTGGCTTATTCTGTTCTGTCCTGCTACATATTGGATGTGTCATAGGAAAGGCATGTTAAACTTGCAGTCCAGAGGGGACAGGAAAAACAGAGGTCATGACAAGAGTCAAAGACTTTTGAAAAGCCTTTTTAATTCCTCAGTGGAGGAATTAATGGCATTGGAGTATGGACTGGTCTGACTACTGTTTGATCCAAAGCTGGAAAGTTGCTATAATATTTTTTTAAAAAAAAAACTTGTTAGTATCGCTAATGAAGAAACATATACTATAAATGTAACAGTGGGGTATCAAAAAAGATTTCCAAGCTTTTTCAATTTGGAGGTAGATGTCTCTCCCCGCCCACCCTCCCCAGAATATCTTTCTGTTTTGCTTAAAGGTTTCTAATATTGGAAGCGATTGGCTAGACCAGCCATATTGTTCTGGTTTTCATTGAAACTGTAATCATACTAGCATTAGTTCCATAAATAAACATTTGGGCAGAAGCAAAAAAAAAGGTTTCTTCTTAACTTAGACCTTGACTGCCCATAATTTCTGCCAAAAGCTTATAGGCCTCTTTTGGGTCAGAGTAACTCCATAGAAGTCAAATGTTATTCTCACACCAGTGTCGGCAATTCTTCAATTACTGTCTGTGGCTTCAATTCCAGTTCTTCTAAAGTCCATCACAATCTAGCTATAGCTTCAACATGTTTGTTCCTATTGATCCTGTGTGTTAGCACCATCTAGTGGATCATGAAATTCCATAGACTCGTAAACATTTGAGTAAAATAAGAGTAAAAGCTGCAAAGAGCTTTAGGCCACAGAGTATATAACCCTTTAGTGCAGTAATCTAAACTGAAACATGCCCCGCCTCACCTCTACTTGAAATTAACCAGTAAAATAATTTATTTCACTGAAATTCAAATTTCCCTGAATATTAGGAGGAGCTTCCCCCCCCCTCTAATAATCACAACCTGTCTTTCTGTGTCTTAATTCATTCTTTTGCATCCTGCAGTCTTGCATTGTAGATAACACATCTCTGCGTGATGTGCTTTCAGATATAGGAAGACTGAGATCAAATCCCCCTAAATCTTAATATTATGATTTTTCAATCCCTCTTTATAGTTCTTACCATTGTTCTTCTCTGAGTTGATTACTCCTTTTCACCTTCATTATGCTTGTTGTCCCCGTTTGTTTAGGCAGCTATGCCAATAAATGAATGTACATTTGAGACAGAAGCCTGAGTAAGACCAAACGTGGGAAGATGACATTGTGTTGCGAACTCTTTTAATACAGTATTTTATGTGCAGCCTTCTGTATGAACAGATTTGCTCTACTTGAAAGCAAAGTGTGCTGAAGAGTTGAAGAGTTCCAAGCTTCCCAGTATCCCTAATTAGTTGGACATTTAAGGTAGAATGAATATGACTGGGGGGGGGGCGCGGGGGGCAGGAGGTAGAATTGCATCTCTTGGCCAATTTAGCTTGCCCTTCTGTTGCAAATCATCCAGAGGTCTTGGCTGGCTGGGGGAATTCTGGGAGTTGAAGTCCACACATCTTAAACACTGCCACGTTTGAAAAACATGGATGTCAAAGGAGGCTATTGGCAGAAAAGATGCAGTGACAGACTTGGAATGACAAGATCTTAACTTTTGACATTTGCAGCCTTATGAAATAAGGCACAAAGTCAGCAGGCTTCCAAGCCATTGTAAAAATAGGAGGGGGGAAAGTCAAGAAAAAAGCGACTGCTGAAGTATGGTAATGGAAAGACTGTATTGGTCCATTTGGGATATGGGTCATTCATCAGAAATGGTAAGCTTCCTTTGAGAAATTTTGGCTTGGAGCACACGAAAGGCTGTCCAGTACTGGGTTGATTTTACTACGACTTCAGATTTCTGAGTAGACTTCAATGCAGAAACCAAAAACAAAACTCCGAAATTATAATCTGCAAAACAATATATTTTCCTTTGCCCTTCGTTCATAGAATAAAACTTTACAACTTAAGAAGAAAGGATTTACACGCACCCCTTTTTTACTCCTGTTGTTGAGTGCAGTTTCTCTGTACATCTTTTGTCCATCAGGATACCTGAATCAAACTACCAGGTTAAGCATTTGATAAGGTGAAAATACAGTCTTACTTATCTGTATGATGGCCTTCCGGTAGCTGTTTTAAGGCAGTCCACAGAAGCAATGGTAACTGCTACCTAAAAAGTCATTCTCGTTTGAATATTATGATTATCCCTGTCTTACAATAACAAAATGATGTACAACATTTAAAGTTTGGCTTCTCAAGATAGCAGTCTACATGGTGTAGAATGCTGCCAAAAGCGAGACATACAAAAAAGAATTAAAATTTAGAATGTGCGTAAGGAAAGTATTAATTTGTACTGCTCCCAAATGCTGGTGTGATTTAATGTACACTAGAGAGAGGAGGAAACATTTGCCTTTTCACATAGTAAGTTGGTCAGCAATAGTTGGAAAACACCACTCTCTCTGGGTAACAGAGGACTTAAATAAAATCTGAATTTGAAGAAGGACACTTTTGTTTTTTGTTTGAGGTTTTTGTTTTTTGTTAAAAGGAAGAACTCTGGGAATTCCTTTTGTCATGTTTGCATGATATTCTGTATGTTTTCCCATTGGGATGGGTAGGGGTTATTTTGTCATGGTGGGAGGGAGGAAAGGTGAGGGAATATTTTTAAAAGTCTTTCTCCCGTATTTTTAATCTGTACTTGAACTCATTTTGGGTTCAGAAAACTGTGTCACTAATGTAATGTCCTGGTGAACTAACTGCTAATAAAATGGGGTTGTCTGTTTTTAGTTAATTTTGTGGCCTATTTTTGTATATCTGTAAACTTTCTCTGACTCTTTGATATTGATGTTGAAAATGAACTTTATTTTAATTTTTTTAAAGTCCATCAGGATTGAAATAGAACTAACAAGCTGAAGCTCCCAAACTTGATGTAGTCCCTTGCCAGAATCCTGGGGCAATTCCAAAGCTGTTCCAGAAGTTGTTACTCAGTTATATTTTTCCAATTTAGATTTTTGTACCAATTTAATTTTCCTTCCAGCACCTGCCTCAAGGTCAGCCAATGTGACTCTGGGCAACCTCCCTCCCCAAACAATGGCTTAGTTATACAATGAGAGAGTTCTGTCATCTGTTGCCTAAAAACCTTCTCTGACCACAAAGTTTATATGCGCATGTTTGGGACTGGACCGACAACCCCCACACACACACATTAAATTCATCTGTACTCTATTTAAGGCCCCAAAGATGGTATCCTAACATTTTACCATGGCCATAGTTAATCATTTAGATATGTACGACTTGCATAACAAATAAACAAAGGAATAATCCTGTTCATTGAACTGGGTTTGTCTGCCATTTACTTGATGCCAAATATGTAAGAACACTTGAGTTTCTTAAGATCAGATTTGCTTCCTTGGAATTCAGGATTTTATGGTTTATTTAACCCTAAAACCACTAGAAGCCTTTGCCAGGTGGCAGCACTTAGCACTGGGATCAAGGCTGGCTTGGCCTATTTTGCAGAAGGCCTGACTAGTACTCGGAGGGAATTCGTTGTGCTGCAGACTAAATGAGGGAACTGAAGAATTCAACCAGAATAAAATAAGGGACAAACTTATTGTTGCCAAGCAATGGCATGGAAATCTCCATAAAGGCATTGGGAAGCCTCCATAAAGAAACTCATCGAAGAGGGAATATAACAGCCCAACGATCACCAATCAATGAAAGAATTATGTAACTGACCATTTTTCATCTTTAGGGTCTGTGCTACATTTGGTTTTTATTTGGGTTTCTTTGACCACTGGTTTGGTTTGACTAGTGGTTTGGGATATGTCATTCTAAACATATTTGTGACAGACCATAAACAGGCCTTTTGTGAAGACTGTTCACACAAAATAACCATGAATTTAAGATAACCCTCTTAAAAAACGTTGGGGGGGGGGAAATCATCTGCAGATCAAATTTCAGATATAAACTGGAAGGAATAAGAAATGTGATGGCCATCAACATTCAATGTATTCCCTGGTGATAATGTGTTTTCCCAGAAGGTGGCAGCATTTGCCTAGAAACAACTTGGCAATTGGCAGATAAAAATGAAGCTTCTCCAATAGTTGTATTTGTCCTCATTTTTGGAGAGATGAAAAACTGATGGAAATAAAGCTGCTTGGCTTTAGGTTTTGTTTGGAGTGTAGAAATGGTTCTGAGTGAAATGATTCCCTGCGTGGTTGCAATGCTTTCAGCCCGATAATTATAGCAGCCACAGAAAACGCCGTAACTATCTCCTTATTGCATTTCATCAGTATTCAAATAATGCAGGTATTGTTATTCTACATACCAACTTACTTTTATTTGGATCTGAGGCTTTTCTCCAGTGAGGACAATGCCGTGAAGACTCCTCATATTCAAAGATTCAAATTCTAAGCAGGTAGCAATTGTTCATCACTTAGAGGGAGTAGATAGGAAGACCTGATTGTGATTGCTGCTGGTCAGGGGATGTGGCTGGGAAAGGAAACAGAACATTGAATGTCCCAAATCATTTGATTAGGAAGGGCAACAAAGTTTATGTGTGCATGGTACAGCTAACTCTCATGCTGGTTATAGTAATCGGATAGTTGAAGGGCATGAGAAGAATGAGAAGGATTTGCGCACGCTGGTACCAACAGCTACTTTTACTGGAGAAGAGAGAACATTTTACCAACCAATACGAAAAAGTGTACAAGTAGTCCTCGACTTAATGACCACAATTGAGCCCCAAATTAAGCGGGACAATTGTTAAGCGAATTTCCCCCCATTTTCTCTCCTGTCTTGCCGCAGCTGTTAAGTGAATCACTGCAGTTCTTAAGCTAGTTGTTAAGTGAATCTGGCTTCCCCATTGACTTTGCTTGTTGGTAAGGTCACAAATAGTGATCATATGACCCCGGGACACTGCAACCGTCATAAATATGAGTCAGTTGCCAAGAGGCTGGATTTTGACTGTGTGACCATGTGGATGCTGCAACAGTCATAAATGTGTGATAGTCGTGTCACTTTTTTCAGTGTCATTGTAATTTTGAACAGTCACTAAATGAGACCACAAGACAAGAATTACCCATATTTCTGATTTTGCAGTGCCTCCTGGCTAGAGGAGAGAGAGAGAGATCTGCTTCCAGGCATCACTGAACATGTGCCTGCTTGTTTTAGCTCAGGCCATCTCTGCTGAAGCTCTGCTGCTCCACTAACTGGAGATTTTCCAAAGTCTTTGTTCTTGAATTTAGCAGGCTTTTCACTGCTGGAGCCTCACACAAAGATTTGGTCTTTTCATCCCTAGTGAAAATTCAGATTAATATGTCCCTAGTTTATAAAACCTGACATTTTGTATTCAGAGGAAATAAAATGAAGTGAAAGTAATTTTTGTGGTATTCCATGTTCTCACAGTTACATACAAAATACATACAGGCAACTACTTGAAGAGAATCATATTAGCCACAAGCTCATTTTCCATCTAAATTTAACCATGAGGTAATAGAAAAAGTTTTATTACAGGGTGACACTTATAGTATGGACACTGCATAAGCTCTGATTTAGGGCATCTTTTAAAGGTCTTGAATTCCACACGCAATCATTGGCAAGGATACACTTTCTGTGACTTGGTTTCTGCAGGGAGAACAAAATATTTTCTTTCCACTGCAACAGGGAATATATTGTCAAATCAGCTTGCGGCTGGCTTAAGAACAATTCAGTATCATAAATTTTCTTCACAAAAAACATGTCAGTATTTCAGACTTGGACATTTTATAGCTGAGCCACATCTGGCCCTTTGGCTGTCCCTGCCCAGCCTCATGAGGTCAACTGGAAATTTGAAATCAAATATAAATAAGACACAATATACATTCTTATCAGTAGCAGCTAATAAAAACCATATGATTTACTGTTTTTTGTAAAGTGATAAGATTATTATGATGCCATGAAGAAGTACTATTTTTATTTTATTTATAAAATTTATTGGCCGCCAATCTTACTATAACTCTAGGCAGTTTCATATAAGCTAAAAACATTAAAAGTTAAAATTAGACATTAAAACCAAGGACACATGGGGAAGGTAGGGGAGAGTTGGGATCTGTTGTTAATCAACCACTTCCATTGCTCTACTCCTCCACTGGGTTCCCAAAGCCACACCTTCAGGTCCTTACAAAAAGATAAGAGTTGGAACCAACATCACATTGGTGGTAGTGGTGGTGGGCAAGATGTCCTAGAGGGCAGGACCAACAGCAGAGAAGACCCTCTTCTTAGAGTCTGCCAGCCGAAATAGTTGGGCTGACGGGACCCGCAGCATGCCTCCTCTGCCAGCATGAGTGGTTCCTTATACCACTGCTTCACTGCTAATTCCCGACCTAATCCTAGGAGTAGCACAATCCTCCAGACCTAATAGATTTCCCTTCTTTTGAAGAGAGATGTTAAGCTATTCTTACTCAGGGGAAGAAAGGGAGAATATTCTTACTTTGGAGACAAGTAATAATTGCAACTTGAAAAATGATTGCTGCACTAATTAGTGAGGCAGAAAAAGCAGGATCCTAAAGTTCTGTCAAATCACACTGCTCCAACAAATAGTAACATGTGCGGAAATGGGATACTTTCCAAGTCTATAGAAGGAATATTATGCTCCTGAACAATCAAGGTACGTTTAAAGCAGGGATGTGATTGAACTGACAACTAAGCCTTTCCAATACATCCAGCACTATCGGTCAACTAATTTATATTACCCTTTTTTGGGGGAAGATGGAGACAAAATGTGCACTTGTGATATCTTATAAGCAGCTCTGGCAGGGGAATTATTGCTGTTTCATGAGCCTAGAAATGGCATGTAAATTTATTCCACTTCCTCTAGAAGGGCATTTAACTGTGATGACGGCTACTTAAAGATTTCAGTCATTGGCATATGTTTATTTTGAGCAGTTGCTGAGGCAAACCATTGATTTTATTGTTTGAATTAAAATCTAGAGATATTGTGTAGAAACAGTAACCAGAGAAGGACAATTGATAACGAACATCCTCAAGCCTATCAATAACATCATCTCAATTGTTTTATTTTGAGCCTGTGGAGATACTATTAAGCAATGCATATACCAATAAATGAAGGTGGGAGGCTTGACTCAAAGGAAATGATCGTTCAGGAATTTTGACCAAGGACTATGGATTTTTTCCAGATGCAAAACAAATCAGAGATTGCAAACTGCTTCCCTGTTCTATAATATCCATTTCTTCAACCATTTCTTCCCTGATTCTTTTTTTTTTAATATCATATTTATATAGTCTCCCATCTCACATAGTCTGTTAGAAAGTTTTAACTCAATATAGCTAATTCTTTAGTTCCCTTTTCTGGACAATAAAATTGTCTCAAGGCCAAGAAAAACCTGTTGAATTTCCCACCTACTGCAGAGTTCGGTTCCTAGTTGATACCAGAGTAGTTAAAATCTCCCATTATCACACACCTGTGATACCAAGATACTTTCACCATCTGATTTGTAAAGGCTTCATCTATAATTTCTGGTAGGCTAGATGGCTTATTGTACACACCCACAACAGTGTAATTATTATATCTTTATTTATTTATTATTCATTCAGATGCTTTCGGGTAGCTTTTCATCTTTGGTGTCACAGATTTCCACACAGATGTAATTATTCTCTACATATGAGGCAGACCTTTTGCTGCATCTGTTTCTTTTGAGCATCATATTTTAATCATGACTTAGATTTCAATAATACCAACATCACCAATGTCATGTCTAACACACACACACACACACACACACACACACACACACACACACACAACAAAAGACTTCATGTTTCCCCTGTTTAGTTCATATTCCAAGTGTTGGTGTACTAACATTTGAGCCCTTTAGGTTTGCTTGCTATATCTTTTTGTCTGTGTCTGAGAACTCCATCCTTCTTAGCACTTCCTTGTTGTGAGATTTATTGCTTTATTTGGCTTATGCAAACTAGATAGCAGCCTTCAAATGTGTGAAAGGTTCTCACAAAAGTAAGAGAACTGTCCTCATTCTATATTGCTCCAGAAGGCAGGACCAGAATCCACACATAAAACTACAAGGAAATAGTTCAAGTTAAACATCAAGAGGAACTCTGTAAGCTGTCAGCCAGTGGAACAAAGAGGTAAGTTCTTTGTCACTGGAAGTTTTCAAACAGAGGCTGCATATCCATCTATCAAAGATATCTGAATGGATCCCGAATTGAACAGCGGGGTTCAACTAAATGACCCTCAGGGCCCCCTTCCAATTCTGTGGTTCTGTGTCTCTTAATTTTATGTTTGAAGGAAAAACTACTCCTAACTTGTACCAATTTAGGAGCAATTTCACTTTTATTGGGGGGAAGGGCAGCTTTCCTAGCCACAGAAGAAGTTGTTACTTTGATAAATAAGTGACTTTCATATGGATGAACCTTGGACTTAATAGGGCTTTTGATTTCATTTTCTTCTATGGTGAAGCTGATATAAAGCATCCCTGTCTATTTAGGTAATTTAGAGCCAGCATACAAAGTGCTGTAAGGAACTTATTGAAAAATCGGGCATAAATGAAGAAAAGACAGTTGTGGGATTATGGCATTGTACAGATTGTAATCTATATATTTCTACATTTAGGCCATTTTAGTGTTTTTTGTTGCATAGGAACTGAAAATCTAACTTTAGCTGACCTATCTTTCAGTTTTCACGCTAATATAGCACAGGGTGGATTCGTGAGCTATTTGCAGCATCACCACAAATAGATCTCTCTGCTAATTTGGCAGCAACATTGTCAAAAAGGGAACAGAGCAATGCAAGTTAGAGTTTCTAATATTGCAAATCCAGAGAAAGCTTCCCCAAAGTGGCTCCTAGTAAGTTAGCGTGCCTTCAGGTGCCAGATTTGGTTCTTTGTGTTATCCACAGAACTCCTGCTATGCAGCTACCAGGAAGCCACTTGCAGTGTTTTGGTGCTTGTGGCTTGTTCCTGCTGGAATGTATTCTCCAAAGAGGTCGGATGACAAGGACACAAATAGAGTTCCCAGATCCTGTAACGGGGATACAGTTTCAGCTAATGTGTTTTGGTTTTTTCTTCCCTTGTTTGTTGTGTAACAGATATCCTTCCTCTAATAAAACCTTCTCACAAAGCAGTGGTTTCAATGAGCAACTTGGATTACTTAACTTGTCTTTCTCTGGTTTTCTCCGGAACTTAATCTGAAGCAAAAGTTATTTTCGGGATCTTAGAAGCTGCCAGTTGGCCAAAGAACATCACTAATGGATGCTGCAACCAAATATCATAATGGGTTCATCCTCTTATCACTTTAAATGCAGCCTGATTATGCCCCAGTACTATTTTTTATATGATATGACCTCATGACTTTTCCTTTATTTCATCCCAACCCACAGCCAAGAAACCTTAAGATCATCTTTAGCTGTCGCATTTTTAAAACAATTTCCCATAACTTTTGCTCTGGACAGAGTCCAGCATTTTGACTAAAAGAGTCGGGTTACCTAAGTGCTGAGAAGTGTGATGTCTAACCAACCCTTTCCAACCCTCGCCTGGACTAGTGCAATGCTCTCTACATGGGGCTGCGCTTGAAGAGTACCTGGAGGCTTCAGCTGGTCCAGAATGTGGCCACGCAGGTTATCATGGGAGTACCTAGGTACTCCCATGTTACACACCCTTTAGGCGGCCTGCATTGGTTGCCGGTTGTTTTCCGGGTGCGATTCAAGGTATTAATTATGACCTTTAAAGCGCTCCATGGCTTAGGCCCAGGGTACCTACGAGACCACCTACTGCCACCAGTAGCCTCCCACCATCCAGTGCGATCCCACAGAGTTGGCCTCCTCAGGGTGCCATCGGCTAGACAGTGTCGGCTGGCGACCCCCAGGGGGAGAGCCTTCTCTGTGGGAGCCCCTTCCCTCTGGAATGAGCTGCCCCCGGAGTTTCACATAATCCCTGACCTCTAGTCCTTCCGACGCACCCTAAAAAGTTGGCTTTTCCAGCAATTGTTATTGTCATATTAGTTGGGTTTATTTTTTGGATATTTATCTAATCTCCTTTTAACTTTTGTGATATGTGTTTTTTAATGTTGTACGCTGCCCTGAGTCCTTGGGAGAAGGGCGGCATAGAAATCCAATAAAACAAACAAACAAACAAAACAAACAAAGCTCACATCAGGTCTTACTGATTCCTTAAATACTTAGGTTTAGCACAGGTTGGGCAGATTGCCAGGGCTCTGTGTAAAAGACCCTAATTCTACATTTCTACAGAACATTGATTTCAGTTAGAAAGAGGCCACACCCTCTGTTCTCCCAGAATTAATTTCTGATTGCAGGAAAAGGAAGTGGAAAGATTTCTGAAGAGTTGAGCAATCCCAGGAAAGAAAACACAAAAAATGCCTTTAATAAAACAAACAGACAGACAGACAGACAGACAGACAGAGAGAAATAAACAACGTTAAAATATTTTAAGCTACAGATGGTTCAAAATGTAGCGCTAGAAGCAGTAATGGGCACTTCTTGCTATGCCTATCTTTACTATCAAGCTGCATTGGTGGCCAGTAGACTTCTGGGTGCAATTCAAGGTGCTGGTCATCATCTATAAAGACCTTTATGGTAGGAGCCTTCTGGCTATCTGAAGGACCACCTATCTCCAATTATTTCTGCTTACCCGGGACATTTGGGCACACTGGGTGCATTCCATTTCCCCTCAATTAAATGTTGCCATCTTGAAGAGGAAGCTGTCCCTGCCCTCTGGAACAGCATCTCTCAAGATATGTATGGTGCTCTCACTCTTGGGGTTCCAGAAAGTCCCGAAGCTCCAGCTTTACTCGCAGGGCTGGGACACTATTTGGGAGCCCCCTCTCGTGTTTTGATTATTAGGGTTGCTTTTAGTCTGGGGTGCTTTTTGGAGTGTTTTTGAAACTATTTTAACTATGTATTTGGATTATGCAAGTCTACCGGATTGGATGAACACAGCATATATACTGTACATATGTACACAGACCGTGGATGACAGATATCATTTTGCACCCAACGATTTTGCAGTCTACCTCACTGTTTTAACAAGTTTACTCTCAGATAATATGAATCAGATTATGGTTCTGGACAGCCCACTTTTCCTGCAGAGAGGATAGAAAATGGCCTCGAAAAAGAGAGTGCTAGGCAGGAAGATAAGTAAGAGAATTGGAGGGGGAGGGGTGAGTCTGGACCAAAAAATAACTTTAGACAAGATCTCAGACAAACCTCTCCCTAATTGACAATTCCATAACATTTCTGTAGTTGAAATAGAACTTATAGCTGATGCTTTTTGAAAGGGAGCCAGGATTAAAAGGAGTTTGGAGAATCTCTAATTTAAAGGGTTGTTTGGGACGATGGTTGAGCCTGTATTTTGGCTATGCTGGTTATTTTGGTTTGTGACATTGGTTTTAGCTTGGCTCCCATATCTGTTGCTTTTTTATTTTCCTATGAAGTTTTTATTTTGAATTTATTCTTTATTACCTACCTAGAGTCAAATGTTTGAGATGGTCAGACATATGGATGGATGGATGGATGGATGGATGGATGGAAGGCAGGCAGGCAGGCAGGCAGGAAGAAAGGAAGAAAGGGAGTGAGGGAAGAAAGATAGAAGGAAAGAAGGCAGCTGAAATGCTTTTAGCCTTGCCTAGTTTTTTTTTCTGTCCAATGTAGCTTTAAATTAGTAATTTTAAATTAGTACCGGTAATTAATTTTAACTGCACTAAACCTGCAATGCCCTTCTAGCATCTAAGTGTACTCCAACATATTCGGTTACAGGTTGCCTTCCAACAACTCTGCTGTTGGTGAGCACTGAATGCAAACAGAAATGAAGGTCCTCATGTCCTGGATCAATAAAGCTCTTTGGTCAAGGGTCAAATACTGGGTGCTGGTACTCCTAAGCAGGCTTTGTACAGTTGTCTAATTCCAATAGATACTTCTTCCCAAGGGTGAGAGGAAGATCTACTTATTAACTTTAGTTGGAGAGGAGACACTACTACAATTTGGGCTTGGAATTTTGGTTCCAAGTCTCTGCTGCATTACATGGAAGGCGAGTGATTGCAGAATGAGGGCAATGGCAAACTACATGTATTTCTTTCCAAACCATTATAGTGCATGCTCAGCATGCAGTACATTTTTCTTTCTGACGTTTTATCAAGGCTGACAAACAGTTGTTTTTTTCCTACCTTTTAATCATAGAAACGCACAACCCTGATAGAACATAGCAAATTGTTCAGTAGAAGGAACTGTGGGCGATACAATTATGACAATAGAGATGAAGTTCAGGGTCTAATATTACCTAGCTGCACCACTGGAGGGGGAACGAGTATTGTCGACAAGAATAATGAATTTTAAGCAGCCAGAAAATTTCTTTAAAAAGAGCCTAGTTGGAGACAATATCTTGAGCTCTGCAAATATGCAGACATACGTAGCATCGTTACATTTGTATATTATCTTTTGCTTCCAGGGCTTCATTTTGGCTTCTGACAAATAGAGTTTAAATCATAATGAAAACTCACAATAGAGCAAAACCAACAATGAAACATTCTGAGGGCTATAAGCAACAACATCTCTGAGAGTTTCTGGGTTGTTTTTATTTTTCCACCACCAGAGAGCTAATCCTCACGGGCAGCAGGCATGCATTACATCTGTTTCTGCCTTGACCCACTGCGGGCTGCAGATGGGGCACATGAAAATACATTTCCCTTCCAAAATCAAAAGCTGCTTTCACCCCACCCACCCCCAGTTCCCCGCATTGGGTCCTATTTATATGGAAAACAAGGACTGACTTTGCACTCATTTAACTCTCATGGCTGCTTCCCAAAAAATTCTAGACTTGAATTCCTCCCATTCTGATGAATGGCCCTTGACAGGGGTTTATAGCACCAAGGGGAATATGCCTTCAAACTGTTACAGTTCTAGGATGACTTAATTCAAGCTAGCGGCATAGGGTTTTTTTTTTTTGGCATGGCATTTTTGCAGCTATCCAAAGTCTGCCATGTCCACCCTGGACTGCAGGAGCCCAGAGGTACCAGGAAACTCCTCTTGGCTCCCCTCCCACTTTAATTTAATCACCAGGATGCTTTACACAAAAACCCTTCGGGTCCTTCTCTCTTCATGTCCGGTGCTGCAGGATCTGAGAGAGATGGCTGGAGATTAGAAATACCTCCAATTAACTCTGGTCAGAGCCGTCTCCTTTTTTTGCGACTGATGTCTGAGGTACCGGAACCAGTTTCTGATTAGAGAGGAATGCTGCCAACATAGCCTTCATAACTGTGTAAATTGTATTTCCTCTCTCTCTCTCTCCCCTTACCATTGCTATATTTGTTATGGATTCGGGAGGGGAGGGGGGAGTTGGAGAAAAATAGCATGGTTTCTTAACAAGCTTTCGCCCAAAGGAGAGAAGAGGGAATAGAGTGGTTTCTTAGAGGGCTTTGGGCTGTTTTCTCTTCCCTGGGACGGTCGCAGGTCTCTAATCGGTTGAGAATACGGGAGGAGCTTTCAAGTTTGGCCAGAAATAGTGGGCATGTTTAGAGATACCAGTTAGTATTTGTAGATATATTCACCAAAAATATGAAGTGTAAGTGTGTGTGTGTGTGTGCGCGCGCACACGCGTGTACCAGGGGTGGGTTCCTGCCAGTTCTAACCTTTTCTATAGAAGAGGTTCCACAAATCTACAGTGCCATTTAGAACCGGTTCCAGCTCCCTTCCCCCGCCCATCCGCACATCGTCAAGATGAAGAGCGAGAGGAGGAATTCTGGGAGTTGAAGTCCACAAGTCTTAAAGCTGTCAAGTTTGAATACCCCTGGTTTTTCGTTTAAAGGGTTAGGGGTGCAAGGGTCTTCTAATTTGACAGCTTTAAGACTTATAATAATAATAATAAATAATAAATATTTATTTCTTAGCCGCACCCTCTCCCGAAGGACTCGGGGCGGCGTACAATAAAACATATGAAATAAATATATAGACAAGACATACATATTACAAAAACATATACCAAGACATGTACAAGGAGGAGGTCGGCTAATGAATAAAAACAATTAAAATACAATGTTTAAAAACACCTAGATAATTAAATACAATTAAAATACCCAAATAAAAACCCGTCAGGAGCGATATAGTTATATCAAAGTTGAGCCAGGCCAGCTACTTGGAATAGGTGGGTCTTGAGCTTTATACGAAAGGAGCGGAGGTCAGAGGTATTCCTAATATCCGGAGGGAGGTCATTCCACAGGGCTGGGCCCGCCACAGAGAAGGCTCTACTCCTAGGCGCCGCCCCCAGACACTGTCTGGTGGACGGCACCTGGAGGAGGCCCTCTCTGTGCGAGCGGATTGGTCGCAGGGATGTATGGGGCAGAATACGATCCCGCAAGTAACTAGGTCCTAAGCCATGGAGCGCTTTAAAGATTGTTATCAAAACCTTGAAACGCACCTGATAGACCACAGGAAGCCAGTGCAGCTCGCGCAGGAAAGGTGTCACATAGGAGTACCTAGTACTCCCCATAATTACCCGCGCGGCTGCGTTCTGGACCAACTGTAGCCTCCGGGTGCATTTCAAGGGAAACCCCATGTAGAGAGCGTTACAGTAGTCCAAGCGAGACGTCACCAGCGCATGAGTGACTGTGTGTAAGGTGCCCTGGTCCAGTAGGGGGCGCAATTGGCGCACCAGGCGAACCTGGTGGAACGCCCCCCTTGCCACGGCTGTCACATGGTCATCCATGGACAGCCGGGCATCCAGGAGGACGCCCAAATTGCGCGCCCGCTCCACGGGGGCAAGTTGAATGCCCCCGATGGCCAATGATGGAATTAATTGGCTGAACCGGGGAGCCGGTACCCACAGCCACTCCGTCTTGGAGGGGTTGAGTTTGAGTCGGTTGTCATCCATCCAGATCCGTACGGCTTCCACACACCGGGACATCACTTCGATGGCCTCGTTGGGGTGGTTCGGGGTGGAAAAGTACAGCTGAGTATCATCAGCGTACAGCTGGTATCCCACCCCGAAACCACGGATGATCTCACCCAGCGGCTTCATATATGTGTTGAACAGGAGTGGCGAGAGGACCGACCTCTGTGGTACCCCACAAGTAAGGGGGCGTAGGGTCGACCTCTCCTCCCCTGCCAACACACGCTGCGTCCGGCCAGAAAGGTAGGAGCCGAACCACCGCAAAACGGTGCCCCGGATCCCCAACCCCTCCAGCCAGCGCAGCAGGATACCATGGTCGATGGTATCAAAAGCCGCCGAGAGGTCTAATAGGACCAGGATAGAGGAACAACCTCTATCTCTGGCCCTCCAGAGATCATCCACCAACGCGACCAAGGCCGTCTCCGTGCTGTGACCGGGGCGGAAGCCGGACTGGCGCGGGTCTAGATAATCATTTTCCTCCAGATGGCGTGGAAACTGGTAGGCCAACACACTCTCTACAACCTTCGCCAAAAAGGGAAGGTTGGAGACAGGACGATAATTGGCCAGCTCCAAAGGATCCAGGGAAGGCTTCTTGAGCAAGGGTCTCACCACCGCCTCTTTCAAGGCGGCCGGGAGAGACCCCCCGCTCAACGAAGCGTTCACTAGGTCCAGGAGCCAGTCTCGTGTAACCTCCCAGGATGCCAGTACAAGCCAGGAGGGGCACGGGTCCAATAAACATGTGGTGGGTCGCAGTCGTCCACGCATTCTGTCCAAATCCTCGATGGCAACCAAGTCAAACTCCTCCCAGGTCGATTCCTCAAGACTCGCCACGGACGTCTCCATTGGACCACTAACAGGGACCCAATCCTTCCGGATTTGAGCGATTTTATCCTGCAGATATTTCCCAAATTCCTCTGCTCTGCCCTGTAGGGGGGCCTCCCGCGGCCTCTGAAACAAGAGGGAGCGGGACACCCAAAACAGGGCGGCAGGGCGGTTCTCTGCGGATGCAATGAGAGTGGCACAATATTGGCGTTTGGCCACTCTCAATGCCACAAGGTACGTCCTTAAATGGGCTCGTGCCTGTGTTCGATCAAGTTCGGAATGAGAGGATCTCCAACGACTCTCTAGACGTCTCTTGCGGCATTTCATCACCCTCAGCTCCTCGGTAAACCAAGGGGCCAGGGTGGAACGTTGCCGCCGGAGAGGCCGCAAAGGCGCCACCCGGTTCAAGGCCCCGGTAGTCGCATTATTCCACGCGACCACCAGGTCCTCTACCCGGGGGCGGGTCAAGGTTATAGGAGGTGGCCCAAGCTCCGTCTGGAACCTATCTGGTTCCATCAGGCGCCTGGGGCGGAACCATCTGGTGCTTTCTGGTTCCGCCTCCCCGCAGCGGGGGGTAGCACCAGGGAAGTCAAGACGAAGGAGTGAGTGATCTGACCATGACAGGGGAGTGATGGTTAAGTCCCCTCCTCCCAGATCACTCAACCACTGGCCAGAGACAAAAACGAGGTCCAGAGTGTGTCCTCCCTCGTGTGTCGGGCCCTGAATCATTTGAGTCAGGTCCATGGCTGTCATGGAAGCCATGAACTCCCGAACCCCCTCTGATGCTTCTCCCATCGATGGCAGGTTAAAATCCCCCATCACTAAAAGTTTGGGGGTCTCGACCGCCACCGATGCGATCAGCTCGAGGAGTTCAGGCAGGGCCGCTGATGTATAGCGAGGAGCCAGGTATACTATCAGCAGGCCCAACTGTCTCCCAGGGCCCCATTTCACAACAAGGGATTCACATCCGGACGTCTGTGGCACAGTAGACTCCCTCGGCTCTAAGTCCTCCTGAATAATTGCTGCCACCCCACCGCCCCTTCCCTGGGCCCGGGGCTGGTGAAATGCTCGGTAGCCTGGTGGGCACATTTCCACGAGGGGAAGACCTCCCTCGTGGCCCAACCAGGTCTCCGTTATTCCCGCAAGGTCCGGCTCCCCCTCTAAAATTAGATCGTGAATGAGGGGGGCCTTGTTAACAACGGACCTCGCATTGCATAACAACAGCCTCAGGCCCTGGGTCTGTAACTCTTGACCACCTAGAACGCGGGGGTTGGTACAAGCGACCGGGTGTAACCAGCAACCACGGTCTCCCAACCGACTGTAGGTTCTTAATCTGTCCTCGTATCTGCCCCTCCCTGCGACCGTTGGAATTAAAGAGCCCTGTATAGGAATGATATCCTCCCCCTCCTCCTCCCCTCTGCTCCTTCTGCTCGCGACCACACCTAGAGGCCCGGCTTGACACTTCAATGCCAGAGTTCCTGAGCCAACATTTTGGTTGCTAAGCAAGAACGTTGTTAAGTGAGTTTTATCACATTTTACAAGTTGGCCATGCCCATCCAGTCACATGGCTGGCAAGCCACTCCCACCCGGTCACATGGCTGGTAAGCCACTCCCACTCAGTCACATGGCCAGCAAGCCACTCCCACAAAGCAGGCCACACCTACAGAAGAGGTTCTAAAAAAAATTGAAACCCACCACTAGTGTATATACACACACACACACACACACACACAGACACACACGGATATGACAGTGTTCCAATGCTAATCTGCTTGTCTCCTGCACTTGTTTCCTGTGCGACTCCTGCATTGCTCTTGTGTTCCAGAAGCCAACGTCAAAAAAAATGCAGTCTGGATTATAATGGTTTGATAATGGAGTTGTACTCCAGACTATCCAGACTATAACCACCACAGGCCCTGGATGGTTGTTCTTGTCCTTCTCATCTGTGAAGAGAAGGTGGGACTCACTGGCTTGGCCTTGTGTGGGCTGGATCCTTTCTCACTAGTCCTCATGGCTTTCCTTTGCTTTCCAAAATGTTTGCCCAGATGTATGGCTTCATGTTCTCTTCCCCAGTACCCTTCTTTGAGACCAGTGTAAGCCCTCCCCTCCCCTAATTGTACCATTGTTGTTCAGATACAACAATGATCAAAGCAAAGAGGATAGGTTGCTTCTTTGATCCTCTGTAGGGCCAGCAATAAGGAAGGAACAAGTGGGCAGGGAATCTGCCAGGTGTCCTAGCCAGGAAGAAGTGAATCTGTCACAAGAAAGTACTTATCTGAAAGGCTCGAGATGACTTCAGACCAAAACCAGCATTCAAACATAAACGGAGGCTGCATTTGCAATGAACTGTGAGTGGGTAACTTGTTCCTTGGCTTAAGAAGTGGTGGGTGGTGCATACTGGTGAGAAAGTAAATGAGAAAGTGATCTCTTCTTAGTGAGCTAAACATACAAGACATCAGGGTTCCATACTTGGTTTCTTGATGACCCAAATGATGATAAACCTGCAAGAAACAATAAGGAAAGGAAAGGAAAGGAAGGAAAGAAAGAAAGAAAATAAAAGAAGAGATGATAGATAAATAGATGACAGATAATAGATAGAAAGATAGAAAGATAGAAAGAAAGATAGAAAGATAGAAAGTTGATAGCTTGATAGATGGATGATAGATAGCTAGAGAGATAGATAGATAATTAGATGATAGATGATAAATAGATAGATAGATAGATAGATAGATAGATAGATAGATAGATGATAGATAGATAGATAGATAGATAGATAGATAGATAGATAGATAGAATGATAGATGATTAGATGATTAGATGATTAGATGATTAGATAATAGATGATAGATAGCTAGAGAGAGAGAGAAAATATAGATAATGATAGATGATTAGATGATAGATAGATGGATGGAGGGAGGGAGGGAGGGAAGGAGGGAAGGAGGAAAGGAGAGAGAGAGATGGGGGCAGGGAGAGAGAGAGTTGATGTGTCAGGTGGTGTGCTTTATTAAAGATTTGGCTGAAGAAGAACTTAGGTCTACCCCTCTTTGTGCACCAGCTGATAAGTTTTCCATCAGGCGCCAGAGGTTGTATAGATTCCCTTGTGATGTGGCCTAAAGGCCACCAGAATGTAAACTGAACCAGAGGACTGTGGAATGTTATGGTGTTACATTCAAATGAAGGTCTTCTTTAGATTAAACGATAGAAGTGAGCTTGACTTTCCACTTCACTGAAGCTGATGGAAAATGTTTGAGGAAATTAAGAATGAGCCTAATGAATACCAGACTGGGTTCTAAAGTGGTTTATTTTAACCTGTCTGCATGAAAAATGAAGTTCAGTTTAGTTAAAGCTTCATAGTTGGAGTCTAAAGAGGAGAGAATACAGAGGATCAAGATGGAATGGTAGTTTTTCTATCTTGTGGTAAATAGAGAAGAAAAAATAATCTCACATCCCCAGAAAATACAATTAATATTGCATTCTGATCCCGGCAAAGGGAAGTTAGGTGAATTTCACTAAGCAAGAGAGCAAGTGAGCAAGCAAGCAAGCAAATAGCAATTAAATTTGAAACAAATGGCTCAAGCAATTAAACTAGAAAAATATTATATTGCTTCCCACACCACCCCCATGCAGATTTTGCTTTTATAATCTTGCATTTGAAACATATTTAAATTGGGGATAGAGCCATTCTGATAGATACATGATTAGATAAATCATATTTGGGTTGCAAAATTCTAGATGACCATTGGATGGCAGCAAACAGCAACCGAACTCTTGTCTTTTGCTGCCATTTAGTGGCCATCTGAAGTTTTGCAGTCCATATATAAGGTAAAGATAAAGATTCCCCTCACATATATGTGCTAGTTGTTCCCGACCTTAGGGAGCGGTGCACATCTCTGTTTCAAAGCTGAAGAGCCAGCGCTGTCCGAAGAGTGATCATGTGACCGATATGACTAAGTGCCAAGGGCATACAGAACACTGTTACCTTCCCACCAAAGGTGGTCCCTATTTTTCTCCTTGCATTTTTTACATCTTTCTAACTGCTAGGTTGGCAGAAGCTGGGATAAGTAATGGGAGCTCACTCTGTTACGCGGCGCTAGGGATTCGAACCGCTGAACTGCCGACCTTCTGATCAACAAGATCAGCATCTTAGCCAATGAGCCACTGTGTCCCTAGTCCATATGTAGAAGGTCCTAATAAGAATTTGGTTTTGTGCCCTTACGTCCAGTAGGAGAGTGTGGATTGAGCTAATACTATTGTGCTGACAAAAGGATTGACCTGTCTTTTCTCAGCTATTCCACTTCAAACACAAATTATGTTAAGATTGTACGGATGTCTTTATGCTTCAATATAATATATAGATAGAGACCCTGGAGTTATCCATCTAGTTCACCAGATCTCTGTTAGCATTTCAATTCAGCAAAATATACCATATTTGGCAGTATGTGCTGCCAAAACCAGATCATTTCTAGATGGCAGTCAGGGTTTTCTCTACCTGCAAGACATTTATATAGCAAAGGGGTGACTCCCTTTCAATCCAAATGATCCCCCTTCAGATTTGAAAAAAGACATTTATTTGGGAAGTGTTCGATGAAATGCAAAGTTTGACCTTTGCTTTATTTCCCCCAATAAGCACCACTTTTACTTTATTATTTTATTTCACATGCAATAGTTTAGATGGCTTTAATCAGCGTGCAATCCATCAGCCTCTTTGGGTGGAGAATGTACTCAATGACTCGTCCGTGTTGGAAGGATGCACAAAGTTACCCTAACACAAAGGTCGGCTGCTTTGCTGTTCTCTAGAAGTGGGTTGGGTCAGGTGGCTTTGAAAAAGCAAGAGCTAACTTATACCAGGCTGTTGCCAACAACAATTTTTGTCTCTGTGGAAAACCCACAGTCTAGGCAAAATATTGCTGGCTCGGGGCCAGTAGCTGGAACAACAGCATGTATTGGTAGTGCTGCTTTCCAACCGGAAGAGAATCAGCCATCCAGAACGTGGCCTTTTGACACTTTCACACCCAACGAAGGAGGAAGAAGTAGAGATTGCCCCAGCTTGCTTGCTCATACCATTCAGATGATATTTCTATCATCATTCCTAGGTATGTGACACATGTTTTCTAGGTTGTGGTGACGGCTCACCTGCCCAGAGCTGTTACATGCTGAATTCCCCAAAGTTTAACAAAGGTGAGCTTTGCTGTGTGCACTTTGCAAATTGGATCTCTTGCTACGAACAAGAATTGGTTTGAAACTCTATATGTATATCTGATAGCCAGCTACTGAAAAAAGTATGCTCCTGTTGTAAGAACTGCATTGGCTAGTGGTGTACGTTTCCATGTGCAATTCAAGGTGCTGGTCATCACCTATGAAGTCCCATGTGGCTGAGGCCTGAATATATAAGAGGCCATTTTTTGCAGAACTAAGTTGTGCTAACTGTATAATATTTTCCCAACCAGGTGCCAGATATGTTAGACCCGTGGCCATGCTAATTTGGGAGAATGCCTAACTCATCCAGAGAAGGCCAACCCGATAATGGCAATCATCTACATCTAATGTTGCAAAAGAAAATGGATGTAGATTATTTCATTGTCTTTCTTCACTTTTCATATAGATTGTGTTGTTTAACTTAAATCATAGTAGCCAGTTACATGCTATCTCTTGCATTTGACTCTAGGACACTGAGTCTGCTTTGAGGGAAGATTTTGGTTGTGCAATTCTCTTGCTTAATTTGTGGAATGCTGCTTTATCATTCCCCAATTATGCCTCTCACATGTTTTCCCCCCACTCTCATCTTTTTTATCCAAAAAAGGAGATAGATGAGGTCTTGATTAGTAAGGCTGGAAGCTTACTAATGGAAGGCATGCTTTTGAAGCCTTCTATTTCAGAAAACTCTTTTTGATTGGAACTTGCTTTTCAAAGGATTCCTCCACATCTGCAACATAAGGGGGATTTTTGGCGTCATTAATAAATCAAGGCAGAGCACTAGCTAAAACTCTTGATCCTTGCCATCAACCTAAAATGGCAGTAAATTCATCTGACCATATGCCCAGTGCAAATGCATTCTCTTCCTCACAACCAGAATCAGAATAGAGCTGGAGGTCTTCTAGTCCAGCCCCTTGCTCAAGCAGGAGATCCTCTATCATTTCAGACAAGTGACTGTCCCAACCCCCAAGAAAGGTTGTTTGCAATTATTGCTCTCTAGGAAGAACATCAGGCTCCCTTGGAATATGGTTTGAAAACCACTAGTTCAAGAGTGTCAAACTTGCGATGACTTATTGTCATCATGTGAAGTATTGCAACTTTTTCCACCTTCGTTAAAACAGGAGTGTGCCATACGTTCGCCAACATAGCCATAAATCATGCCAGAATATGGGTGTGTTATTAAAAGTTTTGGTGTATTGTTAATAGTTAAATCACAACAAGATTATACTCCTGAGCAACTTTTACCTGAATTTGGAGAAAAATCTTCAGATAAGGAAAGGGAATGACTCTAGAATGCATATTGCTCTCATATTTAATTAATTTATAATAGGAAACTGTTATTAAACTGCCAGGATTGGAACAGAGACAAGTCAAATCAAACCTGGAGGTCAATGCACTAATAATTGCAAATATAGAGAAAAAAGTCACAATCAAAGTAGAGAAAATATAATATTCATTATGAAAATAAAAATGGCAAGTGAAATATCTATGTCCATGTTAATGTTAATTCTAAGGAAGAAGGCAATGCCAAATTTGGACAAGATAACAAAGATAAGAGCAGTTCAGCAACAACAAAGAATACAGCAATTAAAACAATGGTATTTCCTTACTAACCCCAATAATGGAATCTGGACACTGAGAAAAAAAACAAGAGAAATAAGATAGAGAGCATTAAATTATGTCTCCCTGTTACTAAATGTACTATGAACTGTAGCAAGAACCAACAAATCAATGCTAGGCTCAATAAATTCTGACCTTAGGCAATAATTTTTTTTCTAACAATTTTATTAAAAAATATAATATGCGAGTAAAGCTCGCATATTATAAGAGTAAGGTTCTACATTTAGGCAACAAAACGAAATGCACAGGTACAGTATAGGTGGTACCTTGCTTAACAGTAGTAACTGTGAAAGGGATCTTGGAGTCCTAGTGGACAACCATGTAAATATGAGCCAGCAGTGTGCAGCAGCTGCCAAAAAAGCCAACACAGTTCTAGGCTGCATAAACAGAGAGATAGAATCAAGATCAGGTGAAGTGTTAATACCACTTTATAATGTCTTGGTAAGGCCACACTTGGAATACTGCATTCAGTTTTGGTCACCACGATGTAGAAAAGATGTGGAGACTCTAGAAAGAGTGCAGAGAAGAGCAACAAAGATGATTAGGGGACTGGAGACTAAAACATATGAAGAATGGTTGCAGGAACTGGGTTTGTCTAGTTTAATAGAAAGAAGGACTAGGGGAGACATGATAGCAGTGTTCCAATATCTCAGGGGTTGCCACAAAGAAGAGGGAGTCAAACTATTTTCCAAGGCATCTGAGGGTAGAACAAGAAGCAATGGGTGGAAACTAATCAAGGAGAGAAGCAACTTAGAACTGAGGAGAAATTTCCTGACAGTTAGAACAATTAATCAGTGGAACAGCTTGCCTCCAGAAATTGTGAATGCCCCAACACTGGAAGTCTTTAAGAAGATGTTGGATAGCCATTTGTCTGAAACGGTATAGGATTTCCTGCCTAGGCAGGGGTTTGGACTAGAACACCTCCAAGGTCCCTTCCAACTCTGCTATTGTATTGTAAAGCTAAAAAATAAAGAAATTCATTAAAAAAAGAATAAAAGGGCAAAAAAGATAAAAGAAAAGATTAATTAACATTAAGAACTTATCACAATTTCTTAAAGTAAAACCAAACCCCCCACCCCATTCGTTATGTCATCCCAATTAGACAATGATCATTTTGAGAGATAGAGTGGGTTTTCACTAGAAAAAAATATAACTGTGCTCGGCCAGGACATGAGAAATTAAAAAAAGGAGATTAAGTGGGTAGATGTGATCAAAGAAATTGATCTAATATCTCGAAAGTGCAAAGCGCTGTTATTGTAACCAGCTCAATATGCCAAGCATTTTTCCCTATAGTCACCAGTGCTCAAACCTGATTCAGTGGTACCTACATTAATTAATTCATGAAATAAAGACAGATGCTAAAACATATGTCAGCTTTCACACTTGTCAATTTCTTCACAATTATAACACTGTGTGGAACTGCAGAACTAGTTTATGTAACCAACACAGAATAAATAACTTTGCTACTCATCTGCATACCAGAGTAACACTTGTACCTAAAAACCATACCAGAATAACAATGACTCAGAAATTAAAAGGTTCCATTACTCTAATATAAGCAATATTTTTTTCTGTAAGATCAGTGGTGAAATTCATTTTTTTTACTCCCAGTTCTATGGGCGTGACTTGGTGGGCGTGGCGTGGCTTGGTGGGCGTGGCTTGATGGGCATGGCAGGGGAAGGATTTTGCAAAATCTCCATTCCCACCCCACTCTGGGGCCAGCCAGAGATGGCATTTGCAGGTCCTCCGAACTACTCAAAATTTCCGTTACCGGTTCTCCAGAACCTGTCAGAACCTGCTGGATTTCACCCCTGTGTAAGATTCCTTAGATGCAATTTCTGAACAAAGCCTCCATTCTGCTTATATAGTTAGTCCCCAACTTATGACCACAAATTAATTTCCATTGCTATGTGAGGCAGTTGCTAAATGAGATGCAATTATGACTTTTTTTTGCTACAGTTGTTAAGTGAATCACTACAGTTGTTAAGTGAATTGCATGATTGCTAAGCAGTTTCCCTTATTGTTTTGTTTGTTGGAAGCCAGCTGGGCAGGAGGCAAATGGTAATCAGATGACCCAGGGATGCTGCAACCGTCATAAATACATGCTGCTTACCAAGCATTTGAATTCTGATCATGTAATCCTTGGGATGCTGTGATGGTGATATGTGCAAGGATTGGCTGTAAGCCATTTTTTTCAGTGCCGTAACTTCAAATGGTCACTTAAAGCAGTGGTAGTCAACCTGGTCCCTACCGCCCACTAGTGGGCGTCCCAGCTTTCATGGTGGGCGGTAGGGGTTTGCTGCAACTCTGCTTTATAAAGTTTATAAAGTAAAGTTGCTTCCCTATTTTATAAATCACCATTACTGTGGAACTGGTGGGCGGTTAGAAAATTTTACTGCTAACAGAGATACAAATGTGGGCGGTAGGTAGAAAAAGGTTGACTACCCCTGACTTAAAGGAATAGTGGTAACTTAAGGGCTACCTGTATAATAGCGAAATAAAGTTATCCCAAAACGTATGACTTTGATTTCTTTGGGATCATTATTCTGAGGTTAGTTTCCTACTCAGATGTAGCATTTACCAGTTTTAAAAGTACTATCAAAATAGTCAGCAGACTTTTGGAACCTGAATCCAATGTATCTCTTCTGGGAAAAAAAAATTATAAAACTATAACTAATTGAACTCTTCCCTTCAGTCTTAATATTATCATTTTTTAAAAAAGTGATATATAATCTTAGTGCTGTTGCTATTGCTACCTTTGTCCTGGCCGGTCCTGTTCTGAGGTTGACAGACTAGATGACTAGATGTGCAGGAACCGGGATTCCTATTTGCTTTGCCTTATTGGGCTGTCTCTTTGCATTTGGTTGGGATCAGAGGAGAAACTGGGAGGATTATACAAACATTTCCTGATCCTGGAAAGGAAATGGATATTAAATAGTGCCTTTGGGAGGCCAATGGGAGCCGAAGGACAGATTTGTGTTCACTTTGGCAAACCTTTTGCCTCCCTGCAACAGAAGGGCCTTGTGTGCTACGCGCAGGGCTGGACAGAAGGGAGGAGACATCTGGCATTACTGGAGTCAAAGAAATGGCTATTCTCTGGCTGAGAACCCTAGAGTAGAGGTGCAAGGAAAAATAAACATTCCACGGAGAACAGTTTTCCATCATATGTGAGATCTATGCATAGGGGCTGTATTTTCTTTGGAAGGTTAGCTATATAAACACGGTGGCTCTAAGGGGAAGCTTCTGCTAGGTGAAAGGACTCAAAGGGGGGACACATGAATTAATCCAGAATAATAGGACAAGACCCTACATACACACAAAAACAGGATTGATGGAAAGTTTTAAAGGTTTCTGGACTACAAGGATCCCACTCTCTCCCCCTGCCTCCTGCCTCCAACTTTGAAACCTAGTGTGTTATTCTTGGCATTTTTCTCAGTTTAAACCCACTCTTTTCAAACCACCATGGGTCAGCCTCCAACTTGGGAGCAATGTTTGGACTCTGTTTCTAAAGCTTGCTGGAGCTTCATTTGGTCTATCATACTTTTAATATCTTGGCCATTAAGACTGGGTTTATTTTTCAGGTTCCATAATTAGTAAATTCCCAAGCTAAAAACAATTGTCTTGGTCTGTTCTCCATCGGCCATGGACTTTGGGGTTGCTTAATCTGAGTCGAGGCCAATCCAAGACATCACGTGTTGAAGCAAAGCAACAACTTCTATCCCTTACTCAACCAAATCAAGGTATACAGTATTCAAAGAGAGCCAAATGATTTTGGAACAGGGGACACAACATCCTATAAGAACCCCTTTCCATTCTTCATTGTAAATATGCAACAATAACAGAGTAAACAAGTCCACAACTTGCTGAGGTCTCATAACACTGAAAGTCTGATGCCTGAGGCAGTCATCTCACTCTGTCTTATGAGAGGCCAGCCTTGATACAAGTCAGAAGTTCTCTTGTGAGATGTTCCTGCTTTGAAGATTAAGGCCCTATAAAATATGAATCTCTGTGTAGGTTGCAGTGGACTCAAGAGAAATGTATGCACTTCGTTGTACTCTAATGCACACTGAACGCACCAAATGTCACATTGACTTTGAGTCATGACCTAGAAACACTGCATATTTATATTTGATCAGGTAAATATAAATAAGGACATCTGACATGCTATCTATTCACCTATTTCTTGATCTATAAAAGAACAGGTTGGTTCCTTTTATAGCATGCTAAAAAAATCCCAAAACAAAAGCCATCTTTACAAGCAAGTTAAGCATAGGAAGAAATATTGGAGTAGGAATCATACTCTAATACAGAAGATTCTCAAAGAGAATATAAAGATAAAACCAGAAACTTTTTTTTCTTGGATTTAATGGAAAAAGGCGGGGGGGAAATTGGAACTTTGATATTATGCATTTGAAAAAAAATTAATTGATTTTCTATTAATTATATTTCTTAATGCTTAATAAACATCAAGTTTTCTGGGTATTTGGTTTGCTTAGCAATATAGATTACATTCTTAATCTCCACCACTTTTTTCTAATCACTGATATAATAGATTCCATGTTTGATAGCGTCTTCTTTCTGTTTAATTTTCAATGTCAGTCTATCCATTTCTGCACAGCCTAGCATCTTCTTAATTATCTCTTCGTCTCACGGTGTTTCTTCATTTTTCCAATATTGTGTGAATATAATCCTCATATATCTTGACAGCAGTAAGATTACTTAATGCCCAAAAATGGAAGGGTGCTTTAATCCCTACACTGGATTGCTGGAGTTAGCAGAGGTGACTAAATTAACTGCTTTAAATGAAAGAGGGGAAAAAAACCACGTGCTTTTGTTTCTAGTTGGAAACTGCTTCTGGACTTTGTGTTTGAGGTGGGAAAAATGAAACTTTGATTTTGAGTTTTACTGATTCGATAGATTTATTGTTATAGAAATGGCTAGTTTATACTATTAAGTAAAAGTTAATGTTATTTCTTATTCTACTGCACCAAAGAGAATCAGAAATCATTGCCTTTTTTTCTTTTTCCCTTCTTCTCAATACTTTCTCTTCCCTTTTCCCTCTTCTACTTTTTCTATTATATGCTTTTGTATTGTTATATTTTACATTATAAACTAATAAAACGGAGAGGGAAAAACCAAGCAAGTTAAGCATAGAAAAGTTAAAATAACTATACATTTCCCAATACTGTATTAAATTCACCTTTGCATTAGAATCTCCATCTCCTGATCATCAGGAGACTCCAGTTTAAACAACAACAACAACACTTCATCTTGAACATACACAGATTAGGGTAGAGTGAAAATAACTATCATACACACTTATAATGCTATGAAGTTCACAAGAGACAGTTTGCTATGATTAAGGCATCTGGCTAGAAACCAGGAGACTGAATTCTAGATCCACATTAGCAGTGGTGGCTTTCAAATTTTTTTAGAACCTATTCTGTGGGTGTGGCCTATTTTATGGGTGTGGCTTGGCAGTTATGTGACCGGGTGGGTATGGCCAACTTGACATCACTCATGCACACTCAGTCACATGACCCCCCCCCCCCCCAAGCCATGTGGCAAAATTTTGGGGGACTCCTATGAAGTGGGGGCGGGGAAAACCTACCAAAAATAGACAACTGGAGGATTAAGGGCCAAAATTAGGGAGATCGGAGAAGGCAGGACAGAAGGGAATCCAGTAGAAAGCTATCGCACGCTGGAGAAAGAACCTTGGGAGATCGGAGGACAGAGGGGAACCCAGGAGAAAACTCCTGAGCTTGCCGCTGTTGTCTGGTGGATTGTGCCGCTGGACCTCTCCATGCTTCTTAGTTCACCACCTCCACTACCAGGTATTGGACTTGACACCGAATTGGGCTAGGATAGTGCGGACAGGCAGGCGGGCAGGGGGGGCGAGCGAGCAACAGGGCTGGGGCAGGCGTTCCGGAAGTTACTTCCAGGTCCACCGGTCGAACCTCCTCTCACCGGATTGGTAACTTTCACCATCCGGTTCTCCTGAGCCGGTGCGAACCGGTAGAAACCCACCACTGCACCTCAGGCCTAAAATCAGCTAGATGACCTTGAGTCAGTCACTCTCCCTTAGCTCTAGGAAGCAGGCAGTGGCAATCCACTTCCAAAATCTTGCCCAGCAAACTGCAGAAACTTGTTCCAGAAGTCACCCAGAGTCAAGAGTGACTGGAAGGTGTGCATGTGTACACACATCTGGGCATGCACAACACCCACAGAGACACCAGAATTCGCAGTGAAACCACTTGGCACTTGTCTTTTCTGTCTATTAACTATAAACTATTAGCTGGTCCATGTTTGCTCATTAGGAAGCAATCTTATCCTAGTCTTCTAGCACCAGCATCCTTGGGGGAGAGGAGGGGAGGGGAGGGGAAAAAGCAGTGCAATAAAAGCTCCACTCTGTCACCATATCCTCCCCCCACCGCCACCCCCACCCAATGGTGGTATTCAGTCGGTTTGGACCAGTTCAGATGAACTGGTAGTGGGGACCTGGGCTATGCCATCCTATTTAACCATATTTTCTAAGCCGTGTGCATGCACGGAAGCCACTGAGCAAGTGAAGCGAGCATGTGCACATGCATGCTCACAGTTTCGGTGTGTTGTGAACTGGTGGTAAAATTGTGTGAAACCCACCTCTGCCCCCAACCTCCCCAAATGGAATGTAGCAGATTGATAGATTTTCCTAGGGATTCTGCATCCACCATCCTTGCAAACCTCTGTGGCTTTCCAAACACATAATGTGCCATTATGCTTTTGTGCTTGTTTTCCTAATCATCGAGCATATAGCTATGATAGGATCCCAGGATCTTGAATGGGTGGGTGGGAGAAAGCCAGCCTGAGATCTCTTTTGAAAAAAGAAGAGATCTCTTTCCAGTACAGGCAGCAATATATTCCCAGTTCTGAAGTGACTTTTCTGCTTTGCCATATCATCTCTCTGGCCTGGTGTGATGTTATGTCAAAAAGATGCACAACCGTAAAGCCCTTTATGATGCCATGTATCATCATAGAAGTTATCAGTTACGAGTACCAGGATTCTGCCTGCAGCTGGAAAACCTCTACGGTAAAAGCACATTTCAGGGAAACTGTCATCAGAATAAAATGGCACAGCATAAAAAAGAGGTGCAGAGACAGGAGAGACACACAGACCTAGTTCATTTAGCGCACAAAGTTATCATGTGGTTTGTTTGATTTGGGCTAATTATATTATTGTGTGAATGTAAACAGCTGTGGTTCCTTTAATAAGCCACAGTAAAGCAAACTATGTGGTATATGAAGCTTGCCTTAAAGTGAAGATGTGTTATAAACTGGTTTCTTAAAGAGAAGGTTCTGTTTAATGTAACGTCTGCCCAGTTCCTTCTGGTTGCAAGTACTACTGGAAATAGAGCTTGTGGTATATTCTTTCATTGGGCAAGTTTGGACTCAAGCTTACTTTTCCCTCACACCTGCCTGAAAGACAATCAAATGGAAGGCTTCATGCCTTGATGGAAAGTAGGGGAGCAGTGAATGAGGGAGCAAATGCATACTGTAATCATCTGCAGCATTTGTGGTTTGGTGTGGAAGCCATTTGCTAAAACTCAGACTGGGAAAAAATAAAACTGGCTAAGAAGCCGGAAAACTTGGCAAGTCCATGTTGGGATGGGCAAGTTCCAGGAACACACTTTTTTTTTAATCAGGCGGGTGGCATGGTTGTTTGAGTATATAAACTAGAATAAATAGAATTTTTATCTCTTGCTGGGAAACGCATTGCATGCAAAAATGCAAAAATGCATAATAGAGAAGTTTTAATGTTACTCCAATGTAGGGCCATAAAGCAGAATTGGACCCCTGCTGTTCCAGAAGTGTGCCTGACTATGTTTTCCTCTGAGTAAAATCACAGGAATTTCATCCAGGCTTGTGCAACATTCACATCTACTCCAGTTACTATTCCTGTTGTTTCTCTGCTAACTCCTTCCCAGACCTTCTTACTGGCTGGCTTGTGTGAGTTCTGCGGTCTGAAGCATACAGACCACAGCTGGAATAGAAGAGAATGACGAATCGGCAGCCAGCACAATTCCAGTAAAGAGCTTCAGGAAATGGAAATAGAAGGAACTGACATCCATCCCAATTGTCCCCAGACATTTACAGATGTTTACAATATTGATAGTCTACGTATGGGAAAGACACCCTATTTCAGGAGCCTGGGAAGTAATTGAGTCATATTCTATTTCCACTTAACACCTATACCTTCTTTATGTTGAAACCTTTGCTGAATTCTCTTATTTTCCTTATAATTTCTACAGTTTAGGTTGTCATGGTTCGTTCAGTGGCAGCTTGTGAAGGATGAGAATATTTAGCCATCTTTAAGTGATAGATTTCCTGATATAGTTGCAGTGCTCATTATGGTTACTAGTTTCTATTTCATTAATTAACTAATTAATTTGGCTGGGCATCTCAGAGGCATGGCTCTGGGCATCATGCAATATAAAATCATTGAAATTTCTGCAGCGTTATTAAAATCTACATAATCCCCTCACCAGGTAACCTCCAGATGTTTATGGAATAATGCTAGTTGGACATATTGAAGGTTGTAGTTCCAATACATCTGGAAGGCATCATATTACTGAAAGCTGGATTAATATACTATATATAAAACTGGCCACGTTGTGGAAGCTAAGGAGACATTTCATTGCCGTAAGTAGCAGAAACAGCATTTTCTTCCATTCCTGCTCTTCAGCTACAAGAAGGAAAGTTCTGTTTTAGGTGATAGAAAGAAAAGAAAAACAAACTTCTAGGGATGCAGCATGGATGTGACCTCTTTTCATTCCCTCTTGGTGTGAGTGCCCCAACATATGTGGAATGAAGACAATAACGCTCCACTAAGCAGTTATTTTAAGATATTCTCTCAAATGCCGTGTATTTCAAAACTTTATACACCCATACTTTTGTTATTTGAAGGATTATTTTGTGCAGAAGGTTCTTCCTTGGCAGACATATATAAATACAAAGAAATAAAAGAAGGCATATATTGAAAGACAATGATATGAGAGATTTCTTGGAGGTGGGGGGGGGGAATGGGGTTGTATCAATTTTCACCAGCACCTGTTTTCAGTGCAGATGGTAGGCTTTTAAATCAAGTAAGTTTTCCTAAAGGCTACTAAGAAGCAAGCAAGAGCATCTCATTGTTTAGAAAGAATGGGTAGAATGTCAGGAAGAGTTGACTTCAGACTTAAGCTTCACTTAGAATCAGTTGGAGGAAGATACAGTAGAATCTCTCTCTCCCCCCCCCTCTCTCTCTCTCACACACACACACACATTTTGGGATTTGTTGATCCAGTTAGGATAGAAGGCATAGGAAGCCCCAGAAAGGTATTTTGATGGCAGTAGTCTAGTTAGCAATGATCATATATAATATTGGACTTAATTAAATGAAGGCATTAGTTCTTATATAACCAAGTATTATTAAGTTATTTGAATTCCATTATACCTATTCTTTGTCTGTAAATCTTGCCTCTGATCCAGCCAGTTTTCCCCAATCTTGCCCAGGGGGCCTCTTTAAACTGCGCCAGAAACAAAAATACTTGTTCTGCCAGCAACACAAAATATGCTGCATTTTGAAAACATTGATAGTTGTTTCTGCTCCGTTTTTCAGACTACCCCCCCACTATGCAAATTAGTAGCCTTGCTGTGCTGATTTACAGGTAGTGAACTTCAAAAGAGACTCCTTTTAGCCTCTGAACACTTTGGACAGCTGTTGGTGCAAATGCAAACAGGTATTTTTTTAGCTGGATGATCCATGGTTTTTCCTATGTACTTCAGTAGATCTTGAACATGATTCTGTGACAGGGGTGAAATCTATTTACCTTCGCTATCGGTTTGCAAATGTGAGTGCATGTGCAGGACCTTCCGTGCATGCGGGTGGGTGGGCGGAGCCTGCTATTGAGCATGCCTGCTTTCTAAAAATTGCGTGTCACCGCTGATCATCAAAAATACTGGTTTGCCCGAAATGGGAGCATTTTTTTCAGGTGAACCAGTCCGAACTGGTAGCATTTCACCCCTGTTCTATGCTCTTCCAGATTTTTTAAAGTAACATCAAGGGAGAACAAGATCCAGGAGAAAAAAAGCCATGTTTATTTCCAGTTCAGTTTTATCAGAACGTTTAATGCTGGCATGGAAACCAATGACCTTAATCTGAGTTAAACCTTGACTGCTACAATTTGGGTAACCTGTAAGTATCAATTATGTTATGATTACCTCTAGTGTTATTCTTTAAACATGATTTGTTATGATTGAATAGCCTTATAAGTAACGCTTTTCTTACATATTGGTGGTGCTTATTTCATACTTGGTCTGGTGCAGCATGTTTTGCTTACTCTTCCATATAGGTTTTCTCTCTGTTTTCAGAAAAAAAGGACAAATCAAGGATATGATGCTGGCAGATGGATGGATGTGATGACAGCAAGGTCAACATTAAGGAGAAGTTGAAGAGATGGCCAGCCTAGGGATTTTCCTTCCCAGATAAGCTGCTTTAGAGAGAGATGCAGTGGATTCCCCAGTGGTGAAATTCAATTTTTTTTTACGACCTGTTCTGTGGATGTGGCTTTGTGGGTGTGGCAGGGGAAGGATACTGCAAAATCTCCATTCCCTCCCCACTCTGGGGCCAGTCAGAGGTGATATTTGCTGGTTCTCTGTACTACTCAAAATTTCCGCTACCGGTTCTCCAGAACCTGTCAGAAGATGCTGGATTTCACCCCTGGGATTTCCCATCTCATTTTTTGGAATAGTCTTTGTCAAAGGTGGCTGTCAGGAATAAGATCAGAGCTGGGAATGAGCAGTCAAACCATGAAGTAAGCTTTGGGAAAGAGGTAGGAACAAAAAGAGCTGGTTGCTTCAGCAACAGGACAAACAGGATGTCATTTCTCCCCAGGCAGAGGTGAGGCCAGTCCAGAGTTTGGGAAGTGAAAATACTTTACTGCTTGAGAAAAGGGAAAAAACCCTTCAACTACAGGAGGTTGCCCATAAACATTTCAGCTTCTCATGAAAGCTTCCCAGATGGAATGGGAGCGGTACATGTGTGCACTGTTGCCCCAGCTTCATAATGTGGCAGCCTCCACAAGAGCCAGCAGAAGGATGTCCCTCTTGGTGGGCTGGGGGAGACATCCATAGAGGGCTTTGCAGTGCTGAATGGGAAGTAATTCCACGACGTGTTTTCAGGAAGCAGGATTTGACTAGTTTTTGACCGCTGTTTGCAGGGCTGAAGAAAGCAAGAGTAGAATGCATATTTTTAGGTAGGGACTTTGTAGAAAAAAACTGCAAAAAAAAAAAACTTGTTCTAACCCTTCTTTCGAATCACATTATGTGGAGAAGGGCATGTCTCTGTAATTGTCTGCATGAACGTGCAATTCTGAAACATTTTGTTGCATATTTTCTTCGTCCACTTCCATTTCTACCACTAATTGCCAAGACCGCTCAGAAGGTTTTTGTCATTGCTCTGTTACTTCAACGCAGCCCCCCCCCTTTTTTTTCCTGGTTCAGCTAATAACATAGTGCTTGATTTGACTCTGGATGAATCACTTAAGGCTGCCTCTGTGGTTCATTTTCTCTCAGTTAAACATTTGGTTTAATTATGGTAGGAGAGATATTAAACACATGGAAGCCAATTCTTGAGCACTGCTTAATTATAAGCTGCTTGATTGTTTCACTTAACTGATGTTTTTGTGTTAGAAACTATGAGTAGGCAGGAGAGGCTGACCACTTCCTGAGCTGCTCCTTCTGCCCCTTCGGTTGCTTCATAATTGTACATAAATTGAAGAATCTAATTCATCATAAATCTGACAGCCTTGGAATCTTCACCACAGTAATCCCATGCCGATTTTTCTTTATTTCAATACAATACAATACAATAGTAGAGTTGGAAGGGACCTTGGAGGTCTTCTAGTCCAACCCCCTGCCTAGGCAGGAAACCCTATACCATTTCAGACAAATAGCTATCCAACATCTTCTTAAAGACTTCCAGTGTTGGGGCATTCACAACTTCTGGAGGCAAGCTGTTCCACTGATTAATTGTTCTCACTGTCAGGAAATTTCTCCTCAGTTCTAAGTTGCTTCTCTCCTTGATTAGTTTCCACCCATTGCTTCTTGTTCTACCCTCAGGTGCTTTGGAGAATAGTTTGACTCCCTCTTCTTTGTGGCAACCTCTGAGATATTGGAATAATGCTATCATGTCTCCCCTAGTCCTTCTTTCTCTTAAGCTAAACATACCCAGTTCCTGCAACCGTTCTTCATATGTTTTAGTCTCCAGTCCCCTAATCATCTTTGTTGCTCTTCTCTGCACTCTTTCTAGAGTCTCCACATCTTTTTTACATCGTGGCGACCAGAACTGAATGCAGTATTCCAAGTGTGGCCTTACCAAGCCATTATAAAGTGGTATTAACACTTCACGTGATCTTGATTCTATCCCTCTGTTGATGCAGCCTAGAACTGTGTTGGCTTTTTTGGCAGCTGCTGCACACTGCTGGCTCATATTTAAATGGTTGTCCACTAGGACTCCAAGATCCCTTTCACAGTTACTACTACTGAGTAAGGTATCACCTATACTGTACCTGTGCATTCCGTTTTTGTTGCCTAAATGTAGAACCTTACTCTTTTCACCATTGAATTTCATTTTATTAGATAGTGCCCAATGTTCAAGTTTGTCAAGATCCTTCTGTATCTTAAGCCTATCTTCTGGAGTGTTGGCTATTCCTGCCAGCTTGGTATCATCTGCAAATTTGATGAGTTCCCCATTTATTCCCTCATCCAAATCATTGATGAAGATGTTGAAGAGTACTGGGTATTTCAAACTTTAATGGGTAGTCTTAGATTTCAGAGCATCTTGCTTCTCCAAGTACTCTATTAAGGAGTGTGATGGTATGTGGGAAAGACCCTGGGAGATGGACCAAAAGATGCTGCCAAGAAAATGATCTGATAAGAGGCAGCATAGCCTGTGACTGGATAATGGATGGAATAAGAGGTTCAGAAGAGACTCTGTTTAGTTTCTCCAGCAGTAGCAATAGCACTTAGACATATATTGCTTCACAGTGCTTTTACAGCCCTCTCTAAGTGGGTTACAGGGTCAGCCTATTGCCCCCAACCATCTAGATCCTCCTTTTACCCATCTCAGAAGGATGGAAGGCTGAGTCAACCTTGAGCTTGGTGAGATTCAAACTGCCAAATTGCAGGCAGCCGGCAGTCAGCAGAAGTACCCTGCACTACTGCACTCTAACCACTGCCCCACCTCTGCTCTCTGCAGTACTGGATGTGCTTTCAGACTTGCAAGATTCTGTCAATGTATCTTTATAATAAAGTAGAATTAGCTCATTTGGTTGTGATTCTTATTTGCTTTACACTGTGAATCTGACAAGGAGTTTCCTAATCCTGACAAAACACTCTTACCATGCTCCATCCAAACACCCTAAAAATAAATATTTCTTCACAGTCCTAAAGTTATCATACAGCCATTCAAGACTAACATATACATTTACTACATAATTTAATGACTTTTGAAATTTGTTTTTGAGATTTGATTGTTTACTCCCAAATGCTAAAAATTTAAGCAAGTAGATTTTCCTTTGTACGGTATAATTTCAAGATTGTAAAGTTGGACAGTCTGTGCCCCCAAGTCCTAATAATAATTTTCACTACGAAGAAGGGGAAATGATAAAGTAGGTAGTAATCTACTGATGGCATTTAATTATTTTAATTAAATGTTGTTTAATATGCACTCCATAAGCAATTCCACCAACAGACACATTGACCTACAACCAGCCTATGAACCCCTCATGATCCAAATCAACCATACAGCCAACCAGAAAGAGCACCGACTCTCAACCAACCCACACAACTCCCCCACCAGTTCACCTGGTTCCCACGCCACTTGGAGGAGTTCCCATGCCACTTGGAGGAGATTGATTATCTGGACCCGCGCCAGTCCGGTTTCCGGCCGGGCCATAGCACGGAGACGGCTTTGGTCGCATTGGTAGATGATCTCTGGAGGGCCAGAGATGGGGGTTGTTCCTCCATCTTGGTCCTATTAGACCTCTCGGCGGCTTTTGATACCATCGACCATGGTATCCTGTTGCATCGACTGGAGGGGCTGGGGGTGAGGGGCACTGTTCTGCGGTGGTTCTCCTCCTACCTCTCTGGCCGAGCGCAATTTGTGTTGGCAGGGGGGCAGAGGTCGACCTTGAGGCCGCTCACTTGTGGGGTGCCGCAGGGGTCGGTCCTCTCGCCTCTCCTGTTCAACACATACATGAAGCCGCTGGGCGAGATCATTCGTGGGTTCAGGGTAGATTACCATCTGTACGCGGATGACACCCAGCTGTACATCTCTACCCCGAACCACCCCAACGATGCCGTCGAAGTGATGTCCCAGTGTCTGGAAGCCGTATGGATCTGGATGGGAAGGAACAGACTCAAGCTCAACCCGTCCAAGACGGAGTGGCTGTGGCTACCGGCAGCCCAGTTCAACCAGTTGATTCCATCACTGGCCATTGGGGGTGAACATCTGGCCCCCGTGGATCGGGTGCACAATTTGGGCATCCTCCTAGATGCCCGGCTGTCAATGGACGACCATGTGACAGCCGTGGCTAGGGGGGCGTTTCACCAGGTTCGCCTGGTGCGCCAACTGCGTCCCCTACTGGACCGGGCTGCCCTTCGCACAGTCACCCATGCGCTTGTGATGTTCCGGCTGGACTACTGTAACGCTCTCTACATGGGGCTCCCCTTGAGATGCACTCGAAGGCTGCAGTTGGTCCAGAATGCGGCCGCGCGGGTAGTTTTGGGAGCCGCTAGGTACTCCCATGTAACACCTCTCCTGCACGGGCTGCACTGGCTACCTGTGGCTTTTCAGGTGCGTTTCAAGGTGCTGATTATCATCTTTAAAGCGCTCCATGGCACAGGACCTAGGTATTTGCGGGATCGCATCCTGCCCCATACATCCCTTCGGCCGATCCGCTCACACAGAGAGGGACTCCTCCGGGTGCCGTCCACTAGGCTGTGCCAGTGGGCGACGCCCAAGGGAAGGGCCTTCTCTGTGATGGGCCCGACCCTCTGGAATGACCTTCCCCCTGATATCAGAACAACTACAGATCTCCGCTCCTTCCGCACGAAGCTAAAAACCCACCTGTTCAATTTAGCCGGCCTGGCCTAATTCCAGCTTCCCACCCCAAGCCTGTATTTTTAAATTCGATGGGTTGGTTTTAGGCGTTTTTTAATTTTTAACAATTTGTACAGGGCTTTAGGTTTAATCTGGTTTTAAGGGTATTTATTATGTATATGGTTTTTTAATGTGGTTCCTGTACACCGCCCCGAGTCCCTTCGGGGAGAGAGGGCGGTCTATAAATCAAATAAACTTGAACTTGAAACCTCCCAATGACCCTCACCTGATGTACTCTCTTTATCACAAGACCCATCACAAGACTCACTGATGACTCACAGCTGACCCATCACAAGACCTTCACTTGACACACCCACATCTGAAGCCCTTATAAACCGAAGAACACTGACACTAACACGCCCTAAACTCCACTGAAGATGTTATGTAACCTGGTAAGTAAATGTTTGGAAACCAACTCACAAGCTTGGAGAATCAACCTTCATCCTTATTGTTTAACATTTACACAAATCAGATATAGTTTTCATCTTGGCTTTGTACACTCTTTAATTAATTGTTAATTAATTAAATAGTTAATTTGAATTCATTATAATTATTTTTAATCCATATTCTCAAAGGTGGTTATTGTTCTCAGTTTGGGGGAAAATGCATCATGGTTTATAGCCCCCTTTTAAAACTGTCATTCCTACCACTTCTTGTTTTACACACAGTATTCTACTGAACATTTGGAGAGGGATTTCATTAGCTGCAGAACTGGGAGATGGATGAACTCAAACCAGTATTGAATTTGTGCATCAGCCCTACTTAGGGAGATCTACAGGGCCTTCTATTTCTGTAGAAATTATACACTGAGTGATAGTCATGGAATTGAAAATGTGGATGGGTCAATTTCATCAATTCTTGATGAAAGTTAATTCTTTCATTTTTTTTTCTTTGTCTAGTGTGGCAGACATTATTTTTTTAAACCAAAGTTCAAAATTTGTGTTGTTTTGTAGGTACATTTATCCCAATATAAGTATTTTTGTTTGCAGTTTTATCTAATGTACCTAATTTTTGGATATAATTTTCCTATCATGGTGCATATATGTAAAATATGTTTCTGAGTATTTGTAGTTTTGTAAAAGAAATTACACATGCATTTTCATATGAATTGGTAAATTGCATTATAAAATTTGGAGAATTGTTATATATGTATGTATGTTATATATTGACTTGGATTGAATACATTTAACCTTTTCCTTAGTAGAATGAGAACCTTTTTATTACCACAAACTAAAACAAACAGAGAAAAAACCTCTGTTAATGTACATTCTTATCTGTTTCTCTGATAGCACAAAGAAAGGCTTTCATATCTTGATGTGGTTGAACTGCATCGTTTAGCATCCCTGGAAATATTATCCCATCCCTTTTCTTCCTATTTTGGAAATAAATTTTAAAAAATCAACAAGGAAGGAAAATGTTGATACTAAGATGCTTAAGAGCCATGCGGAGCTATTTGCTGGGACTGATGTTTACAACTGTCTGAAAATCCCCTTCCTCCCTTGAAGTCTTAAATTACATTCTGGGCACCAGATGAAACTGCACATGGAGTGAACAATGCACATTCCACTGTTATAAACTATTAAGTGGAAGATATCATATTTTCCTCAGAGGTGACTACCCTAAAGCAATATTGCAAACTTTTCATACTTTAGATTTTTAGACATGAAGGTAGAAGTCCTGCCAGTGATAAATTGCTATTACAATCAAGCTAGACGGAATAATGCTGGTCTCTTTCTCATAACTATCAAAGAAAAATGTGAGCTTATTTATACTGCTCCTAACCATGGCTCAAACATGTCTCAGCAACATCTTTTTCTGCTGTGTCCCCATGACACTGTATTTGCATTCTCCCTAGGCCAGTGATGGCAAACCTTTTAGGCACAGAGTGCCCAAATTGGAAGGTGTGTGTGTGTATATATATGCGTGCGTGCGCCAGAGCGCCAGAAACCCAATGATTAGCTGCCGGTGTGCATGTACACCTCAGAAACCCAACAACCATCTGGATGAGCTGAGGTGACGGCACACGTGCCCACAGAGAGGGCTCTGTGTGCCACCTCTGGCAGGCGTGCCATAAGTTCACCATCATGGCCCTAGGCAATGAGACAAGCTTCAAGTCTCCTTAGTTGCTCCCTAAATTGAAATGATACTTGCCCTGCTTCTTCTGAGTAAATTCAAGGACATTCTTGAGATGTACAATATCTTTGTCATCTATGACCAAGGAGGAATATTGGGTGATCTAGAGCAGTGCTCTACTGTTTGAACCTTTAAGCGTCCCTTTCCCTTTTTTCTTTTCAACCCACAATGATTAGGGAGGATCCTGAAGTCGGGCGGGGATGAGAAGCGAGGAGGCAGAATGCCTCCGTTTCTTTTTCTGCCTCCTCGCTTCTCGTCCCAGCCCAACTTCAGGATCCTCCCTAATCATTGTGGGTTGAAAAGAAAAAAGGGAAAGGGACGCTTAAAGGTTCAAACAGTAGAGCAAATGCTTCAGAGGCAACAGTTTTCACGGGGAATTAGAACAGAGAGCCCTGGAGTTTCGCTGCCCACCCGGTCAGACCTCGCTTTCCTCTCATGATTGGCTAATTTGCTACTGCCCGGTTCCCCGGTTAGATTTTTGCTGGGAGGGGGTGGGGGGAAGCTCCTTGGCTTCCTTTTCTTTTTCTGCCTCCTCGCTTCTCGTCCCCGCTCGACTTCAGGATCCTCCCTAATCATTGTGGGTCGAAAAGAAAAAAGGGAAAGGGGCGCTTGTTTTGAAGTGCCCGAGAGGAGGGAGGGGAGCGGGCGCTTCAAAACAAGCGCCCCTTTCCCTTTTTTCTTTTCGATCCACAATGATTAGGGAGGATAATAATCCGGCACACAGAAGAGCCGCATTAAAATGTGTAAAGAGCCGCTTGTGGCTCGCGAGCCGCGGCTTGCCGACCACTGATCTAGAGGAAGGCAGACAGATGGCTGACTGGGTTGAAACAGAAGCAATAAAGACAAGATAAGGCTTGACAATGGGGACAACAAAGTTTATGCTGCTGCATTTTTTTGTCAACTTGCAACTTTTTAATTCAGCAATAAAGTAAAGCTTGAAGGCCTCTCTCTCTCTCTCTCTCTCTCTCTCTCTCTCTCTCTCTCTCTCTCTCTCTCTCTCTCTCTGAAGGCTTCACTAGTTGAGATTCTGAGATTTTTTTTCTACCCTATGTTAAGTAATTAAGCTCCCTGTTAGAAGAGCGAGTATGCAGACAAGCGTAATGAGAGTGATATGGAATAACATGCACAAACCAGCATACAGAGACACTGAATAGTATAAAAATATAGTAGTTTACTATGTAGAAATATAGAGGTATTCAGAGTCCGGTTAACAGTCCAAGTCATACACGGTTCAGTAATTCAGTTATCAAATAGTCAGTTTAACACATAAAGTATAGCTAAACAGTAGCAAACCACAATACCTCAAAAATACCAACCAGCTTCTAACAAAACAGAGAGAGAATTAACAACCATTCTGGCTCCCTCTTATGGCTGCTTGAGGTAACAAATCAATTACATCTATTAATCATTTAAAGTAACAGTAAAGTAATCATAGCTTATATACATTGCCAAGCCAAGCTAGGGTTACATCCCTAACACCCTATTAAAAAGAAATTGTATTAATTCATTTATCAGATGTGTAAGATTATCTGACTTTACCAAGAGAGCATGTAACAATGTATCAGAAAGGGAGGGAAAACTAGTGCCTGATTGGGGGACAAAATGTGAAATAATATTATATTGTCATTATCATTCTTGGCCAGGTGACAGTGGAACCACTGCAGTCTAAGTAAACAAAGGTAGGATTGTTTAGAAATTAGCTTTGATCATGAGGGACTGGAGTCTAAAGGGACAATTTTTATCCATATAAATTAATTCACATGCTGACTTCACCCACTTGAGTTTCTGGTAGGTGGATATGCAAGTCCTTTACTGTTTTTGTTGCTTCAGCAATAATTGATTCTGACTAGGGCTTCCCAGAGTCCTAGTTTACAGGACTGAAGTTGGCTCATGGTTCCAGTTCTTTAACTTTGACCGTAATGGGATTCATTGAAAGTGAAAGAGCAATTAAAAATAATGTTATCTTTCTACATGGTTATGTAGTGTATGGAAAGGAAAGAAACAGAACGCTCTCCCTTCTCTCTTCTTCTCATACCACACCCTTCAGCATCTCTCTCTTCCCATTCCACCTGCCATTTCCTTGCGTTGAAGTGAACCATATGTTCCTTGCATAAGAAGCCATTGTTGCTCCCAGGACGGCTTATTGAAACCACGTGTTGAAATGGGGCACTGGGCCTGGAGTCATGCGTGCTCATTAACTCTGAAAGGCCTTGCAGCAAAGGAGAGAATGATTTCTCCTTCACTTTACTTGGAAAAAGCACAGCCTATGCAGAAGGTCCATTTAACAAAACTAAGCTGTCCCAGAGTCAGAAAGGCCTAATTCTGCCAAGTGATGTGTTGTATTCTCAATGATTTTGCCTTTCTAGATCTGATCTAAATACAGTCACGGTGTATTTAGTCCAACATAAGGCCATGCATTTGGTTCCATCTAATCATTGACTTTCAACCTTGCAAGGTAATCCAGATAAGAAACATATACAGAAGTACTAGCTTTATTGTAAGGTTACAGCAGTCTGAAAGGATGTACTTCGAAATTTGGTTCTTTTTGAGACAGTTGCCACCTCCCATTCCTTCTGCAGACCTCGTGTTTCACCATTGTTTAGTCTGCAACCCTTCCTCCTGTCCCCCAAAGCCATTCCCATATACTATTACACAAACATAAAGAGAAAAGAAACAGGGGAATACCCCATTTTGCCACTCTGAACGGGAATGGGATTGGATATCCTTAAAATGTAATATAGAGTAAGATTTGGAGGGAGGTATTTGGGGGAACACCAAGAGGTGGGGTTTTTTTGTGCAATTTGTGTGTGTTTGTGTGCGCCTGTGTGTGTGGTTTGTTTATTGCTTTTTATTGCTGTTTTTTGTTCATGTAACGATCATCTTTGGAGTTGGATATGAGATGGGCAACAAATAAATTTCATAATTCTTCACCACTATACTTTCTGATTACCTGCATCCAGCTCATTGCTACTATTTTCAGGGGGAAGAGGATGAAAGAAATGGGGGGTGGGGTTGAACTCCATACATATCACAACAATAACCTTTTAGGAAAACTTTGACAATAAATCATGCTGATCAGCAGAAAAAGGACAAGAGGCCACCCTAGTACCCTTGGCTGGGCACTGTAGAGGATGAAACCAGGTTGATCGTGGTAGATCTGAAGAAAGCAGTGCGAGACAGAGGGACATGGAGAGTGCTGATCCATAGAGTGGCCAAGGGTCAGACACGACTGAATGGCTGATGACAGTGACAATGCTGGAGTGCATTTTAAATAGCTGTCAGAGGAATGCTAAAATACATCATTTTTCTTTATTTCCTAGAAAAGAGTTAAAATCATAAAAACCTCTCTGCTTTTTTTTTTGCATAGATCTATAGTATTCAGAACTTAGAACATATAATAATAAAGTTGGAAGGATCTTGGAGGTCATATAATTTATGTAGGTATGTGACAGTGGTGGGTTGCAGGCGGTATGCCCCAGTACTGTTTCGGTACAGTGCTCTGGAGGGTCTGCCCACCCGCCCGTGCTCCTTATCTGTCCTTTAAAGCCTTTGGCACTTCCACGCACATGCATGGCATGTACAGCGGCTGCGCGATGCTCCACCGAGCAGCTGGAGCATCGCCGAGGCTTGCAGAGGTGTCGCTGGAAGGTAAGACGCATGCGTGCACTGCACACGTTCATGTGGAGGACGCTGGGCCCTGTTGCAACCGTACCGGTTGCAACGGGATCCAGAACCCACCACTGGTATGTGGGTATATACATAATTTTGTATTTATTTATACTTTTGTCATGTCTACGTAGTGTATATTGGAGGTGGAAACCCTTTGAGAACTGCATGTAACAAAATTTCATGTTAATGTATTCTAATTAGTGTACATTCAAAGTGATAGTAAAGTTATTCTAAGTTTAAGTCTTCTAAGGTCTTCTAGTCCAATCCCCTGCTAAGCAGGATTCCTTATACCACTTGTCTTTTAGACCACCTTATATCCCGGAATATGAATCCTGGAAACAACCTGAAACAATTGCAAAAAACCAAGCCCACATACACTCTAGAGGCAAAGGGTTTAACATACACCAGGTTGAGGTATTTTGTCCTGGATGACTTGGTCATCATTTGAGAGCATTCCTCAGTCTCAGACAATGTCTCACACAACCTGCCTTTTAAGGGCATTATTTATACAATTGCAGACAGATCAACCTTAGACTGGATTAAGAGGCTCGAGGGGTAGTTGACAGCAAAAGTGTCTTCTCCTTCCCACCCTTTTCCCTTTCACATGGCAACTTTCACATGGCAAAGAAAGGAAAGTCTGAACTCAAGCAGCCCTAACTCTGGAGAAGCTCTGATCTGTCAACGAGGCTTGCAGCTGTCTTCTAATTCTGTAATGGGAAATAAAGTGACCTGTACTCTGTGTTATTTTAAGACTGGGCTCCATTGTACATGCTGCAACAGGTTTGCGATGAGAAGCAGCCTAGAAAGAAACAGGTGACACATAAGAAGGCAGGAATGAACGTAGATTTCTTCCACTGCCCTTCTTGCTACCTGATCATTGAGGGTCATTGGTGGGGGAGGTTAGCCACTGAGTTGCCTGAAACTTTCACAACACCACGAACATATTATGTTCACGTGAAGATGTCAATGTTCTGTAGAGGTGAAAAAATGCAAAACCTGGCTGTAAAAATGAATTAACAATGTAATATAGGCCTTTTCTTAACTGGGTTTTCAGTGAACTTGGATAGTAGGTTTGAAAAATGATCTCCCATCTACTGACTCACCATCTCTCATTGCACCAGTGAGAGCTCCCCGTCACCAAAGCTTAAGTATAATATAAGTAAACATGGAATGATGCAACATCATGTCCCCAAAAGACCTAGGTGTAAATTCTCAAAAGTATTTCTGGCTAGATATATGCCAGATCTGGTGCTTTCCAAGGTTGGGAAACCCACAGAAGGAATGGACTAGAAGGAACTCAAGAACTGGAGAATTGAATCAACCATTTTTAATGTAACTGATATTTAATTTATTTATTTAAAATGTAGCAGCACATCTTATGCCATTATTATTGGTTTTAATTTATTTATGTTTTAATGTAGATATATTTTGATGACTGCAAGCCTCCCAGAGTTACCTTATGGTATGAGGGGGGGATAAATTTTATAAACAAACAAACAAACAAATTACATACTAGGCTTTTGGGAAGAATTTGATGCTTATGAAGGCCAACACCAGCTGAAGACCTGCAGCTGTGATTTCACATTGTTGGGTGTATGATTCTAAAGAACTCTGGGCAGCTCATACAATCAAACAAATTACAATACGTTACATAATCATTATATATCATTGAGAAACTCTCTGAGTAATTTCAGGAAGCCCTTAGAATAGCAATAGCAGTTAGACTTATATACTGCTTCATAGTGCTTTATAGCACTCTCTATGTGGTTTACACAGTCACCATATTGCCCCCAACAATCTGGGTCCTCATTTTACCAACCTCAGAAGGATGGAAGGCTGAGTCAACCTTGAGCCTGGTGAGATTCGATTTGCCAAATTGCAGGCAGTCGGCAGTCAGCAAAAGTAGCCTGCAGTACTGCATTCTAACCACTGTGCCACCACAACTCTTAGAATCACCTCAGCATCACCCAAAGTCACCTGGAAGGCTCATCCTAATGGTCCTCTGCCCTTACAGAGATCCAGGGAACAGTGATCCAAGCTTGACAAGAAGGTGCCCTGACTATTCATATGTTCTTCATCTTCAGATCCCACACCAATACTAGGTCTAGTGTGAAGATGGAGGACATATCACCTCCCACCCCATAGTGATTCAGGCCATTGATTATCTGAGGTAAACCTTTGGTTCCCGTAAGGGCTATAAATTCCTACGCCCATAGACTCAACTCCCAGATCACAGAGACTGAAATTCTCCAACAATAGCACCATGGGAAACTCTGATCACCAATCCTGCTATGAGGTTTAAGGATGGCTGTTGCTAGGCAATAGGGCTATTGGTCCACCTCCTGCAGTTCTAACTTGTCTCTATAATCCTGTTTTATACATGGGCCTTAATATCTGGACTTAATATCAGTCTAGAGCAGCAGAGTTGGTTGCTAAAGACTCACCAGTGTGTGCCGCAACATAAATGATAGCCTATGATTACTTCTAAATTAGGTCTTGTGTCCTTTTTAATCATGTTCAAAGTGGAGATAACAAAAGGTTCTGGGTATCAACAGTATTCTAATATAACTAGATCTGGCTGACTATGTGGTTTCCCTACTTTATGGACTGGGAAATCACTACGAAGTCACTGCAGTTTTAGTTTTGAAAGGCAACAATAGTGAATGGTGGCAAGAAGGTTGGGGACAGGTGCTAACAAGGGAAACACGGAACGAGTTTGCAATCTTCCCCCTGCCCTAATAGTAATTTACCCACTGAAAATTAGAACTCACATAAATTTAGTGCCATGTGACCGAGAAGTTTTCCATGACTACCACTCGCCCTGCTTTCCTTGGCACTCTTGCAATGCTTGCTGGCTTCCAGATGGGGATTACAGCTTACTCTGAACTATAGAGCACAAAGCAAGGCTATGGTCTGAATTCTAACTCCATCTGTAATAACAGTAAGAGTCTAGACACAGACACACCAAGACACGGCTGCCCAAGCACTCCAGCAGGGTAGCTGGCAGGAATTGCTACATTCATCACCTGGCTCAGCAATTTGAGCCAAGCAGCACACCTCTGGAAGAAAAAAACCCTACTTTTGAAGGGAAAGAGAGTATAGGAATCAAATGGAGAGAGATTGTCCTTAATTCTCTTGATAATAAAACATCTACATTATAAGCAATATTAGACCAACACCAAAACAGAAGTTAGCCAGATACTTATCTCATTGGTATAATTATTTTTAGATCAATAATAAAAGTGCTCTGTATAAAAACGAAGTGTCATCAGCAAATATTTTTTTTCCTTCTTGCTGTTTTTGCTATTCTAGAGATGGATAACTTTTAACATCAAGTATCATATTTCATATTTCTTTAGAAGTCATGGGGGGGGGGAGGGACATTAAGAGGATAGAGTAGTTTAAGAACTGCGGTGATGCAGTGGTTAGAATGCAGGTACTGCAGGGTACTTCTGCTGACTGCCGGCTGCTTGCAATTTGGCAGTTCTCAATTTGGCAAATCTCACCAGACTCAAAGTTGACTCAGCTTTCCGTCCTGAGGACCCAGATTATTGGGGGCAATATGCTGACTGGGTAAGCTTCTTAGGGAGGCCTGTAAAGCACTGTGAAACAATATATAAATCTAGGTGCTATTGCTATTAAGTAATGGATGGGACTGGAGAAAGAGGGAGGGAGAGATTAACATATGGTCCTACAAATAATAGGCAAATATAATTACAAATTCGCTTGGGCCAATAGCTCAGGTTGTTATCCAAGACAGGCTCTTTGGTACATGCCTCAATTGAAAGTATTGTTTTCCAAGCAACATTCTGACAGTCTCATTAGCCAGATTTGTTGGGAAGAACGTGTTGGAGTTACAGGAAATCTAGCAAATGGTCTATTGAACTAAACTGAATTATTCTCTATCTATCTATTTATCTATCGGGAGAGAGAGAGAATATTTCATATATAGATAGAAGGATAGATAGATAGATAGATAGATAGATAGATAGATAGATAGATAGATAGATAGATAGATAGATGATGGATGGATGGATGGATGGATGGATGGATGGATGGATGGATAGATAGAGACAGAGACAGAGACAGAGATACACTGTGTGTGTGTGTATATATTTTACCAAACTTTTTACAAAATGCAATGATAATCACTTGATTGCTGCTGATTTGTAATAAATGCAGCAAACATTACACAACAGGACATAGCCTATTAAACCAAGAAGAATATCTGCAAAACTTCTCATTGCGTGATTCAATCACCTCTGGCCAAATGAAAACAATTTAGCCAAAAAGAAATAATCGGATTTCTGGACTTGAGCCCTCAGCATTTTTAATGCAAGCCACAGGCATGAAAATCTGTTTGAATATCTAAAACATCAGCATTAGAGTGATGATCTAACCACTATTTAATTTCTCCTTTAATTTCAGCAGGTGTTTGGATGATTTCCTAAGAGAACTGCCTTCCCCCCTTCCACCAATGTATTTCTTTTTCACCTACATACTGTAGTTTTTGCATGTGGTGATGATTACCTCAGTACAAATGGAAAACTATTGTTCCAAAACAACTTGTATTTTCTATGGATATTTTGTTCCCCATGTAATACAATATCACAAACAGTCAGCCTTAATTTTATTTAAACAGTGCATGTAGTTTTGGACAGGAATGAGTTTTCTCTTTCCAAGACACTCCAGAAAACCATAAATATTCATGTCAAAACATCCATAAGAATGTAAATGACTTTAATTTTTGCTTTCACAGCTGTCCTGTTCATCTACCATGATGGAGGTAAGAGTCAAAATCTTTGTTCTGTCAGAGTCAGGAATTTATGTGAACTGGAAGATATGCAACTTTTTCACGAGAACTTCCATATTCTCACAGGGCCAGTGGCATAGTAACCATGTGCAGGTCAATATGGTTAGTATTTCTGAGCTCAAGAAGAACTGTTTACATATGTTTTGGGCTCCTCCTGAATATGAGCAGATTCTGATGGTGTTTTCCATATAAACTGTATGACAAGCACAGGCACGAGTTGCATCCCTCCCTCATACCCATCCAGTTGGACAAGATTTAATGCAGTGTAAGTTCTTCCTGACCAGCACGCTTTTATACTGGTGTTTAAGGCAGAATAATGTTGGACCAGAATCTGTTGGCAGAATCCTAATCCTGGTGGTGTTAATGTTGATGATGCATTGGAACAGGTTTTTGGCATTTAGTAGGAACTTCTAAGGCTATCTTGGAGTGCTAGGAATTTCTGTCCCTTATCCGAGATGTTTTAAATACAAATTCTTCAGCTTAACTAAAGATATATAAGTTGGAAAGAAAACTCAAACATATGCTGAACAGTAGTAGCAAGAATATTATATATTTGAAGAATGAAGTGCCTCAGGTAGTTAAGTGACTTGGATCTTGTTTGAATATGGCTTGAATTCTAAATTCAATCTTGTTTCTGTTGTTGCTGTTGTTACCACATATTCTTTTAGAACTGTAGGCCCCAGAGTTTAGACCCCATTACTTCATTTGAAATGGAGCTTCACGGTTTTGGCGGAAGCCACTTGTGGAGCATTATGAAACATCTGATGTTAAAAACCAGGCTGCTGCGTGCCGCTGAAAAGTGTCACTGAATCTGACACTCACAACTAGCTCAGCAGGTAAATATGATCCGATAGCGTGTTCCAAATTGACTTGCAAGTTTCCAAAGTCTTGTCAAGCCTGAAGTATTCTGTTGTGTGTTTCAGCACAGTCAGCTTGTTTTACTTCGAGATTTTAAATTATACCGTGGAATTGGTTTTATTTATGGAAGGTGAAGAAGGTTCAGATTTCAAGACTTAGAAGTGATCTTTCAGTGAACCTGAGACTTGAAGGCATTTTTGAATTATAGAAGATGGCTTTCTTTTCGCCTCAAATTTGCCTTTGCAAATAGACAAATTGGATACATGGCGGAACAGGAATGATTCACTAGGAATCCAAGCCTAAATCTTATATATAAAAACACCCAATCAGATCACAAGCAGGGTAGCCGGTCTTCTAATCAGTACAGTCAAATATAATAGACAGCAGGTCCCCAAGACTTCAGAAATGGCCTTGGATTTCTGCCTGCTTGAGATCTTGTTGATAGCTGAATGTAACTTCCAAGGCCATGTGAGCAGAGACCTACTTCCTCCACTCTGTGCATGCATAGCAACAGGCCTTGTCAAGTGATCATTGGCTCATCTAATCTTCTGTTTCTCAAACTTAGCAACTTTAAGATATACGGAACTTCAACTCCTACAATTCTCAAATTCAAGATTGACAAGAATTGATTGACTCAGTATGCCTGCAATGATTGACAGCAGCTCTTCAGCATCTCAGGAAGAATTTCTTTTCACCTCTGTCGTGAAATGCCAACTTTTGAATCAAGGATCTTTTACCTTATCAGAGGTGCTCTGTGCTCTCAGGAAGAGAATTCTAAGAAAATAGAATCCTAAGGGGAAAAAGTTCTATCAACCTTGTAGTGGGTATTTTTCTAACTTCCTAACCAAACCAATTCAAAATTAACTAGCTGTTTTGTAAGTTATTTCACAATAAACTTTAAGGGACTAGAAGAAATAAACAAATAATATTGGGAAAAATAATTACTGGTCTCAGTAGTCAACTGAGTAATCTAACTGTTGCCATTTATTTCCATCTAAGTAAACTCTACACACAAGGAAATCTTACATAGTTCAATAAATTAATATTTTTCTCATAACATATATTTTATATATCTCGTTAAGTTTTTGAACCACTCGTCTCCTTGAACATATCACTGATTAAGCATTATCCAAATTTCAGACTATGTTATTTTTAGTTTGATAGTATTACTAAGTATATTTTTGTTCTTTGTTTTTTTAATACCAAATGTACCTTATCAGGGTTAAATTATCGCTCTTTCATGTTTTTGTAGATTTGCTTTGGTTTCTTTCATATATCAACCTATCATTAGTTTGCACTCAAAAACAATCTGTACATTTTATATTTTTCAGTTACTTGAGAAACTTTCCACTATCCATGTTATTTATTCCCATTTGTAAACCTTTGGCACATGATTATAGTGATGTTTGGCGGCGGGGGGGGGAGTATATATTTTATTTTATTTTATTTGGTCACAGATTCAATTATTCATATACTCCTGTGGCCATTTTGAGGTCTGAATAAGATGATTAATGGTAAACTTATTCTTAAATATTTTCCCATTAACAATGGAGCTGATGATTTGCAGTCCAAAACAGGAGTATTTTTATAAGCCCAAAGAGAAAGAAATAAAATTGTTTAATCCAATATAGATGTTCTTATTACTCTTTCAAGCAGCTTGTATTATTCTTTCTCTTCCATGTTACTGAGCATACAATGGATACAAACCAGCATGCAATCTTTAATCTTTAACCAATTGCCAAAATTGATCTGAAGAAAACTGAGCTCCATGATCAACATTAAGTATTTCTTAAAAAGAAAAGGTGAACTAGAGTTTGCCAATGGGTGGGGTGGGGGCAGGGAAATTTACTGAAAAGTCCCAAACAGTTTGTGTATTTGGCTGACCTGAGAAACAGAAAAGGAAACATGAAGTCCAGCAAACATTCCATCTACTGAAAGAATCTTAAGGAAAAAAAAGTGAAGCTAAACAGAGAATAATCTGCAGTTGTGACCTTCAGTGCTTAAAATATGTTTGAATTCCTGCCTGAAGACCATCTGGTATATGTCTGCAGCCAACGCAAACTTGTACTGGACCTTGAAGTAAAGTCTATAGATTGGAGCAGTCAATGACCACACTTCCGCTATGAGAAATTTATGATAACAAAGTCAACATGCATAACAACCAAAACTGACAAAGGAAGCCTTTCTCCATAAGAAAAAGAATCAAACAAAATAGCAAACAAGTGGACAAGAATGATGTCCAATATTAAGATACACACCGTGTTTTCCCCAAAATAAGACCCTGTCTTATATATATATTTTGGCCACCAAAAAGGGCATCAGTTCTTATTTCATGGGGATGTCATCCACTGACTAACCTCACTTGCACGCATCACCCCCTGGCCTCCTTTTCGCTGTCAGAGGCCTTCAGGAACTTTTTCTGCAGCCGGCAAGGCTTTCCTGAAGGCCTCTGCAGCCAATAACAGAGCTCTGGATTGATCTGGAGCTTTGTTATCAGCTACAGAGGCCTTCAGGAAAGCCTTGCCAGCCTTGCTGGCTGCAGAAGAAATGGGTCAGCGAGGCAGGTGTCAGGGTGTGCGAGGCCTGGCTGCAACTGTCCAAAAGTAAATAGTAGGGCAGCTTCACCCCCCATTCCCACCCTATCTTAATTTTTACCCGTGTACTCCGGAGTGGGCGGGATCTTAATTAGGGTTTATTTTGGGGCAGGGCTTATATTGAGCACACGTGTAAAAATCAAGCTAGGACTTACTTTCAGGGTAGGTCGTATTTTCGGGGAAACAAGATAGAAAGTGTTGCATATCTCTGTAACATATAAACAGATTCTGAGAGAAGAAACGGGCTCTGAGCTTTTGGACAGAGATGTGGGGAGAGAAAAGAGACACTGGAGAGTAGGAACCAGGTTGATGGGCCCTTGAAGAGCAGTGGGGTTGGAATTGTTCAGTGGTGGGTTCGGGTGATATGCCCAAAGCTGGAAGGGCGGGTGGCTTCTTTACACCACATGTTGGAATAGGAGGAAAGAGAGAGGAAAAAGAAAGAGAAAGAATGAATGTGTGTGAGGGAGAGAAAGAAAGAAAGAGAAAGCGAGAGTGAGAGCTGGGAGCAGCAGGCACCATTCCGGTACGGTGCTTCGGAGGGCCCACCCGCCCACCCACATTCCTTAGCTGTATTTGACCCAGCTGGGCCATTTGCGCACACAGCGTACAGCGCCTGTGTGACACTCCACCAAGCAGTGGAGCGTCGTGGGCGGTGGGTGTGCATACATGCCCGGTGCGCATGCATGTGGTGGACACCCGGCCCCATCACAGCACACCTGTTGTGACAGGATCCGGAACCCACCACTGAATTGTGCCTTGAAAGATGCGATAATTGGTGACTCATTCCATGAGGAATGGAAACCATTGTGTGCCAACTGGACACATAGGTTTTCTGAAGTGTGCTTTCTGCTAAGAGCGAGGATCAAGGATTTAATAAATCGACTTCCAAAAATTCACCGACAGTTATCATTTCCGACTAATTCCTGTGAGGAGAAATGATACAGCACAAAGTAAATAGAACCATATCATGATAGGCTTCAAATATTTAGAAGAAAGCTCAAGAATCTGTCGGTTTAGGTGGTCTTCTTATCCATCCTTTCTGTTTTTGGGAGAAGAAGAAAAAGAGAAAGAAGTTTCATTGCAAATGAATGGAACAGAATGGTGTCAACAAGGGAGATTTGGATTTGGGCATTGTGATTTGTATATCAGAATGATGGGTTGAGCCCCAAAATAAGTAGTAATGTAGTTGTTACTATGAGGCCTGTGCAGGAAGACAAGTATAACAATAGGTGTAATGGAAACCTTTAAGATGATTTCTATTATAGATATAGAAACTGAAGGATACAATAACAATAGTGTATGTTTAATATTTCCTGATCTCTTCAGAAATCCAATATGACAATATTAGAAACAATCTGATGTTGAACTAAGAGGAGAGAACATATTAAAGCAATACCATTGGCGGCATCTATTATTCCTTGCCCAACTAAGGGAATGGTGTGGATGATGCTTTCTACAAAGAAACAAATATTTTCAAGAGGCATGTGATAATGGACCCTAATTTCCCCAATATCTATTGAAATATAAATTCTGGCAAGTATGGGTCCACAAGTGTATTTTAAAGTTGCATTACTGACAATGTCTTCCTTCAGCAAATAGGAGAAAGCACAAGATGATCAGTTACGGTTAGGGATGATTTGGTGAAAGAAGTGAAAATAGTGGGAACATTGGGAGAAAATAAGAAATGCTATTTAAAACAGGGCTGATGGTAGTCACAAATGGATTTTTTAATAAACTCAGAACAAATACCTGAGTATAATTCCACAGCAGGAGAAATTATTCAGAAGAGTTTCTTACAAAGGTAATAGTAAAAGCACAGATGCAAATAATTCCAATAAAACAAGCGAGGGAGGTGTTCAATATAGAAGAAAACAAAGTAGCTTTATAAAAAAAGAGGAAGATTTTAGAAACCAAAAAGAAAGTAGAAAGAAGGAAAGATTAAGGAAATAGGAACAGACACGTGTAATGAATATCAGAAAAGCTAAAGCTCAGGAAAAAATTGGTAAAGAATGCTAAGGGCTTCTTTAGATGTGTTCCATAAAAGGAAGAAAAAAAGAAAAGAAAAGAAAGAGGAGGGCTAATGTTAAATCTATTTCCCAAAAGGGGGAAAGGCAAATCCAGGGAATTTCAGAATAATCAGTCTGGCATCAATACCTGGAAAGTTTCCAGAACAGTTTATAAAGCAATCTACGGTATCTGTAAGTGCCTTGAAAATAGTGTCCTGATAGCCAAAGTCAGCATAGATTTGTCAAGAACAAATCTTACTAGACTAATCTTATCTCATTATTTGATTGGATAACTTCCTTTGCAGCTTGTAGGAATGCCATAATATATTTTGATATTAGCAAAGCTTTCGACAAAACACCCCATTACGTTCTGATTAACAAGTGTTTAAAGTAGGCTGGATGGCATAGCCATTTAAAGGGCTCCATAACAGGCTCAAAATTCATCCTCTAAAGCAGGGGTGTCCAAACTTGGGAACTTTAAGACTTGTGGACTTCAACTCCCAGAATTCCCCAGCCAGCATGGCTGGCTGGGGAATTCTGGGAGTTGAAGTCCACAAGTCTTAAAGTTCCCAAGTTTGGACACCCCTGCTCTAAAGGTTCTTACTCACATCCCATTAACCTGAAGACAATATGTCCCAGAAACAATTTCTATGCAGATATGGCTGCATGAGATTCCCAACCTATAGCTGAGGTGTTTTAAAGTCATTCCAGTTTTTTAATGATGCTTCCCTTCTACCTGCAACAGTTATTTCTGCCATGGGCACGATCCAGAAATATCCTAGATGACTTGGATGATTATGGATCCCTAAGCTCCTACTTGCTACTAGTTGGCTGCTAAACCCACCCTCCCCCTTCTTTTGCTGGGCACTGCCCTCTAAAGCCATTCTTGCTTGTGCTGCTGGACAACCTTGACCCTGAGTTTTAAAACATAGAATAGCATAGGTTGAAAGGGAGCTTGGAGGACTTTTGGTCCAAGCCCCTGCTCGAGCAGGAGACCCTAGACCAGGGGTCACCAAGCTTTCAGACTCCGGATCAGTAATATGATTTTTTTTAAAAAGATAAATAGTATTTAGTGCAATATAAACATGCAAATAATTTTTACGTGGACCGCCAAAATTTTCTCAAGGACCACCAGTGGTGACCGCTGCCCTAGACCATTTCAGGCAAGTATCTGTTCAGTCTCTTCTTAAAAGCCTCCAGTGATGGAGCACCTACAATTTCTGAAGGCAAGCCATCCCACTGATTAATTGTTCTCACTAATTTGCATAGCATGCAACTACCTTTGCACAGGTATCTGCATGTAATATCTAACCAGTGTTTTCTGAGCCGCTTGTCAACTCTGGCAAGTTCTATTATACATGGGTTTAACACTTTTTGATGGGTGTGTTCGAGCTCTCTTTTAACATTGATAAAAAAAAAATTATTTAGAGAAGCAGTGGATCTAGGGCAGCGATGGCGAACCTTTTTTGGCTCGCGTGCCACAAGTGAGGGGAGCGCGGGGGGGTGGTCGTGTGCGGGCGTGCCGCACCCATAATGCAACGCGCCCCCCAGTGCGCATGCGCGCACAACGCAACCATTTTTGCATGCTTTTTTCGCCCTCCCCAGGCTCCAGAGGCTTTATAGGACCTGGGGAGGGCGAAAAGAGCCTCCCCCGGCCCCCAGAGGCCCTCCAGAGGCTTCAGGGAACATCCGGAGGCTTCTCTGAAGCCTTCGGAACACTTAAAACCACCCTCCCAACAACCCGGAAGTGACTTCCGGGTTGCTCGGATGGTCATTTTAAGCGCTCTGAAGGCTTCAGGGAAGCCTCGGGATGGTCCCTGAACAGGCACGAGACGTGCGTCTCCATCGCCCGGGCCCGGATCGCCTCCGCCACGTGGCGCCTCAGGCCCGGTGTCCTTGCACCGCTCCGCCCAGCCTCTGCGCGCTCGGCAGGGCTTGGCCTTCACATCGCTGCCGCCACCGCCGCCAGGACGGGCTCGGCCGAAGGGAAGTCCGTCAGGCCTCGGCCGCTCCGCCCTCGCCTCCTCCTCCTCCTCCTCCTCTAGCCGTGCCATCGCAAGGACTAAGCCGAAAGGGGGGGACGGGGAAAGCAAAGGGGGCTTTGTTGTCCTCCTTCTCCTCCTCCTTTCCCCCTCCGGCTCGAACGCGGCGCCGGGGCCCAGCAGGCAGCGAATGAGTCGGAGCCTGCCGACTGGAGGAAGAGCTGAGAGGCGTGTCCTGTGAACGGCGGCAGCAGCGGCGGCAATAGTCACAACTTGGCGGCGGGCTGGGAGACAAAGGAGGGGAAAGGCGGCAGGCAGCCGAGTTGCGACTATTGCCGCCGCTGCTGCCGCCGTTCACAGGACCCGCCTCTCACCCTCTTCCTCCAGTCGGCAGGCTCCGACTCGTTCGCTGCCTGCCGGGCCCCGGCGCCGCGTTCGACCTGGAGGGGGAAAGGAGGAGAAGGAGGACAACAAAGCCCCCTTCGCTTTCCCCGTCCCCCCCCTTTCGGCTTAATCCTTGCGACGCCCGCGCAAAGCCCTGAGGGGACGGATTCCTGTGCATTCCTGTGCATGGCAGGAAGGCTATAGAGTCCCCCCTCCCTCCGCCATCCAGATGGTCCCTGAAGCCTTCGGAACGCTTAAAATGACGCTCCGAGCAACCCGGAAATCACTTCCGGTTTGCTCGGAGGGTGGTTTTAAGCGTTCCGAAGGCTTCAGGGACGGTCCCTGAAGCCTCCGGGGGGGGGAGGCTCTTTTCGTCCTCCGCAGGCTCCTATAAAGCCTCTGGAGCCTGGGGAAGGCGAAAAATAGGTTTTAAAAAGGTGAACTCAGCTGGCCAGCACGCGCATGCGCGCTGGCGAGCTGACAGGGCAGCGCCTCGCATGCCCTGACAAATGGCTCCACGTGCCACTTGTGGCACGCGTGCCATAGGTTCGCCATCACGGATCTAGGGTATCTGAAAACCACGATTAACGCTTTATTGAGACAACCTTAATCTTGTGCTACACAGAAGATCCGTTTAACCTGAGAAAGAGAACCAAGTTCTGTCTCACTCAGTCTCTCCTTGGTGAGGGCACTACAGCTTCTGCAGTTTAGGGGTTTAACATGAGTGAATTTTTACATTGTTTTCTTTGTTTGAAAGTTTTGGAAATGGAAGTGAGAGGACCTGAGAGTGGGAATCTGAATTGGATAAGAATTTACGAGGTAGATTTTATAATGATAACAGAAAGGAAATTTATCAAAATGCACTTGCCTAGATAGGCAAAACTAGCATCTAACTAGCGACATCGTATTCGGAGAAACTCCTAAAGCATGTGCTCCATGTTTGGGAATCGGGGAAGTAAAACAGAAGGAAATAACCTCAGAGTAGCAATCTCTTGGCTAAAGAGCAAACAAAGTGATAGACCAAGAGCAAATCCGTAAATCTCTGATCCATAGGATACTGCCTCTTTGTTACCAATAAACCATGAAGAATAAGAATCATTGGATTTGGACCTCCAACAAGTTGAATAAGTGCCATATTGCCTATTTTTACATCATTTTGACTAATCCAGGGGCTTTTACTGCCTTTCACTTCACTCCCCTATGGACCTGCATCTTCTCAATCAAATTACAATACAAATATTCTGCTTTATTGGCAGCCAAGTTATATTTGGACACAAATTTAGTGCCTTTTATGGAATTTCAAATGGAGAAAGAGCAACACTATGACAATTGACATTCAATAATACTGTAAGACTGAAGGGAGAAAATGCTTTAAAGCAAATTTAAATGTTTAAAAACTGGCGACCTGTGGGTTGGATGCATCGCGTGCAGCCGGGGGTAGTTTCCAGCAGGCACTACTGCTGGTTTGCTTGTGTGCGCGCCATGTGCACGCATGCACAGTGTGATTAAAGTTGTTCTGCACATGCACAGAGCCCAAAAAACAAGATGGCAGCATCTATGACGCCACCCAGAGAACCAGTTCGTGGGCGTGGCAGGCCTGGATTGCTGCCGGTATCAGCGACCCAGGCTGCCAAACCACTACCGGTTCGGTCGAACCAGTCCGAACCAGTCGGAACCCGCCACTGATGTGCAGGCCATGCCCAGCCAGCTCTGTGAAGGGGAAAATGTTGCATATGTCACATGATGGCAACGTGATGCAGTGAGTTTGACACTCGTGTTTTAGTGTATATAAATTTGGCTATTAAAATGGTTTTCATAATGAAGGCATCTAAGCTGATACCACATAAATGCAATTGGCTGCTTCGTTTAGCTATTACATTGGTGAAGACCGCTTCTCCTTTGCAGACTTCCCACATGGATTCTGTAGTCCAGGATAAATGATGTTGGAGACATGGAAAAAGGATCCATATTGGCTTAGGAGGCCTGAGACAATGAAGATCTTCCACATTAAGATCTCAAGAGAGGCCTGATAAAGATTCAATGGTGCTGCCAACATTTGCTGGCTAGTCTGATTATAGCATGTTCCAAGAAGAAGAAAAAGAGGGCAAAGAACTATCAGTGGTGGGAGTGAGAAAAAGAGATGGCTGTGTTGTGGTGAATATTTTAATTTAGAACTCTCACAGAATATGCCTGAAACTAAAGGCACAGAAGTAGCCAGGAAACAGAATGATTAATTTTTCCTCTCTCAAGCCAAAAGTCAAATTGCCTTTCTTGGTTTTGCTTGGGAGAACATAGCCCAGCTTGTTCCAGAGACAGAAAGCTGGACAGATGTCTTGTTTGAAGTTCTTCTATCTTACTCCTTAGAACAGCAAAATCGATGGTATGTCTGTAAATGGAGAGGGAAACATTTTTTTTTTGAATGTTCTGGAATGTAGACAGTTGTTCATACACATGCATGCATGCTTCTACAGGGCTTAGAGTGGTAATTGATGGCACCGTTGCTTAAGCACAGCATTGGAAGATTCACGGCTAGTCATAAGAGGTCTGGAAAGGTTCCAGCGTCCAGATGTTCAGTTTTTCAAAGCATCAGTAGAGGGAGAGGGGTTGGGAGAAAGAGTTAGTTAAACCAGCCTGTTCACAGCTGTCTAGGTTTGCTGAAAGTTATTTCCAGAAATGGGAGGATGAAGGAGCAGCTGTAGTTCATCATATAGAAAATGCTTACATCTGAATTGAGATACTTTGGATAACATAGATCCATGGGAAAAAGATAGGAATCTTTTGACTCTTGAATTTCCAGGAATAGTGTGATCTAAATTCAGGATCAGGGCTAGTAGGGCCCATTAGATACATGACTAAAGCCCAACGTTTGGCTAAACTATGACTGGACTAAGTAAAACATTTCCCCTTTTAAGCTTTATTTGATAGAGTGACGAATTAGACCTTTTAAGCTCCAGACCTTGCCCCAAGTGGCTTCTCTGGAATATTTCCCATACTAATCAAAGTTAATCCCCCAAAGCAACTATGCGCTTGGGTGGTAAAGTGTAAAGATGCTTTCACTGTGAATATCTGCCACATAATATAAGGGCTGAACAGATGATTGCTTTTACTCCACAGCTCCAGTGAAAATTATGCCACGTGGGCCCTGAATTGACCCACTGTGTGAAGACTTGATTCCCACCTCCCTTGATCTGTCATCAGTTTCCCTGTGCAAGCAAGCTTCACCAAAATAACTTAGGGGTAGTAGAATACTTCATAGCTTTTAGAAACGGATTGCATTTATTTGCATTGTCCTTAGCTCTTTAGAATAGCGGTATAAACCAGGTAGCGGTTCACTTGTTCACCCACTACCTGGGTTTTGATCCACCATTTTGTTGTATTTAAGTACAATGACAATAAAGATTATACTTATATTTCCTAAGCATTTTTGTTGCCTTTAACCCACTGAGGAGTGTATTTCAGTGTATTTGAACTACAGTTTGCAAAATTCCCCCGGGCCATGCTAGCTGGAAATTCTTGAATTCTTGAAAAATTGAACTTTTAGCATATCTGGAATGTACCCAATAGAAAAGGTCAGTCTTCCTCTCATACTGTAAAAGTAAGAAGGATTTAGAAGTGTCTCAGACAGATGCTTCCCTGGTTCACTAAGCTCTAAGAAGGATGAGGTGGTACCAGGGGTGGGATTAAAAAAAATGCAGCAATGGGTTCGCTGCCCCATTGCTGGGTGGGCATGGCCAGGGTGGGCATGGCCTAGTTGGCCTCCTACACCACGGCAGGGGGAGGGAGGCATTTTTTTTGCCTTCCCCAGGCTCCTGAGGCTTTCCTTGCGCCTCTGGGAGGGCGAAAACTGCTTCCCCTGGGCTCCAGAGACCCTCCAGAGGCCAGAAAGAGGCCTATTTCCAGACTTCCAGAACTTCCACTGGCCCATTTTCTGTCCTCCCCAGTCTCCGGAAGCTTTCTTCAAGCCTCTGGGAAGGGAAAAACTGCTTCCCCTGGGCTCTGGATGCCCCCCAGAGGCCGAAATCAGACCCATTTCTGGACTTCCGGAATCTCTGGTAGGCCCTTTCCCCGCACCCTCCCTGAGCCTCTGCACAGGCCCTGCACTTACCTGGCATGATGGAATGGGTGGAGCAGGGCAAGAGGGGTGGGGTGGGTATGGCCAGCCTGGGGTGACATTTGGCAGAATCCTAGCTAGAGGATCGGTCAAACCCATGAGACCCCCTCCAGCAGTCCACCCCTGGGTGGTACAGCACAATGAGACTTGCAAGGAGTTATTATTATAGCCAGTTTCAATAAATATACTAATCAACTGTGGAGTTGATTTCCTGGTCTATCTAGTGGGACTGACACATGTTCATAGGTATTTGTGCAAATTTGTGAAGTTAGTTGTCCATGAGTGCCTGTTAATTTACATGTATAATACTTTCTTTTGGAGCATGTTATTTCTTTGGCATGTTCAGTAAAGGCCGCTAAATTCAATTCATCCTGTTTGTTTATTTCTTGGATCTCTTCATCTTCAATGGGAAAAAGATAAAAGAGGCCCAGTTCTCTCACAGAATGGTAATTGAAGTCAGCGATGTGAATTCCCAGCATCATGATCACATCAACTCACCAGCATATATGCCACATTATGGTGTATGCGTATATCTCCCTTCCAGATATTCGTTTCTCCACACCAGGCCAGGAAGACCTCCATGAACTGAATTGCTCAGAGCAAGCCAGAATAAATATAATTTGCTAAATGACCAGACTTAAACAATTCTAACAATCTGTGCTGATAATCCCAACCGTGGAAAGAGTTCCAAGCAGCTGGGGAACATATGAACTATCGTTCCCTCCAAAGATCTAAGTGGTGTGCTTGTCCCAGAGGTCCGCAGGAGGTGGTCCTCTACATCTCCACATTAGAAGAAAGTTCAGAGAGCTTTAAAACTGTTTTTGGAAGTGTATGGGGGAAGTGGACAGTGGTGTTTGGAAGCAAATATTTAGCTTTATTTATCAATCACTTTTTCCATTCCCAAACAACCGTTATCATCTTAGGGTTTCAAAGGAGTATTTTGCAAAGCCTGAGAAAGCAGAGGGGAGATGATTTGGTATAGAGAAGGAGCAAGGACAAAGTTTAACCATCTTAGATCTTGACTATGTGTCAGAATGGTCAAACAATTGGCAACTTCAAATCTCAACCAACAAATGCTCTGTCTTATAAAGTGGCAAACAAAAATCAGAACACAAAATACAAGCTGGGTGGACATGGCCTTGTAGATGACCCTCACTCTGTCAAGGACCTTGGAGTACTCATATCTAATTCTCTAAGTGCCAGAGCCCATCTGACCTGATGTCTGCCACATTTTCCATATGGGATATGTGTCTTGAAAAGTTTATTTGGGGAAGATGCTTCCGTTCTCATTTTCCTCCCTGGCAACTGTGGTGGCAGTAGTGCTGCTTTTGGTACAGAGCACAGTTTCCCCATTCCCCCACCCCCCATTGCATAGGTAGAGCCTTTTCTGGGGATGATCCCATTTTAATGGACTAGAGACTTAAATATGACTCAAACCCTTCAGAATGAGACCTACCAACAATGAGGAAGGAGCAGGGGTGAAAAATGGTTGTTGCTGGACCAGTTGTTTGGGTGGGTGTGGGATAGAGGATGTTTGGCAACAGAAGGCTTTAGAGATTAGATGTTTCACCTTGTAGTCCTACCAATTTTCTTGAATCTGAAAAAAACAAGGTGGTTTCCACATTGCTTTATTTCCTTGCATTAATTCCTGATGATGACTGAGGCAGAAAACAACAGTTCTGCCCAATGCCAAACTTCATAGCTGGCTGAATTCCATATTTCACAGAATTTAACACCTCTCTAGTTCAGCTTTGTGCAGGGCAGAATGCAGGAAATTATGGATTTTGTTAAATATAAGCTGTAGCATTTTTAAAGGCTTCTGACAGATGGCCACATTAACAAAACTGGGACACAAATCAATGAGTAATCTTTAACTAAAGAACTTTAAGGTATCCGAGCTTTTCAGCTAGAATTTAAAGTGCAGGGGGCTGGCATAAAATGAACCCTGAATTAAAAAGGAAAAGATGGATATTTTCATTTTTATTAAAGCAGGATATCAAAATTGAGGATTTGTGCAAAAGTTAATAACAGACTCATGGCTACATTTTGTATTTTCTGATTTGGATAAATGCTTGTTGTAGTATTAACTTCTTTCCTCAGTGAGCACAGTGTCAATGAAAATATGAAGTTCATTAAAAGATAGAGAAATCTGTTTCTAGATACTCTGGATCTATTCAGACTTATCTGCCACTGAATATGGAATCTGTTGAATGAATGAGGATTTCAACCAGGATTAATTCAACATTTTACCTACATGAATTGCAGATGTCTGTCTCTGACACTTTCCAAAAGTTGTTATGGGATGATTATTACTCCATAACCTGTACTCTGAGATGGCAAAATAAATGATACAAGTCCATAACATGTAAATTAAACTGTGTAGTGGGAAATTCAATCTGGAAACTTGCCACCCTCCCGTTCTCAGATCTGACAAACTCTGTATTACTAAATAACAATTTGGAAGTTCATTTGTTTGATTTATAGAGAAGTTGTGCTCCTATGTCTCGCTCAACATTTGGCTTTCTACAATGAACAGGAAATGGGGGGATGTATTTTTGGTATACTTAAGTTTTTCTGTAAACAGACTGAACTACTTGCTGTCTGGCCCAGTCTGAGCTCAGTAGCAAACAGCAACAGAATATTTCCCCTGAGCACGCTCCCCTGATCTTTTCTGATCAGGTTTCTTCTTTTCCAAGTATTCACAAATGCACCCTGACTCAACCACTGTTTGTTTTCGTCCTGCACCCTGCCTGGGAATTGCCAATGGGCTATTTTGATATTATACTGTATATGTGGTGGTTGTGCAATTCACTCTTCAGGAAATCTTTCTTCTATAAGAGCCATGGTGGTGCAGTGGTTAGAATGCAGTAAGGCTCACTCCAGGAGTTCAATTCCAAATGGCTCAATGTTGACTCAGCCTTCTATTCTTCCGCAGTCAATAAAATTAGGACCCAGATTGTTGGGGGCAATATGCTGACTCTGTAAACCACTTTGAGAGGGCTATAAAGCACTGTGAAGCGGCATATACATCTAAGTGATATTGCTATTGCTATATATGCCTGCTTCTTTTCAGTGTTAGTCAATAGCAGCAAAAACATAGAGGGAGCCTGGTACCACTTTTTCTGATTAATCCATTTAATAATAAATTCTGATTCTGAGTTTTTTCAGAGTCCATTAATAAGGAAACCACAAAAGAGAACATAGTATATTCCACTATTTTTTTGGCTAACAGTCAAGTTAACATAGATCACTGATGGCGAACCTATGGCATGCGGACGCTGGCCAGCTGAGTTCACCTTTTTAAAAGCCATTTTTCGCCCTCCCCAGGCTCCAGAGGCTTTATAGAAGCCTGGGGAGGGCGAAAAGAGCCTCCCCCGTCCCCCCCCGGAGGCCTCTGGAGGCTTCAGGGACCGTCCGGAGGCTTCCCTGGCGCCTTCGGAGCGCTTAAGACCACCCTCCGAGGAAACCGGAAGTGACTTCCAGGTTGCTCGGAGGGTCGTTTTAAGCGTTCCGAAGGCTTCAGGGACTGCCCAGAGGCTTTCCTGATGCCTTCGGAGCGCTTAAAACCACCCTCCGAGCAAACCGGAAGTCCGGTTTGCTCGGAGGGTGGTTTTAAGCGTTCCGAAGGCTTCAGGGATTGTCTGGAGGCTTCCCTGACGCCTTTGGAGCGCTTAAAACGACCCTTTGAACCAGTCTAGCCCCAGGAGGCTCTGTAGCGGTGCGCTGACCACAGTCACGGGAAGCTTGGCACTGATGCCTTTAAATTGCACCCGGATGGTGCCCTGGCCCACGATGGGGACTCGGTTCCCTGGTAGTCGCCCAGCATGATGTCTGGCATGCGAAGGTGCTGTTTGTTCAGGCTCGGGATGGCTTGCTTCAGGGTCGACCAGGAGGTGATCGTTAGTGACGATCCAGTGTTGACTTCAAGCTCACAGGGAGCGTCCTCAATGAGGACTGTGACTTTCAGCTTTTTTGGCCGCCTTGTGCGGACTTGCCCTATCGTGATTTGATAGGTTACTTTGGGTTCTCTCTCTGGGCACCCTTGGGTTTTCCATCAGGCCCCTGGGTTGGGCCTCTGTTGGTGGTTTGGTTTTGGCTGCCAAGCGGTGGCAGGGAATTCGCTCTGGCACACTTTGGCAATGTGTCCCTTCTTATCGCAATGCTGACAGGTTGCGTCCCGGAACTGACAGGTAGACCAGGCATGGTGCCCTCCGCAGCTTGCACAGGGTGGCAGGCGGGAGTTGAATCTTCACATCTGTTTTGTGCAGCTACTGTGCATGCGGTAGCTGTCATCGTCTTCGCTGTCGGAGGGTTCTTGTTCAGCGGCCTCATGATGTACACCCGTTTGCTCCTGCACTGTTTGTGGCACATTGTATTGGTGCTGCAAGGCTTCTGTGGACTTGTCGGCAGATTCGGACGCCCTGGCTTCATCAAGTGCGATCTGCAGAGACATGTTCGATCTGGCTTGCAAACGTCTCTGCAGGTTAATGTCCCGCATTCCGCAGATTAAGCAGTCCAAAATTTGGTCGTCCAGGTCACGGAAGTCACAATATGTTGCTGCTTTTCACAGGGCCGCAACATATTGGTTAATGGACTCTCCTTCTCTTTGGTTCCGCACGTTGAATTCATTGCGGCGGACGTGCCTCGAAGGTTTGGGTGCGTAGTGAGTTTTTAGAGTCTGTTGTAAGGCCGCCCAAGGGACCGCTTGGATTGGAGTTGGCTCCGATAGATCCTTCGCCGTTTCGAAAACCTATCGGCCGCAGTAGCCCAGGAAGAGGTTTTTCTTGCGGGACTCGGGAACCCCCATGAGGTTGTTTGCCTCAAGGAAGCATTCGAACCTCAGCATATACGATTCCCAGTGTTCGGCCACCGGGTCATACGGAGTTGGCGGGGCGTACATAGCCATTCTTGTCTGAGGCAATTCGAATTTCCGCTCGAATGGTCCCTCGATGCCATGCCAATGGCTGGATTTACTTGCTGGATGTCTCATTGTTCATTCTTCGTCTATATGCCTCTCTATCCCACCTTTGTCGCCAGTGTTAGATAGGGCAATGAGAAGGCAGACTCAGGCTTAACACAACAACAGCTCTTTATTCAGACAGTCAAGTATGTACAATCCAGCAACTGTTCGGTCTGACAGCTCTCCTTTTATAGGGAGCTGTCAGACCTCTTAGCCAATCAGATTAAACCTCTGTTCCCGCCAGAACAGAGGACCAGAGTGGAAACCATGGTAGCTAGTGTTAATATCTAACAATATCTTTATTTTTTCCACTTGTGCAAAAACAATTCCAGCAGCTGTTAACATGTGTAAAATTAAATATGTATTGTATTCCCTTTGAAATACGAGTAGTAAGTAGTAAGCCACTTACCTTCTGTAAGTAGCTCTTTTATTGTTTTGTGTACTTATTTTAATCTTATTTAAGTAGTAAGTGCACAAAATAATAAATTTTCATTTTTATATCTTCTTTTTGTAGATCATCCATTGGGGCAAAGAATTCAGTGACATCGTCTTGGCCACTCCTATCCGGTCACATGACTGCCAAGCCACTCCCACCCAGTCACATGACTGCCAAGCCACTCCCACCCAGTCACATGGCCAGCAAGCCACTCCCAGAAAGTAGGCCACACCTACAGAATAGGTTCCAAAAAATTTTGAAACCCACCACTGGACTACATGCGTTAAAAAAACCATGTTCTTTGTGTTTAATACAATACAATAGCAAAGTTGGAAGGAACTTGGAGGTCTTCTAGTCCAACCCCCTGCCTAAGCAGGAAACCCTATACCATTTCAGACAAATGGCTATCCAACATCTTCTTAAAGACTTCCAGTGTTGGGGCATTTACAACTTCTGGAGGCAAGCTGTTCCACTGATTAATTGTTCTAACTGTCAGGAAGTTTCTCCTCAGTTCTAAGTTGCTTCTCTCCTTGATTAGTTTCCACCCATTGCTTCTTGTTCTACCCTCAGGTGTCTTGGAAACTAGTTTGACTCCCTCTTCTTTGTGGCAACCCCTGAGATATTAGAACACTGCTATCATGTCTCCCCTAGTCCTTCTTTCTATTAAACTGGATGTACTCAGTTCCTGCAACCGTTCTTCATATGTTTTAATCTCCAGTCACCTAATCATCTTTGTTGCTCTTCTCTGCACTCTTTCTAGAGTCTCCACATCTTTTCTACATCGTGGCGACCAAAACTGAATGCAGTATTCCAAGTGTGGCCTTACCAAGGCATTATAAAGTGGTATTAACACTTCACGTGATCTTGATTCTATCCCTCTGTTGATGCAGCCTAGAACTGTGTTGGCTTTTTTGGCACCTGCTGCACACTGCTGGCTCATATTTACATGGTTGTCCACTAGGATTCCAAGATCCCTTTCACAGTTACTACTGTTGAGCAAGGTACCACCTATATTGTACCTGTGCATTTCGTTTTTGTTGCCTAAATGTAGAACCTTACTCTTTTCACCATTGAATTTCATTTTATTAGATAGTGCCCAATGTTCAAGTTTGTCAAGATACTTCTGTATCTTTAGCCTGTCTTCTGGAGCGTTGGCTATTCCTGCCAGCTTGGTGTCATCTGCAAATTTGATGAGTTCCCCATTTATTCCCTCATCCAAGTCATTGATGAAAATGTTGAAGAGTACTGGGCCCAAAACAGAACCTTGGGGTACTCCACTGCATACCTCCCTCCATGTAGATGCAGTTCCATTGAGGACTACACGTTGAGTGCGGTTGGTCAGCCAGTTACGAATCCATCTGGTGGCGATGCTGTCCAACCCACATTCTTCTACTTTATCTAGTAGTAGGTTATGGTCTACCTAATCAAAAGCCTTACTGAAGTCCAAGTAAACTATATCTACGGCATTCCTCTGGTCCACTAATTTTGTCACATTATCAAAGAATGCAATAAGATTAGTCTGGCATGATCTGTTTTTGACAAACCCATGTTGGCTTTTGGCTATTACTTTGTTTGCTTTTAGGTGTTCGCTAATTTGTTGTTTGATTATCTTTTCCAGAATAATCTTCTTTAACCCAGTGCACAATATATTTTGTACAGATCTGAAACCCAGTAGTAGAGAAGACCTACTCTTCGCTTACCAGGGAGGAGAAAAAAATTCCACAATTCGGAATCCTTTCCAAATTGTTTAGGTAGCCATATCCATTCAACAATCATGTAATAATCTCCATCTGATCTCTGGATTTAGAAGCTTTCCAGCTTCCCCAAAACCTATGTGCTGCTTCCAATTTTCATTGTTTATAAATTACATGCCAGCATTTTTTTCACATGCCTTAATATTCAGGTCTACCTTTGTGATCCTACAGCATAAGGTCTATCCATTATGATGCCAAAGCCGATTCTTTGTTCTTTTTCAAATCCCTCTGTGCAAAGCACTGTTCTTGCCATACATACAATACAAAGATGAAGCTGCTGACCACAGTTAGATAACTGTGCATCATGCTTATCTTGCTGACCAGAGCCATTCTCTCGCCTGCTCTCCCCTCACTTCTCTCTGAATCTTTTGTTGTTATTTGCACAATCTAATAATGGACGGTTAGTCATTTTTTTCCCCTGGAGTGAAAAACTCTGGCCTGTTTCTTGTATTTGGGGTTTTCTTCCCCCCTTTTTAAACCATGTACAATTCATCAAGAATGCATATAGTTTATTTGCAGCTTTTAAAAGCTGAATAAGCCATGCCTCTAGCGTATTATTAAATATCATGACTTTAAAATGTTGAAAGAAATATTGTGAATAACATGCATGAGTGGCTTGCAGAAATGAAGTTAACTTATATATTTGATTAGTTATGAAATCCCAGATCTGGGATCGGGGGGGGGGGGGAATTGAGAAGAGCAATCTTCAGAATTTAGATCCAGAGTATTTCCAGACGAGGCTTTTATTGGTTGATTGTTCCACCTGCTTTATTCATATAATTTTAGGGGTAAAAGTCAGATATTATTGTCTTCTATCAAAACCCTTCTGAATTTTTCTACTTTAATATCTTCTCTTTAGGTAGGGATTCTATGTATATTAAGCTAATGCTTTAGTTCTCAAAGTTTAGTAATGTCCTTTGATTGGCAGAGAAGGCCCCAGAGTCCAATTTCTATTAAGATTCTTGAAGATTTTTTATTATTTTATTTATTTCATGGGAGCATACCTATTTGTTCTCAAATAAGTCATATATCATGCAAATAGGACCATAATGTGATTTCTTTGGTTTGGGTTTAGCATGAATGCAGCCATCATGGCATAGCAAATTGTGTGAATCCAATAATGGATTTCTTATTTAGGCAGATGTGTTTAAGTAAATGATGGTTCAGCATGGTATGACATCAAATTATGATTTCAGTTGTGAACTATTCAGGGCTTTGTCATCTTCAGTGACACAGGATTATTGCAGTATAACCAGATTGCAGAAATCAGAGCTACTTTATCTGAGCTGTAAAAAATCCAGTATTCTGCTACATTGTAGTGAAGTTTTAGCACTCTCTGTATCTTTGCCACTGAGTGAAAGGTAAAGAGTACTCAAAGCACACACTCCTCAATGTAGTACTACATATTTACTCATATTTACAAATGGAGCTGGACAATGAACTAGAGACAGCAGAGGATGACCAGGGAATAGATAAGAAACATCCTTCCGTGTCCCACAAATAGAGTCAAGAACATAAGCAGCTATATGCCTATTCATTATTTCCTACTATTGAATTTATATTTTACCAACAAAGAAATAAAAGGAGAGTAGTATAGATCTATTTCAAGATATTTAGCTAGCCATATACTTTGTGGGATTCGAACCTGGGCTACTTGCACATTAGGTGTCAGGGTTCCAAGTAATACCCCCAATGAAAGAAGACTCAGAGGCTTAAGTTTCCTCAAAGTTCCATTTTATTAGAGATGTCATATTGGCACATTTGGGAAAACCCAAATCTGAAAGTTTCCAAGTTTTCCCCATCCAAGTGAAAGTTCAAGTCCCTGCCCAGCACCCACATGTCCATCACATGATCCAATCAGGCACCATCCAAAACTGGAGGTGCCTTCCAGTTATATTATCGCAGCTACAGAGCTAGGTGTCCTTGACTCCCTGAGAAAAGGATCTTGACTATATATCACCCATACTAACAGGCCTGAAGGCCCAATGTAAAAGATGGCTTCCAGGTCTGACATTAGGTAGATGTATTAACCTCTAAGCCACGGACTCTCCTTGCTTTGTCGGCTAAATACCAGGGGAGAGATTAAGTGTTTTTCCCCCCCAGTGAAACCAGTCTATCAGGACAACCTGGTCTATCCAGTTATGGGATGGAACCTATTGCTTCTGCTTTCACCTTTCAGCCCCAGGCAGTTGCTTTCACGACAAACTATTTTTGTGTTGAATTTAGATTGTACTAATAGACTGGTCTCACTGGAAAAAACACTTACCGTAATTATTTCCTATTATTTTTGTAAGAATTTTACATTGGATAAAGAGTGTAATGAGCTGCTTTACATTCCTCTCGTGGCTGTTATACTAAAGCTTGTATAATTACCACAGCCTGTAGTAACAAGGAGTAGGAAATCTTGGTCCACTGTAGAAGTTATCTGCTAAGCCTTTCAGAGATACAAAGTGTGACCTTGGTAAGTGAGTGTGCGCAGGAATGAAGTTCGGTGTGCAGGTGAATCACATGTGTGCATGTCTGAGGAGTAAGAAGAATGGCTCACCATATACAAGTGGAAGAAAATCTGTGGCAGCTAGAGTGTAAGAATAGAGAATGGCTATTTAAAATTGATATAAATAAATAAAAACAATAACCTGCAGAGAGTGTAGAGATGCTTATTGGTATATATACTCATCCTATCAGTGCAGATAAGTAATGAATGTCTGTGGCCTAGTATAAACAATGGATCAGTTTTCCAACATTCAAAGGGAGCCGTTAGAAGGGAAGATGTGATATTTGGGGGCTGGACCTAGCTGTTTCCTTATAGTAAGTGCTGCAGGGTGCTAGTGAGGCTATTGCTAGGCAACCAAAGGAAGCTCTTTGGGTTGCTATGGAAACAGTTGTGTATTCCTGAGAGTACAGCCCTCCTGGGATTTTTATGGTGATGCAAAATACTCTGAACACATTTCTATGCATCCCCGACTTGACTCCTAATGCAGCAGCTATCAGGTATCACCCGGTCAATAGGGGTACATTGATCTTTGAGGACCAAGGATGGTCCATAGCCAAGTTAGTTGGCTTTAGTGACTGTCATGGGGGCCTTAACCCTCTATCTGCCATTGCAAATTTAGAGGAGAAGGAAAAACTCTGGCGATGAGGTAATGAAGATTGAGGCATAGCACTTGGCAAGCTGACCAAAGACTTCAGCAGAAGCAGAGAAGGAACAGAAGAAAAGAAATTTCTGTGAAGCAGCAGAAATTTGTTGTCAGATAATGGTTCTGGTGAAGGATGCAGGATAACCAGAGAGGAAGCAACTCTGAAGCTACAGGTCTTTGAAGCTTCTCTTCCACACCTTCTTTCTGTTGACTGGACTAACCTGAAATAAGGTTCTAGTGCTCTTTCAGAATGACTCTAAGCCTAGACATGTGTTCAGGTTGCTGGCACAGAGGAGGGGCAAAAATAAATGGAATGGACGCGTCCTTTGTGCTGCATACAAATCCTGTTCTAGTATACATGAGACGTGTCAGTCAAATTCTTTTTCAGTCAGAACTAAACCTGTGTTTGTAACCCAGTTGACAGATTGCTAAGTATGACCAGGGATATGGAACGAAGTAGGAGAGAACTCTTGAATGATGCTGCTTTATGCCATCCTTCCTCCATATCCACAATCTGTCAACTGAACATGAAAGCCATGGGATGCCTCCTTCATTCAAAAATAATATGAGGGATCTTTACAAAGCATAAACTTTCTCAACATGTCCATAAAACAGAGCTCTTGTGTATCTATGCTAAAAACCAGGATAAAAAAGGCAAAAATGTAGCTGCACTTTTGCTCTTTTAATAGATCAGGTATTTTTGTTCTTATACATGATCTAATTCTGTCTTTTTTTTCACCCCTCTTGCTGATTTAAAGTTTGCCTACTATTTTGCAGACATCAAGTATTGCCTTAATATAAGAAATTCTTTTGTTACCACAGAAAATTCTTAGTCAATTCTTCTTGTCATTTCAATTGTGGATGTCAGTAAAAAGGCCTTTAAGCATTCTCCAAAAACAAGTCTGAAACAAAATCTCATTTGGAGTAACACAATGAGTCCCGTTTCATGTTGTGATGAGCTAAATTAAGTTAAAGCAGTATCCAGATTCCACTGAGATGAGCTCAAGCCCAACTCAAGTGGATTAGCAAGGGAGAAGTCCCCATATCACTGCTAGATATTATATATATATATATATGTGTGTGTGTGTGTGTGTGTGTGTGTGTGTGTGTGTGTGTGTGTGTGTGTGTGTGTGTGTGTATTTGTGTTACAACCCCTGGTATGCCTAAATATTCAAATCCCAGTAAGGGTATGGCTAGCTGATGAGAGCTAATTAGCTCGAAATAGATCTATACTAGTCTCCCTTTATTTATTTATCAGTACAAATACAATATATATATATATATATATATATATATATATATATATATATATATATATATATATATATATATATATATATATATATATATATATATATATATATATATACATACATATATATACATATATATATATATATATATATATATATATATATACATATACATACATATATATACATATATATATATATATATATATATATATATATATATATATATATATATATATATATATATATACATACATATATATACATATATATATATATATACATATATATACATACATACATACATACACACACACACACACACACACATATAAAAAAGAGGGTGGAAATATATATTATTTAAGGGAGTATTGCAGTTAAGCAGATCCCTTGAATTATCCAGAGCTGGATGCTTCACCCAGCATGACTAAAATGTCAGCAATAATGACATTCTTTTTCATTTCACAGAGCAGCAACTGTTCCCAGGTCTACCTCCTCCACCCACCCCCAACATCACAGAGAAGGGAAAAACTGAGATAATAAGTGTTATTTCAGCGATCAAATCAGTTTGGAAACATTCCTGCTGCTTTTTGACAGATGGTGGTGGCTGGTCCATTTGTCATAACTGTGGAAAGGCCCTCCCTAAGGCTAAACAAACTCATGCATTTTGGACAAGAAACAGAAATTGAACAGATGATGCTTTTTTTCTAGCACTTGGGACCTAGCAATAGTGCACTGCTCAGGGCTTTTTCATAGGTTCCTTGGAAACTCCAGAAATCTGTGGCTGAATGAATGAGGGTGAGGATTTTATGTTGTGGCTCTTCGTTTCTAGTTTAATCTTTTCAGAGAAGCAGAACAACACCAAAAGTAATGGCATGAATTACCGTTATGTCATTGCTGATTTTTAATTAATTAATTAATTTTTACCCCGCCATTGTTATTTTATAAATAACTCAAGGCAGCAAACACAGCTAATACTTTTTCCTCCTGCCACAACAACAACCTGTGAGATGGGATCCTACACTTCCCAATTGGAGTAGGAAATGGGACCTAGTGTTCTCTACAGCCATGTTTCTCAAAATGAGAACTGGAGCTGCTGAAAATAGATCGAAGAAAGCTTTTTCTTTAGTTTCTGTTTAAATAAATCGTGTTTATCCCATAGTTTTCAAGGCCACGCATGCTCTGCCCTTGTAGAAAAACACTAAACAGAAATCTAAGGATATTCCCATCAAATAACAGTTCAAACTGGGATCAAGGTTGATGGTTTCCACCTAAAATATCTAATTTTATGGTATTCCTAGAGTTATACTCTTATTAGGACTAACAGATTTGCAGTGAAAAATTTCAGATGACTAAGGAAGCAAAGGTAATAGTACTTTACTACTAAATACTAAAATAAATATATAAGCAACTTCCCATAAGCAAGTGATTCCAAATTAAACCATTATGCATATCTGAAAATATACTGTTTCTTTCAGTGACGTGCGGTGAGGTTTATGGCTGGTGAGGCTGGTGACGTCATCAGGAAGGCGGGGAATGGGACCACGTGTGCTGGAGGCTCAGGCTGCCTCAGCCTCCAGCACACGTGATCCCATTCCCCGCCTTCCTGAGCGTGCTCCGCCGGCTTGCGCTCCGCAGTCCTCGAAAGCAACTGGGGAACAACGAGAACCTTCCTGCCTCTGTTGGACTTTGCACGCTCCTCACGACTGCATATCGCGCGAGGAGCGCACGATCCAGCAGAGGCAGGAAGGTTCTTGTCGTTCCCCAGTCGCTTTCGTGCCTTCATCATCCATCAACGCCGACAACATTTCTGCCTCCACCCTCCGTAGCTCCCTGGCGCGGCTGGATGGATGTAGCCACAGCGACGCCGAGGCAGTCCGGGCGGACGAAAAAGCGAGCGAGGCAGCCTGATCCTCGGTCGCTCGCCCGCTGGACTGCCTCAGCGCCATGCTGGCTACCTCCGTCTGGGCGCGCCCGGGAGCTGTGGAGGGCGGAGGCAGAAATGTTGTTGGCGCTGCCGGATGACGAAGGCACGAAAGCAACTTTCTGCCTCCGCCCTCCACAGCTCCCGGGCGCGGCCGGACGGAGGTATATAATATATATACATACATACATACATACATAGTATATAATATTATATACTATTATTTCATGAAGAGAGGTGAGGCTCTGCCTCCCCTGCCTCCCCTGACCGCACGTCCCTGGTTTCTTTCCAGTGATAGCACTGAGGATTTCCCTCCTTTTATGTTTCTCCTTTTATCTGAGTTGTTATTGTCAATATTATTTTGTCTGGATCAAGAGATGGAATAACTATACTTCAAACCACTAAGACTCCAATTAGAAGCCATGTCCAGGACAAAATATTAGACTGCCTTCCTTTTCAGAAAACCAGCTATCAACTGTCTTTTGCAGGAAAATCTACTCTATTTCTTCAATTTTGAGAATTGGCTACTTTTCTTCAGTGGCAAAAATGAGATAGTGGCTGTAAAGCAATTCATTTTTTTCAGTGCAAAGTGAAGATTGTTTTATTTCCTAGGCATCTTTATTTCTGTTTTAATCATGGAGTTCTCACCTTTGATTAGTTCTGGCTTGCATTTTCTCAACTGTTATACATTTGTTTTTTCAGTATAATACTATCCCTGCATTTTCAGAAATAGGCCGTTTAATTGCTGGCTCCTATGTAAGTAAATCATACAGGATTGTGGCTGTTCATTATCAATCACCTTAGAAATAATCAGACAAAGGAACAGATGGAGCTCCTACATCTTGAATAATTGTGTAGGAGAATCACATTCCACAAGTGTAAATTGTCCTATAATCTTGCTGGAAATCCCCATTCTAAGCAATCCTCAACTCCATCCTACCTACCTTCTGCCATGCAGCTGCCATCCAGATTTTTGCAGCTGGGTTCTCATAGTTCAAGTAGATGCACTCCAGTGGTGGGTTTCAAATTTTTTTAGAACCTCTTCTGTAGGTGTGGCCTGCTTTGTGGGAGTGGTTTGTTGGCCATGTGACTGGGTGGGAGTGTCTTGTCAGTCATGTGACTGTGATGGCATGGCCAACTTGTAAAATGTGGTGAAACTCACTTAACAACGCTCTTGCTTAGCAACCAAAATGTTGGCTCAGAAACTCTGGCATTGAAGCATGCAAGTCTTAAAGCTGTCAAGTTACAAGACCCTTGTACCCCTAACCCTTCAGAAAAAAAACCCAGGGGTGTTCAAACTTGACAGCTTTAAGACTTGTGGACTTCAACTCCCAGAATTCCTCTTCTCGCTCTTCATCTTGATGATGTGCGGACGGGTGGGGGGAGGGAGCTGGAACCGGTTCTAAACAGCACTGTAGATTTGTGGAACCTCTTCTATAGAAGAGATTAGAACTGGCAGGAACCCAGCCCTGATGCACTCCCATCCACCCGCATGTACAGTATAATGATTCATGAACCACCCATACTATTTCCTGTAAAAAGGGATAAGAACTGTTATATATTGAGGTGGTATTATTATTATTGTTATCGTTGCTGTTATTATTATTATTATTATTGCCATGGTAGCTGACATTATACACAATAAATAGGGTATTATGCTGAATGTCTCAAAATTCAGTACTTAAGTACTAGTGTTCCAGAGAAGTACAGCCAAGAATACATTCTCATTTGTACTGCCACTCAACGTAACATGAAAATGAAATTCTGCATTCTTTCCGCTTTGAAAGCATCACCTATGGGACTGCTTTGAGCCAAACTGCAGTTACTCAGACATACATTTTTTTACATGAACAGCTTAGGACATATGGCATCTTTGCATGAGCACATGGGCAGCATATGTGTCGAAGTGCCATATGTTTTCTTGGTAAAAGGAAACTCGGGGAGTCTCTGAGGTTTTGCTCGGCAGCTGCCCAAATATTCTATTTGGTGACAGAAAGAGGGTTTTTTCCCCCTCTTCCTTTACTCCTCCAAGTATTCAAACTTGACTGGAACCTCTAGGCTGGCACTTATAATAGTCCCTTCTATTTCATTGCACGCAGCCTCCAATTTCTCAGCCATCAGGATTTTTTTTTTTAAATGACCTCCCAGGGCAATTAAGGAGGAGGAATGTTGGGAGCAGGTTTTCAGCTGTTTCTTGTTATTGGTCGTCAATTCTTCTCGGCAATACTTTTATATCTCCCTCCTGTTTAAGGTAGCTTTATGAATTTTTAAAGAATTCAAATAATATTTCTGACTTTATGTTGGTTCAAAAAATTGCACTGTTCATTTCAAGGGAGAAATGCACTTCATTTGGGCTTTTAATTTAACCTAGTGTTGGGCATTTCTTTATTTTTCCAATCATTCTTCTTCAAACTAAAAACTAAAACTCACATATGTTCCAAAGTCAACTCAAAATCAGTTTTTTGTGTCCAAGGAAATGGAAAACGAAATATAAAAAGCTTGGGGGGGGGGGGAGTGATCTTGGAGTCCACATTACATTTTTAAAGACTTTGTTTAAATATACACACACCAGTGACGTGCAGTCAGGTGAGGCAGGTGAGGCACAGCCTCACCACTCTCATCATGAAAAAAAAGTAAAAGTAAAAAGCTGAGCTAGTTGCTGCCTCACCGTGGATGACTCTGCTTAACCTCACTGGTGCTCGCTCTCCCTCCCCAAGTGTAGTGACTTCCTCCCCAGGCTCCCATTCATTTCTCTCTCACACACACACAGCTGGATAAAACTATATAAAAATCAAGCCCAGCTTCACTGATTACAAGTTTGAAAAGGCAACGTGGCTCCACCTGCAATCAACTCTGCTTAACCTCACTGGTGCTCTCCCTCCCCAAGTGTAGTGACTTCCTCCCCAGGCCCCCATTCATTTCTCTCTCTCACACACACAGCTGGATAAAACTATATAAAAATCTAGCCCAGCTTCACTGATTACAAGTTTGAAAAGCCAACGTGGCTCCACCTGCAATCAAACTACACTTGGGGAGGGAGAGCACAAGCGAGCACTGAGGAGACCACAGGAGGAGGCAGGAAGCCAGGCAAAGAGCCATGCTGTAGTACACACACTTTCCCCCAGTCTCTTTCTTTTGGAAGGCTCAGATTGGCTCCCCTCCAGCTTCTCTGCCTCTCCTCTCACCCCAGCCTGCCAGCAGGAGGTGGTGGGTGGGCTTTATTGTGTTCCAGGCATTTCCCACCCAGACAGCAGGCTGCATTTGCAATGGTGGAGGTGTTTGGGAAAGGCAGCAGGGGAATGGGGGGGGGGGTGGCAGAGGAGCTGCTTTCAAGCCACTGGAAAAGATATCCAATCCAACTTTTGTGTGTGGGGGGGTTTGTTTGAGAGTGAGTGAGAGAGGGAAGGGGTAGGAGAGATAGTCCAATCCAACTTCTCTGTGTGTGTGTGTGTGTGTGTGTGTTTGAGAGAGGGGGAGGAAGGGAGAGAGAGGGAGGAAGGAGGGGAAGGAGAAGAAAAAGAAAAAGAAAGAAGGAGCAAAGGAGAAAAACAAATGCTGTCGCTTTAAATTGGAACTGAGCATGCCTGGCTGTGGAATTCTGGGAGTTGAAGTCCACAAGTCTAAAAATATTTGAAACCCAGCACTGTGTCAGTGCCTCACCAGTCATAAACCTCACCGCACGTCACTGACACACACACTATTATAAGATACAGAGCTGTTTACATAGAACACACAAATAATTTTAAATGAAGACTTTTGTGTGTAACACGGTAGTGCTTTGACTAGATAGTAGTGCTGGGTTTAAGGAAATCCATATGTAAAACATATCTACACTTAAAAACAAACAAACCTGAAACCATTATGTTTTCTTCCCAAGTCCTGGATTTTGACATTTTTTTAACTATAGATAACGATTTGTGATTCTATCCCATGGTCTGAAGCTTCATTCTTTGGTCATAATGATGAGCTTATGTTTCATTGGATGTCACACTATTATGAAGAAATTCCTTACCATCATTCTTGCAGCATGAGAAAATTGCTAGCATATTTCAACTCTTGAAGCTTTCGTATCTGTTGGCAGCACGCAAGAAAACTATCTTGGACAAACCTTCAATATTAAATAACTTTAAAAATTTGATCCACACATTGTTTTGGTATGCCAAGCTTCACAGCAATTTCTCTTGGAGAAATACACTGATTGTCTTTAATCAAATCATCAGCCTTGTGTGAAACTTGTTGATTGCTGTCATAAGCTGTCCATTTTTGATCATAGAAATCAGATGTTCCTGGTTTACCATCTTTAGTCTCTCTCTCTTTTTGGCACAGGGACATACAGTATTCTTATTAATGTATCACCACATAAACAATCTGTATCCAGCAATGTATTTCAGTCAGAAATTAAATCATAGCACATTGCTTATAGCATACCGATGAGTAGTCATCAGGTCTCTGTTTCATCAACAATAGCAACAACACCCTTGCCTACAGCAGCTTCTCACCAAGAGAAATGAAAAACAGATGCTAAAGAAAAATATCACTGTTTCCAGCACATCAGTAATACCACTGGTGATTTATTGGTGTTGGTGATTTATAACATGAGGCATTACTTTTCATTCAACCTTCATACAACTGGCATTCATCCTTCTAGAACAGAAAAATTAGATAAGCATTTTTAACTAACACCGAAGCAATCACATTGTCTCTCTTTTCTCAAACAAAAAGCAACATATTTAATTCTGCAGGAAGCTTAGAGAATTATTTAATTTTCGATAGACTCCATAGACTTAATTTTGCTGTAATGGATGGAGGAAAGTATTAAAAAATAAAATAAAAGATTTTTGTTTTATTACTGACAGCAAACATTGTTTCCCTTCTTGAAGTATGCTGTCTTACAAAATGTTCTCCTGGTGATGCATTCGGCATAATCACGAAAGTCTAACACATTTTTGTAAATGGATGCTTGTAGGATAAATCTCCTGAGTTCTGAGATCTCTAAAAGTCTACCATCTCTTTCTAGATCCAATGCAATCCATCAGTCATACTCTTGCCCATAGCAGTCAAGATCCATATGTTGTAAATTGCTGTGTTCTACTGATATGGTAGAAAAAATAATCTAATGATATTTTGTACAAGATAAGTCAAATTTGGAAATCCCGATAGAAAGAAATACGTGCCAATTTTGTCCACAGGGTCCAAGTAGACTCTATTCTCATAGTTGAATAAATTTTTCACTCATATTCAATGCTGTTTCAGGAAGGTATAAATTAGCATAAGCATGCAATACATCTGCAGTTTTCATTTGTGTTGTTTTGATGTAACAGATCCAAGGACCAGCTTGCTTTTTCACTCAAATATGTTTTCAACTATCCTGTTTCTTGATTGCTACTGAACCGCATATACTCTATGGATCTAGATCAGAGGTCTCCAACCTTGGGAATTTAAGCCTGGTGGACTTCAACTCTGGGGAATTCTGGGAATGGAAGTCCACCAGGCTGAAAGTTGCCAAGGTTGGAAACCCCTGATCTAGACCAAAGGTCTGTAGAGTTTAGGGGCCAAAAGCTGCACTTTAAATAATGTATTTTACAAAAATGAGAAAATTAAATCTTAATGTTAAGTTAATTAAAATTATTAATTAAATACAGTTAACTTGATTGGTGCCAACATGTTCAGCATTTCCCCATTTCATTAAATTTTGTAAGATAGCAGCAACTTTTGGAGAGAACTTTGAGGATGCCACACCCAATATTTTAGTGTATATATGGGGATCTCAGGCCTCAGCTTATCATGATTGCATGCTCCACACATCGTTTTCAGTCCTGGATATAAGTGATGCCAAAGTATCAGATGAAACGGCTGATTCATTTGGTAGGGCTACCTGGTCTATGCATAAACACAGGGCATAAATTACTATTGCCATATAAAGGCAAATACTCTGAATTTTCTGGATATGACACAAGGATTGCCACCTTGTCTTTTGGAAACAATAGAATGTAATGGAATTCATTATGTTATAAAGCACAATAAAAAAATCTTTTTAGATATCCATTGTATTTTGGCCTTTATCCACAACTCTGCTACCCAAATCATTAAACTCTCTTGACATTCTGACAATACACCATTTCACCTTAAATATCTGCTATGGCTTCCTGTCTGCATCTGGGATCAGGACAAGCCCTTTATTCTTAACTTCACGCACAATGTAATCTTGCTCTCCCTTCCAGTTTGCTCTCGTCGACCAGTTCATACAGACAGTTCATTATATTCTCATATTCCAATGGGTATTCCCATGCTGCCTTCAATCCTCCAAATCCAATATCCCAAGCCATCTGAAAATGTCCTATTGTTTCTCCTTTTATTCTCGGAATAAACTCCCCATGTACTTTATTTTGCTGAGCAAATAGTAGCATCAGAAGGGACATCTGAGACTTGGAGAATGAACTAGGAGAGAAGGGTCATCATCACCCCTTCCATACCCTCCTCATGACTGCATCTATATGTTTTAGGTTGGCCATCAATCATAAACATACATTTTTATGGTTGTCATGTCCAATAGCTACCCTTTATAATCAATTCTAAGCCAAACATCTTCGGTTTCAAAGCCTATTCCACAAGTTCTTTCCTTCCCTCCCAGAACTGTGCACACATTGCAAAATGCACATTTTTTTTTTCTGACACAGAGATTAATGCGCTTCCTTCACTCCAATGTGCTTGCTGAATGGAGGAAGCCAATCATTTATAAAAACAGGAGGTTAATGTTGGGGCAAATGGTGAGACATCGGGGTAAGGCCAGGCTGCACATAGACAGGGGGCATCAATTAAAAAATGGTGTTTGGGGGGGGACAGCGTATCCAGTGTTACAGGCCCATGAACAAAAAAGCTTTCTTTCTGCCTCTGCCCAAGGGAAGCTGGGCTGGTTTAACCAGGGTAAGAAAAGCCATGATCTGCGTCAGAGAGGCTGCAAGGCAATAAAAAAGAACAAGCAAAGACGACACTCTGGAGCTGAATGGAGTCTGAATGTGCTTATTCTACAATCAATGTAAACTGACCAGATATTTTAAGCTACCACAATCAGCTTCTTCATAATAAATCTGCAAGAATTTGCCCTTTTAAGAATTGAAGCTAGGTTTTGGTCCTCTATGAATAAATCTGTTGAAACCAATAGAAGTTTGATTTATTTTAATGGATCTACTTTCCAATTCTAGAGTCTTGATAATGACCTTTTCAGAAGGAAGATAGATGACAAATGATAGATGATAAGTGGTAGGTAATAGCTGATAGCTGATAGCTGATGGATGATGGATGATGGATGGACAGGCAGACAGACCGATGGATCCCCAAGAAAATGACCTGGTTATTTTTCTTCGTTGACTGTTCTTCACCAGACAGGTTCCCAATGGAAGCAAATAGCTCATTGAAAGGCAATTTGGTTTTTGATCATATAGATCATGTTGCAATATTGTCATTTTATTATTGTGGCAACAACAGCCTTAAGGTACTAGACAACAGTTACATTGTGTGCAGCCTACTATAATCCATATATTGAGAAGCATTCATTTTTAGGGTACTCAGACTATCCATGTGAAAAACAGAGAAATGATGATGCTATCATAAGCCAATATTTACAAAATAGCAAATGTATTACTATTACCCAAAAGCATGATACAGTACAACTCAGTTTCCATGGACTGCATCATGTTGCTTGATTAAAGAGAGCATGCTCTTCAGAGCCCGGAATCTGCTGCCAAGTTTTCCTAGCTATGAGATGTGATGAGGCCTCTGAGGGGAAAAGAGAACCATGCATGGGAATATACTGGATGAATAAAGAAATTTGTGATTTGTGCGTTCTAAAGACTACTATGGCAGCACATTATCTAGCAGAGTAAATTTGGCATCCCTGAAAGAATCTAGAACCTTTTAAAAAAGTGGGTTTGTGTGTGTGTGTGCCTGTGTGTATGCGTATGTGTGAAAGTGAAGAGGAACTAAAGAGTGTCTTGGCAAAGGTCAAAGAGGCAGAGTGCAAAAGTTAGCTCGAAACTCAACATTAAAACAATGAAGATCATGGCATCCAGTCCCATCATTTCCTGGCAAATAGAAGGGCAAGAAATGGAAGCAGGGACAGATTTTATTTTCATGGGCTTCAAGATCACTGCAGATAGTGACTAAAGCCATGAAACTAAGAGATGCTTGCTCTTTAGGAGGAAAGCGATGGCAAACCCAAATAGCAAATTAATAAGCAGAACATCACCTTGCTGCTAAAGGTCCATAATAGTCCAGTTTTGGTCACCAAGTGAACCGGTAGTAAAAAAAAAAATGCTAAAAAAAGTAAAAAAAAAACAGTTCCAAAAAATTGCGGGGCACAGCTGACTGTCACAACTTTTTTTTTACTTTTAAATGATTTTTTTCACAACCGGTACACCTGAACTGGTAGTAAAAAAATATGCTTTAAAAAGTGAAAAAGGCTGTGACAATCAGCTGTGTGACAATCAGCTGTGCCGCACAATTTATATTTGCTAGAGAGCAGGAAATCCTGCTTTCTAGCGAATCTAAATCGCATGGCAACAGCTGTTCCTCCTTTGCTGTTCTACTTAGCTTTGCAGACTCAGAAATGGCTTCTTAGCGTCTGCACTGTGCATGTGCACAAAGCGAAGCAGTAGCAGACTTTGGAGCATTTAGTCCCCGGTTTCTGGCTAAGCAAGGGTTTGGACTAGAAGACCTCCAATGTCCCTTCCAACTCTGTTATTCTTTCTGTTCTGTTTGGTTCAATTGAGTTCAATTGAGTTCAATTCAATTCTAGTCAAAGCAATGGTGTTCTCAGTATGGCTGTGAGAGTTAGATCAAAAGAAAGGCTGAGTGCCAAAGAATTGATGCTTTCGAATTACGGTGCTGGAGAAGACATTGGAGAGTCCCTTTGACTGCAAGGAGACCAAATGAGTCAATCCTAAAGGAAATCAACCCTGACTGTTCTTTAGAAGGATAGATACTGAAGCTGAAACTCAAATACTTTGGCCATTGAATGAGAAGAGAGGACTCATCGGGAGAGACCCTGATGTTGGGAAAGACTGAAGACAAAAGGAGATGGGGCGGAAGAAGATAAGATGGTTAGATAGTGACATTGACACAATGAACATGAATTTGGGCAAACGCAGGGAGGCAGTGGAGAACAAGGGGGCCTGGAACACTACGGTCCACGGGGTCACAAAGAGTCAGAACAGAGGTGGTTATTCAGCAGGTTCTGACCAGTTCTGGAGAACCGGTAGCAGAAATTTTGAGTAGTTTGAAGAACCGGTAAATACCACCTCTGACTGGCCCCACCTCCATCTATTCTCTGCCTCTTCAGTCCCAGCTGATCAGGAGGAAATGGGGATTTTTCAGTAATTTTCCCCTGGAGTGGGGAGGGAATGGGGATTTTACAGTATCCTTTCCCTGGAGTGGGGTGGGAATGGAGATTTTACAGTATCCTTTCTCTGGAGTGGGGTGGGAATGGAGATTTTACAGTATCCTTTCCCTGGAGTGGGGTGGGAATGAGGATTTTACAGTATCCTTTCCCTGGAGTGGGGTGGGAATGGAGATTTTACAGTATCCTTTCCCTGGAGTGGGGTGGGAATGGGGATTTTACAGTATCCTTTCCCTGGAGTGGGGTGGGAATGGGGATTTTACAGTATCCTTTCCCTGGAGTGGGGTGGGAATGGAGATTTTACAGTATCACTTCCTGGAGTTGGGGTGGGAATGGAGATTTTACAGTATCCTTTCCCTGGAGTGGGGTGAGAATGGAGATTTTACAGTATCCTTTCCCTGGAGTGGGGTGGGAATGGGGATTTTACAGTGTCCTTTCCCTGGAGTGGGGTGGAAATGGAGATTTTACAGTATCCTTTCCCTGGAGTGGGGTGAGAATGGAGATTTTACAGTATCCTTTCCATGGAGTGGGGTGGGAATGGGGATTTTACAGTATCCTTTCCCTGGAGTGGGGTGAGAATGGAGATTTTACAGTATCCTTTCCCTGGAGTGGGGAGGGAATGGGGATTTTACAGTGTCCTTTCCCTGGAGTGGGGTGGAAATGGAGATTTTACAGTATCCTTCCCCTGCCACACCTATCAAGTCACACCCACCAAGCAATGCCACGCCCACCAAGCCACACCCACATAACCAGTAGTAAAAAAAAATTAAATCCCACCACTGAGTCAGACATATTATTTAGCAACTGAACAACATGTGCATATGCATATAACCTGGTATACTGCAGGATTACTGATCCATTATGTGGTTATACCTTTAAAAAATATCTACAAGTGGCATTGAAAAAAAACTCAGTGGTTTTATTGGCAAAAACAATTCTTGGTGCTTGAATTTATATTTTAATGTCTGCTATGGGAACAAAGATGAGACTCAATGATCAGAATTTGTACCATCATGAAGCAATTCCTGAACAACCGAGACCCAGTCCCAGCATAGTGTCACCACTGTTTTATATTTCAGGGTCAGACCAAAGTGGCTCATTGTAGAAATATGTGAGCCCTGATGTGATCAGGCAGCTGGCGGAGTGTCGGCATTTCTTGTTCCTCACAATGCCAAGGGATAGTTTATCAGATAGTTTCCTCTGACAGGCTATTTTTCTTCAAGGCAAACATAAAATGGTCCGAAAGATAACGCCTTTTAATCAAGTTCACACCGTAGCTAATGGGGTGGGTGTCCTTACAGAAATCTTTCTTTTGCCCCTGGTTTCCCCAATCAGCTGATCAGTCAGCATACACCCTACCATTTCCTTACATTCTGTCCAAATTCCCACCGTTCTCTGTCTAAACTTGGCTGTCTGGGCTTTTCCTGCCAGTTCTGCAGACTTCCACGAATGCAGCCAAAGCCAAGGGTTGGAGTATAGAGATAAGGTCGAAGTGAATTCACAAGTGGCTTTGAAAAGGCTTTTAGACCACCCTGATTCAGCCAGACACTTTCTGCTGTAACTAAGACCACATCTATCGGTACTCACCTCTGAGATCTGCAAAGAAGGAAATCCTGCTGACAGCTTGCCTAGACAATCACACCCTTTGCCATGTGTGCTTATGGTTAGGAAGTTTATCTTAATAGCCATCTATTCCCTGCCTTTTTTGTAATGTAAATCAATTGCAGAACCTCGACCTCTAGCTTGTCATTTATAGGAGGGCCCAGCCTAGTTGTGTAGTTTTCCATGTTCTTTGTTTAAATCCTTGAAATGGGCCAGGAGAAACTTCCAACAGTGTAAGAAAACCAAATGCTGAGAACGTGAGGGCTTGAGAAGTCACAAAACCTTTGAGAGGTATTGGCCAATGATCTAAAATGCAGAAGGCAATTCAAAATTACATATGCTCTAGTGGTAAAGGTAACTTCTAGTAATTCTGTGGACACAATAATAATTCTTCATTGCCTTATTCCAGGACATTTGTTTTAATTCCTTGACTAAGTTAGAACTGTAGCATTCCCCGTTTGCTTCTAATTCAAATATTAACAGCTTGAATATACATCAGTTTTCCTTGCAAAGGAAAGAAGTTTGCAGGAAGAAAAGATCTTCTAGGTAAGAAATTGGCATAGAGCTCTTCCAAAGGTCTCTTTTCTCCAGAGGAGCACAAAAAGGATAGTTAAAAATTGCACTAAGTTTAAAGAAGTTTAAACGTAAAGTTTAAAGTAATTTAGAAACTTGGTTTAATTTCTATTGCACTAAGTTTAATTTCTTTAAACTTACTGCATGTTGGAGGGTTTCCCCACTCGTTAGTCTTATGCTGCTGGACTCTTGGGTGTCTAATAACTGGAAATGAAAACCAGTGTAAGAAATCCTTTCCTGGATTTCAAGAGCTTCCTCTGCTTTGACCATCACAATGGGAGATAGTTCTGTCTAGATTACATTTTCCATGGCCTTTAATTGGGGATTAACTTATTTCTTTGCTCTTCCCACCCATGTAAGCCCCAATTGCTTTCTTGTCCATGGATGAGCCATGAAGGACAGGTGGCTTCCCCAAAAGCTGTTTTTTATGATCACCCTTACCTTTCTCATTGACATACTTACTGACATTTCTTTAACTTGACTGTTTACCATCTGAGGAGGGAGAGAGGGAGGAATGGAGGGAGAGACGGAGGGAAGGACGGAAGGAGGGAGAAAGGAAGGAAAGAGACTGAATTGCTTTCAGTCTTGTCTAGATTTTTTTCTGTCCGATAGCTTTAAACTATTACTAGCTTTACTAACTATTACTTTAAACTAATTTCTAGCTTTAAATGCTAGTAATTAATTTTAATTGCAGTAAACCTGCAGTGCCCTTCTACTATACCAATCATCTAAGCATTCTTTTGCATATTTGGTTACAGTTGTTGTTTTCCAACAACTCTGTTGAGTACTGAATGCAAACAGAAGGAAGGTAGGTCATTGTTCCCTGGATCAATAAAGTTGTGTAGCCAAGCAAAGTTTTAGTATTATTCTTGTCAATTGGCCTAAAAAGAGAAATGGGCAGAATGCTGGCCAGTTTCAAAGGATAGGATAGGATAGGATAGGATAGGGCAGGGCAGGGCAGGGCAGGGCAGGGCAGGGCAGGGCAGATATTTTTGCTGTATTGCTGATGATGACGATGCAATTTTAAAAAGTTTAGTGTTTCACTAATCCATGAAATATCCATGGAAGGCAGTGGAAGGCAGGTTTTCCTGCCACAAGGCAAGTAGCCACCTGGAATACAGTTGGAAAATGTTACTTTTGTCACATTGCAGGAAATGATAGGCAGAGGAGGTTGACCTTCCCAGAGGACTATGTGAATAGAGGATGACAACATGTGTTTCTGCTTTCGGGAAATGGCTAGTAGCCTGTACTCATGCTGGACAGTCTGGCCATGAAGATCAGCCTCAAATCTAATTTAATCATTTTCTCTATAGGATTCAAACATTGCTTGTTTTATGCAACAAGAAACCTCTGTCCATCCAAATTGCTCTGAATATGCGCAAAGCTGCATTGGTTTGTGCTTTCCATAAAGTTTTATTCATGTTGTATCCTTGTTTATATTTCCATTGGAGATTCTTGTAAGGTGCTGCCTGCAATGTTAGCAGCTCAGATTTTTATTTCCTCCATCACTGATTGTTTTGAGTGAAACTCTTTAACTGTAAAAAGGAAGGCTTGTATATTCTCTTTTTTTCCTTTGTGAAAAAAAACATAAAGCTTGATTCTGATAGCTCAAGTGAGATTGTTTTGTCTCCCACAACTGAGAGAGCCAGAAGGGGCTGATTTCTCTAGCCATCTCCTACCTCAACACTTACAAAGTCAGGAGTCGGAACTATAGGAGTTAGTTTGATAGAGGAGAATGTTTGCAGGGGTTCCAGGTTCAAATGAGGGGTCCTTGGTGCTCTCTGAGCGTGGTTGTTTTCTTTCATTACCCAGATTAGGTGACATCAACCAAACTCAGAGAGCATCAAGCACCCCACGGAAATTACCTCCTTTGTTAATGTTTCTCCCTCTTTAATAGCTAGAAAGGCTCACTGAATGTAGGGATCCCATTTCTCCCATGTGTTGTGTTTGATGGGAAGATAGATGACATCAATGGCCCTGTTTGCCCACCTCAAGGATGGTATTTTATAAAATGTGTGTTGATATATGTTGGCTCTTCCCTGAAACTGAACAGTAATCTAGTTAATATGTTTCATTTAATAATTCTGAATTAATAAGCCATTTCTGTACTCCAAAGAAGGAGATAAGGGCTAGAGCAGGTAGAAAGTATTTAGGAGATGAGTTTCTTCCTTCTTTCTCTTTCTTCCTCCTTTCCTCCCTCCAGGGGCGAAATCCACTTACCTTTTCTACCAGTTTGGTAGCAATGTGAGCATGTCCTTGCGCATTCGCACACACCACCTTTGTGCATGGGTGCGTGTGCACAGCGCATCAAAATGATTTCCAGATGGGTGGGCAGAGCCTGCTACCGAGTGTGCATGCAAAGGTAAGCGAACAGTGAGGGGGGAATCCGCTGTGCCATATGATTTAGATTAGCTTTAGATATGCATGATGATCCAGCTGATCGTCGGAATTTTTTTTTTACTACCAGTTCAAGTGAACCGGTCTAAACTGGTAGCATATCACCCCTGCTCCTTTCTTTTTGTCTAGAAACAGAGCTCAGGATTAAGTTTTTCAAGATGATTTTGGGATAAGAGGACCAAGGCCAAATGCCTAAATGACACCAGATTAATCGGGAGGATAAAAAAAATAAAACACGGATCGTAAGGAGTTCCAAAAAAGATCTTTCTAATTTGTGCGAAAAACGAAAGCTGCAGTTTGACATAAGCATACAGTGATGCAAGTTGGGCGGGTGGGGAGGAATCTGTCTAATTTCACCTACACCCTGTGTGGTCTCAGCTTATGTTGATTGACTAGGAATGAGATTTAGTAATTGTGGCAGATTGCTCAATAAAAACATCAGTTCAGAGGACAGCAGCTCTTAAAAAGATGAAATCAGTGTTAGGAGTCATGAGGGGAGGGATCTAAAATAGAACTGCACATTAAAAATGTCAGGAGCGGCCATATTTGAAATATGCATGCTCTTAAGACTTAAGACATGACTTTGCAGCTGTAAAATAGGCAGATCGGAAAAGTGAGAAATGATTAAGAGAATGGAAGAATCATGTTCAAATCTGGAATGCTTTAGCTCAACAGAGTGGAAGGAACACAACAGGAATGTATAATGAGTGGATGTAGCCATGTTTTGCATCTCGTAATACAAGAATATTGGCTTATTCCATGAACCAGCTGTCAACTGTGAAGCAAGCCTGGCTGAGGCCATCTTTGAGGCTTCAGGGTTGCCACAAGGAAGAAGAAGGGACAGGGAGGGGGGAAATAGATAGCTGGGGTTTTGTAGTCAAAACAAAAAGTGGGAACCAAGGACATTCCAACAGGTGGCTGGGGAGAGTAGGAGTGGAGTAACCAAGCAACTGCCAGCACCTCTATTGGACAATATGACTTGGGGGACAGGGGAACATTTACTTTTTAAGCAGGTGAAAACCGTGGGAACTTTCAGAGTCGGTTTTCAACAGTTGTGCCAATATGATATATCCAATAAATTATTCTTTGAGGAAACTACCTGCCTCTGAGTTCTGCTTTCTATGGGTGTTTTAATTGGAATGCTGACACCATCATAGTTGGGATTAAAAAGCATCTCATCACACTATACATATTTTACAGGGTGTTCATGGTCAGAAAAAGTGGGGATGCCTATCCAATTCCATGACTTGAAAAGAGAATTCTATACATTCAGGGAGAAACTTATATATGTTGAGGGTGAGCGACAGCATGTCTCTGAAGAGGAAGCGTCATAGCTTGTTAGCTGTTTTCCAATGGGCAGCTGACTGACAGCTATGAGAAAATGGATGCTAGATTAGTAGCCTCATCGATCAGCATCATTCATATATTTCCAAACTTGAACTTTAGCATCTGTCCAGACAGCCTGTTGATTTTCCATTTGACAGTCTAATAGTTTGTTATGATACTACTGTGGAGATATCACACTTACTTTGGGTCATGTAATACCACCGTCCACCTTTCCATTGTGCATTTGTTAGTTTTGCCTAAGCCACAAAGGAGTTTGTTTTGGTATGAGGCTACCATGATGTGCCCATTAGCTGTTTCCTACAACTGAGTTTTGTATTTAACTTGTCTTAAAGTAGGACCCAAACTTATTCCAGGCTGAACTGGGTAAAATGTTAAAATGCTCACAAGCCATTTATTTATTTTATTTATTTAGTTAGTTTGTCAAACATGTAAAAGAAAATAACAGGTATAAGTACAAACATAAATATGAACACAGTAAATGGGTATGAATAAATGGGGACAGTAGGATAGGGATGGTAAGCACGCTGGTGCACTTATGCATGCCTCCTTTACAGACCTCTTAGGAATGGGCTGAGATCCACGGTAGACAGTCTAAGGTTAAAGTTTTGGGGGTTTGGAGAATAATAATAATAATAATAATAATAATAATAATAATAATAATAATAATAATAATAATAATAATAAAAAACAATATTTATTTCTTAGCCGCACCCTCTCCCGAAGGACTCGGGGCGGCGTACAATGAAACATATGAAATAAATATGTGGACAGAACAAACATATAACAGAGACATATACCGAGACATACACAAGGAGGAGGTCGGCTGATAAATAAAACAATTAAAATACAGTATTTAAAAACCCCAAGATAATTAAATATAATTAAAATACCCAGTAAAAACCCGTCAGGAGCGATATGGTTAGATCAAAGTTGAGCCAGGCCAGCTGCTTGGAAAAGGTGGGTCTTAAGCTTAATACGAAAGGAGTGGAGGTCAGAGGTATTCCTAATATCCGGAGGGAGGTCATTCCACAGGGCTGGGCCCGCCACAGAGAAGGCTCTACTTCTAGGCGCCGCCCCCCGACACTGTCTAGTGGACGGCACCTGGAGGAGGCCCTCTCTGTGCGAGCGGATTGGTCGCAGGGATGTATGGGGCAGAATACGATCCCGAAACCACAGAGTCAGGTAGTGAATTCCAGGCATTGACCACTCTGTTGCTAAAGTTGTATTTTCTGCAATCGAGTTTGGAGCGATTTATCTTGAGTTTATGTTATCTGGTTAGTCAAGGCTAGAAACTCTCTCTCTCTCTCTCTCTCTCTCTCTCTCTCTCTCTCTCTCTCTCTCTCTCTCTCTCTCTGTGTGTGTGTGTGTGTGTGTCTCTCTGTCTCTCTCTCCCTCCCTCCCTCCCTCCCTCTCTCTATTATATTCAAACAACATGCTAAAATTGTTGTTTAGTTACAAGGGAAGTGCCGACAGGTATCAGCACACATTTTCTATGTTTAACTACCACCTTTGTGGTGAGCAAACAAGGCCATGAAATGTCTTATAATATATATATAAAACAGGTGTGGGACCTGATCAGGAATTCCAGACTGAAAGGGGGCAGGGGAAGAGAGAAAGAGAGCGAGAGAGCAGAAGAGAGGGAGGGGGAGGGGGAGGGAGACTTCAGCACTTACATGTTTTTAAAAGGAAATACTTTAATTTTCCTTTTTGCTTACTAGACATCAATATGTGGTGATTTAAAATAAGTATAATAGTGAACGTGAATCAAATTTCTAAGAGATCAGTGTTGGCTGATCACAATTTGCTAAGACTTAAGTAGGATCACCAAATAAACCCTAACTGGCTGGATTCACCTATAATACTTCATTTTTGCTTAGGATCTGTATGATTCAAACACTCAATTGAATAAATGTCCCCAGTCCCAATTATATTGAGGCAAAGTTTGTTTTAATTTGTGGCACAGCTCATTATGGCCTGGTTCATATACTGTGTTAATTCATAAGTCATGATCTGCAAATCACCATGGCTAAGCAAAAACCAAAACCAATGCCTTCTGCGTTTTGGTTCAGTGTGTGTTACCAACCCAAATGAAATAAATTTACTATGGAATGAAAATAAATTATGAAATTGTCATAGTAGGACTACTAGATCAACACTACAAAGGTCCAGGCAGCCTCTAGAGAAGGGTTTCCCAACCTTGACAACTTTAACAATCATGGACTTCAATTCCCAGAATTCCCTAGCCAATCATGTGGCAGCTGAAGTCCACAAGCCTTAAAGTGGCCAAGGTTGGACATCCCTGCTGTAGACCATAGCAGAAGGATACAGAAACAGCTACACAGAAACAGCTGTATGGTTGAGATACAGATGCCCACTTAGGGACCTTTTGGATTTTTATAGCTGCATGGTAGCTCCATTCTATATTATCACCTGCTGTATTTCAAAAGACTGTGAAAGTTATACTACAGAATTAGGCCAAATGCCTTTTCCTTCTGTACCTCACCATTGGCTTCATGCATTTCCATGCTTTCTTTTATTTATGGCTGTTGAATGAGTCACAGTGGTCTGGTTCACATATAATTCTCAGCCACAGATTATTTTGCAAAAATTTGGTTTAATATATCACACAAGCAATAATGGTTTTTTCTGGTTTTCACTTAATGCAACATATAAATACAGCCATTGCGGTTTATGGCTTAGTATGAAATCTAAACACAGCTAACAATAGCTTAGCACAAAATGTGAACAATCTAGAAACTTTTTTTTCAATTTGCAATTAAAGTAATTCTTTAGGTAAAAAGTCAACTGTTCCACATCCATCCATTATGTCTTCCTGATGATATGTATGTATTCATGCATTAAGAATATTATCCGGTGCATCTATTTGAAATGCTAAGGTAGCTGTATTTCTTCAGCTTTTGCCTAGGCACATTCCTACCCACTTCACCAGTTCAACCATCAATGCAAATTGGGTGGAGTGTTAACTCTAAATCCATAATAATATCTGAAACTCAGCAAAGTCTTTATAGCTGTATGGTAAAGTGCTTAACTTCTGGTTTATTGTGTTTGTGAAGTACAAAGGGAAATTGTAATGAGCTTAATATGTTGTTTCATGATTATGGAATCTTCCTTCTTTTAATAAAGGCGTTATTTTACAAATATAAATATAGAAGAGTTCCCACCATTTATTATCTTAATGTATCATGCAGACTGTGGACTGCAAAAACAATTGCTTTCCCTAATTGCCAGATTAGCAATTAACTTGGAGTTCAGTTCCAAAATTTCTAGGTAATATAGGAAGACTACTTAAGCAAAGCCAATCATCCTTGTTCTCAGTTTCCACAAATGTAATATGCAATACGGACTGAAACCTGGTCATTAATAGTTTATTCACCCACCTTTCTCTCCTCAGTGACCCAAATGTCAGCCATGTTTTTGGCACAGGAGACAGAAAATCTCAGGAGCATAAACAGATCAAGCAAATAAAGCTACGATGGTAAATAATCAGCAATTTTCTCTCTAAGAGAACTTTGTTGTTTTCATTTGGGATTTCAGAGAATCTGCCTTTGCAATAGAAAGGCAGAGAACTACAGGCTCCCTTTTGTTCCTATGGGAATCATCAGTTTCCTTGCTTCATAAGGTCAACATTCCTATGGACCTCGTGGAAATGACCTTCTAGAAGGAAGCAACCAAGTACACAGACCAAAGTGGAGGGAGGGAGGGAGTGGGGGGAATACAGCTATACCAGTAACTGTACTGTTCTCTAGGCAGCCAGAAAAAAAAAATTGCCACAAAAGTACAGCAAACCGGTGCTGGATGAGAAGGCAATTCTGCAATGGGTCAATCAGAACCCTGCAGACCACCAACCACCAATCATTCATGAGGGAGACACACCTGGTGGGATCCAGAAGAAGGGCCTTTTCCATGGTGGCTTCCTCTCTCTGGAACATCATCCCCACAGAGATTAGAATGGTACCCATTCTAGCACTCTTCTAGAAGGCACTGAAGACTTGGTTCTGTCAGCAGGCCTGGGGAACCCACAGCAGGATGGAGCCCATTGAATGGCTTGCGTGAGGTGCTGTTGCCAGGGGGGATGAGTATATTAACTTATTGTATAACTCTTATTAGTTTTATTGTTTTTATATGGGGTTTTATGTTCTGTAAGCCACCTTGAGTCACCATGTGCGAATATGCAGCAATATAAATTCCCTAAATAAATAAATAAATAAATAAATAAATAAATAAATAAATAATACACAAACAAACAAACAAATAAACAAACAAACCTCCATCAGGGTCCTCCTTTCACATGACATAGAACCAAGCATAGGATGTTTTAATGCATATTTCTGGTAGAATTTCTCAGCCAGAGATTGTCTCAGTGTCATGTTGCCAAATGGAGGCTTCGGTGTGAGGAAAAGTCTTTAGCAATCAGCAACAGAGACAGGAAGGATTGTGGATGAGCCCTATGTAAGGAAAGCATAATTACCTTAGTACTGGTATGTAACAACATAAGATCTCTCACCTTCTCCCATTCTTTAGATGAAAAGCTGTAACAGCATTGCCAAAAAGGCATTAAGAGTTTTTAACCTAATTTTGTGAAGTTTCTTCTCCGGTAATATTGTACTGCTAACTAGGGCATACAAAACCTTTGCCAGACCAATTCTCGAATACAGCTCGTCTGCCTGAAATCCATACTGTATATCGGACATTAATACAATTGAGCGGGTCCAGACGTATTTCTCAAGAAGAGTACTTCACTCCTCTGCTCACAATAGAATCCCTTATGCCACCAGGCTCAAAATTTTAGGCTTGAACAATCTGGAAGTGCGCCACCTGTGGTCGGACCTAGGCATTATACACAAAATTGTCTGCTACAATGTCCTACCTTTCAATGACTATTTCAGCTTCAACCACAATAATACACGGGCAATCGATACAAACTCAAGGTATACAGCTCCAAACTCAATTGCAGAAAATACAACTTCAGCAACAGAGTGGTCAATGCCTGGAATGCTCTACCTGACTCTGTTGTTACTTCCCCAAACCCTCACAGGCTTCAATTTTAAACTGTCTACCAAGGACCTCACCCTATTCCTAAGAGGTCTGTAAAGGGGATGTGCATAAGTGCACCAGCGTGTCTACCGTCCCTGTCTTACTGTCCCCATTTATTTGTATTCATTTCTTTCATTCATATCCGTTTATATTTATACCTGTTATCTTGTACAAATTTGACAAACTAAATAAAATAAAAATAAAATAACAAGAGAGAAGTTAGGGAAAGGAGCTAAAAGCATTGCTCCCGAATGTGAAAGTAAAAGTTGAAATCTACTTGCAATCTGGAAAATCCAAGATAAGCAAGTAGTAAATATTTGCTCCAACAAGTCATTTACTTCTGTGTAACAGCAACTGTACTAAGTTTGAGCTATATAGATTCCAAAAGATTGTTTTTATTTTACAAGGTATGTAGCTATTTCAGTTTTATGTTCTGGTTTTTTTAAATAGGTGATTCTTTTGACATGCTATGATTTTATCAACTTTATAGCTTTAATGTTTCCAGCACTGATTGGCAACTGTAAGTGGTTAAAGTCAAGAAGAAATTTTTAAGTTCCCACTTTTCCTTTTTTCAAAAAATAAAAGTTTGATTTTCCAGAAAGGACAAGGGGAACTCTCATTTTCCTAATCACATGCTTCAGGCTACAGTGTCAAAAAATGTCATGTTAGAGTTTACCTTCTCCTCCATGAAAACGCACAGACCATCTAACTATGTCAGGGTTAAAAAACAGGATGCTATCTGTTTTCATCTCGGAGGATAGGAGCCCTGGTGGATAGAACACAGTATTGCAGGCTAACTCTGCCCACAGCCAGGAGTTTGATCCTTACCAGCTCAAGGTTGATTCAGCCTTCCATCCTTATGAGGTCAGTAAAATGAAGACCCAGATTGTTTGGGGGCAATATGATATGCTGACATTTGTAAACTGCTCAGAGTGCTGTAAAGCACAATGGAGTGGTATATAGGTCTAAGTGCTATATAAGTCTTAGATATAAGTCTAAGTGGCTACAATAATTGTAATATGAAGCAGTGACAGTAAGGCAAGATGATGGTCAGTGGATTTCTAGGGGAAGAGGGTTGAAACAACTACCATTTCACCCTATGAACTCATTCCATTGCTCATATTTAGATTCAATTTTGTGCTATAAACTATTCATATTTTTACAGTAGAACAAACAAAGAGGACACTGAAGGGAAGCTTAGGAAGTGATGGGTGGAAAAAAAATCAGAAAGAACATAAACCATGCAGAGCTGGGATTGCAGGCAAGAGACCAGAGGCTAAGGAAGGAGCAGGTTCTTTATTCTCCAGGATTTTAGTAAAGGACTGTAGTTATAAACCGATCAGAAGGACTAAGAATAGTGACACATTGGAACTCCAGCAACTGCCCAAACGGGATAACTTTGTGGTTCATGTTGAGCTGCAGCTGTGCAGGACCTGTTTTTTCTCAGTTACGCAGAAATTAAGAACCAGACGTTTTTCCAAATTGACACCGAGGAGTGATAGTTGAAATAGCAAACCCCAAACAAACAACCTCCCGACATTGTTACATTTTGGCTTTTATATAATGTCATTTGCCTGAAACCTATTGGCTGTTTGCACAGAACAGAAATGTAAATGGACCCAGTGTAAGTAAATATTTCTTTCTCTTTTCCAAACCTGGTCACTAACCAGACCTCCTGGCCCCCCGTGTCACTTTTTAAACCCTCAAGCTTTGGCCAAATTCATCCAACCTTCTCCAAATTCGATATTCTTCTAGACATAAAGCAGGGCCTTAAGTTTGTCAATTTCATATTCCTAAATTGAATAACTTTTATGAGAAGCAGAGTATCCAGGAAAAAAAAATGCCATTTTTAAAAAATCATCGAATGACTGTGTGCCTGTATGTGCATATTCTGAAATTGGTATTCTCTCATCCATTTTTAAGTTCGTAATATTTAAATGTTTTTCTTCCTGTTTCACATCTTAATACATACTCTGAACGAGAACCTGTCCTGGCAGTGAATTTTTTATCCACAAAAAAGAGTGTTATAAATTGGGTTATGTAGGGTCTACAAATGCTGAGCAACTTGTTAGTATTTTTATAGCAGAGACCTGGCTTATACATTCAGAGTCAGAAAGAAAAAAATATATATCACAGCAGGATAAATCTATCTTTGTGAAAAGCATTGCTTGTGAGAGGTTAAATATAATCAAAGTGCATTTAACTGGCTGTCAATACATGATGGAAAGGTACATACATGAAACAGATGTCTTTCGATGTATGTGTGCATCATGTGATTCTTTGTGCTAATTGGATCAGCTTCCCTGGAACAAATGATCTGCTAAAGCAACTGATGAGAAAGAAACAATACCAGGAAGTCACCTCTTCTATGTAAGAATTTTAACATATTAAAAATGTATGTAAGTGATTGACATACTACGCTTTAACTGCAGGATTGTTCTGATCTGTTTTTGCTTCATTCTATCATGTACCTTCAGGCATATCTTACCACCGGTAGCCTAATAGCAGTATCGTTTCTGTCAGATATAATTCCCTTTAACAATATACATTGGAAAACTGAAAAGCTGTGTCTTCAAGTTCTATAACTCTTTCTTTGTCACATTGCTGCTTTTTAATTTTATCTTGCAACACATTCTATTGTGATGATGATGCCAGGAATTCCCCCCCCCTTCACCTTGTCAATCTAACTTCAATCCGGGCCTGCAGCAATGTATAAGCTTCAAGATTAAAGCACTGTTAATCAAAGGCAACCCATCTTTCCAAATTGCATGATCACAGTGCAATATGTATGAATACAACTTGAGTAGGAGACCACCCAGCTCTTTTTTAAAAAAATATGTAAACCACATTAGAACCAGGAGCCAAGTGTAGGAACACTGATCATTAGCACTCCAAACATTTGGAGGATATCTGAAGTGCTGTCTTGCATCCAGTGGAGCGCTATTAACATTCATCAGAAGACTGAGACATGCAGAGACAAAGCAAGCATCTGTGTTGGATGATAATCACATTTACAGACATCAGCTCCTTTAAACATTGCCTCTGAGTAGCCTCCATGGTGAACGTGGTGTGTCTAGCCATATGCATGATTGTTACACAGGCAGCTTTTGGGTAGTGATGCAGTTGTCCTTGGCAATCATTGTAGAAAGAATTTTCTCTCTATTTGGTCTGCAATTGGTCAATGACCATGAATATATGTCCTATAAAATTCTGCTCCTCTTACACTGACTAGCTGAATGGCAAACACTGTTTGGAAGGCACTTTCTGGAAAAATTATCAGAAAAAGATCTACAGCAGGGGTGTCAAATTCGCGGTGTCATGTCATCACATGATGTATGACTCCCCCCCTTGCTAAACTGGGGGTGGGCGTGGCCAGCATGTGACACACCTGGCCCCCGGGTTGCGAGTTTGATATCCATGATCTTCAGGGTTTTTTCAATCAACCTTCTATATGCATCTGCTTGGAATAGCACTGGGAATTGTAGTTCTAAGCACCAGGAATTATTTAGGAATTTAATTAGCACTACCTCCAAGCTGGCCCATGACACAATCAAAACCGATGTCCTAAATCATTCAGAAACTTCAGCATATTAAAGACGCTTGTTGACTGAAAATTTAAAAAATATTAATAGCAAAGAGTTATGTGATAAAATATTTATTACATCATAACTTTTCATAGATTCCCCTACCAACTCACCTCATTATATGCTGAAACCTGCCATATACAGGGTATATGGCAGGTTTCAGCATACCCTGAGGTATCCTGAGGTATCTAAACATGGCTGAGGGATGACTGGGAGTGTAATAAATGTGATCTAATGACATCAAAATGCAGGTGATTCACATTTTGACAAACTCAACAGCACCTTTTCCCAGAAGAATTGTTGCTGATTGCACACTTTCTCAATAGATTCATTGTGCAATCGTGTCTACTCTGCTTCAGTTCAGTTCAAAGTAGAAGAGAGGTAAATGAATTTCTTCATGGATTATAACTTGTCCTTATCTCTAGTTGTTGTTGTTGTTGTTGTTTGCTTTTCTATTAAGAGCAAGGGCATTTCCCTTATGGTTTCTAGTGGTACAAATCAAGTACAACTAATAATGACATCTGGAGTCTTCATAAAGTTCTGTGAATGAGTCGGGTGGAGAAATTGTAGAATAAATGCTCGTACGGAAACTTGAAGTATATTTTCGGTGCTTTCCCTGGAGGTTTGAATATTGTTTTGTGTGCATGTATGTGCTTTTTTTTTAATGTCAGATTTGTATTCATGGAGACTGTCCTGGATAGAACACAGGAATGTCTCACCGGTAAAATATGAAAAATGGACATGGACATTTCAATATTTTGAAGGCCCTTTGAGCACTTTCACTTTAGATTTGAGCACACTGGCATCATCCTTAGGTAGCAGAACTGATTTTCTTCCAGCTCAGGTGTCCACTGTTGGAAGAAATGTCCTTCTGGGTTCGGCTCCAAGTGGGGAAAAAGACACTGGAGACATGGAGGCTGCTTGGAAAGATGGTTTTAATGGTGGACAGGACCACATGGCTTGAGTCCTGAACAGAAAAGGTGATCACATGCTTCATTGTTGGTGGAGAAGAAGAGAAGGAAAGGGAAGGGCTGAAGAAGGGCTTGCAGGGCTTTTTATAATCTGTTCAGCCCCACCTATCTGTTTCCTGTTCCTGTGTAAGAAATGTATTCTGATTGGTTGTCAGACTCACATGGGCCCATGCAAGGGCAACCCTCTAGGCTGAGTTTTGAATCCAGGTGTGGTTGAGTTCAGATGCCATGTGGTCAGTTGAGTAAAGGCTTATATTATCATGCCTTCATTCCCATCCTCCTGGAGCTGAAGGGGAGAACTCTTTTATTATGTAAAGGGACTGGCTCAGGCTTTAATGGCTCATGGACAAAAGGTGGGGGCAGGAAGCTGCAGGGAGAGTTACCTTGTCTTTTTGAAACATGTTTCTTTTCACATCCAGAGAAATATTCTGCCTTTTCAATATTTCCTAGGATATTTCATTTTTCTGGGAGAGGGCTGGATGATAACTTTCCACACCACAATCTCATATCCTAACACACAAGATTTTGCTCCCTGAAATTCTTCAGTTTCACATAGTTGGCAAGTGGGCAAAGCAAAGACAGACAGGAGGCATAGCCCTGTGGTGGCATTAGTGAGTAATATCCAGGGAGGAAATGTTAGCAAACTCAGCTTGTGGTTTTGGGATAGCAGTCTAAGAATAATGATGGGCTACTCCAAAAATTACTTTGGAGGGGAATGTTTAGGAGATGGAAATGCTGGTGCAGAATTACCCTTCTGCTCTGTCTTTACTGTTCCATTGGACTCCTCTACCCAAGGATTATGCACCAAGTCAAGACCCAATTCCACATGTCTGTAATCTCACAATGTCAACCAAGGTTGAAAACTGAGCTTATTCATTTCTGGTTCCTGCTGCTGAGTATTGAAAATTCTTTTAATAGCAATTTTTTTCTTCTGATAAGCTGAAGCTTGAGAGAGCAAGTAGATGAGCTGGTTTCTCAATGGCAGAAACTCTTGTGTCATCCTATTTTTTAGTCCTGGCTTCAATTTAGCCTTTCTGCTCTCCTTCCCATAAAGGCAACACTGCTAGAACATCTTGTCACATGCTATTATTTCACAACTCTTTTTTTTTAAAGGTAGCACTTGGCTGGCCTCACAACTCCCAACCACAATTGTCACTTCAGACAAACATGTATCACTTGAAATGGGAACTGAGTGCAAGCATAACAGAGTCCACTGTTAATACAGAGAACCTGAAAATCATAACATTTAGCTCCACAGTTTTTTTAGGATTGAAGATAGAAATCCAAAAGGTTGTTGGCTAATTGATTTGTTTGTTTATTGATCTTGGGCCAAACTCTGGGCAGCTCACAAAGTTCATAATGACTCGGTCAATCAAGGTTGGCAATGAGCAAAGCCGTCTGAAAATGAGTCAGCAGGTTTCATGGTAGTTACCAGCTTTTTGAATAAGCTAGTTCATCTGCTTTTTGCAGAAGCTTTCCTTGGCGTGGAAATGAAGTTATAAGGAACATATAATTTGATTTAATCTGTTAAAGGCACAGGAGGAAAACCTGTAACATCTAGGTATACACTTTAACCTATTTTTAGTAGTGAGGATGAGGAGGGCTGTTTTTGTTTTAACCTGTCTTTGTGAACTGCTTTCCCCCTTATCTTGGCAGATACATTAGCAAACTGAAGGATAGCTTTTGGGATTTCTTGATACCAGCGGTGGATAAAGTACATTTGGAAGTGCATCAGCACAGGGGAGACATTTACATCTTTAATATGTGAGAAACACAGGCAGATGTCCATTGTTAAGTGAAACTGAAATACATTAACTCCTCACTTGACAATTTCTATGTGCATTTTTATTTGGTCTGTTAGATTTACATCATGTCTTTTCTTCAGGAGCTCAAGATGATATATAATCTTTTCCTCCATTTTTCTCAACAATAACTCTCGGAGATAGCTTGGACTATGGGAGAGTAACTGACCTAGAGTCTCCCACTGAGCTTCCACAATTAAGACTGAATTTGAACCTGAGCCAAGTCTAATGCCCCAATCATTCACACAAGTTTTCCTGTTCATAAAAGGAAATCAAGTCTATACTGAAGCCACATTTTCTTTTGACAATTACTAGTCTGTGGCTAAGCTGCTCTTTAATACCAATAAGTTTTGCCTGTCATTTGGATTATTTGCTTGTGGTTGAATTCTCTTTTTTGAATGATTTAGTGCCCATATGTTTTGAGTTGACAGCTGTGGATTCATCCATTACCATACAAATTTGAAACTCAGGACTAACTACATGTTCTGTATATTATGTACTGTGCAGCTGATCCTCATTTTTTAAGCTTTCAAGATCAGGCCTGCAGAGCAAAGAAGGTTTTTAAAACTTCCTTGCTGCGGGAATTTCATTCCTAAAATTCCAACCACTCTATATGAGTGCTTAAGAAGGGTGTTGGTGTCCGTGTGTCTCCTTTTACAATAGCATCCATTTGCAATTCGCTCCTGGTATTTATTAAAAGTTTAAACAAACAAATACAGGGCTTGCTGCTGCACCCTGTGTAATTCATGCAACATGTAATTTGACCATCTCCCTTAATATTTCCCATATGTACAATTGATAAATTGTGAGCTGTAAACAGTAAAAGCAATTTGATGGTGGTGGATCCAATTACCCAGAGATGATGGGGTCCCCTTTGCAGAATGTACTTAAGTGAAAGCTCATCAGCCCCCTCTGTCTGGAATGCCTTCAGTTGGATGCCTGCATTCATTAGGGGGCTGGAGTCAATAACCTGAATGGCCCTTCCTAACCTAACTCAGTTCACACCACTTCGGGAGAATCGGTTGTTAACTTTCTGAGCAGTTTGGTGAACTGATTGTTGGAAGAAATCATTAGGGCAGAGAACCAGTTTTTAAATTATTTGAATTATGGGTTGAACTGTTGCTAACACAGGACATTATTTTGCAGCTTAGATCATTTGTTTCGGTTGATTTCTATCAGTTGGCTTTTTCTGATGGTCTGGTAAATTCTACACCTGGATCACACCTGTCTTCTAAAGACCAGCAACTTGGATATTGAAATCAAAATCTTGCTAAGAAAACTGCAGGGACTAGTCCAGGCAGATGCCAGGAGTCAACAATGACTCAAAGGCACATATGCACACAAAGCTGAAATAAAGGACCAAGGAAATATATATGTACAAACATTAGAAATGCGCATACAGTGCGTAGCAGTTACAATACTGGTATTTAAGTTCTTTCCCTATTTGAATCTAACCGCTGAGAAAAACATGCCTTCGAAACATCTTTTTTCCTGCCTTGTTCCTATGATGTTGCTTTCCTCTTGTCCTGATCCATGATTGGATTGGATTGGATTTATTAGATTTATATGCCGCCCTTCTCCCAAGGACTCAGGGCGGCGTACAGCATTAAAAAACACATAGTACAAAAGTTAAAAGGAAATTAGAAACAGTCCAAAAAACAAATCCAATTTATATAACACTCACATTTTAAAATTTAAATAAAATTAACAGGCCAGGCCGGCATGCTGGAAAAGCCAACTTTTTAGGGCGCGTCGGAAGGACCGGAGGTCAGGGATTATGCGAATCTCCGGGGGGCAGCTCATTCCAGAGGGAAGGCGCTCCCACAGAGAAGGCTCTCCCCCTGGGGGTCACCAGCCGACACTGTCTGGCCGATGGCACCCTGAGGAGGCCACCTCTGTGGGATCACACTGGACGGTGGGAGGCTACTGGTGGCAGTAGGTGGTCTCGCAGGTACCCTGGGCCTGAAAGAGGCTTTGCTTGTTTTTAGCTTTACAGTATCAGTGGTACAATAGTTTTATTCCCATTTTCTGATACCATTCAAGAGCACCCTTAAAGTATCTAAAATCTTGATCAAATATTATGGGAAAGAGGGAAATAGGGTGATTGGCAGTGACCGAGAACCAAGGCAGAATGGGAATGAGCCATGGAGCAGGAGAACAAATGTTATGTTTCTGCTAACTCGGGAATGAGTAGCTAGCAATAGTATGGAAAGGCCCTTAAGAATCTGCTGCTTAAAAAAATAGAGCTGTATAGGAATTGAATATGGTGGACATTGTTAGACTCTTACAAACAGTTTCTTTGGCCAGAGCAGGAGTAAAGGGTAGGCTTTGAAGGGGTTCAGGCTTCAAGGCAAATATTTATATATTTAAATTATTGCCAGATGTTTCCATATCTTTGCCACTGCATCATGTCTGTTTGGTTCGGGTTTTGACACACACCTCTCCCACTCTGGAGATACATACAGCTGATTGAAACACAGTCAGTTCCACGGACTTAGTGAAGTGGGGAGTGGAAAATAGAACCCCCTTCTTAGAACCAGAAATCTATAGTGAGGACCAGCCCTTGTCGGAAAGCATCTGGAATTGAGATTCTGGGCCAAATAAGCAATAAGGAAACTTGTTAACATGGATCATCCACCAAGGCTTGTGTATAAAATTGAACACATGCAGCCCTGGAATTCAAAAGAAGAAATGTTTCTGTTAGTGTTCAAAGCATCTCAGGGCTGGCCAGTTTTCTCTTCTCTGTTTGGCTTTGCCAGAGATCCTAACCCTTCCCAGAGTATGTTTTCAGAATGCTAAGCATGGGCTTCATATACACTTTTGAAGTAAGCCCTTTCAAAATATAGATGGCTAATGTCTTCAGTATGGGCGAAATATACCATATGCTGCAAAAGAAAAGGGCCTCTGTGCTATTAAAGTTTCAGCTCGGCCCTTCTCCTCCCTCTCCTCTCACCTCCCCCCCCCCACTCTTCCTTCCTCTGCTCCAGCTCAAGCAACTAGGAGGGAGCGAGAAAGAAGAAAAGAGACCCAATCGCTCTGAGATTCAGACGGAGGTGGATGAAGAGGAACGTTTCTGCTTACAGGCATAGTAGCAGCCCAGAAAGCGTCATTTTACTGCTGGAGGTAAGAGGACAGAGCAGAAACTGGAGGGCAAACTTTTCTTAGGACAGCAAGCTGAAACTTGACTGGGGGAAAAGTGCAGACGTTAAATGGCAGACAGATGTTTGGTGTGCTTCACAAAGGTACAGGAAGGAGACGGATGGAGAAGTGTATTTCTTTATCTCATCAGACTCCTGCTATATTAGGCAAGAGTCGGAGCTGTCTTCTTCACAGGCAATACTTCATCGGTAGCATGAGATAGATTATTATTTTTCCCTTGCCTCTCTCACCTGGATTGCCTCTCATTAGGTGAAGGCAATGGAATAAAATTGGGGGATATCACATGGTTTGCTGGAACCACTCAGCACAGTCCTCTGGAATCTATTACCAGATGGAATGTCATGTGAGTGTGCATGCATGTGCACACTCATGCATGAAGTGTGTTTTATGTTTAAACAAGAAAAAAAAGAAGTGGACAATCTTTATTATGAGATGCAAGCCTGAATTCAGCTTCATGCCACCAGGCACAAAATCTGTTCTACTACATTTAAATTCAAAATAAATGGTTGAAAGGCACTAGCATGCCCCACTGGGCTTGCTAGTTTTGCAAATATTTATTATCACGATTAGCCACTGTTCGGGTTGTATTATAAATCATTTTATAGAGGGCAAAATTAAGTACTAGTGGATTAATTGAGGCATTCTTTGTGAAAGGTGGGTGTAGAATATCAACCCAACTTCATCACTCTCCTTAATTTCCTCTTCTTCCTCCTCCTCTTTTTCCAAACTCAAGATGGTTTAAAGAGTCCTAAGATTTTTGGGAATGGTTTGGAAGCATCCCTTCCCCCTTTGGGGCAGTTGAAGGTGCTGACATGTGTCATCCTGATAAAAGGCCTGTTCTGGTCACTGTTAAACCAACAGCATCCTTTGACTTGTCTGACATGTCATCAAACTGCAGTAACTGTTGGCAGAAAAGAACTGGATAAAAAAAAAAGATGGAGTGGAAAAATCAATCTAAGGATGGGAACAGCCACAAAGAAAGATTAAAACTACTATGCCAGAAACCCTACAAAGCAGCATTCTCTGGAATTGTCTTTGTTGTTGTTTGGCTTTGCTTTCTTCCATAACCATATTAATAAAAATACAAATGGTACAGATGATGCCAAAGAGAAATATCTCCAATTCTAAAATAATCATTCATTCATTCATTCATTCTTAATACAAATTATCCAGCATTTTTCTACTGAACCATGGATTAATCCAACTAATTTAATTCTTTCCAGCTCTATGTTAGACAAAATAAATTTGCCTTTGAAGTGCTACCTTGAATGTGGAGCGGGGGGGGGGGGAGAGAATGGACAGATATGCAATCAGTGCTGGAGACAATTAGTTCTATTGTTTGAATGATGTGAAAACCATCTAGTACTTTTGATCTGTCTTTCTTCTTCTCTGGTCTTCTCATTTTTTCTTAAAGGCTGTTTCACTCAATCCAGTTTTGAACAGAACTTAGCAGAGCTGGAATTACCTCTCATTTCCTCTCTAGAGAGATATTGTATTTATTTAAACATGGTTAGTCCAGACAGCCACCAGGAACCAACACTGACTCAAAGGCACAAACCCCTCCCGCACCCCGTCGTATTTTAATGTGGCATTTATTTAATGTCTCACTATCACATTTTATAAGAAAGAAATTAGCATATATAAAATGTAATTAATTAAATTATTCCCCTTTCTGTCCAAATGAACCTCAGAATGGAATCCACAATTCTTCTTGCGTGTGTCTGTAGGATAGATCACTTCAGCCCTGCGTGTTCAGTTAAGCTGAGAGAAAATAATTGAGCAAAAGATGTCAAATACACTTTTGATTGTAGATTTCTTAGTAGTATCTGAGCTTGCTTGTTTGCTTCCAGACATTTCATTACTCAACTAGGTAACCTATTCACTGCAAGTTTTATATAGTACCTTGACTTGACAGTTTTTTTTGGGGGGGGGAGCAGTCCTCTTTTTTCCCCAAAAGTTTTTTTATTTTTATTTTCTTCTATATAGTTACAGGTATACATTCACATAGTTAATGTTCTTATTTATCTTTATCACTTTGCATATTTGTTTTTCCATATAAAGAGTTAAAATATACATTCTGGGTTACTTTTCTTACCATCCCATACACCTATTTTGTATTATCACCACCCTATTATCTTTTCACCCTCCCTCCCTTCTCTACTTCCTTCCTTCCTCCTCTCCTTTCCCTTTCCTACTTTCCTTACCTCTCCCCTACTCCTACAATGCAATACAATACAATAGCAGAGTTGGAAGGGACCTTGGAGGTCTTCTAGTCCAACCCCCTACCTAGGTAGGAAACCTTATACCGTTTCAGACAAATGGCTGTTCAACATCTTCTTAAAGATGTCCAGTGTTGGGGCATTCACAACTTCTGGAGGCAAGCTGTTCCACTGATTAATTAAGTTCTAACTGTCAGTAAGTTTCTTCTCAGTTCTAAGTTGCTTCTCTCCTTGATTAGTTTCCACCCATTGCTTCTTGTTCTACCCTCAGGTGCCTTGGAAAATAGTTTGACTCCCTCTTCTTTGTGGCAACCCCTGCGATATTGGAACACTGCTATCATGTCTCCCCTAGTCCTTCTTTCTCTTAAACTAAACATACCCAGTTCCTGCAACCATTCTTCATATGTTTTAGTCTCCAGTCCCCTAATCATCTTTGTTGCTCTTCTCTGCACTCTTTCTAGAGTCTCCACATCTTTTTTACATCGTGGCGACCAAAACTGAATGCAGTATTCCAAGTGTGGCCTTACCAAGGCATTATAAAGTGGTATTAACACTCCACGTGATCTTGATTCTATCCCTCTATTTATGCAGCCTAGAACTGTGTTGGCTTTTTTGGCAGCTGCTGCACACTGCTGGCTCATATTTAAATGGTTGTCCACTAGGACTCCAAGATCCCTTTCACAGTTACTACTACTGAGCAAGGTATCATCTATACTGTACCTGTGCATTTAGTTTTTCTTGCCTAAATGTAGAACCTTACTCTTTTCACCATTGAATTTCATTTTATTAGATAGTGCCCAATGTTCAAGTTTGTCAAGATCCTTCTGTATCTTTAGCCTATCTTCTGGAGTGTTAGCTATTCCTGCCAGCTTGGTGTCATCTGCAAATTTGATGAGTTCCCCTTTTATTCCCTTATTCAAATCATTGATGAAGATGTTGAAGAGTACTGGGCCTAAAACAGAGCCTTGGGGTACTCCACTGCATACTTCCCTCCATGTAGATGCAGTTCCATTGAGGACTACACGTTGAGTGCGGTTGGTCAGCCAGTTATGAATCCATCTGGTGGTGATGCTGTCTAACCCACATTCTTCTACTTTATCTAGTAGTAGGTTATGGTCTACCTTATCAAATGCCTTACTGAAGTCCAAGTAAACTATATTGACGGCATTCCTCTGGTCCACTAATTTTGTCACATTATCAAAGAATGCAATAAGATTAGTCTGGCATGATCTGTTTCCTCTCTTCCTCTTCCCCCTCCTACCCTCTCTCCTTCTCTTTCTGTCCCTTCCCTCCTTCCTCTCCTTTCTTCTTTCTTCCTTCTCTGGAGGAGCAGTTCTCTTGATGGTTCTTTCATTAGAGATTTGTTTTCTGCCTGACTGTTTGTCTGGTGTTGCTCTCTGCTTATCTGAGTATTAGCTGCTAAAGATCAGTGTATCCTAGTCTTTTGCCTTCCTAGGTTTTTTTAAAATTGTTTCTTTATGGTATATAAATGTTGCTTATCTCTATGTATCTAGTCAAGGAACTATCAAGAAGGAAACCACACCTCCACTAAAACTGGCAGGCAGCAAACTCCACATTCACTTGCACTGATGATATTACCTACTTGGCCAATGAAACATCCTCAAGCAAACAACCAAGCTCAGAGACTATCCAGAACTCCACAGTTCAACCCTGAACTAAATGTCTTTTATTCTATTGATACTGTTGGTTAAATGGGGATGTGACTTGGGATCCTAGAACTAAGTCCAAAAATTTAACTGTAACTGCCTTGGTTCAATATTTTTGTGAAGTAGATTAAATTGAGAGAATGTTGAAAATCATATCCATAAACTAATATCTAAACAAATATCTCAAGTTTGCCCTAACATAGTATGCCAAATTCAGTCTAAATATCTGACTGACTGTGTGAGCAACCTAATTGGAACAATGTACATCCTGTAACAATACCTTTTGTATTATTAAACAACATTTGCCTATCCTAGGTCCTTGATAGATTGGATAAAAATGCCAAATCCAGTCTAAACAACTTGCTGACTGAGCGACCAACCATACTAACAGAAATCTCTAAGACATGGGTAACAATGACAAAGGTAATTTTACCCAAACTGGAATAACAAAGATAAATCATCCAAGGCTGGTTTGTGCTATAGATGCTAGCTGGTTGCTGAAAGCCAAGAATGGTTTCAGAAATGTTGGGAAATTCTTTGGGAGCAATTATATTTTAATCAAGAACAGATGAGACACATCTCAATATTTTGACAAATGAACCAACAATCATACCCGTGTCTGGATTGAAATTGAATTAATTTGTTCTTACCCATCCTATACCAGTTCCAAGCATCTGTCCAGCACATCCAGTAGCATTTCAGGATTAGTTGAAAACAAGAAATTAGAATTGATGGAATTTCACCAAAATTCCAGCTTCCTGTAGTGCAAAATGACATAGAAAGATTAATGAGTCCTATAGTACTTTGTAACAAAAGTTCTATACACACTCACACAATTCTAGAACTTGACTTTTAAAAAAAGAGCAATGACATCATACTACGGTGTTTTCAACTTTAATGCAGGTTGATAATATTTCAGAATACTATGTTAATGGATTTTTCAGGTCTGCTACAATCAATAGGGTAGTTTTACATCCTTGCATAGTTGTCCATCAAAAGAACTAGTTCGTTCAATTCCATAGTCCATCCATCAGCAAGATTGATATGTGCAGCAATAACATTTGTTGATTTAGTGACCCAGACATTACTCTACCCAATGCAAAGAGTTGAGTCACATGGGTGCAATAAGGCCTTCACCAAAATCTCGCCTATCCATTCAATGGACATTTGTAGAGTGCTATCCAGTACCCATTTCAGAAATGTTCCTAGAGACTAAATGGCCTGGACAAACTACAATGAGCTTTTCCTGTTTTCCCCCAAAGTGAAGAACATGTTCAGGCATTTCCCAAGCTTTTTTTTTCTGAAGGCATAAATATTTCATGTCAATCATCACCAATGGCACAACCTCTGCATCTGTTTGTCAGAGAAAACAATGTGTAATGATTTTAAAACCAGCACACTTCTTTGAAATGTAATAGTACTGAGTGAGATCTTTCTTTCAAGGTTTATATTCCTTATGGACAGCCACAGAGGTCATGCTACCCTGCTGCCCCATTAATGCCTGTCACACTGTCATATTTCCATTCTAAATATATGATTTCTGGAAAGAACCTAAGACTAGGCCATAGCCAGTCCATCATAAAATAGATATACCAAGCCATAAAGTTCCTTAAGCCATCCAGGTTTTGCATTATCTTCAGAATATAGTTAATTGCTTTGAAGATAATGCTAAACTTGTATGTTTAGACTTGTTCATAGTGTCCAGTAAAAACAGGCAAGCAAATTTCATTGCCTCTTCATATTATGTTTGGCCTTCCTTAATCTGGTGCTGGACAGATTAATTGGATTTAATCTCCTTCAATTAATTAATTTACCTCCCCATTTTGGCAACAGCTCTACTATTCCCATTGTTACAGTGGTGGTGTTAAAGTGTGAGTTTACGTGTTTATGTATCCTGTTTCTTAAATACTAAACGTATTCTTTATGGTAATAGCATTAAAGCCTATTTCAAATTGATTTGTTCCAAATTTCCAACTTTCTCATCTTGGAATAGCTGCATGTCCAGAGAGGAAGCAGATCTGGTAATTTGTGTGGAGCATGGTAGCAAGAGTCCAATGCCTCTAGAATGCACCAAATTTGGGGAGGCTGATATAGTTTACAATAACAAACTATTGGGTGATTAATGTTTTAATAATAATAATAATAATAATAATAAGTTATGGCCTGCAGATCTCCATGTCATGACTTCTCTGATGGATGGGGATTTTTCTCCCACTCTCTGGCTAACCCACCCATTGGTAAAAAGCCAATCAAGGGTTGGGCTCAGCTAGCTTGTCCGTTCTGGAAGTGGGTGTGAGGACCACATGTTTGGCAAGGTGCTGGAGGTTGTAAATGGAATTGAATAAATCCAGCTATCTTACTAATTTCTTTTGTGCTGTGTTCCAGAGGCCTTTCCTTTCCAATGCATTTTCTGGTTTTATGAGAAATTACAGTAACGCTAAGCGTATGTCAAAAAGTGAAAAGAAATGGGATAGACAAGTAGAAAGGGGACTAGAATGTTCTCAGTTTGGAAAGACACCTGGAGCGAGGCAATAAGTGTGTGTGTAGGAGAAGAAAAGCGATATTTCATTTTTAATCTCTGCTGCTCGGTTCCCTCTTTCTCCAAGTTTTAAAAGCAACACCGAATACTTCCTCAGATCACATTACTGGATAAGCATGCAAGCTTAATGAAATCCAGGGCATTTAGGGCTAATGCAACAAAAGCCAGACACCATCACAGTCCCCTCAACTTCCTTTCATGGTGTACCCTTCGCCCCGTCCCCCTGCAGCTGTTGCTGGCACCCCTGATCTCCTCTGTTGCTGACCTGGGGCTGTGCAAAAGCAATAAACAAATTGGAGACTTTGGAAAGAGACTAGATTTTGGAATGACATCTGCAACTTTCTACCTTTAAAAAAAAAAAGCATGAATCTATATCCAGTGTATATGTGTGTGCATATATGTGCATATACTTAATTATTTATGAGATTCCGAGAAGCATAACAACTAACAAAAGGGAGGTGAACTAAAGTAATATCAATTCAACAGTTTCCACCATTTTTCAATTTCACTATTTACACAGGCTGCACTCAGGTTTTTTGGGGTTCTTTCCACTAACAGTAACTAAATATCCACTTGTAGAGAAGATCCATTAGAAATATCTTTATGTTTAAATATTTAAAATCTTTTGAGCAGCTATCTATTTTAGGTTATTCAGACAGCTTATATTTTAACCCCAGAGGGTGTCATTCACAATGCCACCATATTGGTTTGGGAAAGCTAAACCTGCATCTTTAAACACGTGACAAATCTCCATATGGCAGACACACTCTGTGTTAACTGAAGTTTAATAATGGCTGACTAGGAAGAATTTAGGGTGAAACAACCAATAGTTCCTTAAAGATATATTGCCATTGTAGCCCACCAAAATTCCAGGTTTATGTGATTGGGAAACACTGGGAGATTTTAGCTGGGATAGTAGGATCAGATGTAGAATTGTCAATGTACTCTTTCTTGCATAAACCACAAACTATGTAGAGGAAATAGAGGATTCAATCAAAAATATAATTGATTCAGTCTTAGTTCTGGATCTGATTAAGATAACTAGAATCACTTTCATCTTTTTAACTTCTTAGGCCCATAGTTTAGTGGGAACAAGGTAACTTGGTACATACGAGCTAACTATTAACCACAACACCATTACTACAAGTACATAAATTTGGTAGAAATAGCTCATTCATTTTTCCATTTTCTTGGAATGGGTTTACTAGGAAGAAAAGCAGAGTGAGCTTCTCCAAACCAAGGGATTTGTGTCTCTTCCCAGAGAGAGGGCAGGTGGTGGTGGTGGTGAATGGTTTGCAGTGCAAGATACAATACCTTGAAGCCTTCTCCTCATCTGAAAGGGTTGGGATTAAAAGTTGGCAAATGAAAAAATTTGTAATTTTTGAAAGACTTCATCACAGTACACAAAACAGAATATAGTCATCTCTGCCCCACAATAGTACATCCTGTACACCAGGGGGCTCCAACCTTGACAACTTTCTGCTAGCTGGGGAATTCTGGGACTTGAAGCCCACAAGTCTGAAACGGTATAGGGTTTCCTGCCTAGGCAGGGGGTTGGACTAGAAGGCCTCCAAGGTCCCTTCCAACTCTACTATTGTATTATTGTATTATTGCCAAGGTGAGAGACTTCTGCTGTACACTGTAGAATCCTTTCAAGCATGAAGATGGCCAAATATCCTCCTTGAGAGGCAACAGTTGAACATCAGGACAGGGCTATATTTGGAGCTTCCCTCAATTTTAAGAGCAGCCCAAGTCTTTCAATTCTGACTCAATGACAAAGTACAATGGAAAGCAAGATGGGGCCCCTATCTCTGCCCATCAACAAGTAATATTTGGACAATAGGCACACCTACATTCTTCCACACAAGGCTATTGCAATCATTTGAAAGCTACTTTGGAACTTCCTGTTCCCATGATGTCAGCAGCTGGGCTGATTATGGCCAGCCGTGTAGCCATCAAGCTATGTGCAAGTGGTGGATTTTAATATTGAGCTCTATTTTTCTATCACAGAAAACTGTTATCTCTTCTCCCGAGTTTTTTAGCTTCAGGACTTGTTAGGCCAATAACCACAGCCCTCTGAAAAAAGTTCCTCCAATGCTTGAGAAGTGGGTCACTATTCCATTTTCTTCCTTCTTTAGTGCAGAGATGGCATGAGGAGTCTTTTATTGCTAGAGGATCTGCAGCGCCTGGGAGCAAGCACTAATTTTCTTACATTGTTCACACCATTACAAGTTCATGAGAGTGAGGAAATTATGGACTACTTTCGGCTCCAGACCTGAGGACACCTCTGCAGAGAGATTGGTGCCATAACATTGGCACCTCAGCCAGCTGAGGCAATTTTCTCCCAACTTAGCAGCACAGCTCAAGTTGAAGAGCTTCTAAGTTTGCCATTTGCAGGAGTTGAAACTCAGCCAGGTGTGAACCAGACCAGTTTCCAGTGCAGGAAATCCAATCTCCTTGGGTCTTTCCCTCTAAATTTCTCTAGAGACCAGAATTGTGGCCCACCAGTTTCAGACAGTGAGGAGGTTGGGGAGGAACATGGGCCAGTCCTGGAGTCCGGGGAAGGCTCTGATGAGGGCTCTGTATTGGAGGTAGAGAGGGGGCCAGAGCCGTATGCCAGTTATCAGCTGTTGTCAGAGTCAGACAGCAGTGAGACAGACGAACAGCTGCAGCCTGTTCCCAGTGTGCACAGAGTTGCCAGATGAAGGGAACAGCTAAAGAACAGGGGTGGACTTGAGAGTAAGGCCACAGGTGGACGATAAATGGCCCCTCCCAGAGGAAATAAAAGAGGAGCGAAAGGGGAGTGGAGTTTGCAGGAAACAATTAGTTCACTTAATTGGTTTGTGACTCTCCAAGACTCTTTGCCAAGTTTTGCAGATATCCGCCTGTCAGCTCTCCAAGCCAGATAAGGTCTGTGACTGTAAATCCTCCCTCGAAAGATTTTACTGGATGTGAATAAGCAGAATTCACAGCACATTAATAAAAGGAGTTTTCGTCAGAGTTTGTTTCAGGCTCTTGGGAAGCCTAGGTCAGAACAGTTTCTCTAGAGACCAGATGATCTTGCCCCAAACTTCAGGATGTGGTTTTTTCCCCAAAATATTTTCTGCCACAAAATCAAAATAGTGACAAGGCAAGAGTTGGAGAGGCAGCACTCTTATTTGGTCAGAATGAGGGCTGATTGGCTTTGGTTGACCTCAATTCTCCTCAAGGGTTGCAGAGAGGACAATGGTAGGTTCTTTCAACAAAGGTAGAACTTAGGAAAACAATAACAATAAGATAGTGGTTTATCTGATTTTTAAGGCTGCCAAATCAGAAAGACTGAAGGGACCAGATTTTTAGGAACTGACAACAATAGTATCATTTGAAGGTATAAAGTATTTCTATTGTTATTATTCCCAAACTTGTATTTATATCTATAAATTGGCATAGTACGTACTTGTGCCTCTGTATATCTGTCTACACCCTCTTTAATTCTCCTTTTCAGTGATGTGTTTCCTCTTTTCCAGTGAAGTGTGTTTATCCCATCAAATCTTAGTAGCACAGGACAGAAGCTACCAAGCAATTCCTGAAAGTTCTTGAGGAAATGAATAGATCAGTTTTCTGGATGCTGCTGACACTTTTACTACCTCTACCCAAGAGTTGTCACTAAAACCATATTGTAGAAACTTTTTATACTTTATTTCTTTTAAAGGGAAAGATGATGGAAGGGAGGTCTTACCAGAAAGTCAGGAATTTTTAGCAAGGTTCAATGGAGAAACTGCTGTTATGCTACCACGGATGGAAAACATCAGGCACAAGGAGGCCTGTCAGCTCTGGCCGCCCTCCAGATCTCATTCAAAACTACACCTGAAAAGGCATCTCAGAGATCAAGTCTTGTATCACTTCACATTGGCTACATATGTCACTCACCTGAGGGCTGAAATGAAGTGACCTCTGGCACCTACAAAGCAGGGTTGAAATCCAGCAAGTTCTGACAGGTTCTGGAGAATCGGTAGTGGAAATTTTGAGTAGTTCGGAGAACCAGCAAATGCCACCTCTGGCTGGCCCCTAAGTGGGGTGGAAATGGAGATTTGGCAGTATCCTTCCTCTGCCACGTTCACAGAACCGGTAGTAAAAAAATTGAATTTCACCACTGCTACAAAGGTAGTTGAATGTCATCTGTTTCATCTCCACTTAATTTCTAGCTTTCTTAAGCCTTCATCTAACAACAATCAAGTCTTTGGCTGTGGGGAGATTTTCCTGTGGATATTGTTAGATATGACTACAATCCCATGCAGGGAGTAAACTAAGCCCTCATGTCATTTAACCAACAATGTAACTCAAGGCCTCCTATTTTGCCATCCCTTCCTTTGCAAATAGGAGTCAATCCACTTCTACAGATGGGATGACATGACAGGGATTAATTACTCCAGGGTATGAGCTAGAAGCTCAAGACTAAAGATCATGAGAAGCCATAATTAGCTATCTTCCTGGCCATTTTAAATTTTGGTCAATGATTAGTGTTGGAGAAGAGTAATGTAGACCATGCATTTCTGGTATTTTTTAATACCCAAGCATTTCCAATATTTTAAATAATAGTTGTCATAATTTGAGACTATCCACACCTGTTATGGATAGCATTCAGCAAACTATCTCCTGTGTGAGCAATTTTATAAACCTTGACTGGTGGATAATTAGTAAAAATAATTCTTTAATATTATTTTAATATTATGCTGACATTATTGGAGGATGCAATAAGCTCAGCAACTGTTCCTTTTTTTAGTCTTTCATTGTCTGCAATGGTGACACATTACAGTCTTACTAATAATTGGATCAGCATTTGCCTGTAGAAAATATTCTGACACATTTTTCAAGAACCTGGCTTATCATTAGAAAATGTTGTCACCCAGTGGTGAGATTCAATTTTTTTTACTATCGGTTCTGTGGGCATGGCTTGGCTTGGCTTGGCTTGGCTTGGTGGGGGTGGCAAGGGAAAGGATACTATAAAATCTCCATTCCCTCCACACTCCCGGAGAAGGATACAGCAAAATCTCCATTTCCTCCCGATCAGCTGGGACTCAGGAGGCACAGAATAGATGTGGGTGGGACCAGTCAAAGGTGGTATTTACTGGTTCTCTGAACTACTCAAAATTTCTGCTACCGGTTCTCCGGAACTGGTCAGAACCTGCTGCATACCATCTCTGCTATCACTCACAATCCACCCATTCTCTAAAAATCTGTATTCACTTGGTTGAGTCACTTGGCTGAGATGGGTAGCTATAGTAATCAAATAAATAAATATAATATTTAGCATAATGTCTCCCTTATGTTATCACTCAGCTTAGAGATCTTCTAGCTGAACCCAGACCTGCCCAGAGCTATCCCAGACACATGGTTGCCCAACTTTAGTGTGAAAACCACAACACCAGAAAACAAGCTGTTCTACAACTTAATAGCTCTGAAGGTCAGGACATTCCTCCTCATTTCAAGTTTGGATTTCTCTCTGTATGGCTTCCACCTACTGGTTCTTGTCCTATCAGAATTTATGGAGAATAAATCTGCACCCTCTTCCTTGTGACAGGCTTTAGAGGAAGCATTGCTGTTTCTCCTACTTCCAGTTACTTCTGTACATGACACATTTTTAATTAATTGCCCTTCACTTCTACATGAGTAGCTATAATAGAAAGTTGCTTTTTAATGCCAATTCTTTTCCACAAGGTTTACCTGCAAAGCACAGAAAGCGCTAGTACCTTAAGCTAAAGTCCATTCTTGGATTACAGCCTGCCCTTTATGGGTTTCAATATTTATGGGTGAACAATCTACTGGAGCACTCACTTTCTCCATCAGAGGGAGTTATTTAGATAAGAAACTTTTTAACAGCTCTTTCTCTCTCCATTTTGGGCCTGTCAAGGAATGAATGTGTAGGAAGTGAGAAGTTATCTTTCGGAAGAGGATCTATTCATACTTTACCCAAATATAATGCAACATCAATAGGCAGTAACTCAGGAGATTAGAGAAGGATGTGTAATTGCCCTGTAATTCTCTACAAAGAAAGTCCTTGTTGCAGTTCTAATTTGTAATCTAGAATTAAACAGTCCGGTGCTTGTAGGCATCTCTGTACTCCCCAGATATACTTGTTTTGGTTCCTTGCCTTACTGCTTTCTATGCATGTCTAAATGGGAAATTAGCACAGCACAAAGCAAAATACCAAATTCTAATGACGTTTTCATTTACCAGAATTCTTCTGGCCTCCAGAGTAGATGGATGTTGCTTAGTTTTTTGCTAAAGAGCTCTCTCCCTCCCTCCCTCCCTCCCTCCCTCCCTCACTCACTCACTCACTCACTCACTCACTCTCCCACCCCCTCTCTCACATAGACATACACCTCTGCCAGGAATAAGGACAACAGTAAGCTAAGGTAATATGAAACTTCTTAGGAGCAGAAAGAGGCAAAATGACAATTTGCCTTTGACTAAATTGTCATATTAATCTACCCCACGGCAGCCAGTTGATAGACCACTATGACCAGTTCTCAAAGTTCCTTGATATCATTTACCTACAAAATTGCCTATTTCATGCCAAACTATTAGCAGAGAGCTGGGGACCTATCGGTCCAGAGGTCATGCTTTAGACTTTGCCTACAGAACCTTTTTAAAGGAAAGATGGTATTGCAAAAGCCAAATCAAACACACAATAGTCAATTCCACAGGTATCATCAAATCTTGCTTTAATCGGGATTTTCAGGTGCAGTGATTAGTTTGGAACCAGAGAAGGAATGCTTCAAATGTTGGTCTGGGAGTAGTTGAATGGTCACCATAGCTTGTGTAATAGTGCTATTCTATAGCCCAGAAACTCTTCTGAAGCATTAGGCTTCCTTCCCAGGCTGCACATCAACAATAACTAAAAGCAGTTTCAAGTTTACAAGTCGAAACAAGTCCATTGAGGCCTTTAAGTCAGTGCCTTCCTTATTATTGGCAACTGAGTTTTGTTGCCAGCATCAGTTGAAGGCAGGGCCGGATTTTCCTATAGGCTAACTAGGCTTCAGCCTAGGGCCTCAAGATCAAGAGGGGCCTTTTATTTTTATTTATTATCCGTGCCACATTTTTTATAAAGGTTAGTACCAATTACAACATGTTTCATTTAATATATTGATATATATCACAGTAATGATGTATTTTATTATATCTCATGTAATTTACAAACTTAAAAATGGGAGGTGAAAGGGCCCCATAAGTGGAATAGCCTAGGGCCTCTTTTCATCTAAATCCGGCCCTGGTTGAAGGTGATATTTTGACCTCCTTTGGAGAATGTTGGAATATCAGTGTAATAAATAAATAAATAAATAAATAAATAGTACAGAGGAATAGATGACACTATTGACACAGCTGACATATGGTAGCTGCTTTATGTGCTATGTATCACTCAGCAGCGCATGTGCATGATATGGACACATACATGGCAATACACGACAACATTTTTCTATCTTGCAACATAGTCATGCAGGGCATGAGGCGGTCAGATCGATGCCATGCTTTTCATTAAGTGGAAGAAAGGAAACCAAAGAAGAAGATTCTCAATTTAATCGCAGTGTTCAAGCAAACTCATGAGGTACAAATTGCCTTTAGCATTGGGTTTATTCTGTGGGTTTCTTTGTGGGAAAAATGAGAGATCAGCCAATCATCTTCCTCCTCCTCTTTCCATTGGGGACATCAGAGGTGGGTTGCTCCCGGTTTGGCACGGATCAGACAACCGGTAGTAGAAGCAGCGGGAGACTCCGCCCACCCACGCCGACGTTTCTGTGCATGTGCGCACAAGCGAACCGGTAGTAAAAAAATTGGAAACCCACCACTGGTGAACATGCAACTTAAGATGAATGACTGTAGGGGAGCTTTTCCACTTCTCCATTTCAACCCACTTCTCCATCTCAAAGTGAAAAGATCAGCAAAGCTGGCTTGGCAGAAACCACTCTTGGCATGAGCTGCATTGTCAATCCCCAACCTTCCTCCAAGATGTCTGTTCCCAATCACTGTCAGTTGTCTGATTTCTCTCCAGAGCAATGGGTAACCAACCCTAAGAAATGTATGTGATTGCACTTGAGGGGGATCAGAATAAGGGAGAAATGCTACTTTAATACAGCTACAGTTAAGAATAGCTTAAGCGTATTTCATTCATAGGCTGGGAACAAGATGAAAGCAATGTCATGTAGACATGGCAGGAAAAGAGTGTTCCGGGGTGCCAGGGTTAGGTACAGGTGGGGACATGATTAAAGATCTGCAATTGCTCTTTGTTTTTTGCAGATGTGCAGTCTGGGAAGGAAATTTAATGCTTCAGAAAACTTTCTGGGCTATAGAATGGCACTATTACAGAAGCTGGGGGGAGCATTTATGAATAGATCAAGATGCCTGGCCTGCCTCTTGAAGATGAAAAATGGAACTCCTCAACGCTAACAGATTTCCTGCAGGCTTTAAATCAGATGAAGAAATCCCTGCTGGGCAAACATCTGTGTGATGTTTGTTCAAATTTCAAGTGGAAACCTGGAATACAGAGAGGCCTTGAATTAAGCATTGGGCCTAGGCAACAGAGCTGGAATAGTTATAAAGCAACTTTGGCTTGCTTATGTTTACATTGACTAATAATTATGTTTTGTCCTGGGTTTTAAAATGATTCTACAAATATGTGATCACCCTGGATCATTTAACAGTAAAGGGGAAAGAGGGAACATTTAATTGATTAATACATTTATTTGGTGACAGGGTGATGCCAATAGGCAAACTAATATCTCCCATCTCCAAACATGTATTTGCATTTAACACAACTTATATTGCAAATAAGACTTTATAAAAACCTATTTCAGCTCTGTCTGTCTGTCTGCCTGCCTGCCTGCCTACCTACCTACCTACCTACCTACCTACCTACCTATCATCCATCCATCCATCCATCTCTATCTATCTTATTTAGAAACTGCCCATCTCCCTCATAGAGCAATTCTGGGCTATGAACAAAAAGTACATAAAACGTTAAAGCTATATATATATAAATATTACAATAAAAATAGTTTAAAAGAAGAGTAAAATAATTACTCTTTAATTCAAAATTAAAATTGCCTATATTGTAGCATTTGCAATGTATTTATAATTCAGTATGTAATTTCAAAAATGTTACATTCCACCAGTTGTCTCCCATTGGATGGTCAGCCCAGGTAATGCATAAATCATTTTCCATGGAGCTCTGATATGCTGGTGAGAACCAGTTTGGCGCCATGGTTAAGGCACCAGAAACCAAGTAATTGGGCCTTCTAATCCCACTTTAGGCATACAGTCAGCTGGATGACCTTGGGTCAGTCACATGCTCTGAGCCCTAGGAAGCAAGTAATGGCAAACCACTTTTGAAAAAAGAAAACTCTGAGGACTTGTCCAAGCAGTCTCTATGAGTCACAACCTCAAAGGCACAATATACACATGACATGCAGCGGTCTGTCATAAGTATAATACAGGGTATAGGCATCATGGTATAGGGTCTCCTACTTGAGGAGGTCCAAGGTTCCTTCCAGCTCTATTCTGATTGGTTGATTGATTGATTGATGATTGATTGTTAAAGAGCTTCATATTTGATGCAGTGCAATACATAGTTGACTATTCAGGATTGCCATGTTAGAATATTGTCATTGTCACAGATCAATATTTTTTCTAGTATTTTTTCTTTCTTCAATATTTTTTCTGGGCACTGGTCTCTCTGAGCTGATGACACTTTAAAACAAGCAGCTTCTTGTAAAACTATCTTTTTACAAGTTTGAAAGCAAAAAGCTGTAGCTACTCTGTAAATACATTTAAAAATAAACTTCAGAAACAAAAATGGACATACCAATGTAGGTCTTACAATGAATTGAATAAAAATGGCTGGCGATTCAAAAGGTTAGAGGTCAAATATGCTCAGAAAAATTACCCATTAGCCAAAAGTTAGCTAAAATTATTAATAAATTACAGGTTGTTATGACAACAGCACTATCCTATCCTACATTTTCCCCATGCATATATTACATAAGGTCATCACGTGATTTCTATCCACACTAATTAAAGCCCAACTTAATTTGTATAACATGCTTTCAGAAGATTGTGGTTATTTTAACCATTTAGTCCTGTCTGACCCTTCGCGACCTTATAAGCAAGGGCTCTCCATGCTACCATGTCAAATACAGCTTCTGTGTTGTTGGAAGTATCAGCTTTGATGGTATCAAGCCAGCAAGTTCTTTGTTTGCCATTTCTTCTTGATCCACTAACATCATTGCCTTCTCCAATGAATTAGCAGGCATGACATGGCCAAGGTAAATCAAAGTAGCTTTCAGAAGATACCCAGGATTTTTAATCATTAACTTCCCTTTTTTTGCAACACTGGCTTTATTAGCTTTGTCTATTTTTTTTAATCTCCTGCTAGAGGGACTTGGCACAATTTATCAGATCAGTCCCATATTTTTTTTCTGGGACCTAAACGTCTTTGAATACAAGCTCAGTGATGTGAATTGTCAAAGAAACAGAAGAGACTCTCAGTTAAGTGAAATGAAGGCTGCCAATTTAGAATGTATGGAATTTAGCACTAAACTTGAGTCATCAGTAGAGGTCCTTTGAGTACTTTATCAATTTTTCTTCTTCTTAGAAAAAATGTCACATGTCTTGGAGAAGCAAAGTTAGACATTTCTCCCCAATTTGCAGGAAAGAATGTTACCACTGCATTACTACAGAGGCTGATTTGAATTCTATTCTATGCTCACTTTATCTTTCTTACTACATCTATTACTTGTTATGTCTTACAATATCCGCTTAACATATTGGAATCGCTATTCCCCAAATTAATAGAAGGTACCTGATTGGTTTAATCTGCTGTCTAAAGAAGTCAATCTTGGCAACTTTAATAGGTGTGGACTTCAGGCCGGCTGGGGAATTGTGAGAATTGAAGTCCATACTTCTTAATGTTATCAAGGATGAGAACACTGATCTCAAGGAACTTGATAACTCCCACATGATCTAGTTTGGTGCCATACTTATTTGAAAGGTGATATCATTCTACATAAACTTCACATGTGCATGCAAGTCTACAAAGTTCTTACTACATATATAGTACAGCTATTTTGCAAAAGAGCAAGGAGGCTTTAGTTAAAATATAACCTTAACATGAACATCTGAATGTTCTTCACTTTTATCTTCTAGTGGACACAATAAAAGGTCCAGAGTATTTCCTGTCCCGTTCAGCAAAATACCATAGACAGAATACAATCCATACTGCTTCAGGCTTAGGGATAGAAGTTGCTTCTCCCTGACCTCTGTCCCCAGTGGAAAAATTAACAAGTCATATATGCAGTACATTCTTAGGTTGCTGTTCTTCTACCCTAAATCTTGAAGTAGTTGGAATGTAACAAGTTAAATGCTACCACTGAGAAAATGCTAACCTAGCCAATTATAGAAACTTTAGACAATAATATTCTAAGCTTCTACAACGATGACAAATTTGAGATATCAAATCTTCAAATCCTTTCTTTTCTATTGCGGAATGAATGTACATTTATATTTGTAAATATGTAATGGCTTCGATTGAGACTAAATTAGTCATGCTTTAGCTTTACTGAAATAGCTTCCATCTGGAAGATGGAAAACACTGCAGTACAGTGAAGGATATACAAATTTCATAACTCGCAAATAGAACTATGGGTGATTTCTGCTACTAAAAAGTTGATACTGATTTCAACCATCTGAATGGATTGAGATTATTTTAGTTAGGGTTTAGTTTCATTGTGAGCAATCAACCATGCTTCATTTAAGCCCTATTGTTCTTTAGGGCTATGGGGGTAGGAATGGATGTGAAAAAGGAAAATCAGCAAAAATTACCTTAATGCAAAATCACCTGCTCACATATTAAGATATTACTTTAAATGCATAAATTGAATAACTATGTAAAATAATGTAGACACATCTTTTGTTGTTAATAAGGCAGGAGTGACTATGTGGGTGTGTATTAAACAGTATTAAATAGACTTTGTTTCTTATAAAATGTATTTATTTGGAAACTATCTTGTACCTAAACATGACAAGGAAAGTTCTATCAGAATCTCTCCTTTGTTCCTTTGCAGTTTAAATGCTGCAAAGGAACGAAAGAGAAATAAGTCTGTTTTCCATCACTTTAATTCCACAACTCCTTTTTAAAAGAAGAAATGCATCATATGTTCTTGATGCCATCTTACCCTGTTCCTGCATTTAAGAAATGCTTTGTGGTCAGGCTTGTGAAAGGCTTATTGGAATGAAGGATATAATTTGCTTTTCTGCCTTCTCAGGCAATAGCCAAGAAGAGTTGAAAGAGAACTTCTTCTGATGAAGAATAGCACTGCCAAGCGCTGAATATTATCCAATAAGAGACAAAATGCTAAAAACAACTCTACGACCACCTTTTCTCCAACCTCAATCCAACCGCGCAGGCCCCAGCAGAGTTGACCCAAATCCTCACATTATTAAGAACTCCAAGGCTGACCCCACAGAAGGCAAAAGCTATTTGGCAAGGCTGCAAGGAACCGGAAATGATAGTATCCATGGAGAGCAGGAAAGGAAAGAGTCAGCCAGAGAAAATCTCCAGAAGGAACCTTGGAGAGCCAATGGGAATGTCCTCCCCCACAAAAGCAGTGACAACAGGCCAGTGTCCTATGAGAAAGGAGACTCTCCGTGGCCTGTTTCTGGTGGGATGGATTCTGGGATTAACAAAAGGGACGATCAAAGTCAAGAATGGAAAGTGGTGAAAGTGAAACGAGTTGTGCTTTCTCCGGCCGATGAACCTAGGAAAGCAAGTAAGTATGATCTCACTTTTTAATAATCTAATCCTGCTTCAACTGTAAGAAGAGATAAGATAAACATTTGCTGATTGGTAGTGCAGCCTAAAGAAGCGAGGATATTAGAGCAGGTCTAAGATATGTAGCCCTTTTTTTCTCTCCATCCATGCGTTCTTGGCAGGTGCTAAGAAAAAAATCGCCCTGAGTTCAATTGGAGTCAATGAGACTTTCTTGAACACATCTGCAAAGATGGTGTTGCGGATAAATAAAGATGATCCCCTTCAGTATCATTTTCTAGCATTAACTTATGATTAATGTGGCAAACGTTATGAAATGTTTGCCACTAATTTGTAAGTTCTTGCCACTTTCAATGCAGCTTCAAATAAAAGAGGCTCTCCTTTCTCTGGGAGAAGGCAAGTATTGGCTTGCTTGGACTTTAATAGGTTAAATAACTATTTAAATAACAAATAGTAACTGTGAGAGGGATCTTGGAATCCTAGTGGACAACCATTTAAATATGAGCCAGCAGTGTCCTGCAACTGCCAAAAAAGCCAACACAGTTCTACGCTGCATAAACAGAAGGATAGAATCAAGATCACGTGAAGTATAAATAAATAAACTTGTAACACAATAAAGACAAACATATTTATTAGGGCATACATATGGTTTTATGGACTGAAAACCCGTAATATCAAATACATGAATCATTTTTTGGTATCATCTAGAGATAAAGGTGATTATGAAGTTCAGAAGGAAGTGAAATGTAGAAAAGTGTGAGGTGACAACAAAAGGATACTTAGTGATTATATTGTTACCATTAATAATATGCCATTATCCATTTCAGAAAACTGAAATATAGTTGAATGTAAAGTGATTCCAAGATTGCTATTTTGTACCAGCAACTCAAGGCAAATTCTTACACTTTCCCCATAAAATGTAATGTTGCTTACAACCTGTTACCATGTTGTGTGTAGCTACATCTTGGGTACTGGAAACCTGTTTTATGGATTGGAGGTAGAAAGCTAGACATTTGTGTTTAAGGGAGGTGAGTGAAAAATAAACAAACAAACACGTTGACTTCACAACAAGGGTTTGATGAAAGATCCTTCATGTTAAGAAGATTAAGGGTTTCCTGCCTAGGCAGGGGGTTGGACTAGAAGACCTCCAAGGTCCCTTCCAACTCTACTATTGTATTGTATTGTATTGTATTGTATTGTATTGTATTGTATTGTATTAAGATGAATAACATAAGACTCAGGGTGCTATTTTCAATTGGTTGTGTTGTGTATAAGGCACATTTCTGTGACCAATCATGTTTTTATAAAGCAGAAATTTGAAAGGGGTTTGAATTATCGGAATATTTGTTTTGTCCTTGGATCCTCCTGTGACTTGTTAAACTAAAATCTGATATTATTTATTTGCTTGTGTAATTTAATCTTCAAAGTTAAGTCAAAGTCACCAGGACACCTTATTACTTTACAAGTTAGACCTAGTATGGTATTTATATGAAGATGTAATTATCTGTTCTTGTATTAGATGATTTACTTTCTTTGATTTACTTCTAGAGCATAAAGATAAATAAGTTACTTGCTCAAATATACCACAAAACTATAGGAGATAGGAGTACTTAATTCCAAGAAAAGGACTACGTTCTGGGCTATAACTATAGCCATAGATACAAAAAAAGAAAAAGAAACCCCAAACCCCACACATTTTTGTAGTAATATAACCAAAGTACTATCAGAAAACAACTAACTCTGAACAAAGCCAAAAGCCAACCTAGTTCAGCAGTTTATTTGCACAAGCCTTACTACAGCCCACCAGTAAGATCAATGCCAATTGCATAGTCCAAATTGTATTCCCAACATGTGATACTAAGAGATATAAGGTAAGATATTGAAGGTAAGGCATCTTCCTAATGTAGGGCTCCTGTAATAGCCCCAATGTAGCAAGAAAACACTTTGCAAAGAAAATGGATATTTCACCTCTCAAGAGGTCTGTAAAAATGGTCTTAGCTGGGCTAATAGCCATATTCCCATCCTCTCTCTTGACTAAGAAGTGGTTCGCACATTGTTGTGGATGGACTTTAAACCAGTCATCAATTAATGGACTTCTCCAGTTGGTAAAATTATTTTAAACATGTCACTGGTAACTCTGAGATTGTTTTTATTTCCATTTTTCCTTTCATTTCCTTCTTCTTTGCCTGGTGTCCTCATTAAGTGCTATTGGTATAATACAGTATATAACCTTAACATTTATGCATTTCTTAATTCCCTTTTAAAACTGTCCAGCTGGAAAGCTGAATGATATTATTAGAGAGTTATGCATTATATGAAAAAAAAAATCTTTTCAGCTGCCCTGAATTTCCCATCCTTGAGTTATGGCTTTTTAAAAACAAAAGGAAAAAAAACCACAGTTTTTCTAGTCATTGTCCATATGTTTTATGTTTGATCGTTTAGACTATCAGCAAGAAAAGCAGGGAAATCTCCTCCAGGATTCTGGGATAAGTCTAAGAGTGCAGTTTGGCAGACTTTCTAGAACAGTGATCTGTTTTCCAAGTTAAATACTACTCGTCCCAAATCTTTTTTAAAATCAAGTGAAGCCCAAAAAGCAGAGCAAGGAGAGATGTAGAAATGAGAGACATGTGAAGCAATACCCTCTAGAATAACTTTGCATAGTCAACATCATTAATGGTAAACACAGATACAGTACAACTCTCAAAAATGGCCCGCAATTGGAGATACCTTAAGTTTTGAAATAGGACACACTACTTTGGAAATAGATGGCTAATCAAGAAGAGAGACAAATTAAAAGAGCTCCCTGGTTAACCACTGGATCAGTTCAGGAAATTAGAGCCCAATGCCTGTAACAGCCACTGAATTGTGCTAGCTGAAGAATATAGGAATGTTGGTAGTCTATTATTTTGGAGAACTATTATCTGAATGGCATATTCTCTTATGGTAGTGTACAAGGAAGCTGCAGGATTTTTGTTTTAAGGATGAAGGTGGGGGGAACCTTAGAGAATATGATAAATACGGTAAGGAAAAAAAATCAGGTACGAGAGGCTTGGTGATAACTGTGGTAACATAAAAGAGAGGATGACTGTGGGAGATAAAAATAACTTTCCTAGAAGGTGTGTCCTTTACCATCTGGTGGCTGGTATTTTGCTCTTCTAGTGGTACTCTAAATTAAGGGAAGCTTATCTTAAAGTTAAGATGAAAATTATTATTATGGAGCTGTATGTGTGTTTAAAAAAGGAAATGGCTCCAGATTTGCCTTTTTGGGATTCCCTCATCGCTTATAAAAATATCAAAATTGAAGATACCAAACTAATATATTCTGGAGAAATGCTGTATGATCCATAGGCAATGCACGATGACAGGCTTTAAAATGAAGATAGAAAGTGGTTGTTTGCATGTAGTTTTCCCAAACAATAAAATTAAACTAAAAACGTAAGTACATTCAAAAATCGTTATAGATAATTCTTAATAAACGTCACAAAATACAATTTGTGAGAAGCATTCTACATTTCCTGCAGGGCAACAAGGGTGTGAAACTTAGCTCCTCCCCATAAAGTTTCAGCCCCACTAGCCAGAAAGCTGGAGTTTGGTATCCAAATAGTCCAAATCGAGTATCCTTGAAATGTGTGAAAGCAGAACAACCATAACCCACCACGTGAACTTTCTCGCTTCCTCAGGTCAATAACACCCCCCCCCCCCCAAGCGCAGGGCCAGGCGGATGAGGGACAATTTGCGATCTGTGAAAACTCCGATCGCAGTCAAACATTGGCGCGGCCGGGAGAGAAGGAGAAGAGGGTGTGCCTCGATTTCTTAACAGCCAGGGCGCGTTTATTGCTTTGCTTGCAAAACGTACGCCGCGTCTATCTAGTCGAGCCCTCTGCGAAGGGCGGTGCGGAGTATCGCGCTCGCGCGTGGACAGGCCGACCGGCCGACCCGGCTGGCCAAGGGGTCCCATTCGGATCCCATGATCCCGCAGAAGGGAATGCCCAGGGGACTCTCGGGTGGAAAAGAAATCTGCCAACGGCGAGCCTGCTGGGTCAAAGGAAACAAGCGACTTTAAAATAAATAAATTAAGAAGCGGGGCGGGGTGGGGGGAGCGGGAGGAGGAAAAGCGCAAGCAGCCCTCGGTGAGTCAGCCAAGCTGAGCAGGGCACACTAGTCCAGCTCAGCCTCTGCTCTCACCGCTTAGGGCGGCTGAGGCAAAGCGAAGCCTCCAACTGGCTCGCGCCGGGGCGTCCAGGAGCACCAGGCTGCCTGGGGTTTGCTCTCTCTCTCTCCCACCCACCCACCCCCTCATCCCCCTCGCGCCCCGGGTCCTCAGCTCCGATTTGACAGACGCGGCCAGTTGCTCTGCGTAAAGCAGGACAGACACCCGATCCGCTTTTGGAGCAGCAGGGAGCAGGCAAAAAGAAACCGCGCTGCCGTGCAAACCCCGCGGCAGTAGAGGCTGGAGAGGAGGCAACTCGCTTGACGAGAGAGAGAGAGTGTGTGTAAAGGATCGGGGGAGACCGGCGCTTGCAAAGGGGATCGAAGCCCACCCGTGGAAAGGAGAGACACACGGTAAGAGGAAAAGAGGGGGGGGGCGGCGGACGGGTCTCTGGTGTGGCGCCTGTGGGGCAACAACCTGACCAGGAGAGAAAGAGAGAGAGGCTGGGCTAAAAAAAAATAAAAGTCAGAGGCGAGTCAGGGCTACCTGTTGCCCCGACAGCCGCTGGCTCTGCGGCGTGTCCTTTTTTCCCTACTAACTAGCCGAACCCTTCCGGTCTCCCAGCCGCGGCGGGTTTTCTTGCTCCCACTTCTGGCGGGGCAAAGCAAACGACCCGAACTTTGTTGGCGCGGGAACCTGTCGGCTCGGGATGTTGGCGTCCGCGTCCGTCCGCCCCCTCGCCTGCCTCCGCCCTTCCAGAGACAGGAGGGATCGGATGGCCAGAAGCTGAAGGCCGGGCCGGGCCACTTTTCCTTGCGGTTTTTCGGGATTATTCTTGGCAGGGTAGCACCAGGGAAGAGCCGCTCGCCTCCTTGTGGGAAGGGGGTGGGGGGAATCGAACCAAAGGCAGCGGCGACTGGCTTTCCCTCGGGAGAGAAACGGAAACGTGGGTTTCTCCTCGCGCGTGGCCTGCGTGGGTTTTCAGTGGGGATTCGCAAAGGAGCCCCGCAGGGCAGGAAAACCTCCCCTGCGCTCCCCCACTGCGGGGCACGCCCATCTCAGACTGTCAATTCTACCTCGGATTTAAGGTGCCGGAGAAACATGGACCAAGAAGGCTTTTCCCGGTCTTCTGTGGACTGCGAGGTCCGGTAGAAATTAATGACAAGTTCACCTTCAGTAGAGATAAACTCCCTGTGTGCAGGATCCTCTGTGGAACCTGACCCAGCCTCTCTAGAGATCAACTATATCGTGATTCCCAGGCAGCCTGCATAGTGGAGCACAGCAGTCGGAATATGACATTCACCAGGTCTTGTGAATGCAATTTGTGGGGAAGGAACCAGCAGAGCTGAGTGTCATTGTGGGTGCCTCCACTCCACAGTGTGTAAAACACCGAGATTTGCAGCATTTTGGTGTGCTTTGTGCGCCTTGTTCCAATTCCATCCAAATATCTCGCCTTGCAAATCAGATCACTGGCCTTACAAGTTAGGGTAACCATTTTGCAGCCCTTGGTCATCCTTGATCTTGCTGCCTCCTTCAGTTTGTCATTCAGGGTTACTTTTGCCCTTGTAGTTCACTTCCCTCTTGAAAGCTCACAGGCAGAGAAAGACGGGAGCATATGCAAGAAATGTAAGTCAATAAACCCTGATGAATCCATAGCCGACTATGGTAGATTCACTTGACCAGAGAATTCTGCAATGCCATTTGAATATTGGGACACTATCAAATTATTTCACTCAGTTTTGACTAGAAAATAAATATCTGAAAGGAAGGCTGTTTTGACCTCGCCATGTGTCCTTCCTTCCTACACAGAGCCATCTATTTTATTTATTTTTATTTAGTTAATTAGTTTGTCACTCATGTACAAGATAACAGGAATAAGAATAATCATGAATAAGAACACAGGAAATGGGTGCAAATAAATAGGGACAGTAGGACAGGGATGCTAGGCATGCTGGTGTGCTTATGCATGCTAATATACACTAAGAGCTAAGACAAATGTGAGAAAGGCAGATATAAACTTACTAGGCAGGGGCTTGTTGACATCCCCCCTCCCTTAGTTATTTGTCCTGTTACAGGATATTTACTTTCATCATCACCTTCTGTACTAAAAAGCTGCTTGTCCGTCCAGAAAGAACCCCCTTTGTATCAAAGAAAACTTCTGAAGTGCTCAATTGGCTCACACAGAACTGAAAGTCCCACCCATGGGTCTTTTTCCCTCTGACATTTCCAAGGTCAACAGCCTGCTGTCCTGTTCAGGCCCATAATATACTCAAGGCAGTCCCAGTGCTGGGTACTGTGAGAAAAGATTGGGAGAGTCTCATTGGTCTTTTCATCAAGAAACTCATAGGAAGCATCCAAGGAAGATTCTTTAGCCTTAAACTCCCTGCCACCATTTATCCATTTGAAGAAAATAAGTCAATCCAACTTGATTTTTTTCTGAGGATTTTTATACCAAGCATGAAATCCTCCCCTTAAAGGGCTGCTGGAATTTCCTGATGTAGCTTTGACAAGGCAGAATTTACTCAGAAAATTCACTGTGAGTAGCCAAAGTGAGACCCCATTAGAAGGTGACCTTTTGACCAGTGTTTGGAAATCTGAACACAAATTTTAATTGCCCAGCTATTGTGAGCAATAGCAATGGATGCTGGGAGTTGTAGTGCAGCAACATCTGGGAGACGACAATGTCCTATTTCTATTCTAGACTGTGTGCCTCATTGGGAAGCTAACAAGAAGAATATGTAAATAATTAGATCCATGTGGGCCACAGCATTGAACATTGAATATTTGCTTCTAAAATAAACACAAAAGAGGCTGCAGTCTGCAAAAGTTTTAAAGAGCTGTAGGTTTTTTTTTTTAGCTTTTGTGTATCAGTTTTAAGTAACTACTGGATTTGATTTTCTATAGAAACTAACTACAACATGATGATCTTTGAGCCACCCCCATAGGTTTCTGAGGCACTTTTGCTCTGCTGCCATTTAGGAATGTTGAGAGACAATTAACTGAATTAACTGTTGAGAGACAATTGACTAAATTAAGTCAAAGAAGAAAGAGGCAAAACCTCACAAAACCCAGCAGAATGACTACAATTTGAAGAAAGGCTTGCTTTAAAGTTTAAAACTTAGTAGGATTCTTGACAGTCCAAGGAAATAGTACCTGAAAGGCCTTTATCTTATTATAAAATCAGTGGAAAGGTTTAGCAAAAAGGAAAACCTTCTTGGTGGGTAGGATTTTCAATCTTTTGAACTGCTTCTATTTCTGTCATTTTCCCCAAACCTAGTGTAGCAGTAGTGAGCATTGAGTACTTGTTTGTGTCAACTCCAAAGCATGATAAACGTAGTTCTAAGGTAGCAAGTCAATAAAAACAGATTTATTTTCTCACCAAAAAGAAAAAAATAATCTATAGAATAAATGTTTGAGACAAATAGGGCCACAAGCTTTGCTTAGATTAATAGTAGTACCGTAGCAATAGCAATAGCACTAAGATTTATATGTCACCTCACAGTGGTTTACAGCTTTGTCTAAGCAGTTTCCAGACTCAACATATTGCCCCCAACAATCTGGGTCCTTGTTTTACCGACCTCAAAAGGATGGAAAGCTGAGTCAACCTTGAGCCAGTGCGACTATCGAACCGCTGGCAGCCAGCAGTCAGCAGAAGTAGCCTGCAATATTGTATTCTAACCACTGCACCACCATGGCTCCTGTGGTGTTTTGGCATGCTTTTTGGGCACTGACATGGGGAAGATAAAATGAGCAGGTTTGATTGAGTCTACTTTGAGAAATTATAGTACCTCTGAAATTGGGATAGAACACCTGTTCATGTGACAAGGGAAAGCACCCTGTGATCCTAGAACAGGACTATATCTATATCTATATCTATATCTATATCTATATCTCTGTATCTATATCTATCTATCTATCTATCTATCTATCTATCTATCTATCTATCTATCTATCTATCTATCTATCTATCTATCTATCTATCTATCTATCTACCAAATCATTTTCTACTGCTTTGCAGTAAAATTTTAATTCACACCATGAAATATCAATGGAACAATTGACCCACATTGGCAGCCTGTATTCCTGCCATTTTAAGACAGGGAACATAAAGTTCTGCAACACCACTTTATTTGCAAATAATTGCTGATGCACATGAAATCCAACACTAATTTTTGCCATTCTTCCTTCAACAATTTAACAATAATATATTTAGCACAGTTTTGTCCACAGCTCCCAAACAGTACCTTCAATCAACTATTACTCAGTACACAAGCTAACCAATAGCTCAACAGAGAGAAAGTAAGCCAGTCAGTATCACTATTGTCTATTTTAAGCTTGCCAATTGCTAACTTGACTGCACCTCCTAGTATCCAACAAACTTGTGACGTAAGTATCCACAGGGGGAGGGTAAGTGATAAAGGCATCCGTCATGGTGCCATAACTCAAATACTAGGATTTATGTACTTGTCCCAGGAACCAGAATGCAAATATATAAGGGTTTTCATTCCAATATAAATATGAGAGTATCATTAATTTTTACTTGTTCTTCAGTGCATTTGTCTGCAAATTCTCCAGAGTGCAAAATCCTCTGGGAAAAAATGGGACTGTTGTGAGAATATTGTTTTGGAAACATTACCAAAAGTAGAGGAGCCTCCAAAGCATTCTTTTCATCATGGTACCAACTCAACAAGACCTGTGACATCTATTAATTATCAAATACAGAGAAGCCTCATAATCTGAGCTATGATTGTGATTTTACAAGGAATCAAAGCTGCATTTTAAGGCTACACTTAGGTCATGGTGAGTGAACGCAATATGACCTGGGAGGCGGTGAATGTGGCAGTCCCCAGTCCTCCCACAAGCGTAAGAGAGCCATTTGGGAAAGAGCCTTAGGGTGGGGTCCAGTCAGGGTGGAGATGAGGACCATTTAAAGCTGAACATTTTGAATCTCTGCTCTAATGTGTGTGTGTGTGGGGGGGGGGGCTATCAAGTAGATGCTTTGCACTTGTTCTCCTAGTAACATCACTCATGAGCGCCTGCCTTTTGATCTTAGACAAAAAGAAGAGTTGCCATTTTTTTAAAAAAAAGATATTTGTTTTACTCATGTCCTTTTAAAAGAAAAAAGCTCTGTTCTCTGTAGAGCAGTGTTTCTCAACCTTGGCGACTTTAAGTCCTGTGGATTTCAACTCCCAGAATTCCCCAGCCAGCTAGAGAAACACTGCTGTAGAGCATCAAATGGCAGGTTGTGGGGAAATGTTCTTGCAGAGATAATGTCTTCCACAGCATCAAATTTCATAGAATCCTAGCATTCGAAGGGGCTATTTAGGTTCTCAGGTTCCAACTCCCTGCTTAGTGTAGGGATCCAGTTTAAAGCATCTCTCTGACTGACAGCTGTCCGGCCTGCTCTTAAAGACTTTCAGTAGAAGGAGAACTCACCACCATTCTGTGTAATTAGTTCTGAAATGAATTTTTCAAAAGAGGAAATAAAATCCTCCCTTTTTAACATTTAACAAATAGTTTCTTTACCCTATAACATTTGCTATAAGAAGCTACACTTGAACAAAAAATGCATGGCTTCCTTGGAACAAAATGTTTTGGGGGAAAGTTAATGGTTTTGAGCAACCTGAAACCTTCAGAGCTGACACACTTATGCAACCACTGATGATGAAGCAGCTGGGCTCTTGCTCACCTCCGCTAAACATGGCATAAGTATAGCTCTGAAAACCAGTTCTATATCACATCATCTCAGGGCCTTTGTCTTCGTCCCTTCCCTGCAGAGGCAACTCAAAGTCATCTTCGATGGTCCAGGTTAAAAGTGGTGCTTTCCCACTTCCCCCAATAGGACAGTTCTGAAAGTGAGCTATTCAGAAGTTCTGCTTTAAACCAGGAAAGAGAGCAGGGTTTTTCCATGCTCACAATGATGATTATGCTTCTGTCACAATTGGTGCATTATAGATTGTCTGCCACTTCTGCTGACAAACGTTACTAGTTGGATAGTTATTCTTTTTATTACTTCAGTGTGGAGGACAGAGGTACTCCTGTTTTGGCTACTCTACAGCATACATCTGGGTGGTGTTAGCCATGATCACTCTCTACCAACACCTGTTGCCACATTCATTTAGGATGGAGTTTTCTTATTACTGATCACTATTTTATCTAGTGCCTCTGCCCATTTCTGCTAGTCCAACCGACATAGGAAGGAGGATTGAAATGGTGTGAAGTGGGAGGAAGGAGTGTCCTTCCTTGATGTTCCTCAGAACAACACCTTCTCTTGGCCTGTGACCTGTTAGACCTCTTGAAACTTAACTAAATCTTTTATGCCAGGCATCTTTCCACACTTACCCAATTTCTTCATACATATGAAGAAAGCCCATTGGTGGATACATTCCCACTGGCACATGATGGGAATCCACCGATTATAGATTGGTGGTTGTAGTTGTACAACCTTGAATCTGTGAAGGTAACATCTCTCAATGCAAAAGTAGAACAGGACTGTGTGATAAGAGAGTGAAAGGCATAGGCACACTATGTTCAATCATTCTCAATCATCCAGATCATGGTTGTCCCAAAGGTCTTTAACAAAGAGCTCTGAAAGATTTAAGAAAGCTCCTGTTTGAGCAAGGGGTTGGACTAGGACAAGGGTCACCAACCTTCCAGACCACTAAATTCATAATTTTAAATCCCGTGGACCACTAATATGAATTTTTTAAAAGATACAGTGGGACCTTGGGTCCCGAACAGCCCAGATGACGAACAATTTGGGTGCTGACTGAAAAATCTGCTAAATGTTTCACTCACATCACGCACACATCCTTGGGTGCCAAATAAACACAGCCGTGGAGATTTCCCCTGCCGCATCATTTTTTATGTGCGTGCATGTGCATGCACAGTTTGTCTTGCTTCTGGTCACAACCAAATTGGGTGCCGACCGAAATCCTGGAACGGATTATGGTTGGCACCCAAGGTACCACTGTAAGTAGTATTTAGTGCAATATAAAAAATGCAAATAATTTTTCTCTGGACCACCAGTTGGTGACCACTGGACTAGAAGACGCCAAGGATCATTCCAGCTCGATTCTGATTCTGAAAGTCCAGTTGCCTTTTGAAAAAGCACCTTTGGGACCTTAAATGGTGGTCTGGTTGTGTTGTCTGTATACCTGGGGTTTACTAGCTGATGACATCATTTGCAGTTCTACAATACTGTAGTTTCATCCTACCTTTTAAAGAATGAATGGTTTTTATGATTCATATCTGTTAAGGCTAAGGTAATGTCTTGTTTTTGTGCGGTTATAGGAACTGACATTGCTCTCCATGGAAATGCAGTCAGACTAAGCCAATGATTGGATACTAATTCCTAGAAGAGACAAAGAAACAGACTGTTCACCCAGTTGTACTTTTTCTGTTACTACAATATTCTAGTTACAGTTTAATTTAGAACTACTGAAAATGACAACAAGTATCAAGTAAAAGACAATATCTACACAGAAGGATATAGGATTCTGTGATAGTTTGGGGGGGGGATGTGATTGTATTAAGGAATCCATTTATTAAAGTCATAGCAAATCTTAAAGCAGCCACACCTTTCAACTAAAGCAGTGTTTCGCAACCTTGGCAACTGTAATTCCCAGAATTCCCCAAAGCTGGCTGGGGAATCCTGGGAATTGAAGTCTACCCATCCTAAAGTTGCTAAGGTTGAGAATCACTGAGCCAAAGCATTTATGCAACTGGGAACAATACAATGATCATGCCATTCTCTCTGGCTTCTGGAGATGAGAGATTATGGGTCAGAATACCACTAAGGAATAACAAAGGAGTGGAGATAGATGCATTCTTTCTTTCTACTCTTTTAACACGAGCCTTGGCCAAATGACAAGAACATTCCCTTACCAGGCTATCTATTTCATTCCAAAGTTCCACAGAGATGTAATGTTTTCCTTTCTTGGTGATGGAAGGTGTTTCATTTTTTCCTGTTGCATTATATGATTGTATTTTTTTTAACCCATCTTTGTAGTTCTTGGGTACTGGTTGAACTTCCCAAAGGTATGATTGTTTCTGAAAAAAGCAAAAGGATCACGTTTTATCAGGAAGTATCTGATTTTTATTCCTATTACTCATTGTTCGGCTTCTATCATTCCTACTAGTATGCAGACCAAATAACCACAGGAAGACTAAAACTTCTTGTACTGAGATTGGCTATAACAATAGAATCTTGCAAGCCTAATTGTGCTGTACCTCCCTCCCCCCACACGCTTCTTATACCCTTGTGAATTAGGGAGGTGTGTGCCTGAGTACTTTCCAAATACTATCTTGTTGCTCTGGACTTAAAATGTTTGAGTCCTTTTTGCCTAAGCAACAATTCTTGCATGTTTTGGTCACGTTCTTATTCTTTGCTCTATAGATTCCTGCAACTGAGAATAAAAGCAAAGTAGCAAGACACCTAATATTTTGGAAGTGTATAAGATTCTAAATTTCTTGAATCCACTCTTTGTCACAAGCAAACTATGCCATTTGGGCCTCCCTCCCTCCCTCCCTCCCTCCCTCCCTCTCTGTTTCTCTCTCTCTCTCTCTCCCCCCAATCCTCCTCATAGGTTGTTATTGTGGGGAAAATAGAAAGGAGCATTATATACATATCAACTTGAACTGTACAAAATTAAGGTGTATATCAACCAAATAAGTAATATATTTCTTTCAAGTCAGCCAATGGGCATTCATCTTGGTGGAAACCAGCTTCATCTCCCCATTGTCAAACTCTATAATATGAGAGAGGGGGGGCAGGGGGAGGGGGAGAAAGAGAGAGAAACTATTCAACTGTTGCTAAGGCAAAGAACCAGTGAGTTGTTTTGCCAATCCTCCTCTCACCATTTCCCGCCCCCCACTTTTCATTTCTTATTGTCAGAGCTCAAAACATTTCAAAGAAAATGTCATGCTCTCCTCCTCAAGTTTTAGGTGTTATTATTTTATATCAAGTCATTTAAATACATTACTATGGAGGCTTAGCAGATTGATGAACTCCCCGCAAGCATGCCAAAAGACAAAGAAGCACAAGTCTCACCTACAACGTGGTTGCTGTTTCAATCTACCCCAATGCACCTAAGTTTTTTTTTCTCCCTGTTAAAGTCTGCCATAACCTTATTCCATCATAGTGGATAACATTCTAACACAATGGAGCTAGCCTGAATAAAGCAGTAACTCTCACCAGATACAATCATGTTACTGGAATGGAATTTGGACAACAGTCTTGCCTAGAATTGTCTTCTAAGCACCTCTTATCAAAGACTTCAATTAATGATCTACTTATACTGCCAGCTCCACTTCCCCACCCCCACTCTGGAATGAAAATAAAGGAGTCCAAATTTAAGACATAGAGAAGCCTGCTTATTTTCCCATGAAACTCCGTTTCAGTGCTTCATTTGATTTCACCCTGGGAGCAATTGGAAAGTCCAAAAAAGAGTTGAGGGAACTTTTAAAATGTTGGGCTTGGTTAGAAGTGAGATGATTCAGGTTCAAATCTTCCTCAGCCAGAGACAATCAGTTGAGTTTAGTCTGGTTCAGGGGTGTCAAATACACTGCCCTTGGGCCAGATGTGTCATATGCTGGCCACACCCACCCCCGTTTTAGTGAAGGGGAAAAAGTTGTGATATGTAACGTGAGAACAATGTGTTATTACAATGTGTCATTACGAGAACAATGTGTAATTTCGAGATTGACACCCCTGGTCCAGTTCCTACCCCTGATTCAATCTAACTTCATAGAATAGTTATTAAGGTAAAATTGGCAAGGTATGACTGAGGCTGCAATCTATCCCTATATTGTATGAACCTAAGTAAAACCTAAGTGTTCTTAGACAACAAGCTTTTCCCTACCTTGTCTCCACTAATTTGACATTATTTGATCTGTCACTGATGACAGGCTATTACAGTATGTCAGTAGCACCAATTATTAAAGTAATGTTTTTCACTCTTATGCAGACACTGCCCAAGAACAGCTTCTAGGTATCTAACATCTTCTAAGCTTTGTCTCTCTCATCATGAAGACAAGTCAGATGACCAGCTCTGGGTAGGAACAGAACAGGGTGGGTTCCTGCCAGTTCTAACCTCTTCTATTGAAGAGGTTCCACAAATCTACAGTGCTGTTTAGAACCGGTTCCAGCTCCCTCCCCCCGCTTGCCCGCACATCATCAAGATGAAGAGCAAGAGGAGGAATTCTGGGAGTTGAAGTCCACAAGTCTTAAAGTTTGAACACCCCTGGTTTTTTTAAAGGGTTAGGGGTGCAAGGGTCTTGTAACTTGACAGCTTTAAGACTTGCACACTTCAATGCCAGAATTCCTGAGCCAACATGACTGGAGGAGGAATTCTGGGAGTTGAAGTCCACAAGTCTTAAAGCTGTCAAGTTTGAACACCCCTGGGGGTTTTTTTCTAAAGAGTTGGGGGTGCAAGGGTCTTGTAACGTGACAGCTTTAAGACTTGTGTGCTTCAAATGCTAGAGTTTCTAAGTCAATTTGGTTGCTAAGCAAGAGCGTTGTTAAGTGAGTTTCACCACATTTTACAAGTTGGCCACGCCCACCCGGTCACATGGCTGGCAAGCCACTCCCACCCGGTCACATGACCAGCAAGCCACTCCCCACCCGGTCACATGGCTGGCAAGCCACTCCCACAAAATAGGCCATACCTACAGAAGAGGTTCTAATTTTTTTTGAAACCTACCACTGGAACAGAAGCATTACAGCTAGGATAGTGATTGACAATTTTATGTTAATATACTAGCCCAAAGATGGCTGGATAAGACTTTAACATAGTTTGTTTGCTTGTTTGTTTCATCAAGAATGAATTAGATGACATATATAAGTATAAACATGATTTGAATACATGAAATGGGTACAAATAAAAGGGAACATTAGAACAGGGACGGTAGGCACGTTGGTGCTCTTATGCGTGCCCTTTACAGACTTCTTAGCAATGGGATGAGGTTGACAGTAAGCAGACTAAGGTTAAAGTTTGGGGGATTTGGGGAAGAAACCACAGAGTCAGGTAGTGCATTACAGGCACTGACCACTCTGTTGCTGAAGTTGTATTTTCTGCAATTGAGTTTGGAATAATAGTTGTGAGTAAAAAGCCCTGTGTATACCATTATGAAATCTGGCAGGAATATAAATGTAATTAAAAGTCAATAAACATGCATTATCAAGAATTTTTCAGAAGAAAGGCAGCATGACCAAACTGGTTTGTTAACTCTCAGTAACAATGAAGGACATACTCTTTAGGAAACAATTCTCTTGTGTCTGTACAAATCCATCTATGGCTCTTAGCTTTTGTCTTTCACCTGTGGCTTTGGCTTCCAAATGCTATAGTTGATAGTTTACATCAGAGATCACTCATATGGCACCTGTAGATTTCTAGACACCTGCAAGACTCCTAGGTGCCTAGAGATCTTATAATTATATAGTCTTTTTAAAAGACCAGGAAAGTAAAACTTGGAATCTCACCGAAGTACCAAATCTCACATGGTTTCAAGATTCTCATGTAAGAGCTTGCACAATTTCAACAAAGAAAGTTGAAATCATACAAACTTTTGAGGTTCTCAGTATGATTCGGTTTCTTTTTTGTTAGATTTTGGAAGAAGTTATAGGCAAAATCATGGAAATTTTATGTTTTCTTTATGAGATTTTAACAATGTTTAAGAATTTCCCCCCCAACATTGCACAGTAAGCATTAGATTGTCCACCTTTGGTTCATGGTTATTAATATTTTATTGCATCTGGAAGTTGATATAATTGAACTTAATAATTAGTAAAGTTAAATTTGTGGCATGCATTGATTTACAGACTAAATAACCAGGAAATTGTCAATGCAGCTATGATAGATTTGGCATCTGAGATAACCACTCGTGTGTGTGTGTGTGTGTGTGTGTGTGTGTGTGTGTAAAGGGAAAAGGGAAGCAGTATGCTCCCTCCCATATTTGGGCATACTAGGGGTTGTGACATAATACATACCTATTTCCCTGGCTTAGCTGATAAAGGAGGAGAGCCTGTGGCTTAGTGGCTAACACACATCTGCCTGATATGTAATACAGCCCAGGTTCAATTCCCAGTAAGGGTTTGGCTAGCTGATGAGAGCTAAATAGCTTGAAATAGATCTATACTAGTCTCCCACAAATGCAACACAAATGTAACAAAGGCAACATAAAAACATTGCCTGGATGGTTCCTATATATAAGCTGGTCTTGTTGTATTCGGATCTTTTCCCATGTAAGATGGAGATTGTCTTGGCAATGTTTCAGCGAGGTCTCACTCGCCATCTTCAGGCTGGTGTTTTCGGCTTAAAGCATTGGCAGCTCCGACCACCTCTTCTAAACACCTCTTCTAAACTATGACACAGAGGGGGCTTGCCTCAACTCCAGAGGCAGTCTGTTCCCCAGTATAGGCCTTACTCAGAAAAAACATAATTAATTATCGATGTCAAATACATCTGCATTAGAACCACAAAAAATGTCTCATTGATGTTCTTCAGATGTAAAGAAAGCAAAAAATAGTTGCTTCTAATTAGTATTGTGTTCTACGTCATGTAAGGCTTTCCCCATTACTGGGAGCAATAGGATTTGGTTCATGAATCAGTTGGCAACCCATGAAGCTTTTTCAGCATGGGCGTTCTGTAAGATTTTCATTCATTATGTTTGTTGCCTCATTCTGAGCCAACTGCCATCTTCAAGAACTGCCACAATAAATGCAATATAATTTAACTCTGAGATTGTTAGCAGGTAACTCACTGAAATCTCTTTTCTTCAGGGAGGGATTAGGCTTTTTTTTTAGTAGAGCAAACCGGCACATAGTTATTGCATTGTATTGTATTGTATCGTATCGTATCGTATCGTATCGTATCGTATCGTATCGTATCGTATCGTATCGTATCATATCATATATTAATTATATTATTATATCATATCATATCATATTATATCATATTACATTACATTACATTATTATTTATATTTTACATTACATGAATAGCACTTAGACTTATATACCACTTCATAGTGCTTTTACAGTCCTCTCTAAGCAGTTTACAGAGTCAGCATATTTTACACAACAATCTGAGTCCTCATTTTACTGACCTCGGAAGGCTGAGTCAACCTTTTGCTGGTGAGATTTGAACTGCCAAACTGCAGCTAGTAGTCAGCTGAAGGGGCCTGCAGTGCTGCACTCTTAACCACTGCGTCACCTTGGCTTTTATATTAATATAATATAATGTAATGTAATGTAATACAATAAAATACAATACAATACTATACTAATACTAATATATAATATAATAATAATATAATATAATATAATATAATATAATATAATATAATATAATATAATATAATATAATATGCTATGCTATGCTATGCTATGCTATGCTATGCTATGCTATACTATAATAATATAATAATATAATATAATATAACCATACCATACCATTACCAAGAATTGCAGTGACTGTATTATATAGTCATTGTTCAAACTTCTTATATCAATTTCTCCTGCTCATCTTACACAGTAAAAGCCAGTTCTCTTTTGAGTGGGTGATACAGTTTCCATCTGTTCCTTGTTTTGAAAATGGCCTGAACTAGTATTGGATTGATTATTTTATCTGTGTGTAGATTATCTTTCACAGTAAGGTGCAGTTGGGCCATTAGCTGATAAAAGACACTCCTTGCCATTAATGTTAGATGGCTGCATAGCTTCAGTGCTGAATCCAGAAGGATATCAACTCTACATCCAAATGCTTGAAAGACAAGCATTTGTCCTGACTTTTGGAGTCCAGCTGCCAGGTTCAATAACAAATATGTTTTGTCCAACTAAATAATACTTATCAATTGATATAGAAACAGGATAACTTGTTTTTTAATTGTATGCTTTCAAAATTGTATTTCAGACAATGATGTTTAAATTGCAGTACTTAAAAATCATTGGGTAAAATCCTAGTTCAATATGATGAAATAAATACTTGATCAGTGAACTTAGTAAAAATGATTTTTCAGGGAATGATATATTTGATAATATCTAAAGGCTTTGTTCAGTTAAGTGGAAACACTGATTCACATTACTATTTGAATACTTGTGAAATATTATATAAAGAGAAGAAATACCATAAATTGTTATTTAGATAATGTGTATAGTGTGTCATTCCAGGACACATGGTTGTTGGCTGGTTTCCTCATCTTATTTGCTTTTAAAGGATTCTTCATATAATCATACCGTTTATTGGATTTCAGTTATCATCAATTGAACACCATTAGAATAAGTTATTCTTCAAAAGGGTTAGTTGAAGTACAGATTAAATGAAAAACAGTGTTTTCTATTCTGTTTTCTTGATTTTATCAATTCCTATATGATTTTATCAATTCCTATATAATTAATTAAATGTAATTAATTATTACATTTTAGAGAGATGGCTGTCTGGATGATAGGCAGATGGGCAGATAAATAGATAGGCAGATGGGTAGATATAGGTAGATTTTGCTTAGGCACCAAGCTCCATGACAAAGCTGGTTGATATAAGAACAAATCAAAACAAATACAGCAAAGAAAAATAATTAACATTTGGAGCAGCAAAATAAACTTTCACCAATATAACAACATTCCCATGAGGGATCTCTAAGCCAAGCTAGCTTTCCTGGGGGAAAAGCTATGTTTTAAGAGCTTGTTTAAGTAAGGTAAGGGCGAAGGCAATAAAGATCTCTGGAAGAATAGCTGTTCCAGAGACCAAGGCCTATTTTCTGAATCCTATTAGATAACTTGTTGAATAGTTGAGATCTGAAGCATGCTAACACATAATGCTGTCTATTACTAGTCCTGATGGGTAAAGCAAAAGTGCACCATGATCAATGATATAAAAAGTTGTTGAGAGATCAAGAAGCATCAAGACAGCTGCACTATCTCCATTCCTTGTTCCACCACTGGAGATCCTCAACAAATATGACTAACCAATCCTGTCTCTGTACAATGTCCTGACCTGAAACCTGACTGAAAAAGTTCAAGATGAACTGTTTTCTCTGGTTGTAATCTGGACCATCTCAACAATATTAATTAGAACATACTTCAGAACTATTCCTGATGTCAAAATAGTTCAGATATATAGATAGATATGTCATTGCATAATGAATAGTAGTATACTGTAGATGAGTTGGTAGTAAGGTTGGGTTTTCTTGTAGAGCACAAGAATATTTAAGGCAGAGCTTTCTTGTGGTTGTTGTGATTGTTCAATGCATTCTTTTATTTATTTAACCTAGGTGCAACACAGTCTAGATAGCTCAGGACAACAGCTTGACAGGTGTTGAGTTACTAATCCTCTCATCTTCAACAAGTACACAATGCTAGCTGGGTTAGTGAGAGCTTAAATCTGAAATATCTGATGAAAGGTGCATTAACAAAATCAGAGCTAAAGTTTATTGTTTTGGAATAATAACTCTTAATAGTTTGGAAGATGTTGTGCTGTACAGGAAATCTTTGCTTAATGACCAACGATGCGACAGACTCAGATAAAGTTACGACCCATCCTCTAAGTTATTGCTTTTGCACCCAGCCCTCATGATCACATATCAGATGTTTGGCAATCAGATCACATTTATAACTGTCTGCAGCATTTGGTAGTCACTTGACCATTATTTGCAATGTCTTTTGCTGGTTTCTGGTCTTTTGCAGATTTCCATTATCTATATATATATATATATCAATGTATGTATGTATATATATATATATATATATATATATATATATATATATATATATATATATATATATATATATATATATATATATATATATATATATATATATATATATATATATATATATATATATATATATATATATCAATTTGGGTGAATGGAGTCATGTAACAATCACATGGTTTGCTTAACAACCATGTGTTCCAATTAATGACCATGGTGACTCACTTTATGATCACATAAAAATTGTTGTAAAATTGAGTAAACTCACATATAATCCACTTAACAACCACAATGACTAATGACCAAAATTACAGGCCCAGTTGTCATTGTTAAGTAAAGACTACTTATAGTATAAAGAAGATTAACTGTAATGTTTTGATGACCTTTTCAGTCACTGTATTATGCAATCTGTATGGTTGCCCATCTGACTGAGAAACTCTTATTGGTGGAAAAACACAAACAAAAATTACATCAAAACAAAACCAACTAAGATCAGCTTGAGCTGAGTAAAAGCACAAACCATGAGACACGCTCGCCCTTGAATTATTTGAATTCAACAGCATTATCCCTTCTTTTTCCACTCAGCTTTGGGGGCAGGGGGATAAGTGTCCTTGTCATAAAGTACTTTGACAAGTACGAAAGGAAGTGCTAAGCTCTATGTTTCAGGGTGTTACTGGAGCTGTGGTTGTGACATTTGGAGATCTAGGAAACTTGTCAAGTGAAAAATATTATAAACAGGCAACCGCTAGCTCTTAGCGGTTTTATTACTTTTTAGGAAACTGTGAACAAGCACTGATTTTATTGAATAAGCCCTGGATGTATCTGACAACGTACTATGCACATAGCCAATTTTCCTTCAGATTTCTAGCCAGTGTTTTATTTTAAAAGTATGTAAAAAGTGGGTGCACATTTATGTGCGGCATGAAGATTTATCGGAGTGATTTGACACAATTCTGAATTGTGTAGCTGCACAAGGTACAACTGAATAGAAAGATTGCAGGTTTTTTGGGTTCCCCCGGTTTAGTGCATACTGAATTGTTTACACGGGTGCACAATCTATTGCAGGTGTTTCAAACTCCTGAGGGCCACATCAAGATTGTGTTTGACCTTGAGGGTTGGGGTGGATGTGTCCAGGGTGGGTATGGCCAGCTCAACTTCACTCATGTTGGGGGTGCCTGTGGCGGCCTGAGCACTCTTCCAGCGAAAACAGGCTCCTGACCTCCGGTTTTGGCTGCAACAGCCTCCTGCAACCCACTGCCAACGAAAATAGCAATTTTCACTGGCAGAGGCCCCATGGGCCAGTCCTTTGCTGTTTCCAGGGTGACCCCTCAGGCTAGATTGAAACACCCTGCGGGCTGGATTCAGCCTGTGGGCCTTGAGTTTGACACCCCTGATCTATTGCATTCCAAGTTACTGTAGCTGAGTTAGACATTCTAGCCTCTGTTCCCAATGGACATTCTTGCTAGGACTAGAAATATTTAAATTTAACATTTGTAGGCTTAGGAAGTGAACAAGCAGCAGCAAGGTTGGATAAGGATAGAGGGAGCCTCTATGACATGATTGGCGGTGAAAACACTTTCAGGGACTTGCCATTTTGAACCTTAATCTACTTCCTGTCTCTGATCATTGTCCTATTTCCTGGTCTCATAGTATGAAATATAGTATCTAATTCAAAAGATATATTACAAAGCTGCACACTAAATGCCCATTGATCCTCAGTTATTCTATCTTTCTTCCTGTAACAGATTGTATGAATAATTGCTGCTATTTTTCCCAGATACCTCACAAATTTCCTTCTCTGCAGACAGAGAAGCAGCTTTCTTAACCTTGCTTCACCCCAGCTTCAAAACAATCCTCCAGACACATTATATTAGCAGCTCCCTTTTGTGTGCTCCGTCATAGTTATTGTAACATGCAGTTATTTGTTGTCCTTTGTTTAAAAGAGGTAAAAGCTAAAAGGATCGCCATCCTAAAACTGGGAAATGTGAACAAATATTTAAAGGATCAGTATAAAATGAAATTAAAAATAAAATAGGAATATGGAGCAGAGCAGAGGGTACTTAAATACGACCTGTTTAAAAATAAAAGACCTGTTTTAATGGTAAAAACCCATTGTGATGGTACAAGAAAGAAAACCAGCTGTGTTATCAGTTAATTTTAGGAGGAAATTTATTTTGCATTGACAAGAGACAGAAAGACAGCAACACCAGTTCTGTCTATTGATTTACAGGCAGAATATATCCCTTCTTAATGGGAATACAAAAGAGATGATATTAAAGTCAGTAGTAACACTGGTTTCTAAATGCTCTCCTTTGTCACTCATTCTTGGACAAGGCCCTATCTCCCTACCTTTATATGAGCAATGGTGGATTTTTTATCAGATGCCTCTTCCACAACATGGGCAATGCATTCTCCTTTATTTAATCTGACTTGACTAAAGGGTATATTAATGGCATTCATTCACACTACAGAGATCACCATTATCTGTGAATTTGTGAAATCTAGAATCAGTGCTAATAGTACTGATGATGTTACCTAGTTTGGGTAATGAAACATCTGCAAGAAAACAACCAAGCTCAGAGAGTACCAAGGACTCTTCATTTCAGTCCTGAAGTACATTTTTTGTAAAGTTGTAGATTTCCTTCCTCCCTGTAGTAATATAATCACTCCCTCCTTCCCTTCTTTACTTCTTTACTCCCTCACTCCCTCCCCCCCTCTCTCATCTACTTGCCTACCTACATCTCTGTCCTGTCTATCATCTATCACAGCGATGGTGAAACTTTTTTGGCTCGCGTGCCATAAGTGGGGGGAGCACAGGGGGGGCGTGTGCGGGCATGCCACACCCATAATGCAATGCACGATCCCCCAGTGCGCATGCGCAGACTACAGGCGCAATCCCCCCATTTTTACATGCTTTTTTCACCCTCCCCAGGCTCCAGAGGCTTTATAGGAGCCTGGGGAGGGCGAAAACAGCCCCCCCCGCCCCCCCCAGACGCTCTCCGGAGGCTTCAGGGACCTTCAAGAGGTTTCCCTGAAGCCTTTGGAGCAGTCAAAATGACCCTCCGAGCAAACCGGAAATGACTTCCGGTTTGCTCGGAGGGTCGTTTTGAGTACTCCAAAGGCTTCAGAGACTGTCCGGAGCCTCCCAGATGCCTTCAGAGCGCTCAAAACGACCCTCCGAGCAAACCAGAAGTCATTTCTGGTTTGCTCGGAGGGTCGTTTTGACTGCTCCAAAGGCTTCAGGGAAGCCTCCGGACGATCCCTGAAGCCTTCGGAGCGCTCAAAACGACCCCCCGAGCAAACCGGAAGTCCATTCCCAAACTTCTGGTTTGCCCATAGGGCCGTTTTTTTACCCTCCGGAGGCTTCATGGAAGCTCATGAAGCCTCTGGAGGGCCTCCGGGGGGGCTCTTTTCGCCCTCTCCAGGCTCCTATAAAGCCTCTGGAGCTTGGGGAGGGCGAAAAATGGCTTTTAAAAAGGGTGAACTCAGCTGCCAGCTAACAGAGCAGCACCTCGCGTGCCCTGACAAATGGCTCTGCGTGCCACCTGTGGCACGCGTGCCATAGGTCCGCCATCACTGATCTATCATCTCCATATACTCTCTATAGGCAGATAATTTGAGTTCAAGGTCTTTCTTGAAGTGCATATGCAATAAGGTGCCAAAATCCCTGACATAGAAATAAGCAGAAAGTATGGATGGAACCAATCAAACCCAAGAAGCTGATATCACACACAAGGGAGATAGTTAATATTAAAGAGTCAGTAGTAACACTGGTTTCTAAATGCTCAGAGAGAGAGGAGACATGTTCATACTTCATACCCAATAGAATGTTCAGATGGAACACTAAAGCAAATCCACAAAGCAACATATCTGGGGAATCAGGGCTGCAGCATTACCCTATATCGTTGCCTGAAGTTTGGTAATTTGGACATTGAGCCTCCCTTCTGAAGACTCATTATAAGTCAAATGTCTAAGAAAAGATATTAACAAACATGTCAAAGTTGAAGAGCTCATGGCAGAGACATGTACGGAATACTTACAATCTGCAGCCATCCATTACTTCTGGAGTGGTGGCATGGTAGGGCCTGTGACATTGGCAGGAGGGACACCATTCATTAACCATTCTTTCAGTAAAGTCCTTCTTGGAGAAAAAAGTTATTCAGGAATTTCGCCTTATATCAAAGGAAAAGAGAAATTCACTCTCAACTCCAGAGAAGGAAGACAGCATATATAGCAAATCATCTTCCATCTTTTCACTCTGACTGTTTTTCTGGTAGGAAACACATGAGGAAACAGCCACTCATTTCCCAGACCTGCTAACATAACTATACTTTCAGCAGACAAGGCACAGGAGGGAAGAGCAAAAAAAAAACCCTGCTTCATAAATTGATGTTACTATCTTCCAGGTGAATAGTAATTGCAAACAGTCTGGTACTCTGCAGTTCACAGGAAAACGAAGAGACAAGTCTCTACCATTCTCTGTTTGCATGAACAAAGAGAAGCAGCTCAGGATTAAGAAGGCAATAAACAATGTAGTAGAATGGACATTCCTATATAGGCAATTTTCACAGCATTTTTCCATTCTATTTATAGCGCTGAAAAATGAGCATTAGAGGACAGGGATATTAAACTATTAATATTAAACCCCAAACTATCCTACCAAATTTCCTGGCCTCATTGGATGCTTTGGAAGCCTACCTACTGGACATATCCAAACCAGATATTTAGGTGACCAATAATACAAAGTTAATAGGAGTAAATTGGGGGGGGGACTTTGGCATAGGGGTTTTGAACCTATTTTGAGACAATACTGTGTGTCAGCAGAGTGAAGTGATAACAGAATGGTTCTAGACATCATCTAAAAGCCGATGACCCAAACTACGTAAATGAAAGATGTGTGAATCACATTTTGCTACTACAAGATCTCCACCCTCTCATTTATTTTCATTTATTTTCCAAAAATGGATGGATTCATTCATTGTTTGCACCACATATCATCTTCCCTTGTCTGCTCCTTTCTCTTTCTTTCTCCTAAGGAACACCTAAACTACACACTGTTCAGTGAATCAGAAGTAAATCTCAAGGAGGGAAATTAAAATGGAAGAGATGCAAGCCCATATAATTTTTTTCCAACTTGTTACGGATAATTAGCAGAGCATTCAGAGCTTGTTACCTGGGACAATAAATTAGGTATGATAAGGAAATCTTCTAAGGAAAGTCATTAGCAGAAACAACACATTTAATGAAACATAATAGTGTGGAATAAAATTACGAGAGAATCACATGCAGTTCTGTTTCTGTTACCAATAGGAGATCAGTTATAAACTCCTAAGAGAGGAGGAGTGTCTGGATATGTTTCCTTTGTGTCAGAAATATAATTTTCAGTGTGAAATTTATGGCATGATTGGGATCAGAGCAGACATGTAGATGAAGCTTGATTACTTAGAAACACAAGCTATTAAAAATTCATAGGAGTTTGGATGGGTGTAAATAAGAGGATATTCATTTGTTCAGCTTGAAAATTATCCTGCTGTATAGATGACATATATAAGTAGCTACCGTAATTATATCAGCTCAGTGATATAGGCATCAATGCATCAAGTTACTGTCTACAGAGATAGAAGATCAAACTACTCAATCCTATAAAAGTGTGCTTGTATGTTTGGTCATATATGTGCACTTTCAAAACTTGTTCAACCTAAGTGAGATGATGATGATGATGATATCATCCATTCAGCCGTATCTGATTACTGACGATTCTATGGGCCAGGTATCTCCATGTCAAGTGAGGTTGTAGAGATTTTTTTAAAAAATGGTAACTAGGCTGAGTAAGAAACAATTTAATGTCCAATAAAAGAGTCTTTTAAAGCTATCCAGAAGGATTCCCATAATCTATTGAGCCTCGTTAAATAAGTGTTGAGTTCAGTTCCTCCTAATTCATTCCAGAAATTCACATAGAAAGACCCTACTGTGTCTCACATATGGTTATGAGGAAAGTTCTGAAGCACATGACATACAAAAAGGAAAAAAAATAGTTACAGGTTATAAGTTTTTCTAACTAAGAATATTTTCAAGAGATTCAGAAAATGGTTCTTGTAAGAGCATAATTTGTCAAGGAACTTTGGATGAATAGGAAGAAAAAAATGTCGGATGTGTTTTTAGAACAGTTTATCTTTCAAGGCATAACATTCCCAATCTTTTGGCCCCTGTGGTTTAGTTCTTAACAATTCCAGCATTCTACAGCGAACATTCTTTCGCATTTTAAGAAGACAAGCACTTGAAAGGATGAACCACTGGAGGATGGAATCCAGGCCTGCGCTGGCCCTTCTGAAGCCAAGGTCAGCCTCTCTGGTCAGATGAGGAAACATTTTTTAGTGTTGCAGCCAAGTAAAATAAAACTGAAGCAATAAACGTTTCAAAATAAACAGAATAGTTTGTATTTCATTGCCTTTGCTGACTCAGGTCTGAATTTATCATTGTGTGATTATAATTTGCACTGTAAATGTCCTGATTAGCTGAGCAGTCTTACCTGCTACTATGATTTTAAAGACCTCCAAAAATGCCAGCAGTGTGAGTTGAGTATCATGGGTTTATTTTCACCATCAGATTTTTGTCATCAGGTTTTCCATTCCTTTGCCTTTTGGGTTGTATATTGTGGGAGGAAAAGTTCCTAGCTCTGTCTGTTGCTTGGTACACCTAAAATAATAATTAGCAAACAACTTTTTACAAAGTTTGAATAATTAATGTGGGGAGACCATATTTGAAGTAGTTGATTTTGGGGATGTTATTTATTTAGAAAGCATTCCTAAATTAGAGGTGGGGTGAATCAAGAGATAGATATTGCCCAAATTCCAAAGTCTTCCAGCCTGAAAGGTCAATCCTGGAGCCTCTTGAGTAAGGAACATACCTGGATCCAGAGAATTCAAGGCAATACTCAAACTGCTGTCCCATATACAAAATGTCCCATTGTGTGCTTAATGTTGAGCAGAAACACCAGCCACCATAGGTTTATCCCTGCAGAGATCTCCATAACAGACCTGGTCTTCACCTTGCCAGAACTGCTTCCATTCTATCTAATCCAACAGGAGAATTAGGCAATCAAGAATACTCTTCATTATTATTTTTTAATGTCCAAGAAGTGGAGGTGAATGTTGATGGACAAACTTTGCCATGATGGATGCATGAAGTCTGACCAGGTTAGCATGACATTTCTGAATCATTATAGACTTACATTAAAATGCATCTGCTTTTATCCATCGTCAGTTTCAAGACCTCGTCAGACCTCGTCAGTTTCAAGAAGACAATGCCACTGTAAATGACTCCAATCATTTTAAATGGAATGGTCAGACCTGTGATATATGCAGAGATTCCTCAAAAACTGTTGAAATAGTACTTCTAGTATAAGTCATAGTTTATAATCACAACCAGAAAATGTAATTTTATAATCACAGAAGAAAATGTCCAGAACTTCTGAAACATCTGTCCCGCAAACACCATATCCCAGTCTATATTTGTCATTGTTCCCCCCCCCCCCAATTTTACAGTCGCTGTTTATTTTTAAAATGATGATCTTAATTAGCCTGATGAGTATATGATACTGGCATACTTTTGTATCACGCAGAATAATAGGTAAAACTCAGTGGATTTTTATTAGACACTTTTTATAATTCCAAATATATGTATTGATTAAATTACAAAAGAGAATGGATTTTGTCTTGTCTTAAAACCATGAAGTTTTAAATAAATCAACAGAAAATATGCAATATTTTATATAGCAATAGCATTTAGACTGATGTGCTTTACAGTCCTCTCTTAGCTGTTTATAGAGTCACCATACCCCCCCCCAAAAAAATCTGGTTCCTCATTTTCCCAACCTCATAAAGATTGAAGGCTGACTCAACCTTGAGTCAGTCAGAATCGAACTCCTGGCACTGGGAATGCAGATTTAGCCTGCAATACTAACTACTGTGCCACCATGGCTCATATGTCCTTCTGAAAACAGTTTGTGGCAGGGGTGAAATCCACTTACCTTTGCTACCGGTTCGGTAGCAATGTGAGTGCGTGCTTGCACACATTACCTCTGCGCATATGCAGGACCTTCCACGCATGGGCAGAATGTCAAAATGATATCTGGGCAGGTGGGCAGAGCTTGCTTCCAAGCATGCCTGCAAAGATAAATAGAACAGCGGGGGGGGGGGGAATCCGCTATGTCCCGCAATTTAGATTAGCTAGAAAGCAGGAAATCCTACCTAATATAAATCGTGCGGCAAGCTGATCATCGGAAAAACCGGTTTGCCCGAACCGGTAGCATTTTTTTTACTAATGATTTGGGTGAACAGCTGGCATATTTGCTACCGGTTCAGGTGAACTGGTCCAAACTGGTAGCATTTCACCCTGGTTAATGGTATAGTGTCTGCCTACCACTCATATGTGTTCAAATTGAGTCTTTCTTCCAGGGATTTTCTTGATATATGCTGCTGTTCTTCTGTATGATTAAGGTAGTAGTCTTGAACCCTGATGAAGCTAGAAATAAACAGGAGATTGAAATATAAGCTTATTAGACCACAAGTATTTGGGTTCTGTTTATATAAAACTGGGTTGTTTTGAAAAAAACAACCTTGGATTGGATCTAGATTCGTTAGTCACTGAAATGTTTGGGAACTGATTGTCTTAAGAGACAAATCTCTCTTTGCAAGAAGAGATGCAAAAGAAAAGGCATAGTGTAGCTCAATAGTAGCTGAATGTGTTGCAGAAGTTCCCAGGGTGGTTTTGTTTTGTTTTGTTTTGTTTTGTTTTGTTCATAGACCCACGTCAGAAGAGGGGGAAAACCTTCATGAAAACAGATGAATCATTGCCAATCACTGTTGGCACTACTAGGCAAAAGATAGCACAGTATAGCTTGAATGATGTAAGAGAGCTCCTAATGTTTCTTAAGGCCTTTGGTGGTGCAGAAAATAAGTAGGGTTATCTGATACAGTTACATGCATTTTAACAGTGAATCTCAGATGCATGAATATTCACATTTGATTTATATTATCCATGTTTGTTTTTATATCTTACGTGATGATATTTCATTATTTATAAACTAATCGATGGGGAAATGTTGATTTAAGGAGCAACATGCAGCAATGAACAACCTTTGGACTCCCCTCTAATTATCCAATACGCATATATTATGTCAATTGACTTTTGTAAGAGCTTCTCTAGGGCCAAACTACTTTGAAAAGTTCTTTGGGTGAATAAAAATGAATTTCTGGTAGAATGCATAAATAGGCATTTATTCATTACTATAAATCATTCAGTTATTGTGGAGAAGAACGTTGCAGCTCCCTCTCTTGTGTCATAGTATCCAGATGTTAGTTAGTTGCAAAAAAAGGACCATAAATGAAGCAAACTAACTTTCTACGTGCCGCCAATCATCATTTGTTTCGATTGAATTTCTGATTTGCCACAAAAATGTTAATGCTTGCAGAAGCTGCACTAGTATGCTGGATTCAATAGTCTATTTCCTGCTGCATAAAGCATATGCGGTGAAGACTTATGGGAAATGACTACCCTGCAGAAAACCAATATAATACAGTCCTCTCCTGGGAATCTTGCTTTGATTTTGCTTTGTGGTTTTCTCCCCTGTTTCAAAAAGATAAAATGGATTGACAAGCTGTCTTTCCTTCCACTGTCTGCTTTCTGTCTTTCTCTAATCATGGCCATGGCAAATTAGCAGCAAATAATACCCATGCTTGTTTTGGCATTGCCCAAATGTTTATGTATTTATAGCTTATTTTATACATAGTTTACAATACAGATGGGAACCAGGTTGCTTGTGGGATCTGGACCTTAAGACAGAACCTTCAAAAATGTAACTCCCCAGTTACATCAACCCATACCCATTGGATCTGGCAGAGTAGGCATGTTATGGGTACCATCAACTAGGGACCTTCATTTGATGGGTCCCAGGACAGGTGCCTTTTCTGCCATGGTACCTGCCTTATGGAATATTCTTCCCCTTGAAATTAGATTAGCTCATTCTTTAGATATTTTGGAAGGCCATCAAGATCTGGTTATGTTATCAGGCCTGGGACTCCCAAGGAACTGAAGAGTGGCTCAGATTGATTCCATTGCTGAAGTAGCCATTTTTAACACATCTCCTTTTATGATATTTATTAAATATGGATTGTTATATTTTTGTTTTTATTTGTTGCTTTTAAATCCGATTGTTCCAAGAATCACTTTCAGTAAAATGGGCAGCTATGTAACTTTGATTCATAAATAAAGAAAATAAAGTCAATGGTTATTATTCTCAGGTATATTTCCTTGTAAAGTGCCTGTGCAGGACAAAAGAACAGCAGGGATGAGGAAGGAAGAACAAAAGGAAGCTGTTCCAAATTTTTGTTTCCTGATCTTCATCTGCCCTTTGAACAACTCATCGATACCCCTGTGCATTGAATTGCTTCCATTTTTCTTTTTCTCCTGTGGGATAAAAAACAAAATTCCTTGTTATCTTCTGCGTATGAGAAAACACCACAAGAACTGGATAATTTTTAATCAGGAAAAGAACTAAAAGGAAACAATAAATAGTTTCCATTGGGAGCTGATACTCCCACACTTGGGGTTGTACTGAAGAAATCTCTCAGGATGAAAAAAAATAATACAACTCAAGTGTGGTTGTATTCCTGTTAGAACTAGGATTTCCAGATTCCCCTTGTCTTCCCATCACCAAATCCTTTATCTCCCCTTACTGGTTACTGAAAGAACTAATGTGAAAATGTGTGGTGAAATAATAAGAATTACCAACAAGTTGACAAATAAGGTAAAAACAATAATAATTTCAACTGTTGTGATTTCCTGTTAAAACACATGCTAAGTTGGATGTTAAAGCACTGTAGAAATTTGCTATGCTCAGCCCTTGCCCAGCTTGTTGCCTTCCAGATGTTGCACAACTTGTTGCCTTTCAGATGTTATGGGAGTATAAGACTGAGGCTGGACTATTGAATTCTGAAGTCTCACTATATCTGGTGAGAATACAAGGCTGGGGGAAACTGCTTCAGCTACTAGACTTCAGCAACAATTTATTTTTGTTTATTTTACTTACCCGATTTGTATAGTCCGTCTCACATGAAATGACTCTGACTGGCATACAACACTTATTAAAAAAACAATATGCTCATCAAAGACAATCACAATTACTATAAAAAAAAGCATACAAAACAAGGGAGGAGGATGTTAACCACAGTAAGGGAGCTATCACAAAGTCTTCCTGTTCCCAGGGAAAGATATTTCAATGTTACCAACTTTGGAACATTACCAAGTCATTCAACATTTGGAAATCCCCTGTTTTACACTTGATTTATTTATGTTGCTAATTTATTTATTTTACATTTATATTTCATGTTTCTAGACTTCCTATTTCCCTCTAGGAGGTTCTCTGGGCAGTGATCAACTCTATGACTTAGGGCCTCAATATACTGTGTATATGATACATTGCTATCAAAGTGATTAATAATAATTGGATTTTTTATTGTTAAATACCAGTTGCATGAGCTACTGCAGTGCAACAAAAGGAGGCTGATTTCCAATCTGAATGATTGCCCCGTGCATTAAGAAAAAGGCACTAAGTGACTCCAGGTGTTTCCCTTCTTGTTACCTGCTGCATGTGGGAAGTTCTTATGTAATAGAGGCCTTAAATATAGAACATTCAGTGATTGTATTCTTTACTGATATATTGAAATAGCAATATTGGAATATCACATCTATGAAAATACAATAATACATTCTCAGAAATACGTAGGAATGACAGAACTGTAATAGCATAAAAGGTGCAATGCAATATATTATGGGACCAAGCAAGGAGTCCAGCATCCCCTGGAATAGAGCCACATAGGTGTATATAAACAGCTCATAGAAGCAGAGATGTGACTCTTCTTGAGCACTTGAATTGACTTCGTTTAGATCATATAACTTAGTTTTATTTACACATTTCCTCTTAGTTCATTTTAGAAATCATTCAGTACATAATACATAATTTTGGTTAAGTTATAAAAAGACTTAATAACTAATAATAAGCCTTGTGTGGTGTGTTTAATTTCTTGTGGCTTTCTTTTCTGTGTTTGATTAACGTATAATTAAAAATAAATTAATAAATAGATAAGGGAATTTGTCACTTTGTCCTTGACTCCAAACTGCTCAGAGGGACTCATTGAAGTAACCCTTCCGATTGAAAGACCCTAAAGAGCCACCTAATATTTTGGCTCTTTTGCAAGGGACAAGTGATTTTTTTTTCCCTTTTGGGGGGCATGCAGCCTGCTACTTTTTCCTAATAAAAATATTTTCAAGTTAAAATGCTTTCTTGCAGATAGTTCCTAGTGCTTCTTATCAAAAGGCATTGGGCTTCTCATTCTTTTCCTCCTCAAAGTATTTTTGGATGGGAGGGGGGGAAATGGAAGAAGGATTGGAAAAAATTAGAAATGAAAAGATGTTGGTTCTTTGGGTGGGTCCAATTTTACCCACTGTAAAATTCAGTAAATTAGTAAGGACCATTACACAGTAAAATCATGATCTGGAAGGGCCCTGAATGCCAGCTTCTAGGTCTTTGCAATGCTAAGAGAGGGAAAGGAAGATAATATGAATTAACAGATCTGAAGAGAAAGATTGGCAGGAATAGCTGAATTACATTATATTGGTGTCATAGAGGCATCAAATAGTAGATGATCACCCATCACAATGTATTGAACTTTAATTATTGTGAAGGGGGGCTAAAATAATAATTGCATTAGCCAATTCAAAATAACAGAAGGAGTTACTGTAAGTATTGTAGCTCTTTCTTATAAGGTTTCATATGGACTCTCAAATTCTCCTGATAATGATCTTCAGTGCAATCTAATTGTCCTTTCTTACTGATGATCAGTAAGAAAGGACAATACATTTTCAGTCCTTAACATGGACCGATCTCCCAGTCACAAGGCAGCCATCCTCTAGTCTTAGTGCAGGTGAAATAAGGACAAGAGGAAGCCAATCCTAACAGGAAAAGCCTTTGGAATGCAGCCACAGAAAATTTTCTCAAGTTAGACAGCTATTTCCTTGCCCCTCCATCATAACATTGGTAAGAGGGAGGCATCTCATTAAAGATCACTTGGCTTCTGCATCTTATTCAGTAAGGTCATAAAGTCATATGAAAACAACATGAAAAGTGTTCTACTCTCAACAACCTCTTAGATTCAGTTTGTGTATGAATATTCCTAATTATTCCACTGTAACCCTTTGAAATACCTGTGCAGATTTGGAAATCAACCTAATACACCCAAATTGTAGACCTTCCATTTGATAGGGTCTAGAACAGCTTTCTTAATTCCTGCTTCTTTGCTGCATTTGAATAACCCCCCGTTACTTTTCATCAATGGCATACTGCATTCTCTTCTTGATATCCTTTTAATGATTAAGAGGTAAATGTAGTTATTAATTTAAGACATTTGTACAGCTGCCCATCTAAAGCAATTCTGGGCAGTGTACAGCCAGTAAAACAATGCAAACCAACAGAGATTAAAAAAAACAATCAAACTAGCCCCACAGCTACATTTCCCTGATGCAGTCCACATTCTCATCCCAGCTTGATTGTCCCATCTTAATTCCCCGAGGGAAGCTTTTAAGTGCTCTTGCAGAAGGATAGAAGGGTGGGGGCCTGCCAGATATTAGGAGGGAGGGTGTTCCATAAATCCATTTGACTTCTGTTCAATTATTCTTTATCTCATCACACATCTCTTCAAGGTTTTAACTAACCTTTTTTTGTAGATCCAATAATTAAATCATTACTGATAGTGTAAATAGCCCAGTTACTAAGTTCTGACTCCATTCTTCAAAATTCTCCTTTAATATTTCCAATGTTATGTATAATTCTGTATCATTCTGTAATCCCAGTATTATCTGACATCAAATCTGTATTCTCCTGCTTTAATCTTATTTAGTATCTAGTTTCTAAAATCATCACTTAATGTACACATATCTGCATTGCGAGTTCAGGGATCTGGACGAGCAAATCCTGGCAAGACTCATATGCGGTTTGAGAGACATCTCTCTACAGAAACGGTTGTTGGCCAAGCCCAATTTAAGCCTACAGATTGCACTTGATGAAGCAAGGGCGTCCGAATCAGCGGACAGATCATCCGAGACCATACAACGCGGATACAGCACGATCCAGACCGGAACCAGACACGCCAGAGTTCACTATGAGGACACCGATCAAGAAATCGAGGACTCCGAGTTCGAGGACAGTCACCGTATGCGGAGCAGTCACTTGAGACCGGTGGGTAAACCCGAATTCCGTTTGCCACCATGTGCAAGTTGCGGAGGGAACCACCCCCGGTCTACCTGTCGGTTCAGAAACGTTGTTTGCTCACATTGCGACAAACTGGGGCACATCGCAAGAATGTGCCGGAGCGAAGTCCCTGCCTCACAACGGCAGCCTCTGATGTACTGCCAACAGAAGCCCAACCCAGGGGCTTGGCGAAAAAACAAAGGGCGCCCAGAGAGAAACCCAAGGGAGTTTGCCGAGAGAGAATACACACAAAGAGCTGAGAGGGCGTATTACCAGAGAGCCGAGAGAGAGTATCCCCAGGATACCGATGCCGAGAGAGAGTTGACCCAGAGAGAACCATTGCGAACCTATCTCACAACGATAGGTCAGGTCCGCACCAAGCGGCCTAAAAAGCTGAAAATCACTGTCCTCCTGGAGGACTCCCCTTGCGAGCTGGAAGTTGACACAGGATCGTCACTGACGATCATTTCATGGTCCGCCATGAAAAAGGCAATCCCTAGCCTCAAAAAGCGCCAACTGCGTACACCAGACATCCTGCTACGAGACTACCAGGGGAACAGGGTCCCCATCGTGGGTCAAGGCACGTTCGGGTACAGTTCAAGGACATCGTAGCCCAGCTGCCTGTGACCGTCGCCAGCGCGCCATTATAGAGCCTCCTGGGACTGGATTGGTTTGAAGCCCTGGGGCTAGAAGTCACCGGAATCAACGCCGTGGAGAACAGCAGCGCTGAACAGATTTTTAAGGAGTTCGAGGATGTGTTCAGCCCTGGTCTTGGTAAGTATGTGGGTAAACCTATATCATTCAATTTAGACCCCAACGTGGCGCCAATCCGACTCAAACCAAGAAGAGTGCCTTTTGCGCTCCGTCCCAAAATTGATAAGGAAATAGATAAGCTCGTAGAGCAAGGGATCCTTGAACCGGTGGATCATGCGCGCTGGGAAACCCCCATCGTGACCCCAGTTAAACCAGATGGGTTAGTCCGTATCTGCGCGGACTATAAATGCACAATTAATGTCACCTTACAACAAAGCGCGTATCCTGTGCCAGTAGTCCAACACCTATTGCACTCGTTGGGGCCAGGAAAAATATTTGCTAAATTAGACATGGCACAAGCGTACCAGCAACTGCCTGTGGATAGCGCCACGGCGGAGGCCCAGACTATAGTGACGCATAGGGGTGCTTTCAAATGCAACCGGTTACAATTCGGTGTAAGCATCGCTCCCGGTCTGTTCCAGAGCGTCATGGAACGGCTTTTGCAGGGAATCCCAGGGGTCGTCCCGTATTTTGACGACATCTTGGTGTCAGCTGCAAACGAGGAGCAACTATTAAAAAGGGTTAGAACTGTTTTGGATAGAATTAGAGAAAAGGGTCTCCGCCTTAAAAAAGAAAAATGCCAAATTAACGTGCCTAGCGTAGAATTCCTGGGATATAGAATCGATGGTTTGGGCATACATCCAACATCGAAGAAAGTTAAGGCGATCCAGGATGCCCCCACACCACAAAATCAGACCGAGTTGCAGGCATTCCTCGGACTTCTTAACTTCTACAGCGTTTTTCTGAGACAGAAAGCGACCGTTGCTGAACCACTACATCGACTCCTCGCCAAGAACGCAAAATGGACATGGGGACGTTCCGAGGCAGCAGCTTTCGCCGCAGTCAAGCGCCTGCTCACAACCAACTCACTTCTCGTTCAGTACAGCCAGACGCTACCACTGGTATTGACCTGCGATGCATCACCCTTCGGCGTCGGCGCAGTTCTCAGCCACAGAATGCCAAACGGAAACGAAGCACCCATAGCGTTCTACTCAAGGACTCTTTCATCGGCCAAAAGGAACTACAGCCAGATGGACAGGGAAGCGTTAGCCGCTGTGGCAGGAGTCAAACGTTTCCACGAGTACCTCTACGGCCGCGATTTCGAGCTCATCACAGACGACAAACCACTGCTGGGACTTTTGGCGGGAAACCGCCCCACATCAGTCTCACTCTCCCCGCGCATGACCAGGTGGACTGTTTACCTGGCTGCATACTCCTACAAACTGATACATCGACTGGGCTCTACACTAGGGCACGCAGACGCACTCAGCCGTTGCCCACTTCCAGAACTTTTAACAGACCCCACTCCCGAGGTACCGGTTTTATTAATCGATTGTTTGGACTCAGGACCTGTTTCTTCCTTGGACGTTGCTAGATTTTCTGCTAGAGACAATGTAATCAGACAAGTGCAAACTTGGATATGGAGGGGGTGGCCCAAGGGAAATGTGGGGCCCGAATTCAAACTGTTTTGGTCAAAACGCGATGAGTTGTCGGTTTTACAAGGTTGTTTATTATGGGGGGATCGAGTTGTTGTTCCACACACATTACGGAGAAATGTATTGGAAGCATTACATGTTGGGCATCCGGGGATCGTAAGGATGAAAGCGTTAGCTAGGAGTTAGGTTTGGTGGCCAAACATGGACAAAGAGATAGAGGAATGGGTAGCAACTTGCGATCCGTGCCAAGAGTCTAGACCAGCACCCCCTGAAGCGCCCGCCACAGAATGGGACAAACCAAAAGCACCCTGGTCGCGAATACACATTGATTTCGCAGGGCCAGTCCAGGGACAAATGTTTTTAATATTGTGGATGCATACTCCAAATGGTTGGAAGTAGTCCTAATGACTTCAATCACGGCAGAGGCAGTCATTAAGGTACTACGGCGACTTTTCGCCACTCATGGCCTGCCCGACCTCCTGGTCTCCGATAACGGGCCCCAATTCACGGCCATGCAATTCGAAACATATCTAGCAAGTCAGGGAATTCGGCATGCCCTTGTCGCGCCATTCCATCCGGCATCGAACGGACAGGCGGAGAGAATGGTGCGATCTGCAAAAGAGGCCCTCGCTAGGATGGGCCCAGGTGATTGGCAAACATGTATTGATCATTACCTTCTAATCCAGCACATTACCCCCAGCGCCACGACGGGTAGGAGCCCCGCTGAACTTCTCATGGGCCGCCGTCTATGGTCTCACCTGGACCGACTTCACCCAAATTACTATGCCACATCGCCCCCAGACTCTACAAGCAAAATTCGGAGTTTTAGCATAGGGGATTCAGTATATGCCCACAACTATGCAGGGGGGACACTGTGGGTGCTGGCAAGGGTAATTGGTATCACGGGTCCACGATCATACTTGCTGGAACTAGAAGATGGTAGAAACTGGAAAAGGCACATAGACCAACTCCGGGGTCGCCTGGCGCACTCAGACCTGCGATCCGCTAACGAGGACTATATTCCGTCGGAAGATCAGCAAACCGAGAGCCCAAACACAGAGGATCACAGCACCCTGGAGCCCAGAGTAGAACCAGTGATAAACGGCGGATCGGAACAGCATCCGAGCGAGGAAAGCCTTCAAACCCCCGACTACGAAATGGAAAAAGCAGAACAAGCCGATCTCACACCCACTCCAACTCAACCCGAACTCCGACGATCCACCCGGGTGAGACAGAAACCGACATATCTGAAGGACTTTGTCACTAACAGGAACACTCCGTCTAAGAAGGGAGGGGTGTTAGATATTAGCATATATCGCTGTAAGTCTCCTCTCAGGTCCGCCGCTAGGACGGGAACTAGGGATCATTCTGATTGGTCGAGAGGCATACCCGATCCCTATAAAAGGGGAACCCTCAGACCACACACAAAGCTGGATCACTACTACTATTAATAAAGAGCTGTTAAGTCACTACTTGTCCGGAGTCTGTTCTCTCGTTGCCCGAATCTAACAACGGTGATGGGTGATTGTCTCCATTTTGACCACCTGATTTGCTGAGAAAGGCAATCCTCCTTCAAAAAAAAGTTGTGGCCATATTGTATTTTGATTTTATGTTCTGCTGCAGAAGGTCTTACCAGAAGAGCGGTCAGGAATGAGATTTACAGATCAGTGTCAGCTTTCTCCCAAGAAATTTTCTGCCTTCTTTTTGCTTCCATTTCATTTCATTTCTCATTTCTCATTTTTCTCTTGGTAATACACTCAAGAGAAATGAACCACTGTTTAAAATACCCTGGAAACATTCCAAGCAGCACAGAAGGCAAGAAAATGAAAAACACATGAAATGAATCAAAGTTAACATTAGGCATGCTCCGAGTGGGTGGAATCAAGGGTGGCAGATACCCCTGGCAGCTCCGGAGAACGTCCTACACACTTTCTTTTTGCTTCTCCTCCCAGGAGGGGGGAAAGACAGTGACAAAGGATGTGTACACACTCCCCCGCCAGTATTGTATCTCTCCCTCTTAGGATGTAACAAAAACCATTTGTCCTCATTTCAAACAAAATGAGTTGGTTCAGCTGGAGTGCTCTTCTCTCTTGCAAGGAAGGAGCTTTCCCACTGAAAGCACGGAAAAAGCTCTGGGTTAAGTCTCCAGGGCTGTGCACACAACCTAAAGTGAGTGAGTGTTCACCGCAGACAAGGTCTCTGGTTTCTCCTCTGGCTTTGCTGCTTCTGCTTTCTTTCAGCATATCCCCAGCCAGTGGGGAGAACATCCATCAATGGATGTTCACTGCAACAGAAATGAAGCCGGTGTGACTTTAATGCTCTGCCTGGACTTTCCCAGATTGGGTTTTCATTCCCTCTTCCGATGCCCCCTGTGGGCATCTCACATGTGAAAATAAATTGAAACAAATGGGAAGATTCCAGGTACAAAATGCTCCAAATTATGCAGTTTACTAGTTCCTCTGGAGAGGGACAGCCAAAACTGACTCGTATCTGAACAAGCATATTACATTACTAGAAGCTGGGGAAGAAGTGATTAAAACGGACCAGTAAATGGAAACCGGTAAATGAACAACAAAGCTGAGTTCAACATCCCTTGCATTGTCTGTTTGTTGCAAAAATGGCAATTATTGTGTTTTCCTGTAGAAGTGCCTAGAGAACCAGAGGGACACCATTCCAGAGTACTGTAAATATGGAATTGTGCCAATCTACTATCTCTCCCCCCTCTTGCCACACAATAGCATGTCACCCTTTCTGCCTGAAGAAGAAATCTGAAGAAGAACTGGTTGGGGGGGGGATGAGACCTAGAAGATAATGAATATGAAAGGAACTAATGAAACAAAAGGAAAAGGTGAGGATGAGATGGTTAGATAGTGTCATCCATGCAATGAACGTGAATTTGGGCAAACTCCGGAAGACAGTGGAGGACAGGGGGTGGGGGCTGACATGCTATGGTCATGACTGAGAGACCAAACAAGAACAAAAGAAACAAAGGCAGGGAGGGAGGGAGGAAAAGGCTGTGGCTGAGACTGTCTGGTCTAGTGGCTAGAGGGGAAAAGATGTTCTTTGGTTTCTCAACCTTCACAAAAAGCATCTCTGGTCTCACCCATAGCAGATATCATTATCCCACTTCTAAGTTAGTGGATGACAAAGTGCACTAGGTTTTGTATACCTTGAAGGTATGGTGTGCCTTCGGTGTTGGTTTAAGAGGAGAAATAGTCCTCATGTTCCAGTACACGTAATAATTACAAAGGTGTGATATTCATAATATTGAGATAATGTTGGATAACCAAGGAAGACGTTTGGTGTTCTCAGGGAATGAAGATCCACAATAAAGTGCAAGTGAGGGTAGGGCTTTGCGGATGACTTGATATTTTTTAAAAATATTTTTTATTTTCAAAACAAACACAACACCTCCTTCTTTACATACTGTAGTAAGTGTATCCGTTGGTTACAAAAAGGCTTTCGTGCATCTCTTCCACAGTCAACAAACGTAATTCATATTAACTCAAGTATTTTAACTCAGATATTTATACATGTTACCATCATCATACCTCCATTTTCATTTGACTATAATTGTTTAAACGTCCTTCATCATAAAATATCATAAATGATATTTTTGAGTGTTGCAAACAGCAGTAACATCTCGGTTGGTTAGCAGCCTTTGGGGGTATCTGTCTTGTTCCTTTCCAAGCGTGAATGTTTAACTGCATGGTTTGGGCCTCAGTGCTTGGGATTTTGTTGTTACTGCTGTTATAAAGATATTTTATATTGCTTTAACATTACTTTGGCTATAACGCGGTTATTAGCTTGTAAATGATTCATAGGGAATAGCTTGTCCAAAGTTATCTACTCACAATGCTTTTAAAAAGTCCACTGCCTTCAGCAAATATAATCTGACATCTAGTTGCATAGGGAATTTCAGGGGAATAGAGAATAATTCTGAGTAATACTGATTTTAGACTAGAAAAATCTTCTCCTGCACCTTTTTTTTCCTCATTCTCTTTGAGAGCTTATCTTTCAGTAACCTCACTTGTTGAGAGAAAGGCTGTTAAAAACAGTCATAAGTGAGTTGGCCAATTTCAGGACTAACATAAGACGACGGAGTGTTTTAAGTTTTAAATTAGGAATCTGGCTGTACTAATTTATAGAACTTTGATGTTCAAGCTTGATAGTGGAAGCATCAGGATCACCATTTCAATTAATTTGAGAAGCAGGGAAGAAAATAGTTGAGGATAAGAGGAGGGGAACAGTGGTGGGTTCCTACCGGTTTGGCCCAACCGATAGTGGTTTGGCGGCCTGGGTCACTGGAATCGGCAGCGACCCAGGCCTGCCATGCCCCTGAACCAGTTCTCCAGCCGCTGACATAAGCACCGCCATCTTGTTTTTCAGTTCTGCACATGCGCAGAACAATTTTAATTGCACTGTGCATTTGCATGCAGTGTGCATCAAGCGTGTGCACTCACACAGCACAGACACGAGCGAATTGGCAATAGTGCCTGGCGGGACCCAGCCCTGGAGGGGAAATATAGAGTCTGACAACCGTTTAATATTGAATGGTTATATTATGGCTAATTGTACTTTATTGACTGGAAAAAGATTTTATTTTCTGAAATGTAGTTTGATGACATCCATGAATATTCAGTAGTATTGGGTTAATGGAGAATGTTTTTGGCAGGAAGAAGGGAGTTAGGCAGATTGCTCTAGTAACTTTATTCTTCCACAGTGTTGATTATTTTTGTGCAGGGACTGGACGGTGTTTTGAATCTGGAGTTGCACAATTGTTCCTAAAAGCTGCACTTTTGTATTTTGCTCTAGATCAGTGATGGTGAACCTTTTTTGCCTCAGGTGCCAAAAGCACACACACGCGTGTTGCACATGCTCACATGCCCAATCCCATAATTTCATGATCCTCGCACCATGCCTCCCGCCCCCGCTGCCCCGTGCAAGTGCGCACAGCTTTCTTGGAACCTGGGAAGGGCGAAACTGGTCTCCCCCCCCCGAGGCCCTCCAGTGGCTGAAAATGGCAATTTTCCAATTTTCAGTGGTCCCGGTAGGTCCATTTTTCACCCTCCCCAGGCTCCAGAGGTTTTCTAGGAGACTGGGGAGGGTGAAAAACAGCCCAATATGCAAACCGGAAGTTTGGGAATGGACTTCCTGGTTGCCCGTTGGGCTGTTTTTCTCCCTCCGAAGGCTTCAGGGAAACCTCCGGAGGGTGAAAAATGGCTGAAAATCAAGGTCAAAAATCAGGAGCTGACAGGGTTAGGGTTAGGGAGCCTCGCGTACTTTCAGAAATGGCTCCATGTGCCATAGGTTCTAAATAAATGATGATAAAGATGATAGAGATAGAGAGGGAGAGGGAGAGTTAGAGGAAGAAGGAGAGAGGGAGAGAGAGAGGGAGAGAGACAGAGACAGAGAGGGAGAGAAGGCTATGAGAAAAGAAATGCAAAGGCCAAATTCACCCCCACACATAACTAACTCATATATTGTTTTGTTTTTCTTATCATGGTTGCTGGGTAACTGTGACTTTACATCTCAACATACTTTAGCCTGTTCTTTTTGTTTTGTTTTTATATTGTATAACACAGTTCATAATTTCATGCACAGGAAACTGAAATTGAATCTAAAGCCAACATACTATCACACTAACAAGATCTCAGTTCATCTGATAGAGCAATCATTTTTATTCTGTTCTCACCTGTGCATTTCCTATATCATTCTGGCAGCAGCATTTGAGATCAAAATCATGCCAGGAGCTACAGAAGCAATTACTGATTTAAGCAGCTGAAAATCAAGGAGATACTCCTTGAGGATGGTAGGATTAGGATGGAAAATGCAACTTGAAATCTACCATATGTATGTAGCTTGTCCTTGACCCACATTTCCTCTACCCCAGAAGTTAAGGCTTAGATAAAAGTCATGGCATCAGTTTGAGGGTAGGGCCTTCTTGTGCAACTGAACTGCAAATTACTTGTTGCCTTTCAGTATTGAAGCAGCCTTGGCTTCAGGCTGGTATGATACCAAAATATGGGAAGTAGGCAAATAATAAGAATTGCAAGTAAAAAATAAAATATGATGGAGAAGTTTTCTGTAAACTTGGTTGATTCTCATCTTTTGCTTTGTCATATACTTGGGATTTGCTGAATGCTCCCATCATTTTGGGGGCAGGTGGGCCCACTCCTACCTTTCAATTTTTGCTCATGGTAAGATATTTTATTTGTGGAGTATTTATTGTTCATTATCTTAAGAATCTTTTACATCCGCAACTGCACTGGCTCTCCAGATGTTGCTGGACCCTCCCATCATATCTGATCATTATCCAAGTAATTAGGAGGGTTATTAGTTGGAATCCAATAATACATGAAAAGCCACAAGCACCTAATCCCAATTTAGCTGGAAAAATTGTTGATGAAAATAAATAAATAAATCATCCATATTATTTCTGCCTTGCTGTTAGGAGTCAATTGTTTCCTTTGTAATTCTATGCTGCTCCCTGAAGTTTGGGGTTATCTATGTTCATTCTAGAGCAAAGAATGTTTTCTGTTAATATTTTGCAAAGAAGCTTGAAGACAATCTGTTTCCATTCTTGTTGGGATATCTAAAGCCAAAATGATATTGTCCCTGTCCTGCATGCATTTGCTATGCAAAAACACCATTATTTTCTTTTCTTTCTTTTCTTTTCATATCCTTCCCTTCCTTTTGTTTCATCCCTTTTCTTTCTTTCTTTCTTTCTTTCTTTCTTTCTTTCTTTCTTTCTTTCTTTTTTTCTTTCTTTTGGTGCCTTTCAGTGTTGACTCTTGGTGACTATCTGGACAAGTCCTTACAGTTTTCTTGGAAAGATTTTGAATATGATTTGCCATTGTCTCCTGCTTAGGGCTGAGAAAGAGTGGTTGGTTTCATGCCTTAGATGACACTAGAATTCACAGTCTCCCAGTTTCTAGTCTGGTGCCTTAACTACCACATCAAACTAGCTCTTCAAGAACACCATGCCCATCTTCTGTTGTATTTCAAATGGTTTTTATCATTTAGAGTAGAGTGTGGTTTAAGATGCAAACTACACACTATACAAAATTGGCATGTGTCACACATTCTCACTTAGCAGAGAGGCGATATTTTAGGGAGTGAGCACTAGAACATAAAATATTGCTGAGTGCTTGCATTTATTTACAGATATCCATGTTCAGAACACACAGAGACTGACATCAAAGCACTCTGCTAAGAAGGTCTGCTGCTCGCAGATCAGTCAAATGCATCTGTAAGAAATATGGTTAAGTTGATCTTAAAGACCCCAGCTTTCATGATGGTTGGAAAAGAAGAGATTAGATCTCTTGTCTTAGTCTTCTAGTCCAGATGAACATTTTCCCCAAGGCAGAGATGGGGAATCGGTGGTCCTCCATATGCTATTGAAGAATTCTCAGTTTTAACAGAACTAACACTCAATTTTTTTAACTGAGTGTTCTTCAGAGCAATAATTTTGTTGGGAAATATAGTTCAGCAGCATCTAAAATCCATTACTTTAGGTTCCTGTCTTAATATTATAGAAACAATAATGCTTCCTAGTGATACATTTCTCACAGTAATTAAGGCCCGAGTTCAAATGGCATGATGGTTGTTTTTTTGTTCTCCCACTACACTATAAACCCTATGCACGTAATGAGTGCCTCTAGGGTACATACATAAACTGTAATAAGAGTTGTGAGAAAATGCTTAATACTCTTAGTGTGAACAGTTAAGTCCTGCTTATTTTCTTACCTGTTGAAAGGATATTTTCGGGCTATTTAGACAATAGGATAGATAGATAGATAGATAGATAGATAGATAGATAGATAGATAGATAGATGGATGGATGGATGGATGGATGGATGGATGGATGGATGGATGGATGGATGGATGGATGGATGGATGGATGGATTGGATGGATGGATTGGATGGATGTTCTAGCCAAATATGACCTCTCCCCCTCCAGATTTAACCAGTACCTTTACCATATTAATCCAATTCAACAGCATTTTGGAAGAGTGGTCTTATTACTAAAATATATCCCAAAGGTGCTTTTCAAAAGACAATTGGAGTTTCCTCACCTGGATAATTGAGTATCTCCACAGACATTTACTAAAATATACTTTCATAGAAGTTTGTCTTTTATAGCAAATAGAACAAGCTGTCCATATGAAAAACATTGAATTCTGAATTAGCACCTGGAAATTCCGTTCTGGTTTGTATTCAGTAGCTGCATCTTTCTTTTCCCTATTAAAAAAGCACCTTGCCTGGCCAAAGTGAAAGTGTGGGATGCCACAGAAAGGCTTGAAATGAGGAAGAACCAGAAATGTTTCCAAGGCTGAACACAACGGACTTGGCAACCACTTTCAGTTTTTGGAGCTCTAATTTTGGGGAAAGATGAGCTTTTCCTCACTAAGGAAACTTAGAAGAACCCAGCCCTTTTTGGTAACAGAAAGAGCTGCAAGGAGGAGGAGGGGGGAGGGGGAGGAAGAAGAAGGAGTGGTGTGGACTCCTAGCACTCTCCTCCATGTTTTCTTTGCAGCTGCTGGTTATCTTGCAGTATAGAAAAAAATCAGGAAGAGTGGGAGGGTCAGCAGCCTGTTAATGACTCATAAAAATAAATATAGGTGAGCTGCTACTTACCTGACTTTCTTCCCAGGATCCTTTTCTGCTTCCTTTTTCTTCCTTTTTGATTCCTCTTTGTTCACCCTACTTCTGCTACCACACCAACTTCCTCACCTCCGAAATCCTTTTCTCTTTTTTTTAATCATCCTTTGTGACTGATTTTTAAATCATCTTTCACGGTTTCTTAGTTGGGTTCTTTCCTCTTATAGTTCTAGTATGTCCAAGTAGAAAACTGAACATAAGATGTACTCAAACACCTGAAGGCATGGGGAAAACGTTGGAGTATCGTTTGGCTAAGAAGGCTTGTTATTAAGTCTTCAAGTTTAGGACTATCATAACCACAACCAGAAAATCATTTAATTAAGTATCACTTCAGAAGGCAGGTTGTAACATGGATTTCCTAATTATGGTGATTAGTTAATATAACAAACAGGCCTCCTTTTGATTTGTTCAAAGAACCTTCATTGAACTCTTAATAATGATTTTGAGAAACAATAAGAGGTGATCTGATCCTGGCCCATTTGGGAAACAGATCAGAATGAGCAACTTAGGTAATTGTGTGCTTGGAAGGCCATCTTCTCCAGCAAGTATGTCAGTGGTTTGGTGGTAAGCTTTTTATAACCATTCCTTGTTTCTGATATTTCCTCTTGCCAGAGATGCTAAATCATGGCCATTTTAGGAAAATAGCTCATAGGAAATGGCTCACCCACAGAAAATGCATTCAGTGTCCTTTCACATCCTTTGTTAATAGCAACTCTTGCCATGACCCATGGACAGATGATATTTTGAAAAGCTTGTCAACTTCCCACTTCCCCTAGGTAGCTTACGAGTGGCAGGCAAGTGACCTAAGCCTCATGGTTTTATGAGATGCTAAGTAGGCTCTATCCTAGGAAGTGGCTTGACTAATTGGTTTTCAATCAGTGCGGTAGGAAAGCACATTAAAAGGCCCCAATCTTTACAGATTTGCATTCAGGCGCTGCCATCTTGTGTTAAATTCAAGCAAAATTATTTGATCAGCACTGTGCGTCCGTTATATTAGAAATGAGCTTCTAGCAATGTAGAGTCAATGGTTTATTTTCCTATTTTTTATGATAACCTGGCACTTTGTACTTCATTTGGCCTCTGCAGAAGGAGTTCTGTGAGACAGTTTAGAGCTGGCCAACTTCCTGCTTGGAGCGTGTTTGTACAGGGTGTTTGAAACCCAATGAACTGCAACTTGAAACTTTGAAGTCTTTCAATAAATTCCTTTTGCATGCAATCATTTACAATTGCAAAGCAAAACTGTGTACAAAGAAGGCTGCAATCTCCTCTTGTGACATTTCTCTGTATTGGGTTTGCAAAAAAAAAACAGGTCTTGTGTAGAAAAGAATAGAAAGTCTAGAATTTTTTTTCTATTCTAAAGCAAGATGTTATAAAACCCTTAAGAGCAACCACAAACACATTCCATTAAAACAGGAGCACTAAAGCCCATGGAAATTGTTTTGGAAAATGAAATCAGGTGCTGTGCAGGTGACAAACTGAAAAAGTGCCATACAGGTGGCAAATTCTTCCAGTTCAGTACAATTTACAATCTGTAGGGATGTGACTGATGTAGATCAGCATGTTGGCTGGGGAATTCTGGCAGTTCGAGTTCACACATCTTAAAATTGCTGAGGCTGAGAAACACTGATATAGGTACATATCTCAGCTCCGTACTGCTGTCAATTTGCTTTGATTATGATAAACACCCCCGGAGAGGAAGACTAATGTACTTTGGTTTTATTTTAGGCAATTTATTTCAGGCATTTTATTCATGTCATACACAAATATGTTTATATAATTGTTGTAATTACAGTCTGTAGGCTTTATGTCATGAAATATTTCAGGAATCTGTGAAACATGTGCAGTACCCTGCTTTTAAGTTGATCCCTGTGAAAATGGGAGGAAGGAAAGATGATTGCTTGCTCTTTTTTCATCATTATTGCTGTTTTCTCATTGCTTATCTACTCTGTTGCTTCCTGTGGTTAGCAATTCATATCTTCACCCAACAGTAGGGATGTGCCCAACTATTTGATCAACATTTTTATTTCTATTGGCCCTGCTTTTAGTACTGGCTTGACCTTTGTTTACTAAAAGGGTGGTGGAAGAGAGCAATATGATTTCCTTTCCAACCTACATCAGTTCCCTTCCACCAGGTGACCTCTGTCTGCCTTGAGCATCGACTTTAGAATAACAGAGTTGGAAGGGACCTTGGAGGTCTTCTAGTCCCAACCCGTTTAGGCAGGAAACCCTACACCACTTCAGACAAATGGTTATCTAATCTCCTCTTTAAAATTTTCAATGTTGGAGCATTCACAAACTTCTGGAGACAAGTTGTTCCACTAATTAATTGTTCTAACTGTCAGGAACTTCCTTTATCTTTAGCCAAGAAGGCTTTGCCATTCAGTCCTGGAATCTGTAGGGCCAACATATCTGGAAGACCCTTGTTTGGGAAAGGATTACACCAGTATCAATATTAGGGTGACTATTTTACTCTACTATTTGAATCTTGGATCTCCAATCCAAGTCTATAGATAAAGGGAAGTTTGCAGTTGCCCATTTAGTATTGGTTCTTATATACGATAATAAACTGAGCAGAGAGATACAGTGCATTTTTATTTAGATTATCGCTATGATTTGTAAAAGCTTTCAATGTATAATATACTATGCTAAAAATATAAATTGACATTTAGGTATGAGGTGTAAGAGAAATGTTCATATGATCAGTTTTTTATTAATTTTATAGAAGGCCTAGACTTCAAGTATATCTATTTATTCACTCCATTTCTCTGAAATAGTAAATACTGTAAATAAGACAGAGACTATGGGAAAGCCTATCTAAAGCTTGTTAATGAAACTGAGGGTGATTTAATTTCCTTCGTACTTCTTGATGCACAAAACTCCACATTGAATTCTGGTTGACTATGAATCTATAGTCTTCTGAATCAATCTATCTTTGCTTTCTTTCTGAATCAAAGGTACCTTTAATTCCTTCTGAATTAAAATTATCTTTCTGAATTAATTTACTCCAGATGTGTTGGAATTATAACTACCCGTTATAAATCCTGCTTCCCACAAGGGTGCACATTTGGGGAATTCTGGACCTGAATCTACCGAGAAGACAGTCTATTGTGAAGGACCTTTAAAGACAGTGCACGAAGACGCTACCAGTTTGATTGTAACTGGTTGTTTTTTTGAAGGATACAAAACAATACCCCTGGATAGATTTTCTGCTAATATTATTTATTCCTAGTTTTCCTGCTAACTAGGTAATACCTACAGGTAGTCCTCAACTTACAACAGTTCATTTAGTGACCATTCAAAGTTACAATGGCACAAAAAAGTGACATGACCTTTTTCACAGTTACAACCTTTGTAGCATCCCCATGATCATGGGATCAAAATTCAGACCCATTGCAACTGGCTCATACTTATGACCATTGCTGTGTCCCAAGGTCATGGGATCCCCTTTTGCAACCTTCTGACAAGCAAAGTCAATGGGGAAGCTAGATGCACTTAACAATCCAGTTACTTATCTGGATTATCAACTGTAGAGATTCACTTCGACAACTGGGGCAAGAGAGATCGTAAAATGGGGCAAAACTCACTTAATAAATGTCTCACTTAACAACAGAAGTGTTTTGCTCAGTTGTGGTCATAAGTCAAGGACAACCGGTATATGATGAGGTAGCATCAGCACCAGTGACCTGTCACAGAGTAACATGCAAACACTGGCAGGGTTAGGATTTCAACTTGTGTTTCTCTGGTTTAGCACCTCAACATAAGTTCTCTGGCTGCTGATTTCATTAATATGTTTTATGCCTTCTCAAATGGTTCAGCGTTGAGTGAATTACAAATAAGAGGTCTAACGCAGCACACAAATAGGAAGAAGAACTGTTAATCATGTTAATGAATCATGTTAGAGTTCCTTCTTTTAATAAATAGATGGAAAGTGTTCTGGGGTGCACTTCCGGGATTCCGTACCCGTGTATAACTTTGTACTCTGTATGTTTCTTCTTCCTCAGATATCTCAAGAAGTGCAAGCTTGTCTGAAACAGAGCTGAAGGAAGCAAAAGAGAGGAGCCAAAGAATTGTTGCTCAGTTGACCAATCCACCAAGTTCCAATTCCAAAGGAGTCCTGCTGTTTCACAGACGCAAGCAGCGAGTGAATGCATTCACCTTAGGAGCTCCAAAGCCAACCAATCCAGAACGAGGAGCTGTGGAGAAAGACCCCAAAGCTATCACTCACCCTTGCGCTCTGCGCCATGGGGAGGCATCGCATCTGAAGCAGACTCCGAAACCAAACAAGGAGCTGAACGCTTCACTCTGCCTCAATAGTTTTGGGCACTGGGGGCAAAAGGTCACCATGGAAAAATACGAGGAGGAACTGGGTGTGGAACATCCCCTAGAAAACGCACAGGGCCTTCCATGGAATAAGGAAAAGAGCGAGACGATTCTTTATTCAACAAACCCGACATCCTCTAAAGATATTCCAGAGGAAGAATTTCAGCAGATCCCGCTCAGTGTATACCTTAAAGAGAATATAGGGACAGCTTCAACCAACGGAATACATGAACCTCTCACTGAGTGTGGAAAAATGCCTACGGTTGAGCAAGGACCAATTATGGGCAATACAGAAAACATCCCAGCTAAGACTGAGGATGGGGCTACCCCTAAGATTGAGAAGAAAGATACCATTCTTGAAAAAGAAATGTACCTTCTGCATATGGATCGGGAAAATAATATTCTCGATAAAGAACCGTATCTACCCATAGTTAGTGAGAAAAACAACAATATCCCTGACAAAGATCTCTATGCTGCCATCATTGATAGGGAGAATAATATTGTCCTCAACAAGACACCGAGTGAACCAGTCATAGACAGAAAAGAAAATGGAGAGCTGCCCTACATGGAACAAGATGAGTTGGTCACTGACAATGACAACATTTTCCCCACTGCTGACACCGAAAAAGCCACCAATGTATGTTCTGATGAAACCAGCACACAAAATCATAGGCAGTATTGTGAAGTGCGCCTCACTTTGTCTAAGCCCCAACCAGTGAAGAACCGAACTGCAAGACCTTTTGGCACTCAGTCACTCGCTAAAATCCTCTCACCAGCAGAGAAGAGCCCAGTGGCGGAGATTCCTCCACCACCCACCTATGCAGAGGCATTTTCCAGCCCTCCTCCGGTGACTAGGGTCAGGTCACCACCAGCTTACTCAGCACTGTATCCTTGTCAAGAACAGAAAATCCTGGTTCCACCTGAAACTAGGTCCAAAGACAACAGCCCAGGACCTCAATTCAGAGAGGATAAAGCACCACCTCCAGATAAAACAGGCATTCTGGAGGAATCTGCAGCCCGCAGAACACCTAAGAAGTCCATGTTCACCTTTGTGGAGAAGCCAAAAATGGGTCCCAATCCAGATCTTTTGAATTTAGTACAGACATCAGATAATAAAAAGAAGCAAGGAGGAGCCTCTCCTGAAGATGAGTCATTTGCATTGGGTGCAGATGCCTCTAACTTTCTAACTGAAGATAGATCATTACATGGACCAACTCAGTCCCTTGGAGATCCTCCACCAGAGTGGTCTTCATGTTTAAGATCACCAAAAATACAGCCTAGACCTAAAATAATCTCCAACCAAAGCCTATCTGAGGCGAAAGGAAAGGGGGCAGAACTGTTTGCCAAGAGGCAATCAAGAATGCAGAAGTACGTCATTGAGGCCCCATCCCATCCAGATATAGCAAGATCACCTTCACCTACAATGTCTCTTCCTCCATCCTGGAAGTATACTTCAGAAACTCATCTCTCTCCCGTGGCATTCCAACCTACACTCAAAAGTCCATCAAGATCTCCAAAAGGCCCCCCTGTATCTTTCTACAACAGCAATTTGACAGAAAGCGAGGTCTCCAAAAAGGAGTTGGAAATCTCCAAGCAACAGCCTTACCAGCTTCCGTCACCCACATTTGTTCGTTCCCCAGTCAAAGAGCCCATGAGATCTGTAGTCCCTGAAAGGGGTTATACGAGACAGGCTTCTTCCTCTACTTCGCCCTTGGCACCTTCTCCTCTGTTGTACCCACCTGTCCAGTCCAGCCCAAGCAGAACATTGCCTGGCCTCTTTGCCCCATTACCTGGAAACATGTTTCCATTACAGAAATTCAGAGCAAATGCTGAAATATCACCTGAAGCGTCTTTTGATCACTCTTCTAAAATTTTGTCTCCAAGAGTTAAAGGAGTATTCCAAGCTCCAAGACCATCTTACTCCACCAAGAATGCAGGGATTGAGCCTCAGGTGTGGAAACCTTCTTTTTACTATAAGTAATAGGTTTTAAAGTGTGTGACCTCCATCGTTGTTAGCTTCTGATTGGTGGTGTGCAAAGAAAACAAAAAAAACCAAAATGAAGACAGCTTAATGGGTTGTGAGTGCAATTAGATCTTGCATAAAAGTGCCACCTCTCAAACCATAATGGGCTAAGTTGCATTGTCCACTAACAAAACTGAGCAGGCTGGGGTTTTTTGGGGAAAAAAACCAATTTAGCCTAATGCCAGCGTATCTCGGCTAAGCCAGTCCTGATAGAACTTGTGCAATTGGCGTTGTTCAGCAGTGTGTGAATTTAGCCCACAAAAGAATATAAAAATAGTCCAAGCATAGGAGTCTTAGAAGATTATTAGCAGAAGCTTGACTGAAGCAGGAAGACAGGCTTTCTTCTTTTCCTCCTGCCCAGAAACTCTATGAACATCCAATATCTGGCTTCTTCTTTGCCTTACTTTTTTTTTTCCTTTTGGCTTCTTTGCTCTGAAGGGTGTTTTCTCCTCTGTCTTCTCTGCATCCAGAACCTCCAATGCGACATGCTCACCTTCTCTGTTCTTTGCTGATGCCAAAAGACAATTCTACCTGATGCCTGTTCCTGCCTCTGCTACCTTTGTGCTTCATTTATTTCTCCTCTCTAATTTTATTGTCTCTCTTAGATAACAGGACACTGAATACCTTTGGGGTAAATACATGTATCATAAACATAATCCAGAATACAAACCACATTATAATGTCTTAGCATCCTAATACGCAACGTTTAATTTAATAACAACATTTCATGCACAGAAGTGCTTGGTGGACTAACCCAGCGTATAAACTTCAGAAGTCACACCTTAACCTCCTCACACGCACCCCAAATCCTTTTGATGCAATCAGGGAATAGCTGCAGATGTTCTGCAATTAGCTTACAATAAGTAATATGATGACAATTTTATCCTCCTTATACTGGGATTTAGGAGAACGCAGAGACCATTGTTATCACTGACCCAAAGGGCCTCAAAACAGTTAAACTGCTGAGAGATACATGTAGCCAAGCACCATGATTTATTCTCTGGGAAATACAATGAGGTTTCATAAATTGGTTTGAAACATTTTATACTGGCAGAATCCACTCACAGTGCAATTATCTCTCAGAAGAACCCTTCTCCAGCACCAGTGACTATTAACAGATATCAGGGATGTGTAAAATATAGTCTCTGTGGTACAGTATTTCTTCTATAGTGTCTCAGTGCTACAGTATTTCCTGCTAATGCTAAGGTCTTGTGGGAGGAAGAGGTTTCAATGCTGACATGTTTTTCTGGTCATTAGGATTGATTTTCCTTCGTTGCTGTGGAGCGAAGGGAAAAAGGAACACCATGCTGTTCCCTGAAAAAGATTGAAACTAGAAGGCAAATAAAATGATTTTCACATTTTAACACTTAATCTCTTATTTAACATCCATTGCTAATCTCTCTTTGGGGTTTGAATTGAATACTGACTATTTGGGACTAAAAGTATCGCTGAGATGATACGTACATACAGAACCAATCTGATCAGGCTAAGCCTCTGATATTTAGAAGTAAGAGATCCCCTTGTGTTAAGTAGGGAACTAATATTAATTCCAGCCATCGTCACAGACTTTCCTTTATTTTCTTCACATTGGGAACCCTTCAGAACAGCTCTGTAGACCAGTGCAACAGGTCCAAAGTCAATGCATGAGCCCTGCAGTGCTTTCAAAGTGGCACATCTGGCTATTTTCACAATGTAGAATATCTGTGGGGGAAGATAAACAACTCGGTCCAAGAGGGTGGGAGCTCTCAATCTTTTTTTTTTAGGATATAGAATTTCAAATTTCTATGCAATTATGTGGAGTGAGTCCTCGGTTGTACATTTTGTTTGCAATTTTAAAAGAAAATCATGTTTACAGTAAGCAAACTGCAGGCTGACCTTTAGGCTGACTCTACAGAACAGGTGATGGGTTACCCTGCAGAGTGAGCTGTCTCTAAGCAAATCCAACACTGAGAATTCATTTCTGCCATCGACCTCCTTCCGTGATTGATTAAGTTGCAAACTGCAAGGCCTTGACCCAAAACACTAAATAATGCTAGCTGTTCTTACATTCTTATCCTACGTTTTGGACAGGAGCACAAAGCAGCCTATGCTGTGTTCCTTTGTCCCATTTTGCTCCATAACTTCAGTCCTGTGGGTGAAGAAAGAAGATTTGCCCAAAATCACACAGGAAGTTTTTGTGGCTGAAGGTAGACGAGAACCTGGTCCAAGACCTTAATAATTTAATAATTTATTAAATTTCTAGACCACCCCCTCTCCCCGGAGGGACTAAATAATGCTAGCTGTTCTTACATTCCTATCCTATGTTTTGGACAGGAGCACAAAGCAGCCTATGCTGTGTTCCTTTGTCCCATTTTGCTCCATAACTTCAGTCCTGCCACACTGGCTTTCTTCTCCTACAGAGATTCCCAATCTAGTTCATTCTCTGTCTCTGACTTTTTTTCCCCTGTCCTTCTCTCTTTCTCCTGCTTGACAAATTCTAGCAGAAGCCTAATAAAGGTAGCCCTCAACTTAGCAACATCCGTTTCGTGCTGTGGTGGGATCGTACTGGTTTAACAACCGGATCGGTGATTGTGCGCTTTGCGCACTTGTGTGTGCAGTTTTGAGAAAACTTGCCTTCCGCATTACTGCTGGGGAGGCATGGCAATCCACTCTGCCATACGACTCAGCTGAGAAGATATAGGTCAGTAAAGCGCAGGGGCAGGGGGGGCGGGACCACTTGAAGGTGGGAGCGAACAGGTTCGCTGATCCTCATAGCTATTGGTTCACCCGAACCAGTCCGAACCAGTAGAATCCCACCCTTGATTTAATGACCGTTTGAAGTTTAAAAAGCCCTGAAAAAAACTGACCTATGACTGGTTTTCTCACTTACGACCATTACAGCATCTCCATGATCGAATGTGATCAAAATCCTGTCATGTGTTTTATGACACTGGCGGTGTCCCCGGGGTGAGTGTGTCATGTGATCACCTTTTGTGAACTACTGACAAGCAGAGCCAAAGGGGAAGCCAAATACACTTCACAATTGCAGTGATTCACTTAGCAACAGTGACAAGAAAGGTTGTAAAATGGGGCAAAAGTCACTTAACAGTGGTCTTGATTGGCCATGGGCATTTGGGGCTCAATTGTGGTCGTAAGGTGAGGACTACCTGTGTAGGGCAAGCCAGATCAATGAAGGAAGGGTCTTATCGGACACAAAACCTGTATTGGGTGGCAATACCAAGTGTGAAACTAATATTACTGCAGGGGTGTCCAAACTTGGGAACTTTAGGACTTGTGGACTTCAACTCCCAGAATTCCCCAGCCAGCATGGCTGGCTGGGGAATTCTGGGAGTTGAAGTCCACAAGTCTTAAAGTTCCCAAGTTTGGACACCCCTGTATTACTGAGTGCATTCTCTGTTCCCTTCCATGCTAAGGGTTCAGAGGTAGAAGGTAGAAGGAGAATTACTGCAGAAAGGGCTGAGGAATAGCTTTGTGTTGCAGGAAATAATTTCTTTTGGTTCTGGTATATTATTTAAATAGCTATGCTATTTAAGCCCTGGGGGTTTGTAAAGAGGTAGGCAAAAGGAAGTTAAAAACATCAAAATACATAACCATTGCAGCCCTGGCCCTTTTTGTGTGTATCACACTGTCCATGCAAAAGGGTTGGCATATAATTGTGTGGGTACGGCTGCTAACCTCCACTGCAGACATTCTCAATTCAATCCCACATAACTGCGGGTTAATCAAGGAGCAGCAAGTGTTTTTCTCCCCTTTCTTCATTTATCCTTGCAATAAAAACACCTGCCTTGGTAAATCCCTAATTCAGGGCAAGCTGATAGAGCCGTCTATCCATAAATAGCATTGATGTACCATATATTATTGGAACGCAGTGGCTCAGTGGCTAAGATGCTCAGCTTGTCGATCAAAAAGGTCGGCAGTTCGGCAGTTTGAATCCCTATTGCCACGTAACAGAGTGAGCGGCCGTTACTTGTCCCTGCTTTTGCCAACCTCGCAATTCGAAAGCACGTAAAAAGTGCAAGTAGAAAAATAGGAATCACCTTTGGTGGGAAGGTAACTGTTCCGTGCACCTTCAGCATTTAGTCCTGCCGGCCTCATGACCACTGAGACATCTTCGGACAGCACTGGCTCTTCGGCTTTGAAATGGAGATGAGCACCGCACCCTAGAGCAGGAACGACATATGTGCGAGGGGAACCTTTACCGTTACCTTACCATATATTAGAGAAATAGTATCAAAGGGCTAACTTGGCAACTGCAATTTTTCTCCTTCAAACTTGAGAGTCAAAGCAGAGATGGGTCAAACAGACTCCAGGCAGTTAGAACTTACATGATTGTCTTTCGTTGAGAAGAAGAAGAAAAGGGAAAGGAAAGGGAAAGGAAGGGGAAAAGGAGAAAGGAAAGGAAAGGAAAGTTTTTCCACCACAGCTAAAGAAGATTTCAAAATGAGAGGGCATTAAATTTGTTGTATTCCCCACTTCATTGAAACGTAAAGAAAGTTGTAGGAAAGATCTCTAACAAAGGAAAACAACAGTTCTAAAGTGAACATTTTACCCAAGAAGGTTTATTTTATCTTCTTCATGACCGTATTAACTTAATTAGTGGAACAAAGGTTGAATTGAGAAAAGTTATCTAGGGAATGTAGGATGGTTGCCTGGATGACTGAATATCAATTGTGAATCCTCCCAAAATTTTGGACTCTTGTTCCCATCCTCCCCAGGCCATAAAGTCCAGTAGTTTTCCTTAAGTTTGTGCCTTACAGATTTTGGCTCTAGTATCTAGGAATGTGGAAGGTACAGTTCAACCCATGAAGATAGGCCTAGAGCAATGTTTCTCAGCCTCAGCAACTTCAAGAAGCGTGGAATTTAATTGACAGAATTCTCCAGCCAGCATGCTTGCATTGCAAAGCTGCTGAGATTGAGAAATGTTGGTCTAGAGTAATGTTTGGGATACTCAAGTGCTTTGGCTCACTTTGACAGTTTCAGTTTCGGCCTCAGCCTAGATACAATGACCATTTTCCAAATTCCCAGCCAGCCCTGCCAATGTTGAAAATTATGTGGGTTGAAATCCACTTAACGTGAGGATGTCTAGGCTCAGGAAAGCCAGGTTAGATCATTCCACCAGCGCGATTGTCATCAAAAGAGGTAGCAAAGGAAGGAGGGAACCATGAAAGACTAAGGAGAGGGATGCAGCCAGGTGAATTTATTGCTTTAGGCAAGTCGTGGAAGAGAGAGAGCTGCCAGGAAGCTTATGCACCTGAAGTGTTCTTCAAGTGTTGGCCTTAGCAGGGGAGAAATGGGCACCAGTTATTCTTTGCTTCAGTCAGCAAAACATCTCCAAGGAAGGACAGATTTTGAATCTAGAATCAGAGCTAATTCTGCTTTATTGTAAGGCTACAGTTTCTCAAGTATCCTTTAAGTGGTATATTATACAAGGCTACAAAGTTTAATATAAATGAACAAGGTCTACGTTTTTGTATGTGGGCTTCACACATAATAAAGAGGAAGGTTAACGGAAGAAACGTCTCAGTCTGAGTACAGAAAACTATTTCACAAAGTACTGGTATAGATCCACTCTATGGATGTGTATTTGACAGAAGGTGCCCGTGGTGTCAAATACCACATCATAGTTGTGATTGGGTCTCAGAGCTAGAAATCTGTTTCTAATGGTCCACCTGTGAAGTGTTGACGCTTGGTTTTTTTTTTTACTATAGAGTTCAAGGCATGCCTTAAAAACAGCAAACAAAAATGTACCACTAGTGCTACTGGGAAAAACATGGATGTCTTCTTCAATTGGGAACCCTCCACATGTGTTAAACTGCAATGGCCATAGTCCTTAGGCAGCATAGCTCACTTTGGTTTAATTACTGTCGAAGACATCCTATAGAAAGGTCAATTTTCACAGTGTTTAACCAGTGCTTAGGAATTTCACATAATATTGAACATTGAAAATACACAAAATATTTTGCTGAAAACTGACAGAGGCATGTTTTCCATGAGGCAGGTATTTCCTATCTGGGTGTTCCATTTAACAAGGGACTGAATTTCCTCTCCTCTCTTGAAAACTTGCAGCAACAGTTGAGAGATAGGCAGAGAAGAGGCTTCCTAAACAATAGGATGCTGGAAGCAAGGGAAATGGCAGCATTCACCCCTAATGGTTATTTTCTGATATACAGGGGTCTTCAGGGGTTGCACGTGTCTGTATGTGCAGGTGTGTGTGTGTGGAGGTACAAATAGTGAACTAAATTTCAATCGTCCTTGGCACAAATGAATTAGCAAGCCATTGATATCTTCATGTCAACATTTCCAGTACCAAGAGGCCATTTGGGAGCTATGAAGAGCAGGGGAGGGATGCTACAAAATTTGGGCAGTTGAATGAGAAGGAAGGGTGGGAGGGGGGAGAGAAGGGAAAAGGAAGAAGGGAAGGTGGAAGGGGAGGGGAGGGAAGGAGGGAGGGAAGGAAGGAAGGAAGGAATTAATTAATTTGATACAAGAGATTTTCCTTCCCTGGGCAATCCAGATTGTCCAACTAGTCTGGGAAACCTCAGTTAATCTGAAATAATTTCAACTTTAGGATTCCACCAATAGAAATACAGCTGGAGAAATTATCTTCAGAAAAGTTGTATGTGAACGGTGACCTTTGTGCATTAATGTCAATAGAAAGCTGCCCTCCAGCTCTTGGCTTAACACCAATCATAACACAAAGCACTTCCATTAATGCTAACTTGAATGCAATCAGTGGGGGTGAAAGATTGATGAAATCATGCAGCATATCAAATGCAGATACTATGACTTCTGGTCGTTTCATCAGAAATTGGGTTGCAACTACACAGCAGTGGGATTTGTCTTGTGCTGTACTGCACATTTTTAGTTTTCTTATTATAGCTGCAGCCCCCTGTGCTTGGATGCTTCAATTAATCTCAATTGCTTCTGTTTCTGGCAGCTTCCCATCCTTTTTCTAGAATATTCTGTTCTGCTAAACCTTCCCAGGAACACATACATTATGGTCTTTATTATCATGCCTATTTCAGCAATGAGATACACATTTGGGAGAAAGACAGGGAATTGATGAAATGTAACTCAGGAAGACCATCAGGGTATAGTCCTGAATTGACATGGTTTTGTCTTCTAAAATGTGAGTTGAAAGACACTGTAAAAGAAGGAAATAATAGTAGAAAACCACAGAGTAGAAATGAGTGAAGCGTGTTTTCAATGTCAGTTTCTGACATTCCTTTCCCCTCTGTTTCTTACATTCCCCTATCCTTCAGCATCATGTTTTGCTTATAGAGAAATTTCACTTCTTCAAAAATTTCAAGCAACGTCCTACATTTTTCTATTCATTCTGTGTTTTGTAGTGATTCTCCTGTTTCATGTCCTTACTTCCACCTGCTTTCTACGCTCAATTTTTTTTTACATAAGCTCTTGTTTTCATAGCCACATTGCATGTCGTTATTTAGTGATTAGCATTCTTGTAGAACAGAGCCAATTTGCTGTAGCACTTAAAAGACACTGGACTAGAAACCAGGGGAATTGTGAGTTGTAGTTTGGGTTTAGAATATACGATGCCACCTTGGGCCAGTCTCTCTCACTCACAGGCAACAGCAAATCACTTCTGAAAAACAGTGCAAAGAAAACTGTAGGGACCTGTTCAGAAAAATCATGAAACGCTTTACAGGAATTGGCAGGCAAGGGATGGGCTTCAAAAATTTTAGCAAGAGGTTTGCTGGGTGGGTGTGGCATAGTCGGCCTCCTGCATCATGGTGGGGGGGCATTTGTGTCCTTCCCAGGCTCTGGAGGCTTTACTCAAGCCTCCGGGAGGGTGAAAATGACCTCCACAGGCTCCGGAGGCCCCCCCCACATTAAGCCATGTTTGAACTGATGATAGCACTGAACAAGTAGCAGTTATTACCAGATGTTGTATTTATGGCCTTTGTACCATCCTACTATCACATCATCACTATTCAAAAACTTCCCTGCCAGCTTCCCACAAGCAAAGTCAATGGGGAAGCCAGCAGAAAGTTGGAAGTCCTTCTCTCCATGTTGTCTTTCCAATCACACTGTCCTCAGATAAAGAGCACTCTTACAGTGGTATCAGGATATTTTCATGGAGTAATGGGAGCATAAGGAGATCACCCCAAGTCATCTGAGGAGGAATGGATATAGCCAGAAAAGAAATGCAGGGAGCATGCTGGTCTCTGCACCTTAATTTCTCTTATGGTGCACAGCCAGACCTGGCCTTCTGCAGGTAAGCACAATCTGAAGGGCCATAGAGGAACAGAATGCTAAAAAGTATTCCTCTTTCTATTTCAGGAAAGAAAAACATCCCTGCCTGCCTCCCCAACTTGGACTCCACAGCTGATAAGGCGACCATCCAGCAGCATAGACGGCTGGATGAGCCCAGCCCAAACTCCAGAATCTGAGGATGGACTTGTCGAAGCCTTTCGAGCAGCCCATGTTATGACACCACCTCCTCCCATGTCTCCATCCTGGAGCGAAAGGTCTCTGTCCCCATTTCGACAGGAGATTGACCAAAAGTCCAGCCGACAGATGCAGGTGCTGTTGGCAAGAAATATCATAAATGCTGCCCGGAGGAAGAGCTCTTCTCCCAAACTTACCGGAGTAGAAAACTTCAGGCCCTTCACGCCCCCTGTCACTTGCCCCAATGTGTCATCCACTGGTGGAAGCCCTAAGAACAGAAGTACCCATACTCCGAGCCCAATTCAGTCACCCAAGCCGACAAGAATGGAAGGCTACAGACGTGTCTCCCTCCCAGTCTCAGCTGCCCCATCGCAGGCTAGTGCATCATCAAGCAACAGCCCCAGGTTGCTAGGCATCAAATTTCCAAGTCCACTACAGTCACCAAAAGCAGGGAGAATGAATGGAAACAAATGCTTCACGCTGCCTACTAGAACTGGAGCGCCCCAGTTCCCCGTCTCAACAAACCATAATGGCCCAAGTATAATGGGCGCTCATTCTGAATCACACCAGGATCCAGAGCCGCTTCAAAAACCCACAATCGTGGGCAGCCATAAGGCCTTCACATTGCCAGCGAACACCAGTGGGATATCATATACCAGTCCAAAAAACCTGGATGCTTCTTCTCCCACTCACCAAAGCCCCATGATGACAACATGGTCCCCAGTGAAGCGCTCCACTTCCATGTCCCCCACCAACTCAGAAGCATCCGTGGACTCTGACTGCTCTGGGGTCAGGTCACCTAGCATCCGCAGCTTCAATATTTGTCCACGAGGCTGGAATGGCAGCCTGAGGCTGAAACGGGGTAGCCTCCCATCAGAAGCATCTTGTACCTCTTAAACATGGGCCAAGAGATGTGAACCCAAAAAACAAAGGTTGTGAAAACTGTTGCCAAAATATTTGTGCAGGTCCATACATGCTTAATCCTGCCAACCTAGTTAAGTTTTAGGAGGAAGATGTTCATCTACAAAAATGTGTAACACCTTCTCTCCAAATTTGCCACTTCTTGGGAACTTTGAAGAAGAGAATTTATGAGAAACATTTCTCATACAACGGAGAAGTGTGATTCAGCTTCTATTCCTGCAGGACATCCATTTCCATAGGAACTTTGTTAGCTTCCTCCTCTCTCTCTCTTGGATGACATGCTTGACTTTCCCAGGTTTTGCTTTCTCTTTCTCAGCTGGACTGGAGACACGATGATTTCTTTGCTTGGGGAGGTTTAAGATGCATCTGACTGCCTGTGTCCCCTCTGAGAAATATCTGGCAGGAGGACACAGAGCCCTTGACAGAATCCTTGATGACTCTTAGTGAGGGGACAGTAAGAGAGGAAAGCCAGCCTTAAGTCCACGTTTCACTTAATACAATTAAGTCCATGTTTCACATAAAACAATTGCCATTGATTTAGCTCTACTTTGATGGAGCTACACTTGAGTTGGCTTCCACTCCAACGTCCTGAGGGAAGAAGAAGAAAACGGGGATAAAAAAATGAGCCAGAAGCCCATTCAGAAGTTGGTGGTGGTGCTTCATCTGCACAGCATACTTTTCCTTCAAACATAAAGGTTGAATTTATCTGAATCAAATGAAATGAAAGAAGGTTGTTTGAAAGCCTTTTTGTTCTCTGGACTATTGCAGCTGAATTACAAGAGGATGAAGGACCTATTCAAGCTACAATCCAAGTACTCCTGCAGCTGCATTAGAAGAGACCACTTAGGAACATGAAATGTAGGAACTTCCAAGCTTTCTGGAAATGCCACCAAAACTAGGCAGCCTGGGACTGTGACAGTAAGAATCCACATGGGTTTCCACTTAACATGCAGCAATGGAGGCCTGTTCCCAGAGTGTACCCAAATGACCTCAGAACTCTTGCCGTGATTTCAGGACTGAATGCCCAGTGAGCAATGGTTCTGGTACTGCCAGTCACCAGGAGAGAGGTCTTCTGATCTCTTCTATTGCTTTCTAGTTTACCAGATATCTGGAAAGCAAAGCTATCCAAGATGTCCCTCTGGGGAGGAGATTGGTTAGTAAGCCCCAAATAATGCCTCTTCTGCCAACTCTTCTTTCAGCACCTGGAGAAAGCTGCCTTCAGGTGCTTCTTGCATAACGGTTGGAAACAACAGATGGAGAAGTGAGCTCCACCTCTAAGTGGAGGATCAGGAGCAAAGTTAGTTATATCCAACAGTAGGGAAGATGAACAGAGCTGTTCCCTAACACAGCCACCTATCAGAAACTTCATTGGTCACTTGTATTTTCACCTGTATCTCAGCCCCTAGACATGCAGGCCAGAACACAAAGGCGGAAGTAGTATCTCTACTCAGGTGGGAGAGATTTGCATTCAGAATAACATTCCACACTAGGAAAGGAAAAGTGAGGAGCTGTTATCTAAAACACACAAAGGTACCAAGATATACACAAAGCCAGGCAGGTGGATGATTCTGTATGGATCAACTAGCTAAGGCCCCTATCCTTGCAATCTGCTAATAAGGACAGCCTATCAGAATAAATAGCAGACAAACCCAATAGGCTAAATTCCCTTCCATTTTTCCTCTTTGCTTTATCCCCCAGGACTGTGGCTCATAGCAACATCTACGAGGCATAGTACTGTGTCTGGTAGCAGCATCTATCTATTTACACCATCTGTGTGACCCCATGAACCTCCTATCTACCTCTGCTGAGCAGCAAAGAAAAACACACCTCATATCAGCATTGCCTTTATTGTTCGGCATCCAGAATGAAGGACTTCCTGAAGTGTAAGGCATGCATATGCACGCACGTTTCTCTTTTCAGACTTACAATAGGTCTCTTTTACTGGCTTCATTCATTACTTTCAGCCACAAACCAGTGTCTGTGGTTGATGTGTGAGCCCAGTTTGAGTGCACAATAACTTATTCTGTGCTGCACCTTGCCATAATCCTGCAGAGTAGAAGTATCTGTCCTGGAAGTGGTTGGCTGGAGCCGGGTGACTGGGAAAATAGATCTCTTCCCATTGAACAAAATAATTTGGACAAGTCAAGAGAAAAGGCAGAGGAGAGGATAGTTCAGACAGATTTCACTGCATGATTGTCCCGTGCTTATCCTGCCTTCTCTAGCCATAGGAATAGAATAGGAGGTTGGTCTGCAGTATTTGTGTCCGTAGGCTCAGATGGAGTTAACTATAAGAATTCCAGGCAATGTGTTCTGTGATCTGGAGTCTAGCCAATGCGAGTAAAGTGAGCCCTGTGTGTGCAAAATGTCCTCCTCCCATGGTTTCCCCTTACCTCTCAGTTCTTGCCCATTTTCTCTCTTGCTTCTCTGCTGTGTGATAGGGTGTCATCTAGCTAATACATCAGCTGGCCTTGGCAAGGAGCAGCTCGTATCAGGTGTTTCCCTACTTGCCCTTGATTCAGCAGTCGCCCTCTATTTTTATCCTGTAACCTTTAAAGAGGAGAACATTTATTTGATATTAATTCAAACTGAGCCAGAAATGAATAATCGGGGCCACCCCCATCTTTGTTTTCTTCTGATCATGCATAGCTTATGTAGGAGATCAGATGGAGGAGGCTCCAAGCTGTGGGTACCTTGGAAACATACCAGCATAAACTCAGCCAAGCTTGCCGAATAGCCCTTATATTGTATCTGCTTCAGCAGTATAACTTCTCCACAGGAGCATTTTGAGGTTTTCCTTTTAGGGGGTGAGGAGAAGTGGGACACTGGGGCTGAGCTGGCCGAGCCATGCTGCTGAAGTCTTCTGAAACTCAAGGCCATCAGGCTTACTCTACATGATATATAGAGTAAAAGAAGCAGAAAAAAATGGGATTGCTATGCCAAATATTTTCAGAAATATGGAATATGTAAAGGGAGAAATTATTGATAGAGTAGAAATATTCAGCTTGCAATAAATTCAGTCCTGGCATCTGCAGGTCAGGCTGTGAAAGAGACCAGTCTGAAGTTCTAGAGAGCAACCATCAGTCTCTGAGGTTCTTCCCCAGCACATTGCCTTCTGACGGGTTGGACCTCAACTCTTTCAACTTTCAACCACCTCCTGTTAAAAGGGACATGGTTGAGGAAGATCTTTGAAAATAATCATGGGCTTGGCAAGCCTATGGTTCCTATGTGCACATATCAAGGGGACATTGTTGCATGGAAGTCTTATAAAAGTCCTTCAGTCTTAGTGCCCTTTCTCTTCTCAACCCATGGTAGAAGCAGCCAGTCAACTCACATCTAGACTTCCTCCTTTCCATCTTTTAGATTACTGATGGCAACAGAACAGATGCATTGATCACAGAGCAAAATGCAGGTTCTGGAAAGACCCATCTTCAACCTTGACTAAGTAGAGTGGAAGAATTCAAAGAAAGATGCAAAAACAGGCAGCCAGCTACAAAATAGCTGGTACCCTGGCACTGCTTGTTTCTTTTGCTTTGCTCCTACTGCATTTTCTCCTGAGAAATGGCAAGGGAGAGGAGAGAATTGCACACTGAACCCTGCCACCAGGACACTGCTGTGATGGTCAAGCCAAAGCGATCTATTTCATCCAGAAGGCAGGGAACACATGGTAACATCAAGGTGTCATTCTCAGATAGCATTAGGAGATCAGCCAACATGTCTTTTAGAGAAACAGAAAGGGAGGGAGTGGGAGGGAAGATGACAAGAAAAAGGGCCAATGGTGCCCTCTAGGGCTTTATGGTGCCAATTGCAAGAGCAAGAGGAAAATGAATCAAACCCCGAGAATGCAGCACATAAAAGCAAAACAGTTGAGTTTTGTTTTTATACCTCTTGTGGCAGAGAGAAGGCTGCCTCAGCCATTTTGGAAGTTCTTTAGTTAGCAAGATGAGAGAGAAGCTGTACGTCAAGTGTAAGAGAAGGTGTTCAAAAGAGAGATCGAGAAGCTATTAAGGCAGTTTTTTCTCCCTGAGATAGGAAATCACTGCTGCTGTTCACAGCTTATGGAAGGAAAAGTGAAGCTTGGTCCAGGAAACGAAAAACTTGAAAGTAGTCTCAAGAATTCTAGCTTCCTATTTTATTCCGGGATCAAAGCCCCATTTTTCCTTAAGTGAAGCATTGGTAAAAAGGCAGCCACGAGGCTTCTAAATATTGACAGTGTAATTTTTTTCTCTGTGTCTTCAGACTCTGTGTGTAAATAGCAGCTGTGACTTCTTCTACGATGACTCTGCAACAGAATGCACATCCCTAACTATTTCCACACTGTTAAATGGATGGATGCCGTTTGATAGTATGTTATGATACCTTTAGCCCTTTGCTTATTTTCTATTATGGGACCAGCTCATTTATCAGACATGCCTTATTTCACAGAAATATATCCCACATGTTAAGGACACATTGAATATTTGTATGTTCCCTTCCCTGCTAACTTATAGTGCAATCTTATACATATTGTCTCAGAAACCCCCTCCCCCCCCCCGGTGTAGGTATATAAGATTCCATTCTGCAATAGTCATCCACCACGACTGCCCTATCTCTAAAGGAAAGGCCATACCTACTTGCACATACCTGAGCTCAGTTTCTGCTGTAAGAAACCACTAGAAACCCCTAGGGCAGGATGAATAAAATTGTTTCTTGGTTTAGATCTGTCTATACAGCAAAGGTGCAGTTTCGGTTCATGCCACATTTTTTCCAGGGTTATCTTCCACAGAACAATGCATCAAGGATGGAGACATGTTTATCCTTATTCTAACATGTTGATGGGTTAAATTCCTCAGGATCACAGAAGAAATTAGCTGTTGGAAAAATGTCGTTAACTAAGCCTGCAATTCTGTATAGGTCATCCTTAGTTAACAAATTGCCTTGTTTAGCCACCATTCTCAAATAATGACAGTGATGAAAAGTAACTTTATGGTTGATTGACCTTTGCAAATCTGTAAAGTGAAAGAAAGCAAAAGTAAGATTGTAAGCATAGTCGCAGTTCCACTTACTGTCCACTTTGCCTAATGACCAAGTTGCTAGTCCCAGTTGTGGTATGTAAACAAAGCCTACCTATGTACACTTTGCTGGGAGTAAGACCCTTTGAAAACCAAAAGACTTAGTGCAAGGAGACAAATGTAAAATTGTACTGCATATATTGAAAAGGATGTACTTAGGAGCCTTGGGGGCAATTCACACCTTTTTTGACTTGTGAGTCATCTTATTTCTGAATGTATCACTGAGAACATGTACGGCTTGCTGTATCCCTTCACCTGATACTGTTAGCATCAGCACCATGCCATAAACCTATATTAAAGCTCCAAAATAGATCAGACATTAGCCCATACGGCCTGGTTATCAATCACACATTATTTTGGAATTAAACTCTTCGTTATGCTGAAATACACTCACCTTTGTTGTGTCCAGTTGTGGTCTTTGTGGGTTGCCCACATACTCATAGAAACCACGTAGGAAAGGGAAGAATGAAACTTCTTAAATGGCAGTCATTCAACTGAACATCTGGAAGCCAGAAACTGTAATAAGATCGCAATACACATATGGACTGCAAAAATCAGGATGAATTAGAAGTTTCCACATTACTTTGCTGCCATCTAGGCATCATCTGTCAGACACCCAACCCTAAGTAAGATAGCCAATCTGATGTAGTGGTAAGGCACCAGGTTAGAAACCGAGAGACCAGGAGTTTTAGTCTTGCGTTACACCAGGGGTCAGCAACCCACGGCTCTGGAGCCGCATATGGATCTTTCATCCTTCTGCTGCGGCTCCCTGTTGCTGGTTGGCTCCACAATTGATAGGGCTTTTGGTTAGGACAGGTAAAGGAAAAAGGATGCCGCACTATGAGAAGACTCTATGGTGGGGAAACCAGACTTCCGGTTGGCTTCAGAATTGAACAGGGGGGCTTTCAGATAGGACCTTTGTGGCTCATTGAGTGTTTAAGGTTGCTGACCCCTGCCTTAGGTGCAAAGCCAGGTGGGCGACTAGTTATAGTCTCTCAGTTTTAGGAAGGAGACAATGGCCAATCAATTCTGAAACATCTGGTCAAGAAAATTGACTTCTCGGGGCAATTGCCAGGAGTCGAAATTGATTTTTTTTAAAAAAATCATCTTCCATTACAGATTGTAGAAAGTGTGTCAATTGGTTACAAAGAACTTTCGTGCATGCCTTCCACAGTCATCACCTATGATTCATATCAAGTTATATATTTTACATCACATATATTTATATATATTGCTATCATCATACCTCATATAGTCATTTGACTATAGTTGTTTTAAAGTCCCTTTATAACAAACATTCCAAAATTTAAAACAAAACCACATAATGCCATTCCCTTATCTATTTTCAATATCATCCAGCCACATTATACCTTTATAACACATTCAAAATAAAAATTAATTATGTTTAATAACAAAATTTTAGACCTCTTTTCTTAATCATTGTTTACAATTTATATCCAATTTCCCGTTTATCATGTCAATACAAATTATTACATTATTATCATTATCAGTCATTTATTTAACAATAGTTTGACTAAGTTTAACTTACTTTTTCCCCTTTTTTCACCATTTAAAATTTATACCCAATTTCCTCTTATCAAACCAATACATATGTATACATTGTTATCATTATCAATTATTTACCTAACTTTATCCATTATCACTACATTTTTAACATAATGCTCTAATTTTAACTAAATTTAACTAGTGTTTTATTACTGATTTTCATATCTCAACCTGTGTCTTTCCAGTAATAGTTTAGTCCTATTTCTTTTGCCATTTGTGGAATTAGCGTTCTGGTTATTTCCTTAACCAAATTTGTTTGGACTTCTCTTCGCAACTTGTTGCTTGTTACATATCTTGTAAAATCTCAAAACCCTTCATCAGCTTTTTTAATCAGCTTATCTTTGGTTATCAGTAGTATTTTTGTCAAAGTTTCTCTCCTTAAGTTCATCAATTCTTCTCTTTTTTCTTCTTCTATACCTTGAAATCTGAAGTAAAACACCTTTCCATCTATCTTCCCTTTCCTTGTTCCACTCTTTCCATCTCCAACCACACACAGTTCACTGTCAATATCCATGGTTATCTTGCCTCTTTGTTCATTTTTCCCTTGGGTCTTTAGGACTCTAGCCTCCACTTTTTCCATTTGCTGAATATCTTCCATTTTTTTATCAGGTTTTACAACATTAAAGTTTATATTTTCAATATTTTCCCATCTCTTCTCAATTCTCTCTTGTTTCTAATAATTTTTGAATTTCAAACATAATCGGTTGTAAAGTTATGGTTTCTTTTTGATGTAGTGCCATCCTTCCAATTAGTAAACACTGCGACTCTAGTTTAAAAACAAATCTTTGTTTTCACTTCTTTCCAGCTACCAACAAGCATCCAGAGAGCACCTGCATAAACAACCCATGCTCTTCTCTATAAACAAGCTGAAGCCTTTGAAGTGCAAGGTCAAAATGATCAAAGGGAAAAAAGAAAAAGCAATGTTTCCAGGTCTCAACCTCCAACCTCCAAGTGGCAGTGTAATTTCATTTCCCTCTAAGATTACTACCCCCGTTATATTCCTTTTATATCTTCTTTATGTTTCAGGCATAGAAAAAACAAAATTCTTAAAGGAAACAAAATAAAAAGAAAGAATCCATCCCAACCAGTATTGTAGAAAAAAAGGAAAAGATTTAATCCATAGGTAAAAAAAGAAATAGAAGAAGAAAATCTGATACTTTCACTTTAAAAAGTAAAAAATGTTCACAAAACTTCCATCGATTAAAAAAAATAACACACTGTCCAATAATACTTAGTTTTGCCACTTATTTCCTTTTCTTTACCACTTTAATTTAACTTCAATCTTTTTTGGGCAGTCTTTTATAAAAATAAGATTTCCTCACCAGATGGACACACTTTCTCTTTCCGCTTTCCTCCCATTGCGGAGTTCTCCTGACTTCTGCAGCTTGAGGCTGTGCTTTTTGTTGCCAGCAAGAAGAGATTCTCTTGGATCAATCAGGGACTTTGCGATGTCCCTGAGATCAGCAAGACATACTCTTCCCTGTCACCGTCTCTTCGGGACGGTTTAGGTCCAAATGGACCATCTAGTGGCAAAAGTGTCGACTGTGATCTTGGAGCTCCGAGGTCACACATCGTACCATCGCAATGTCAGCTCCTTTCTCCCAGGAGTCAAAATTGATTTGAAGGCAAGAAAAGCAAGGAAGAAAGGAAGGAAGAAATCAAAGCAATTACAGGAACCCAACACATTTAGTCCATGACAAGCAAGATTCTACACAAGCAAGTTTTATGTTTATACTTACATTCATTTATTCAAATAAATAGCATTTCCATCCCAAAGTTGGTACAAAAGCAAATTCTTCTCTCCCCAGAAAAACTGAATAAAAATCAGGTGCAAAATGTCATTATACTGGCCACATGTGTTTTTCTGGGTAGCAAACCTGGGCATTCTTTTCTAGTTTATGTTTGAATCATTAAGTCCAGTTCAGAGACTTTTCAATGCAGTAAATCAAAATCATTCACTACAGAGTTTTCTTTGCAACTTTCCATCTTCCAACCCTCCATAAAATCATAATGGCACACATAAGAATATAAGAAGAACCCTGATGGATCAGACAGAAGATGCATCTAATCCAGATTTTGTACTTCAAAGTTATCCAGAGAATAGTGATGACCTCTGTAGAGTGTATGAAGTATAGAGATGTAGGGAGAGGGCCTTGAGGAAGGTGTTCTACAGCTCTTACACATAAACACCAGCTTAGTTCTAAAGAGAGAGAGAAGGAGTGAGTCAGAACCTCAAGATTGCCTCACCTGGATTCACCTTGGTTTAAATAGGGAGGGAGGGGAAATCTCTGTCAGGCTTCCAAATTCTATAAATAAAGCCTGTAGCAATAAAATAAAGGAGCCATGGTGGCCCAGTGGTTAGAATGCTGTATTGCAGGCTAACTCTGCCCACAGCCAGGAGTTGGATCCTGAGGGCTCAAGGTCAACACAGCCTTCCATTCTTCTGAGGTCACTAAAATGAGGACTCAGATTGTCGGGGCCAAGACATTGTAAACCTCTTAGAGAGTCCTGTAAAGCACTATCTAAGTGCTAATGCTGTTGCTGTAAAGTTCCAGTAATCGCTGTGGAATCTGTTTCCTGACTTAGATTACCTTGAATGGCTGATAGCCACAATTTTTTTAAAATCATGTGTTGGTATTGTTGTTATTAAAAAATATATAACCACAACAAACTTCGTAATTGAACATATTCAAGAAATGGGCTTTAGGACTTGTTGAGACCCTTCATTTGTAAGGAGAAGTAGTAGAACATTCTTCAATTCTAGCAGCGATGTAAACCTGGAAAGAAGAGAGAGGTAGGGTAGAGTTTCCTATGATTTGCTTATATGGCCATAACACAGTCTCCAACCTATTTCTCCATCAATTTTTTTCTATTATTTTCTTCCCTATGCCGATGAGTTATGTGTGTTCCAATCCAGCAGTGGCACAGGTAGTCTAGAGGCAGTGCCCCTGAATTCATACAGCTAATTTCTCAAAGATTCACTGTCAACATCGCTTGACATAGTAGGAAAAAGAAAGCAGGACATTTGTGATTATCCTGCAATTCATCTTCTTTGACCACAGGCAGGGACAATGCAGATAAAACATGGAGATCATGCTTTGATTGCAGAATTGTGGCTACCATCTTGGCTTTTTTGACATCCTTGACCACAGGGAAAATTAATGAGGCATTCTGTTCAGAGCTGCTTAATTTTCAATGCACATACACAGCTGAGCAATGAATCACCAACAAACATTTAATTTTAATAGCTGAACAGGTTTGCATGGCCTCCCACTAGGCATTTGGCTCATATAAACCTCATAAACCCAAATGATCTTTCAAACATCTCCAATTTCACCCACAGTTTCAATGCTGAGGAAATGGCATTTGATAGTGGCATAAATGCGGTGAATGCTACACAATATTTATTCACATAGTACCACAATGCAACAATTGTGTGTTGGGAGAGCAGTGCTTTACAGAGGAAAGGGGATGGAGGGTAGCATCTATCAAACTTAATATATGCCGAATAGTTTTATTATATGAGACATGAATCAGTAGGTACAATTCACAAACAGTATTCCTGTGGGAGAATTGTTTAAATTCAGATCAATCAAAGTGGGCTGAAAATGCCAATTAGTAGGTTTTATCCCAGTCTCTGAAACTCCAGTGAAAAAGAATGAGAACAAGAGGGTAGCAATTCTAAATGATTGAATAGCTTTACTTCTGCCCCTCTAATGGATGTCATGGTTGAGTTTGAACATGAAATAGATAAGAATACTCTGAACTGATTGTTTCCCCTAATATTTTAGTCTGCAAGGGAAAAATTGTATTGCATTGTTATTGATGTGCTGTATGTATTTTCTAGCCCACTTAAAATCAGATGAGAAGACTGAGATTCATTATCAAAACATCGGTTCTTGAACTGAATATTTCTACTATCAGGTCGGCTTGCATTCTTGCATTGCTTTGTATCTACACACACACACACACACACACACAAAGGTGGGGTGGGCAAACAATGTCAGAACTGGTACTTTAGTCAGCATCTGTAGCGTGGGGTCTAATAGTCATCTTTTAGGACTGGCTATTCATCTTTTGTCTACTATAGATGAATAACATGTATAAGAAGAAGATGTCAACAGATATCACCGTGATTCCCTGGATTCAACCGTATAGAGCACAACCCTGTCTTTGAAAAGGACACTCATGATGGGGGAAAAAATCCCACTTGAAAGGAAGCCCATTCCAAGATCAAGAAGGTTTTGAAGAACTGCCTAGACTGGGCCAGGGGCAGGGGGGCTGGGGAGGACAGAGCTCTTGCAATCACCCATTGGTTGCAATTAGCCTTTAAACAACAACAGAGCACACATGCAGGTCATCTTGTCCTGGTTTACACACACACACACACACACACCAGGATGTATCACAATTTTAATTGTGTGTATGCATTGTGTGTGTGTGCTTTCTCTTTTGAAAAATAATTTCTTCTGTACTGGTTTGAGTAATGAGCCATCTACCCTAGGCAATGCTTAACCCATAGCTGCATATTTGCAAGGAATGACAGAAATGGAAAGAGGAAAGGGATCTAATTATGGGAAAGGAAACACAAAGGAGAAAAAACACACTAATTTAGCATCTTCTCCTGCTGACTTACCAGGAACCTTGTGTTGCCAAATTAAATGGATGACAATTGTTATACGATATTGTTTTCCTCCAACAGAACAACAGAATGAATAAGACCACAAAAACCCTCTTTGGTGTGCTTAAAAACTAACTGGCTATTAATTATTTTAGAACAAGAGAACTTAAGGAAAAAACCATGCAATCACCACTCATCATGAGAAACTAAGCTGAATAATATATAAAATGGGGTAATATTTCTCTATTCAGATTACACTTGCTATTTTCTTGCACTAACATAACCATGAAATGGAAATGTGGATGTTTCTTTTTTTGTCTCTGCGTCATTTTTGTCTTCCTATAATATCATCATCCCCTGTAATGAAGTAAAAATAATAATTAGCATTAGATGTTATGAGTTTTTACTAAGGTAGAGCTCAAAATAAAAACTTGACTGTTTCAAACGTCCACCCATCTGCCCACGTAATTTTTAGTTGAAGCTTCGGAAAAGTGAAATTAACATTACATGGGCTCTTTTAAGACACAAAGGTAGAGCTCTTTTAAAATGTCATTTTTCAATCCATCTTTAGCAGATTTTTAAAAAGAAGAATACACCCATCTAAAAAGAAACCTTGATATTACAGTTTATTTTATTTATTTAATGTGTGGCAATTGCAATTAATATATACCAAAAAATAAAAGCTAAATTCTTCTAACATTGTGTTGCTGAGCCTGTCCCAAATTAATGTGTTACAGATTTTCTGCTGTTTCTGCTATCCAGGAGTCTCCTGTTGCCACACTTTCTCCTGGTTGTACTGCAAGACAAGTGCCATTTCTCCTACTCCTATATCTTTTTGAGTTCTTTATGGGCTACTTCTGGGTGCTTCTGACTTGTTCCCAGCTCTTATTGATTGCTCTCTCCTTCTTCAACCCATGGCCAACTAACAGGCTACCCACATGCTCCCTGCAAATCCTTCACCCTGCTTGTGACCAGTCATTTGGGCTGCTTTTTTGGACAAGAGGGCACGGTAGTTCAGCGGTTAAGACACTGAGCTTAGCTCCTGCCATCCTAGCAGTTCAAAAACATGCAAGCGCAAGCAGATAAATAGGTACCACTTCAATGGGAAGGTAACAGCATTCCATGCGGCTCGACATATAGTCATGCTGGCCAAATGCCCATGGAAATTTCTTTAGACAATGCTGGCTCCCTTGACTAAGAAACAGAGATGAGAACCACTCCTTAGAATCAGGGAGTGACTGGACAAGGGGAACCTTTACCTTTACCTTACCTTAGACAAGGGTTTAGCATGAGGTGGCAGGTTACCTAAAAGGTAGAGAAACACAAGAGGAAGTGAGTGAGGACTCTTAGGAGAATGTCTCCTGCTTCAGCCTGCACCCCTCTGTACTTTTATCAAATAGGCCTCATTTTTACCTAGTAGCCTTTCAGGAGAACATTAGATGTATGTTTAAACCTGTGTTCTTAACCGATTTAGTCTCCAAAGTACCTGAGAGCAAGACAAGAAGTAATAGGTGCAAGATCATTAAAGAGAGATCCAACCTAGGCCTAAGGAGAAACAACAATGAGAATAATTAATCAGTGGAACATTGACTTCTGGAAGTTGTGGGCACTTCATCACTGGAGATTTTCAAGAAGAAACTGAGCAGCCATTTGTCCAGAGTCAACATAGGGTCTCTTGCTTGAGCAAGGGGTTGGACTAGAAGATCTCAAGGTCTCTTGCAATCCTATTATTCTGTTTTATGTTCTAAGCAGATAGTGATGGTTGTTTCCATCATTTTTATATTCTATTGTTTCTGCTAATGTTTTTTTTTCTCTGTTGCTGTTTGCTTGCATTTTTTAAATTAATGTTTGTGGTGGGAATTTATAATCTGCCCCAAACCTCTTCCTGAAAGCAATACATAATGCAAATAGCAGCAGTAACAAAAGCAAACTGCATGCCTGAATGCATCCTTTATAGAACAATGCCTAGATAAAACGGGGGAGGTAGGAATGGCTTCTGAATGAGCTTGAGCTGTAAATCAATCAGTCTGAAATACTTTGCATATACTGTGTTTCCTCTTCACAATTTGGCTGAAATAACAGGCATTGGAAATATATTATCTAATCCCAGAAGAGGTTGGGTATTTATAATGTATTTTTAAATTTATTTTCATTTTTAAATTTATTGTAATGCATTTTGCAGGGATGTGGTGGCTCAGTGGCTAAGACGCTGAGCTTATCAATCAGAAAGGTTGGCAGTTCAGCGGTTCAAATCCCTAGTGCCACATAACGGAATGAGCTCCCATTACTTGCCCCAGCTTCTGCCAACCTAGCAGTTCGAAAGCATATAAAAAGGCAAGTAGAAAAATAGGAACCACCTTTGGTGGGAAGGTAACAGCGTTCCGTGCGCCTTCGGTGTTTACTCATGCTGACCACAGAGACGTCTTCGGACAGCGTTCGCTCTTTGGCTTTGAAATGGAGATGAGCACTGCCCCCTAGAGTCGGGAACGATTAGCACATATGTGTGAGGGGAACTTTTACTTTTTACCTTTAATGTATTTTTTTATTACAGAAAAATCACAGAAATTTGAAAAGTAACCCTACCTCTGGTCCAATAGAATCTAGCTAGTTTTCTCCCCCCCCCCCTTTTTTTTTCTCTGGATTTAACCTGGATTTGGGAACGATCGCTGATAGACGTTTTAAAATGGCATGGGGGAAAATATGATTTTAGATTTAGATCTGATATTATTGTTGTAGTTGCTTAACATATTGACCCACAATTGACAAATGGTATTTTAAAGCACTGAGTTCTGTACAGTCATTTTATGATGAATCATGGCATTTCAGCAATTGAAACAAATAAACCCTGGTTAAATTAATCCTACAGCAGAGTTTCTCAACTTTAGTAATTTTGAGATGTATGGACTCCAAGCTCACTGAGGAATTCTGGGAGTTGAAGTCCACACATCTTAACACTACTAAGGCTGAGAAACCCTGGCCTACAGAATACTCAGATAATAAATAGCTGAATGTTTTCACTGTGTAATTCTGCACCAACTTTAACAGCACATAGTACAAATGCTTCTGATTAAGGATCGGAAGCCACATCAATCTTATGAAGAGAATGGAGAACAGATCTGTTGGGTTCAAACATGTGATGGGAATAGAAGAGAATGTAGCCCCAAAGACGCATTCTCTGTTTATCTCTAATCCATATGCAAGCCTGTACTTCCTTCTCAACAGCTGAAGGGTTTTCTATCCCACATTCACTTTTGGCACAAAATAATAATCAAATGCATTTGGTGCAATCTTGTAGTTATTATCTCCAAAGAGAAGGGTGTAAAAGCATATGTTGACAATCTGCTCTAAAGTAGTGAATAAAACCGTACACTTTTTTCAAAGTATATTCCCCCCCCCCAGATGGAGGGCTTCCAATCGGACTAATCAAAAGTTCTTTTCCTCCAAGCAGATTTTATGTGGTAACCCCCCCTCCCCAAAATTGGAAGAAGCAGTGGGAACATGTAGAAGGAATAAAAATGGAAGATCATCTCACTTTGATCTCCCTTAAGATGTCATGTGTGCTAATTGCACACACACACATATGCACATGGGGGGGCACAAAGCCTAGTCTGGAAGCATCTTTAATTTTAAAAAACTCTGTAGGCAATTAATCCTCAGACATTCATATCCAGAAGGCGGGAGCTGAGGCTTGGAAAGAAGAAAATATGTGCTTTATTATCTCTATTTCAAAAAAAAACCACACAAAAAGAAAAAAAGGCAGTTTCAAAGAAAAATGACCCGTATTTGTTAGGAAAGGGGCAATTCCAATGTTCTGTGCCATTGGCGGCCCAACCACATTCTGTGGCATTTATACATGCTTCTGTGGCTGCACCCTTTTGCATGAAAGTGTTTGACTATATTCAAACTGATGTAAGCACTAGAGGGTAGGAATGAAATTGTGTTCATTCTGGGCTTGTTAGTGAGCCAAATAGACAAAATCTTGAGAGAAACATGGTAATTCCTTAATACTTTCTGCACCTACCACTTTACTGTGAAAGGTAAAATACAGTGGTACTAGTAGTTGTATAAAGGGTCAGGTTGTTTTCCCCTCCATGCTTCACTTGGCCTCAGCACTTGCTGCTAGTTGAGTTCCCAAAGGTTCTTCTCTGGTCTGGACACACCCCTTTTCTCAGCCAGAAATAAATGTCTGATGTAACATGGATTAGAAACTTGGCATCCCAGCGGGGCAAGATCAAAAAAGGCACAAGAGCAAGACTTGGGACAGCTGGGAAGCACTTACTTGGAGACTCTCTTGGGTGAGAAAAAGTGCTGAGAAAACTCGCCCGGGGCTCTAATCCTCACCTGGGAATCATCCGCTCTGTCAGGACTTCACAACAGAGGCTTTGCTGTGGTCTGAATAAGAGCCTGGGCAGGTAGGGAAAGAATGCTTGCATCTTGTGTTGCGAGGCATTTGTTTGTGATGTAGCTGCTATGAGAAAACTGTGGAAGATTATGCCAGTCATTTGGATAACCAGTTTTATTTAGTTCGCGTATTATTGAGGATTAGACAACCCAACAGGTGTATCTCTCAGAGGGAACAGAGAAAGCCTTGTAGAGTTTAAGAGTAGATTGTTAACAATTTAAGGAATTTCAACAGCTAGTGCTGGGAACAAGACTGGATTTAATCACAGTACATGAATGTGAAGACATATCCAAAGCCTACAGATGTATTAGGTTTGCTTTTCCATGCCAAGGGTTGACCCTTTGGGTGCAGAATTGTCCTCTGGCAAGACTTTGATCTGAGAATGTAAAATTGCCCAGCTCTAAGAATGGAAGACCCAGCATTAGAAAAGGGCTGCTAGGAGATGACCTGAAATGTAGAAGCAGGTAAGGAAGAGAATTTGTGACTGCTGGCAAATCCTGATGAGAGCCCATTGATAAACACATATAATGTCCAAAAGAGTAGATGAGTATATATTAAGATTCCTAAGTTCATCTAAAACTGATGGTTTCTCACTCAATTTACTAAAGAGAGGAAAACAAAACTCAGATATCCATTAGCTCAGTTTTGTCTGCAGTTCTTTCCATTTTCCCAGAAGACTTCCTCCCAGATAGATGTATAGATATATAGATATATATGGTTGAAGAGTCTTAACCTTCTTTTCTGACTCTAGCACTAAATTACTTCAGTTGCTATTGGAAGAATGTTGCACACACCCCCATGCCCCCCCTCCGAGCAGCAGAACCAAGCTGATGGTCATTTGAAACCATGAAGTACTTTCTTTGCTTAGCTCAGAAGTATTTGCTTAGGCAACTAAAGGCTAATGCATTTTGTAGTTTCTTAGCTTTCCTGCAGATACACCTATACAGTTTTTTTGTGGCAATGAGACACATATAGACTGACCAAAATCTAGTCCAATTATGAACTGATTTATTCACATTGAAATATACTAGACACTCTAGCTTTTAATTGATGGTAAAAACAAGCAAAAAATACGTGGTTTGACTCAGAACACACCAGAGTGAGACTATACTCTCAAAATTAGATAAATTGTGAGACAAAAAAATATTCTCCCGACAACCAATATATCTATTTTTTGTTTAAAACAGGGTCATGGATTTAGGTAGATATGAGGCAAATTCAAGGACTTTTGTTTCTTACTTTCTACTGGGAAATTGTTCAAATATCCATATGAGAGAAAAGGTAAATATTTACTTATTCATATATAAATTTTAGAAACCACCCATCTGATAATAATATGGTATAAATAAGAAATTAGAGTGGAACAAGTGGAGAAAAAAGAATTAGTTTGGAGGTTTTTTTCAAAAGGTAATAATAAAGAAATGGTTCTGCACAATGAGGAATGTCAATTATTCCTAAATTCTGGGCTAATGAGTATTCAGGCTCACACACCTACATATAGAAATAAGTGCAAGAGATTTTTTGCCAAGCATTCTACAAGACCAAGAATAGGCACCCCTGAGTGATATTTTAGATTAGGCTGGTGGCATGTGTGCAAGTGATAGTAGCTGAAGTGAATAGGTAGATGAAAAGTCCTTCATTGCTTGAAAAGTTTGAAGTTCACCTACAGGAATTGTTCATGACTTTAATTTCCCAATTTTGGAGTTTTTATGATTTTAGCGTTAATCCTGCCTGCTTCTTCTAACCCTGTGAGTTCATCCTTTCTATAAAAAAATGTTGCCTGCATCCTTCACAGTCCAAGGTCAGGAGTGCATCTCCAGTATTCTCAGGTCACACCAGCTAAATATAGTGCTGTCAGATTTAAGGAAGTCTTTTCTGGGCAGAAAGAAGACATGGAGTCCCGTATGAAACCTTTTGCAGAGACGTGTAGCTCTTCCTGACAGAACTGCCCCATTCCAAAAGCTTCACCTTCAGCTTTGACAACAAGTATCTTTGTTTAGAGCTGAAGGCCATCGCCACAAATTCAGTTTTTTTCTAAGAAAGAACCTATATGGATATAAGCCAGTTATTACTGAACATTCATTACAGTTCTGGGAGGGAGAGGTTATTCTATATAGCAACTTAGTATTGTCAGTAGATAACTATAAGTCCACTTTAATCTTTTTCCCCTCTGACTAATACTAATAGCTCAGCTGGCTTCAAAACATTCCATTATCACAAAGACCAGTTTGGATTTGCCAAATTACGGATCAAATATGCATGATTCAGAACTTTTGTTTTAAATTCGGAAGAAAACATGCTGTTCTGCTCTGACTTCAGGAGAAAATCTGACCAATTCAGACAATGAATTGTCCTGAAGAATTTGGGAAGAATGGAAAAAAACGAGAGAGAGAAAGAAAAAATAATACAATTTGGCTCAGCAATTCTACATATTCTCTTTTTGTGCAACTCCTGCTTTTACGGAAGTTGTTTTAACTGGCAATTAAGATGTAATTGAAATAACTGAAGAAATGTTAATTAGTATTCTTTGCCTTATGTTAATATGTTGGCTGAGCGGGAAGGTGTTACTTAATGAATTATACTCTATATTGAAAATCAAGAGAGGGCAGCAGATTTTTCTGATAACAGATTTAGTCAGTAAATATAATGAAATATTTTGCATTTTATTTCATCACAATGCTTTATCTGTAGCTCAGTTAATGTTACTGGAACCTTGCAGTTAAGGAATTCTCCATATACAAATTGAATTGAAAATTCAAAGAAGGCTGAAATTTTCTGAAATAAGTCAACTGGATTTATGTTAAAGAAAATATATTTAGAATGGAAAAAACTAATTAAAATGCACAATTATTCCTTTTCAAGTAGACAGTATGTTCAATAGATTCTATTGAATTGCAGCCATATTATATTATATTATATTATATTACATTACATTACATTACATTACATTACATTACATTACATTACATTACACTATATTTAAAAAGAGGTTAAATTGCTGGCATCTTTTTTCCTGAGCCAAAAAACTGAGCCAAATCAGATGGTTTTTCATGGATTCTTTAAGTGTTGTGGATTTGTTGGAGAAGATTTTGTAGAAGGTGATGGGGTTTGAGCTACTAAGGGTCTTAGATACAGCTGGTTCCCTTCATTCAAGATTCAGAAAGCATGGTATGAAAATAATATTAGTTGTTCTAGTAGATGACATCTATTGAGATTTGGATGATTGGAGTGCAGTTCCTTTAGTTGCTTTTAATGCCATAGTCTTAGTATCCTTCCAGACCACCTACATGAGTCAGTTGTTGAGGGGACACTGCTTTGTAGCAGCTCCTTCAATGGCTGCGGATTAAATGGAGTAAATACATCTACCACAATGTACTCTAAGTGGAGCTACTTTTAAAGATCAATTGGAAACTGCAATGGATACAAAGTGAGCAGTCTGTGTGGTGGAAGGTGTCAATCACCTAAAGCATATGTTCCTTGTGCTTAAAGACCAGCACTGTAATACGTTTCACGTGCAATTTGAATGTTGAGTTTGACCTATAAGACCCTTTACAACTTGGTGCCAAGGTACCTTGGGATTGCATTCTCCAATTATAACTAACCACCAGTCCAATATTATACAACAGCCTCCTTTTGTGTGTCAGATTTGCCTCAAAAAAAGTATTAAAAATAGTATTGTTCCAGAAGACCTTGGGTGGTTTAATGTTGTCTTCCTGGGCTCATTCCCTTCAGCTGATTCGCTCACACAGAGAGGGACTCCTCCGGGTGCCGTCCACTAGGCTGTGCCAGTGGGCGACGCCCAGGGGAAGGGCCTTCTCTGTGATGGGCCCGACCCTCTGGAATGACCTTCCCCCTGATATTAGAACGACCACGGACCTCCGCTCCTTCCGTAAGAAGCTCAAAACCCACCTATTTAATCTAGCCGGCTTGGCCTAATTCCAGCTCTCCCACCCCAGCCTGTATTTTTAAATTTTGGTCTTAGGCTTAGTTTTTAACTTTTATAAATTTGTACAGGGGTTTAATGTTTAATTCGTTTTTAACTATATTTATGATTATTTGTAAGGTTTTTTAATTCGGTACCTGTACACCGCCCTGAGTCCCTTCGGGGAGAGGGGGCGGTCTAGAAATCAAATTAATTAATTAATTAATTAATTCTTAATTGTGTGGTTTTTCGTTTATTTATGTGTGATAAATGTACTGAAGAGGATTATAATTGCTTTAATGTATTATGAGATTAGAGTTTTTAAAATTCTTACCATGGATAATTTAAGATTGTAATGCTAAAGTTATTTTAGACTTACTTTGGATGTTTGTTTTAGTGTTGTTATGTTTATTATACAATGAAACTTTTAATCCTGCTGTAAACCATCATGACAGAGTTGGTGGCATATCAGCTTAAAATCAATCAATCAACAATCAATCAATCAATCAACTCAGGCCTGCTGTAGACCTCAGTAATCTCTCCCACACAACTGAATTCTTACATGATCCTACTGAGAGAGTCATTCATCAGTTTGCAGTTGACATTTGTCTAGCAACCATATGATGGTTCTATGGCTACTCTGCTATTTTTGGTGTACTCTGTAACAGCAGGTCCTCAATTTGTAAGTCCTCTTGGATTTGCTGTTCCACTTACATCAGAAGGTGGAAAATGTAGCCAAAGGGATACGGATACAGATACAGCCCATTTGAGAGTGGGAGTTACTGTACAGCAGTTACAAGTTCTCATCACTTATATCTAGGGCTACCCTTTGAAGATCACCCAGAAATTGAAATTGATGCAAAATACAGACTCTCAGCAGTCTCAAAATGCAGACTTGCCCCAGCTCCTGCCCACCTAGCAATTCGAAAGCATGCAAATGTGAGTAGATTAATAGGTACCACTTCAGTACCAGTAACAGTGTTCCATGCATCTTTGGTGTATAGCCATGCTGACCCTACGAACACAGAAAATGCCTTTGGACAACGCTGGCTCCCTCAGCCAAGAAATGGAGATGAGCACTGTGCCCTAGAATTGGACATGACTTCACAGGGAAACCTTCACCTTTACCTGCAGCACTCTACATGCCAATGGGTACACACAAATTCAGCAATATCACATCTATTTTGCTAGTTCTGAAGTGGCTTTGAGTAGTGCCCAAGTGTAACTCAGTGTATCAGTCTGAAACTCTAAAGGCCACCTCCTCCAACTTGACTGGCTGATCTGGCTGTTCTGCTGTGCTACCCACACTTTGGGAGGTGGAGGTAAAGACCTAAAAGCAATGTCGTTCTTTAGCTTATGATTGTAAGCCACTCGAGATATTCTATGGTAAGATGGGTGGCTAATAAATTTAAGAAAGAAAGAAAGAAAGAAAGAAAGAAGAAAGAAAGAAAGAAAGAAAGAAAGAAAGAAAGAAAGAAAGAAGAGAGAGAGAGAGAGAGAGAAAGAAGAGAGAGAAAGAAAGAAAGAAAGAAAGAAAGAAAGAAAGAAAGAAAGAAAGAAAGAAAGAAAGAAAGAAAGAAGCAAGCTGTATTGAATCTGTGAAATAAGTTTCCCCAAGATCTGATTGTCTCCCCAAATCATTTTTTCTGACAAGCTATTTCTATTATTTTCTTATCAGCAATTGACTATATTCAATTGTGTTTTCTCTTAGAGGTATTTTTTGGGCTTATTGATCTTATTACTTGATTTGCGAACTGCCTAGAGATGGCTTCTTATGGTAATATTGAAATTGTGGGAAAAATTAAAAATGAATCCCTCTATTGTCTTCCAAGCTCCTCAATGGCATAACGGCTATTTTCACAGCCCTGGCAATAGACTGCTGCCATAGGAAGTTCCAGAAGCTGGAAGACAAGGAGAGCCAATCAGCTACTTCAATAAGGCCCTTCTTGCAATGCAAGGCAGTATTATGCTGCTACGTCTCTCTTAACAGTCTCAGCTTGAGATAGAGTGTCTTTGTGGGTGTCTATGATGCCATTGACACAAGAACAATCCAGGAACTATCACAATTGTAACAATCCAGTTGTGGTATTATATCATGAGTAGTGGGCTCATCTTGCTCCCTTACCTCGCCATTTGAAAATGTCAGTTGCCAAACGCATCACTTTTTATTATTGTTTAGCTTATTCTGTACCAGGAGAACAACTCTTTTTTTTTCATTTGACGTTGATATTCTCATTTATAAACTTTAACAATGTGGTTTGCATAGCATTATAGTAAAATGTGCCTATGACTGGCTGTCTAATTGCAGTAAAAGAATCCCAACTAATCGTTCTATATCAGGTTGGGTTGAACAGTGGGTCCTTGCAGAGATTTCACTTTTGTCCAATATCTTTCAACATTTGGGTTTATTAGCTGGATAATAGAGCTGACGGGCTACTTATCAAATGTGCGGATGATACACAGTTGAGAGGTCTGACCAACAGCCAGGATGACCGAATGAGATTGCTATCTATTTGGGGCAGGTTGAAGAGCCGGTTGAGAAGTAGATGTCTTTCAATAAGGAAAAATGTGAAATATTATCTTTAAGGAGAAAAAAATGTAGCTCATTTCCCAAGATGACTTAGATATGGTGACATTGTCAGTGATCACCGATAGCAGCCACCAGGACTAATTAAATTCTAAGCTGTATTAGATCAAACAGTGTACCAAAGATTTGCCATGTTCTTATTTCCACCTAGACACTGTTTGTCTCTTTTCCTAGTAGAATTAGTTTACTGGCAAGCTTTATTTATGTATTTATCAAATTTCTATACCTATTTCTATTTTTCCTGGCAAGCTTTAGCACTGGAAATAAATGCAGGCAACAAAATAATGAGTGGGTGTGCGAAGACTGATCAAATCTTGCTTTCCTTGCAGCTGGAAATATGTTTCCCCTTCCGCGCTTGTACCTCAAAAGCGAGCAGTATGAACCAATTCAAGCCATTGTGAAAGAGATTCATGGAGAAGAGGGTAAATTGACTTTGACTTCTATAATTTTCTAGATTCTTCCTAGATAATAGGCTTCTCTACCATTTTAGATCGCTGCAGGTGCTTACAGGATGTGAATAATACAGATGAAACTGTGAAGTTTTCAGAATTCAGATCCTAACATAACATGCCTCTTTATGAGTATATTCTACTCAGTAGAACATGTTGTGAAATTCAGGCAATTGTGAATTAATTAATTAATTAACATTCCACCTTCAATAGATCTGATAATAATTGCAGATATTCAGATACCATTGTAAAACGCAGTTGATAAGAGAGATTTGTACTTACCAGCAACAAACAGAATGATTCTTCCCTTGCTTGTTATGATTCTGCCTTAGCCAATATACATTTGGTAGAGATAGATTTGTCTACACCAGTGTGCCTGCAAAGCCATTTCTGCCCGTTATATGTCCTTTCTCTATCAACAAGTGGAGTATCAGTAAGAAAAGGTATATCTGATATCAATCAACCCTTTACAAGTAGTCCTTGACTTATGACCACAACTGAGCCCAAATTTCTGCTGCTAAATGAGACATTCTTTAAATGAGTTTTGCCCCATTGTATGAAATTTCTTGCCACCATTGTTAAGTGAATCACTGCAGTGGTTAAGTAACTAACACAGTTGTTAAATGAATCTGGCTTCCCATTGACTTTGCTTGTCAGAAGGTCGCAAAAGGTGATCACATGACCCCGGGACACTGCAGCTATCGTAAATATGAATCAGTTGTCAAGCATCCAAATTTTGATCATGTGACCATGGGGATGGTGCAATGGTTGTAAGTTTGAAAAACAGTCAGTCATTTTTTTCAGTGCCGTTCTAACTTCAAATGGTCACTAAATGAACTATGGTAAGTTATTGTGCAAAGCCTAGGGCTAGGAGAGCCTCAAGGAATATTTGTTCTTGTTCATCTGGAAAGAGATGTGCCCACGAGTTTGTTTTTAGTTGGCCACATCCTCAGCTACAAAAGCCAAGGATCCTTCTAGGGAACAATAGGATAAACACCAAGGAAAACAAACATAGAATTATGCTGAAAGTTGCTTGTTGCAACAATTTCCCTCTCTAATTACAGTAGGTCTAATTCCTATGCACACTTTAACTTAGTAAGTACTCTTGACTGCAGTCTTTTTTGTTAAATGTGCAAAGAATGGCAAAGGGTGAAACAACGTATTTCTTAATCTGAATGTATATGTATATATATTTCTTTGTGTCTTCAGCTCCAGAATTAGACTTGGGAAAGAAGGTTAGCACTCCTCAAGACTTGATGATGGAGGAGTTGTCCCTGTCCATAAACAGGGGTTCTAGACTGTATCAACAAAGGCAGAAGAGAGTGCAGCGTTTTGTGCTGGAGAATCCTACAGGCTACAAAATTGTAAGTCATATTAGCGTGCTAGGAAAAAAATTCTTATCGGGATGTCACTCAGGAACAAAAACAGGAAGTGCCAAGGCAGGTATCCCACTTAAAGCTGATCAAATCAACATTTATTTTCACTTCAGATGGTGTAATTTTATCATAATTGTTAAGTTTCCAAGCACAAGAGCCTGGATCTTTCCCATCTTGAAGCAGCTGGGGTAGATTTGTAGGAGGCAGACCAATGCAAACCATAGTCATTGCTTGGCTTGAAGCATAACTCTTGGGGTTAGATTTAATTACTTGATAGAATAGATTATGAGGTTAGAGCAAATCCAATTAGATTGGAGTAGAAACTCCTTGAGAAACTCTTCTGGCATAAAAAACTATAATTAAACTTAAATTACTGGCTACTGATTAATTATCTATCCATCCATCCATCTGCACACAAATACTATGCATGGAAGAAATTATTTCATCTCCCATATGGATTCTAAACTAATGTTAGCTTAATGTTATGGGAATGCCATATGGGAACACTGTAGATCATGTAGATGTCAGCATTACACATTCTACTAGTTTGCAAGTTTCAATATATTCAATTGACAAGCTTTTATTCAGATTATTAGCAAACCTATGTATGCTTTCTGGTTTCAGGTCTTCTCTCTGGTTCTTCCTGTCCAAATATGCTATTCTTTGCTCTCTCTTTCTAGGCCTCCAACATGGCAGGTGGAGGCTCACACCCAGAATGCAATGGAATGGAAACAACTAAAGGATGGAGGGTATGCTTAATTACTTGATCAGAACCTGGGATAGTGTCATATGGTTGGCCTGGAGTTTAGTGACTTAAGAGTTCCCCTCTGTGGCAGTGCTCCTTTTTCCTGGGTGCCATTTTTGGTTAAAACAGATGAGTTTGAATAATCTTTCCAAATTAATATTTTGGTATTAATGGAAATATGGTAACCATGTGTAAACGTACTGTATGCATTAGAACAGGGGTGTCAAACTTGTGGCGTCACAGCGTCATTACATGACATATTGCAATTTCCTCCCCTTCGCTAAACCGGGCATGGGCATGGCCCGCAGGCCATGAGTTTGACAGCTCTGCATTAGAACATAACTGAAGCAAAATCCAATTTCACACCACAGTATACAGGTGAAACTCGAAAAATTAGAATATAGTGCAAAAGTTCATTTATTTCAGTAATGCAACTTAAAAGGTGAAACTAATATATGAGATAAGACTCATTACATGCAAAGCAAGATAGTTCAAGCCGTGATTTGTCATAATTGTGATGATTATGGCTTACAGCTCATGAAAACCCCAAATCCACCATCTCAGAAAATTAGAATATTACATGCAATCAATAAAACAAGTATTGTATATAGAACAATATCGGACCTCTGAAAAGTATAAGCATGCATATGTACTCAGTACTTGGTTTGGGCCCCTTTTGCAGCAATTACTGCCTCAATGCGGCGTGGCATGGAAGCTATCAGCCTGTGGCATTGCTGAGGTGTTATGGAAGACCAGGATGCTTCAATAGCGGCCTTCAGCTCTTCTGCATTGTTCGGTCTCATGTCTCTCATCTTTCTCTTGGCAATGCCCCATAGATTCTCTATGGGGTTCAGGTCAGGCGAGTTTGCTGGCCAATCAAGCACAGTAATCCCACGGTCATTGAACCAGGTTTTGGTGCTTTTGGCAGTGTGGGCAGGTGCCAAGTCCTGCTGGAAAATGAAGTCAGCATCCCCATAAAGCTCATCTGCAGAAGGAAGCATGAAATGCTCCAAAATCTCCTGGTAGACAGCTGCGTTGACCCTGGACTTAATGAAGCACAGTGGACCAATACCAGCAGATGACATGGCTCCCCAAATCAACACAGACTGTGGAAACTTCACACTGGACTTCAAGCATCTTGCACTGTGTGCCTCTCCATTCTTCCTCCATACTCTGGGTCCTTGGTTTCTAAATGAGATGCAAAAGTTGCTCTAATCAGAAAAGAGGACTTTGGACCACTGAGAAACAGACCAAGTCTGTTTTTCTTTAGCCCAAGTAAGACGCTTCTGACGTTGTTTGTTGTTCAGGAGCAGCTAGACAAGAGGAATACGACATTTGAAGCCCATGTCCAGGATCCGTCTGTGTGTGGTGGCTCTTGATGCATTGACTCCAGCCTCAGTCCACTCCTTGTGAAAGTCCCCAACACTTTTGAATGGCCTTTTCCTGACAATCCTCTCCAGGCTGCAGTCATTCCTGCTGCTTGTGCACCTTTTTCTTCCACACTTTTCCCTTCCACATAACTTTCTATTAATGTGCTTTGATACAGCACTTTGGGAACATCCAACTTCAATTGCAATTACCTTTTGAGGCTTTCCCTCCTTATGGAGGGTGTCATTGATGGTTTTCTGCACAACTGTCAGGTCAGCAGTCTTTCACATGATTGTGATTCCTACTGAACCAGACTGAGAGACCATTTCTGTGGGAGCACCTTCCCTCTGGAATGAGCTGCCCCCAGAGCTTCGCATAATCCCTGACCTCCGGTCCTTCCGATGAGCCCTAAAAAATTGGCTTTTCTAGCAAGCCGGCCTGGCCTGTTAATTTTTTACTCATTTTTAAATGTATTGTCTTATAAATTCGGTTTGTTTGTTTTTTGGATATGTATTTAATTTCTTTTTAACTTTTGGGATGTGTGTTTTTTAATGTTGTACGCCGCCCTGAGTCCTTTGGGAGAAGGGCAGCATATAAATCCAATAAAAACAAACAAACAAAACCAAAACAAAACAAACAAATTTAAAGGCTCAGGAACCCTTCGCAGGTGTTATGGCTTAATTAGCTGATCAGAGTGGGACACTTTGAACCTAGAATATTGCACCTTTTCACAATATTCTAATTTTCTGAGATTGTGTTTTGGGGGTTTTCATGAGCTGTAAGCCATAATCATCACAATTATGACAAATTACGGCTTGAACTATCTTGCTTTGCATGTAATGAGTCTATCTCATATATTAGTTTCACCTTTTAAGTTGCATTACTGAAATAAATGAACATTTGCACAGTATTCTAATTTTTCGAGTTTCACCTGTATTTGCATATATAGCAAATTCCAGCCTTGCTCCAGATTTGTTCCGATGCATCTCTCTGGAGCAAATTTCATTAGCAAAAATAACTAATTGACTATAATCCCACCTTTCCTTTTCCAAAGTTCCTTTCTTTTAGTGGCTTTTATAAAAATGAATATAAAGTGCTGAATTTAGTACTTCCCGGATGAAAATTCTGCTAAATTCAACAACTGTCTGAAATTAGTTTGCAGCTTTCTTCTAACAGAGTCAAACATCCTAGACCGTGTGTGTGTGTGTGTGTGTGTGTGTGTGTGTGTGTGTGTGTGTATGTATGTATGTATGTGTATGTGTATGTATGTACGTATGTACGTATGTACGTATGTACGTATGTACGTATGTATCTATCTATCATCTATCTATCTATCTATCTATCTATCTATCTATCTATCTATCTATATCTATCTATCTATCTATCTATCTATCTATATTCCTACATTTCCTTTTTCTCATGGGATCCCGGAAACAATGGTGGCAGAACCTTCTGAAGCTACACTGATCACTGGGGGATGGTGGCTGCAAAAAGCATGGTGTCACCTCGCTACTGATAGGTTTAGTAAGGAGTTTTGGCTATTTCCCCTTTTTAAAAATCGACATATTTTAGTGCTTTTGTGACGGTTGTCACAAAATGGCAGGACCCTTTGATTTTACCAACTGTAGTCAGAAGGTGCTTGAAAAAAACACCCAAAAAGGGCTTCAGATTGCCCACTCTTGTAAGGCTGAACAATTTCCTGGCTATAATGCACCAGAAGACTCTTCGAAGGAAGCTATTAGGATGTTACTTGACCTACTTCATAGATCAATCTCCTTTATTGCAAGTGCTATCAATTGTCCGTCCTCTATTTTTAGCCATCCTCCCCATTGGTTGTAATCTATGTTAGTTCACAAATTTGTAAGCACATGGACAGCATTCACACAAGGCATTCAAGTCATATGCTCCTGTATGGTGAGATATATGAAATGTTTAAATTACAGTAATTATATCTGTGTTTGCATCTGTCTATACACTTCAGCATATGCACATTTTATGCAAATCGGTGTCTTTTTGATCATACTTTTTGCTGTTTTGGTAATGTGTAAGCAATCACTCTAGAAACCATGATAGCATACGGTTGCAATATAGAAATATATTTTCAGCCTTTAACAATATTGTTTCAGTAGCAGGAAGTATGTGGAGTTAGTCTTGTGGGAAGAAAATAATAAACTGCAGATATTTTGGAAGAAAATGTTTATGTATAATGGCAATGGATGGATTTATCTTTCCACACGGGGGAGAATGGTTTAAAAGCAGTTACTCATTACATTGCCTGAAAAATTCTTTTCTCTCGCCTATGTTTTTCCATTGCTTCTAGACAATCTGGTTCTAATTGGGTATTTTTCCTGATAGAAAATATTTACCTCTTATGCATGTTCTCCTTTGTCTGCCAGTCTGCTCACTCCACAGAGGGCAAAGAGAACTATCAGAACGACATAAATCACATGGAGGCTTCCGGAAAGAGAGCACCTCCCCAAGTACCACAAAAAACAGACAAAGTCTTGAGGATGAGCAAGGCCCTGAACCCCAGTGAAATTGCTCCAGGTAAGAAGCTCTTCACTACTCTAAGCTGGCCCTAACATCAAGGAAGAAAGGCTTGCTGGACTTGACTCATAGACTTTCTAGCCTGTGGGAATTCCCACATATTGCATTGGCTCACTTAGAATACTTTGAAGTTGATCGTATCTGTAGGGAACTAAGTTGGAAAATGTTACTCTAGTCCATCATAAACTAAAAAATAAAAGGATAAATTGTGAGTAGCGATGGTGGAGAAGGGGGCATAAATGTCCACATGATCATGACAAGGCTCACTTGAAGCACATCGTCTTTACCTTATTGCTCATATTGTGTATAGTATCGTCATGGGGAGGTCTGTGTCATTTACATTGTGATCTACTGTTTTTTTAGTAGCAAACAGGGACTTACTTAGATATGATTGGCCTGGAAAGACAACTGATGGAACTCCGTCCTTTTCTTAACAGTAGTTAATGATTTGATGAGGAATATAGATGGTCGCCTGTACTCAAAAACATCCAGGCAGATCGGATCATTGTCCATTTCCTTGACACTTTCATCTGATGCAGTTCTTGTTGTTGTTGAATAAGTAGGAAGGCAGGTTGATTCTGATGGAGAGAGATCCCATGATATCTATTTTATTTTATTATTTTATTTTATTATTTTATTCACACACACATACACACACACACACACACACACACACACACCTTCTCTCAATAAGGGCTACTGTAAATCCTAAATTGTCCCCGATTTTTCCTTAGCATCTGTTCTCAAACAACTTGATTATTGTCCCATCATAGAATTTCTTTGCATGACAAAGGGACACTCCATTTCCAACATTTGATCTCAACAATACTGAAGTATGCCCCTCATCACCGTCATAATCCTGTTCTGGTTCATCTCCAGTATAAGGTGGAAGCGTTTTTAAAACCAAAATTGAGCAGAGGATTGTCCAACCATAGTTGGCAAATTGTGATTGATTAAGAAACTGATGAGTAACTTTTTTTAAAAAAACGAGGCATTATCTTTAATTGTAAAGAAGTCAACTCTGATTCTGATACACTCACCCACTTGAGAAAATGAATGAAGGGCAGAAGTGCAACAGGAAAGACAGACATTAACTACTTTTTGGTAGCAGTTGAGTTTGGATTCATAAATACACACTGCAGTGCCAAAGTACTCAAGAAACGGCAAACTGCAACAACTGTCACTGATAACAAGGTTAAAGGAGTGGGACACTGAAGAGGCACTCTAGAGCAGAACATGTTTCTGATGAAGATTTCCCACAAGTTGGAACCAAAATCTATTTTTCTCTATCACGTCAGCTAGCTTCTTCCAGAAATAAGCCATCTGAAAGTTGCTTGAAGTTTTGGCATCACATTATTTAAAACAGTTGTTTTATTGGTCAATCCCTATTGCAGGCTATTCTGGACCACTAAAAGAAGTTCCACCCGAGAAATTTAACCGAACTGCAATCCCCAAAGGTTACCAGTCTCCCTGGCAGGAATTCTTCTGCAATGCTGATTATCAGGTAGATGTGGAAAACCATTTGCCTGAGTCCAGAAAAGTGAATACTTTGGACCCTAGGAATTTCAACAGGTAAAAAGGTTTGATCTGTTTCTTTTGTATGTATGTATGTATGTATGTATGTATGTATGTATGTATGTATGTATGTATTTGTGTTACAACCTCTGGTATGCCCAAATATGGGAGGGAGCTCACTACTCCCCCTTTCTGTCCTTCGGCTCATTACAGAAGACCATCCAGGCAGAAAACCATATTTTTATTTTTAATGTTGCCTTTGCTATGTTTGTGTTGTATTTGTGCTGATAAATAAATAAAGGGAGACTATATATATATATATATATATATATATATATATATATATATATATATATATATATATATATATATATATATATATATATATATATACACATACACATATACACACGCGCGCGCGCGCGCGCACGCACACACACACACACACACACACACACACACATATATATATATATATATATATAAACTATAGATGGTAATCAGGTTGTTTACCCCTTTTCTATAAGACTTGATAGACATATTTTTAAATATTAGCTCTTTAAAGCATGGTAGAAAATGTATATCCTTCCAGAAGCTGCTCATTTGTATCCTTCACTATGGACCACACTGATCAAGTCTGCTATGGGTATAGCTCATAAGCATCTTAACTTTTTGTGATTGCTGGATTTTAAAAGACCAGATTCCTTGTTTTTCTGAGAGTCTGCTCAGCACAGAAGACAGAGCCTTTAATCATTGAGAGGACTTTATGGCCAGTGAGTCTTGCAGAAAGAGGCATTTCCAGGAACAATAATGACCTGGACTGATAGGAAGTTTGGTACTCTAGAAGACCACACTGAACACCAAAGGTGAAATTTCGAAATGCTTGCCCTGGAATATGCATTAAACTATTATGCTATCCTAATTAATCCTTTGTCACATTAATGCAAAATTACCTAGATATATTGTAAATAACAAATATTTTGGAAACTCTGAGCTATTATCTATGATTTCTAAGAAGGCTTCCTTACAGATTCTAAACCTAAATCAGAGCAGAACACCCAAAAATGCATGGAACCATAATTTAAAAACAATGGATATTACTTGATGACATGGTCTTCTTTATATACCATGGGATGGGCAATTAATTTTCTCAAAGGATCACATGAGAAATGGGATTGTTATGGAGGGCCACTGCCACTGTCCTGGGGACATCCTGCCACTAAGGCTGCCTCCTCCAATACTGCAGGCTGGACAGGGACAGCCGAAGGGCCGGATATGATCCAAGAGCCATAAAATGCCCAGGTCTGCTTTAATATGTTCTCTCTCTGCACTCAGATGCATCCACCCGCCTATACAAAACGTAAGAACAAAAACAAGTCACAGATTTCACGGAAAGGAAAAATAAGCTCAGTCTCCAAAGAGTCAGAAGATGCCAAAAGTTGCAAGCTTCCATTTGTAGGCATTTGGTAATATAAAACAGAAATAGCTTATATGGCTTCAGCCTATATATTTCTTACAAATTTTACAGCAACTGTTTCATTTGTTGGAGCTTGCTTGGAAACAAATTCTGCCCAATTTCATCCATTTGAGAAGTTGGCAACCTACATAATCCATGATTTTCTGCACAGTTTAAGATAACCAATTTGTGAGTTCTCAGATTCCTCCCAAGTAGCAAAAATGATATCAGGAAGCAAAAGATGCCTGAAATAGTATTTACGCAGAATTGAAAATACTCCATTGTTCATCCTTATAATTTACACTGTGTTATTTCACTACAGCATTAAATATCCGTTTCGCTGGATGAGGTCAAAATAAGATTTTGACAATAGACCCGTTATTCTGGGTTGACTATTAGTCGAGAACACTGCATCATTTGTTTTGTGATCATGTACAAGCAGACATGCATACACCCCCACCCACACACGTGTATGTTGCAGAAAACACAATGGCTGTAAAACAGTATACACAAACGGTTCGAAAGAAATGTGTTTGCTTTTCACACCAAGCAGTTCACTGGCTTATCTGCAAAGCTGATAAGCAGTTCACAGAACGAATCTGGCATTAGAAATTATTGAGAAGAAACTCAAATGGAACATTTGATCAGTTTTGCAGCCCTAATATGAACACAGCGCAATGAAACTTGCTTGGCCAGAACATTTTAAGTATTGAGTAGCAAACCATGAGGAACATTTTAATTGTGGCTTAATTTGCTAATGGCTAGCTGCATTTGACACTTGCAGATTGTGTCGTATCAGCAGCAAATGTTTTTTCCCACTTACGTTTTCAGAATGTTTCGTTTGCCAACTCTTTTGAACTTTTCATCCTCCTTATAGGACTCCTACACCATTTGGTGGCCCGTTACTGATTGACGCGTTCCCTGGGTTTGATGTAGTTGTGCCTCCTGCAGATGCCATGAATGATGTGGTGCTACTTTCAGATAGACCCAGCTTCAACAGGACACCTCAAGGATGGATACATGTTATGCCTGAATCAGAGGATCTGTAGAGACTGCTTCATAGTTGTATCTCTTATCCCAAGATCAATGCCTGCTTGATGCCCAGTTATTAACAAATCATTGCCAGAAGAGAATTTTTTTTAGCATAAAATAGACAAATCTTCTCACATCATGAAAGTAAAAATAGCAGCTTTGGTTTATTGTTAAACACTCCCGCCTGGTGCCATTTTGACCACAAACCATGCATTTCATAGTAGGATGATTGCTTAAAACATTGAAACAAGGAGTGGAAGTGATTTTAAAACCCAAAGAGCAAAACCCCCAAAACGTTTTTTAAATGAACATGTATCTAGGGATATGAGAAGATACACCGTGTTTCCCCGAAAATAAGACAGGATCTTATTTTCTCTTGACCCTCCCTACCCCAAATAAGCACTTGGCCTTACTTTCGGGGAGGTCTTATTATTTTTGAGGTGTAAGAGGTGGCGAGCATGGTCACCTCATGGCTGCTGCTGTGTTGAAATATTTTCAGGGAAGGCTTATTTTCAGGGGTGACTTTATTTTAGTGCATGCGCCCAAAAGCCTGATTGGGCTTATTATCCAGGGAGGTCTTATTTTCGGGGAAACAGGATAGTAGTATAAAAATATGCAGGACATATAAAACCTCTCTGATTGTGTTTACCTGTCTTATCAGATCCAACAGAAGAGGCAAGAAACAGGTCCCTATTAGATTGCCAGCTGGTAAGACCCAGGAAAACAGCTTTTCTCTCATGGTGACTTGAGATTAGATTTGTCCCAAGACTGGTGGCCTTTCATGCAGCTTTCTTGTCCTGGTTATTCTATCAGGAATATATGACAAAGTCTGGTTCTAATGATGGCAAAGATTTTTTTTAACTTTGTTACCGTTTACAGATTTATTGAGGTGTTATTTTTCTTTTGTGATCTGCTGATTGCCACTCAGATCCATTTCATTAGATGGGTAGCCATCTAAACTGAAATTAACTTAAAATAAAGCAGGTTGAAATTAAACTTAAAAGAAAGCAACGGAATTTCATGTTGTTCTTGTGGTTTTGAAAAAAAATGATAGGTCAAATGTGGATTTATGTTTACGTCTAGTTTATGCTTAATTAATTACCCAGATTTTTTTGAGAGATCAAAGCTAGATGTTGTAAGAGTTGCGAGAAAATAAAAAAAATATCACATCTATTACAACTATTTTTTCTTGTCTTGCAACTCATTTCTCTGAATTGTCGATGTTCAACCTCCTTTATAAAAGTGTGGAAACTGAAATGGCCAGAGTAAGAACATGAATACTACAATGCTACAATTTGAGCTTCAGCTATGTCAACAGGCCTAAAAGTCAAAATGCATGGTACGATAGGTTTATTACTCTTTCCACCAGACTGCAAACGTTGAAGAATATATATTCATTTTGGACAGCTGCATTTATGCAACTGTCGTCATTCGCCACCTGGTCCACTGCAATGCACTCTGTAAGGGGCTATCCTTGAAGTCCATTCGGAAGCTTCAGTTGATGCAAAGCAGAGAAGCGGAAGCAGTCTTTGGTGCCCCTAAGGATAGCCCATATTCCACCTCAGCTCCACAAATTTCACTGGCTATCAATCTGTTTCCGAATACAGTTCAAGGTGTAAGTTATGGCCTTTAAAGCCCTTAATGGCATGGGTCCAGGCTATCTGATGAACTGCCTTGTTCCACTAGGACAGGCCTATCCTACTCATGCCAGCTGAGAGGGTCTATTCATATCCTGTTGGCCAAAGAACTCGAGATCCAGAACAACCTTCCCTGCTCCAGTACCTGCCTTGGGAACATCTTTTTAAAGTAGGATCTCTCTCTCTCACACACACACACACCCTTCTGCAAGAGCCTGAAGATCTAGCTCTGCCGGTTTGTCTGGGAACCCAATGGGGGCCTTCCACAGTGGAGGTGATGCTGGATTGAGGGCAGACTCCACCTCCCCTCCCCTTGCTGCCTGCCATCCATCCATCCATCCAACCATCATTTTGGTTATCATGGATCAACATCAGCAATTATTGCGGCCCCAATTGGCAAAAGAAAGCTCAGGACTGTGTTGATTGGAAACATGTAGAAGAGGTCTTCATCTTGCAGTGGAAGACAATGTCTAAGATGATGATGATGATGATGATTCTTGTTGCGTTCCTTGTTTATTTGTTTTACTTCTGTTTACACTCCTTTCATTTTCTTCCTTTTTATTACAAGCCAAGGAGAGTAGCCCCATGGCAAGATAGGCAGCAAATTAATTTAACAAATAAATAAGCTAAAAGCTAGGTCCAAACATCACCGAGAAAACCAATTAGGAATATTTTCTTTAAAAATAATGAACAAAAATAGGTAAAAAATATGATTTTCTTTACTAAGACACATTACAGACCAAGGGCAAAGAAAGATGGTACAAAGTAAATAATGAAACACATATCTAAAACAACCATCAGTAATCAAACATTTGAATCAGGAATAAACCAGACAAATTATAGTAACAAATGAATATCGTGGAACTTTTACTCTGGGTCGCTTCCTCCGTAGCAGAGGATTAGCAAGCATGCAGAACTGCTGTCTCAACATTTCGATAACATGTATTACAGCCGAGATCATGAATGACAGAAACAGCTTTGATACAAAGTGGCACACCATCTGCAGGATCTTCATGGGATCCTGCTGGGACCTTCTACGTTATGCCAATCCAGCTCAGCGCAAGGAGGAATCCGAAATCTAATTTCAACAGTGATAAGAGTAACTGAGCTGTGAAGGTGTGTCCAAGACCTGAGCAGGTTTGGGTCAATTCCACTGTTGACTGACTGGAAATCAGCAGACTTAAAGTATCAATAAGCCAGAAGACTTATCAGGGGTGTGCAAAATGGAACACATGTATGGAAACTCTAGCAAAATTGGGGTTTTTTTTAAAAAAAAAAATCATAGCCACGCTTCTTTTCTTTTCTTTTCTTAACAGAAACCACCCTTTCCTCCCCCCACCGGTTAAGAATTCTGGTTATTATACAAGGGATCGGCTTTTGTTGCACAATAAGATTAAATCTGTGCTCGGTGCACAAAAAAACAAGGAGATTTATTGTAACTGTATGTGATGTGTTACAAATTTAAATGCCTTGTCAAAACAAAAATAAGAAAGGAGTCAGCGGGGTTAGGGATTGTTGTGTTTCCCTGCATGTGCCCCCATTCTTTGTGGATCTTGAGAAGGATAATGTATGGGGCCTGGAGCCCTCATGAAAGGAGGTGGAGGTCCCATTGCATGAAACATGTGTGGCCCAAAACCTGCAGGATAAAAAAAAAAAAAAAGATTATCGATGGACCATTCATTTCCCATGTAAAAGCAAGATTTTTTGCAAATAAAGGCAAGGCTTAGCAGCTCCTCTGGAAAGTATACTGGAATGATTGGATTCCGAGCCTTAATATTTTTATTTACCAGCTATTGTTAATTAGTTGCATTTTTACTTATAGTTTTATCATGATTTCCAGTGTACATTACCTGAAGAGTTTTGCAGGGTTTATAATTGACAAATTCCAAACAAAATTCATTTCAAAACAAAGCATCACACATGTATTTTTTTAAAAAGAATTCTGGTGGCAATTATATACAGGTGCTCCTCGACTTACAACCACAACTGAGCCCCCAAATAGCTGTTGTTGTTAAGCGCAACATTTGTTAAGTGACTTTTATGACCTTTCTTGCTGTGGTTAAGTGAAGCACTGCAGTTTTTAAATTAGGAACATGTTTGTTAAGTGAATCCAGCTTCCCCACTGACTTTGTCCGTCAGAAGGGCGCAAAAGATGATCACATGACCCCTGGGAGACGGCAACCATCATAAATATGCATCGGTTGCCAAGCGTCTGAGTTTTGATCAAATGATCATGGGGATGCTGCAGGAGTCATAACTGTGAAAAATACAAATCACTTTTTTTCAGTGCTGCTGTAAATTTGAACAGTCACGAAAGAATGGTTGTAAGTCAAGGGCTATCTGTATAGATTTATATGGTAGTCTGAAAACCTTCTAGAAAAATATATAATTTAGATGGCTGATTTTCTTATCCCCTGAGGGTTTGTTTTGCAAAGGCCGGAAATGAAAGAAGTACCAACTTGCTGAAATAACAGAGGGTGTTTAAGTGATAAAACTCTCCCACGCTCTTGAGCAATTTCTGAAGATGTTCAGACAATAGAATATACTATTCGATTCGTTTAAAGAACGGTAATCAAGCATCTGCTTCTCCAGGATCAGGATTCATAATTACCTGGTGGCGGGGGCGGCGCAATGCCAGGTGGTGGCGGAAGGGCAATGTTTACAACAGCTGGAGGGCCACTGGGAGATAGATTGAAGTAGTTTGCAGAACCCGCTTCCTCTTCTGCTGCAGGAGGAGGTGGAAGAGCTGCAGGGCATAACATTTCACTTAATTGTAAAACTTTTTCCAACGACCATAGTACCCACACGTCTGAACAAATTAGGTCAAGAAAGCAACACTTTAACTTGTTTTCATAAACAGCGTCTTCATTCCACTAGGAGAGAATAGCTGTAGCTAAGGGCTGAACTGTGGAATTATTGCTAGTCTCTGAGCCATGGCTGTTTGCAGATGTTTCAATAACCTACTATACTTCCACTAAGAACCTGTACACTGTATGAGTCAAAAAGAGGCCCGTGAAAATATTTACAGACCCCTCACATCCTGGACATAAATTGTTTCAACTTCTACCCTCAAAACGACGCTATAGAGCACTGCACACCAAGACAACTAGACACAAGAACAGTTTTTTCGCCAAATGCCATCACTCTGCTAAACAAATAATTCCCTCACCACTGTCAAACTATTCACTAAGGCTGCATTACTATTACTATTAGTCTTCTCATCGTTCCTATCAGCCATCTCCTCCCACTTACGACTGCAGGACTGTTTATTGCTTGTATCCTTACAATATATTGATATTGATTGTTTCCTGATTTCTTATTTGCACCCTATGACTATCATTAAGTGCTGTACCTTATGATTCTTGATGAATGTATCTTGTCTTTTTATGTACACTGAGAGCATATGCACCAAAGACAAATTCCTTGTGTGTCCAATCACACTTGGCCAATAAAGAATTCTATTCTATTTTATTCTACTACCCTAAGAGCCACAGCGGCACAGTGGTTAGAATGCAGTACTTCAGGATACTTCTGCTGACTGCCGGCTGATTTCAATTTGGCAGTTCAAATCTCGCCAGGCTCAGGATTGACTCATCCTTCCATCCTTCCGAGGTCGGGTAAAATGAGGACCCAGATTATTGGGGGCAAGATGCTGTCTCTGTAAACCACTTAGAGAGGGCTGTAAAGCACTGTGAAACGGTACATAAGTCTAAGTGCTATTGCTACTACGTAGCATCACCCATGTGACTAAATGTGGGGTTTCCTATCTGTTTATAGGTAGTTTGCCCTATCAGCAAACTTCACACTCACAGCAATGATGCTATTTAGTTGTGTAAGGAAATATCTGCAAACAAACAACCAAGCTCAGAGAGCATTGAGAATCTCACAACATCTTCATTATTTATCAGGGATTCAACATGGATTGGGAGATGGGAGAGGTAGTGCACTGTAGAAGTACAGTCACCTCTCTCATCCCAGACTATTTTGCAGACCTGTAGTTATGAAAAGCCCATATTTGGAATAAACAACCTATAATCTCTGGAAAGGTTTCAGAAGCACTAAAATAAATAAAAATATTGAGGTATCAAAAACACTTGAATATGAGCCTATCTCTTTATCCTTCCAAGAACTAAATTAATAGGCTTCAAATAACAATCCAGGCCTTCATTTACAGGCTTGTTCTAATTCTTTATTCAATTGCCAATCAAACAAAACTCAAGACGTTCTACTTGTTTCATTGCCTTTTGGGGACATTGCCTTTTTGGCTACTCTAGAGAAAAGAAAGACTGGGGGGGGGGGTGTCACAATAGCAGGATTCCAGGATTTGAGGGAGTGCCACAAAGAGGGGGGGCGGTGTCAACTTATTTTCCAAAGCACCAGAAGGCAGGACAAGAATCAATGGATGGAAACTAATCAAGGAGAGAAGCAACCTGGGATTAAAGGAGAAACTTCATAGCAATGAGGACAATTAAGCAGTGGAAGAGCTTGCCGTCAGAGGTTGTGGTTAGATCAAGGTTAGATCAAGAAAAACAAAAACCTCTTTATTTTCCCTTTGCTAAGACTGTCGTAATGGCTTTGGCAGAAGAGAATTGCCTTACCTCCAGGTAGTCCAGGAACTGGTTCCAATTTTAGACCAGATTCTGTAGTTCCTTCTCGTTCCTTCTCTTTCCCTCTGGCTGCTTGAGATCTGAAATCCAAGAAAAATGTCATAATTACGATCAATTAGTAAGTGATAATTAACTTCAAAGTTAACAAATGTACTGGATGAAAGACTGGAAGAAAAATGTGTATTGCTTTCACTCTTTTTTCCTGACCACTCACTCACCTGCCCCACTTCACATTAAGCCTGCGGCCGTTCACAATGAGTTTGTTGAAGGATTTTTCTGCTGCTACTTCTGCAGCTTGTCGGGTAGCGAATTGGATAAATGCACACTGCTGCCTCTGGACCACTGTTATTGTCCGAATCTCACCAAACTGATAGAAGTGATTCCTGAGGAGGAAAAAACCTGATACTGTAATATATGTTCTTTCACACACACACCTATGTCACACAAAACTGAATTGACTTCTATAGCCAGTAAAGAAAGTTTGCTTCTAAATAAGTTCACCAATTAATTATATATATTTAATGCTATTTAAAGTTCTAAAAAAATCAACCTAAAATAATTTGTTACTGTGTGTGTGTATGTGTGTGTGTGTGTGTGTATTTGTGCTGATAAATAAATACAACACAAATATAAAAAGGCAACATTAAAAATAAAAATATGGTTTTCTGCCTGGATGGTCCTCTGTAATGAGCCGAAGGACAGAAAGGGGGCATTCCAGGGGTTGTAACACTCACACACACACACACACACACACACACACACACACACACATATATATCTATATCTACATCTATATCTATATCATCTATATCTATATCTATATCTATATATATCTCATGTAAACATAAAGTAACTAATCAATAAAGCAGTATTTATTGACAGCATTTATTCAACAGCTGATGAATCAATAAGAATACTTTATAATTTGCTAATATTGCCAAATAATCATTAGTAAACAGGATAGTAAGATGCTGATAACACTTCAGCTGCTACCTCATTTAAAACCTTCATTTGGCATCTCTTCTCATTGCCACTGTTGGCTTGTGTTATTTTGGAGCAAACGAGAAACAAACATGATAAACATCTTCTCAAAAAACAACCTTCTATGTTGACTCAGAGACATGCCTGCTTGTTACACAGAAAAGTCAAGGGTGAGAAATAGAGTTTCTTCCCTCAGTTCAAGCATGAAAACTCCATTAAAGAAAATAATAGATGTCAAATGTACATAAAAGCTAAAAGTGAAGCCTTGAGAAGCAAATTGTGTAGGCTGATATCTATTGCTTTCCATACATTTTTGACTGAACCTGCAAGAATCACTTATGATTGACAATCTCAAAGAAACGGACAAGAAATGAAGCAAACAATGGAGAGACATACCTAAGATCAGACTCAGTGATCGTATCGCCTAGACCACCGACGTATAGGGTTGTAATGGTCTTGTCATCAGGGGGGTCTAGTCGAGGCATTGTAGAAGCTCGCTTTAGAAGCTTGTCAGCCACAGGATCATTTATACCATAGTAGCGATCTTTAATGTTCTGATCTGCGAGAGGATCGTCCGGATCTGTAGGTTTTTCATGTCTAAAGGGTCAGGACCAATATGGTACGATAAGTGGTTAAGAGTGGTTCACTTCATTTGATTCATCTAGTCTTCTAAACCGTGGCATTCATTGGGCAACATAACATCCAGAAAACTTAAAAGGAAGCTAGATGATTAATTACATAATATGCAAATATTGGAAACTTTATACTATGCAATTACTGGAGTTTTTTTTTAAAAGCCCCACTGCTGCAATTTCAAGAGTTTCTCACTCAGCAGACTCAATTACTGATATAAAGATTACAGCTATTGTCTCAGCGGTTAATAGCATGAGACCCAGTGGAATTATGATGACGTTGCCATAGAAGCAAGGAAACCCAGATTCTATTAGACCAGGGGTGTCCAAACTTGGGAACTTTAAGACTTGTGGACTTCAACTCCCAGAATTCCCCAGCCAGCTGAAGTTGAAGTCCACAAGTCTTAAAGTTCCCAAGTTTGGACACCCCTGAATTAGACCCTTAGTCTACAGTCACTTTTGCAGTAGATTGTTGCGAGTGAAAATTAAAAGGGAATGTTCCCTTGAGCTGCTAAATGAATAGAATAGAAATCCGATAAACAATGTTTCCATTTTGATATTTCTGGATATGTTGAGGCAAAGGCATCATTTTCTTTCGGGTAACTGCCTGAAAACTTCTTTCCTTCCATTTGCCCTTTCCCATCCATCCATCCATCCATCCAATTTTGCCACCCACTTGTCAGGCAACTTAGAATTGTAAAATTAATCAATTTCTGCACTAAGTTGTACCTGTAAGGACACTCCTCTCCTCTTTTACATTCTCCTTTCACCCAGAATGAACAAATATGAGGTCGATTGCGCTTGTAGTAAGGGGTGGTGCGAGCCAATTTTAGCAGCATGTCACTGGTAGATGTTGCCTTTCCAAGAGCACCAACAGCTCGAGTGCCATCTGAATTCATGATCTAGAAAAGCAGACAGATAGGAGTGGTTATTTTGTTCAATTTATATGCTGCCCCTCTCATGGTTCAAAGGGTATACAATATACAGCAATACCAAGAAGGTTTGTGTCCAAATATTGGGCTCATTTAATTTACTACTCCACCAAATATATATATATATATATCATTTCTTCACCTCTCTTTCCATATTTTGGGTGTAATATTCTTTATTAACATCAGACTTGGGCATATCATCTTTAAGTGAGAGTCCAGCATCACGAACCTGAATAGGTAAACCTAATATTGAGGAACAAAACACACAATTGATACAAAGCGAAAACAAAAGGTTATTTTTCCAAATAATAAATTTATCTCTTTCACTAAAGTTACATCATGACACTATTCATTCGCTAATCTATCCTATCTAATAATTAGACACCATAAATCATAACTATGTAATCTGTACATTTATAGCCAATTTTTAGTCCACTTTATTATACATTATTACACTCATTCTTTTTCTATTACAAATTTCAATAAGCTTATATATTTTGGCAATAACGTATTTGTCATCAGTACAAAATTCTATTTTAAAATCAATCCTACAATGTTCAATACCATACTTTTTAAATTTACTTTAAATCCTGATAAATGTAAATAAGAGAACCACTGGCAACTAGATCCATCAATTGTTTCCTTTATTTTATTTTGTATTCCCCTTGATACAATTCTGGTATCTCATGACAATTTAGCAATTTCTTTCTACCTCTTATTTCTCATGTTTCCTGTGCTGAGAGCCACAAAGGTATATTCTGACACAACCTGGTTTTGGATTTATCCCATATTATCAATATAACCTAACATAGTTATTTTTAAAATTGTTAACTTTGATTTTACTGCACCACAAAAATCCATGGCACTCAAATCTCAGGTCCTGTAGAAATCTACACTGTTAACATTGTAAGTAGTCTTTGTTTAATGCCCACACATTCAGCGACCAAAGTTATGATGCCGAATGAGTGTACTTATAACTGGACCTCATATTAACAACTGTTGCATGATTACATAATTGCGATTCCTAAGCATGGGGAATTTGGCAGAAAATTGGAAGTTGCACATATAAGACCCTCACTTAAGGATGATCCTCATTTAACAACAGCAGTTCACTGCTGGAACTGCTGTCACTAAGCAGCAGTCAACTTACGAACGTGTAGTTTGACAATAGAGTTTCTGGTCCCAATTAGCAGTGTTAAATGAGGGATATCTATATTTGGATGACAGCCATTACATGAATTTCCTTCATCCAATAATTTTACAAAATTATTTCCCCCCTCTGAGACATTGAGATTTTATTCCATGTAGCTATATTCCAGTTCACTTAACTCATGTTCAGCTACGTAACCTCATAGTAGGGCTGTGTAGCACTTCAGGTTCAAAGATTAAAAAGATGCTAAATATGGGAACAGTAGTACAGGTCGTCCTCAATTTACAACAGTTCACTTGGTGACCAAAATTACAACGGCACTGAAAAAAAATACTTATGACCATTTTTCACACTTATGGCTATTGCAGCATCCCCATGATGTGGTTTACATTCGGTTGCTTCACAACTGACTCACATTTATGACAGTTGCAGTGTCCTGGAGTCATGTGACCACCTTTTTCAACCTTCGGTCAAGCAAAGTCAATGGGGAAGTCAGATTCACTTAACGACCGTGTTACTAATTTAACAACTGCAGTGTTTCACTTAACAAATGTGACAAGAAAAGTTGCAACATGGGGCAAAACTCACTTAACAAATTTCTCACTTAACAACATAGATTGTGGACTCAATTGTGGTTGTAAGTTGAGGACTAGCTGTACATCATTCTGAAACACACATAAATATCTACAGTATTAAGACAGAAATGCCTTAAGATGTAATAACCATTAAAAAAATGGTCAAGCTTTGGAGCAGACAAGAATACAGTCCGATCTACAATTACTACTCACACAGATGTCCCTAAAAATATTCAACCTAAACCATTTTCTAACAGCACTTGGAAACTAATTGCAACACCTCAAAGATAAAAAGAAAATAGAGACCAAGATATTAAAAGAACTGTACGTGGAGATTACATTTTTTTTCTGGACTCCCCAATCCTTTATTAGTGGGATGAAGTTGGGAAAAAAATATTAAAGCTTCCCAGTATTGATTTATTCAAAACAGTGGAATATGGATTGACTTTACCTAGTAATTTATATGACAAACCCTTTTTTTAAATTTTCACTATTAAGCACTATCAGTAATGTCTGCCATTTCAAGAATGGGAATGCCAGACTCATTTCCCAAACTGATAAATTACTGCTTTTTATGTCATCGTTTTTCATATTGCAGAACTTCAGGTATGCAGACTCAGATCTCCAGTAACAGCAGCTCATTGTTAGTGCGCTGGAATAATAATGTGCCAATTTTGTATCCATTGATTTAATGTAAAATGATAACTACAAACCATATTCCAAGTCAAGAAGGCAAGTCTGACAAACATTCTTCAGCTTGCTGCATGTTTGGCACACTTCGGTCTTCTTAAAACGCATACGAACACCAGGGCACCAACGAAAAACGGTAAACGGCCTGGCACAGATCTGAAACAATTATTACATTAATGTACATCATCCTAACCAAAATCTATTTTAATGCATTTTTTATTTAAAATATTTCTATCATGCCTACATTCTATGCAATTTTAGCTGGCTGACATATTGCACATCTAAATAAATGCCTATATTAAGTCAGTATCTCAATTTAGGCATACACAAATGTGGTCTGAAAGATCTGTTTTGAGAGATTCAGTCTTACTTGTTGAAATAAAAACTAAAAGGTAATCATTGAAAATAGTACCATCTTTCCTAAAATGAATATATCATATTATTCAAAAATTGAGATATTCTGATATGTTGCTCTTGTTTTTTTTAATCACATACACATTCCACTGCCTAAGTACCCTTATGGTTTAAATGCTTACCTTTAGAACCAAGATACTTACATTTAAAGAAAAACAGCTAATTGATAATACTAACAGACTGGATTTACACATCTAAACTAATCCAAGTTAATCAAATATGCTTAGGGTTCACATTTTATTGTAAGTTCAAGGAAATATTGTTAGTTTAAGATGATGGCCAGGTTTAAACAATTTCCTAAGTAACCGTGAAATTACAAATCACAGAACCACAAGCTGCTTCTTGTGTACCATTCTTTACAATTACGTAAGTCTTTTTTCCAAATGAAAAACCTACCTTGCATTCTTTTCCATATTTTTCTTTGGTCTAAAATACAGGGAGGAAGAAATATATTACAATAGATAATTATCCCAAGACAATGTATTTCAAAAATCAAGATTTGCTTTTTCATCACTATCAAAGACGCTCATTTGTATTTTGTACATGACTTCCATCTGTCAGATGGAACAAAAGAAGACAATGCATACCAGTCTCTTATCACTACTAAAATCAAAACAATAACACGCAAGAAATCTTCACTCTTCATCTTCCAAAAGTCTAGATATCATAGCCCTATTATGATATCTATAGTATCATAATATATAATAGAAAAGAATTCTATTCTATTCTGTCAGAAATCTATTCCTTGATCTCCAAGAAATTTTAGCTTGTCATCATCCTCTTCAAAGTTAGAGCTTGCTTTTATACCTATATACACAAATAAATATCTTCATTAATGTACTTGAAAAAGATTACTCATACATGGTGAGTATATAGATCTTTTGTCAGGCTAAACATGAAGAACTATGAAATGAAGTTCAAGTTTGCTTTAATCTTGCCTTTATGCACCCAGTTATGTTAATGTTTTCCTTTTATCTTTATTGTGTGTTTTAAGTATCATTCCCTCAGAAAAAACATACCATTCGGATATAGGGGTTTTCTCCAAGGCAGGTCTGGCACAAAATAGGGAAATCCTACAGAGAAAAAGGGGTAATTATTCCAAGACCAAGATAACAGTACACTTGATCACTATCCTGTTGTACACCAAAAGGGCCTATGGATTAAAAAAAAATGACACAACTCTTCCAAACGCACATGGTTGAAGAGCTACAGGATCTCAAGGAACTAAATGCTCTAAGATTGCCTGAATTAAGAGAAAGCGAAGCCACACACGATTCATTCTTCCGGGAAAACTGATCAAGGGACGGGATCGGCTCGGTCTCTCCGTGTGACCCGGGGAGGAAGGCAGCCTTGCTCCAGAGATCTCGGCTGCCTGCCGCAGGAAGCTCAGAAAAGGCAGCAACCCCGGCCATCCCTTCTGGAGCAACGGAACGAAGCCTCTTCGGCCACGAAGCAGAACGATCTCAATGGACCGGCCGATTCAGAGCCGCCCTCTCCCTCCTACCAAAGCCAAGGCACCCAAACCCCAAAGGACAACATTGTTACCGCATCTTCCCAGTTCTGCCGATTGTATGTGTTGGATCCCAGAGACGTCGCCATTTTATTGTGCTTACAGTGTTATTAAAAAAAAAAAAGTAGGCCCGGAAGTAGATGCTCTGCACTCCGGATGTACCTTTCCATAATTCAGGCTCTTGACCAATGGCTGTAGGGGGCGGGTTTTTTAATGCCCTATTAGATGGGGTTGCTCCCTTTTGACAGGTTGAAGCGGAAGCACCTCCCCTGGGCTTGTCCCCAGACCTGACCTCCAAGCGCGGGCTGACTTAACTGCTAGCGTGGACAAAGCGGAGGCGACTTCCACTAACTATAGTTTAGTTGCAGACTAAAGGTTTTAAGAGGGCCGGGGCGGGGGGTGGGGGGAGGATTGCAATGGACACTTAAGGGGGAATAGCCGATGCATTTTTCAGCACCATTGGCAATCCCGTTGACTGCACTCCAAAATACAGCATCGTATTTCAGGGTGAATCCCAGCTCGGCTTCAAACCACTGCCTACTCCGTAGGTATTACTTATAGCTCAGCTGCTATTTAGAAGACCCACTGAGTAAAGTGGAGCTTGCTTCTGAGTACATTTATACGAGAGATCTATTATGCATACTTTTCTGAACGTGAAACTCCAGAAAAAGCATACTTGTCTTTCTCGTTTTAACGGTCCTCTCCAAATAAAGGCATTTACTGTGAAATGGGCAGACCTTTACATTGTTTGAATACTACTAGAGCACTAATAACCATCGCTTGTTTTATTGATTTAAGATCATTCCCCTTTAGCAAGATACTTTTGGAGGGTTTTTTTTTAGTAAATTTTGGAATACTGTAAACATGCTCAACAATTAGCTCCTATTCCAATTATGTTAACATTGATTTTGTGCCATCAAGTTGGTATTGACTCTTGGTGACTGCATAGATTTTCTGCATGATGAGCTATCCCTAATCTCATATTTCAGATCTTTTAACAGTGTAATTATCACTGTAATTAAGTCCATTCATTTTGCTGCTAATTGTCCTCTTCCAATTTCCAAGAATCAGCTTTTTCCAGAGAGCTAGGTCTTTCCACAATGTCTCTAAAATAGGATAACTTCATCTTGGTCATTTGTGTCTTCAGTGACAATTTAACAGTTCATATTAACATGGTCTACATCAGTGGTAGTCAACCTTTTTCTACCTACCGCCCACTAATGGATCTTTCTTGATGGAAAAATTTCCTTACCGCCCACCAGTTTTGTCCTTTGACTTCTCCTCCTCCTCCTTTCCCCACAACCCCACTCCCTTCTAGCAGTGATGATGTTACCTAGTTTGGTAATGAAATGTCTGTACCAAGCTCAGAAAGCAGCAAGGATCCCACTATCTCCCACCTCCTCTTTCTCCCTTTCATTCTCCTTTTTGTCTTTTCTGCTCCTTCCCCCCCCCCCAAGCTCAGAAAGCAGCAAGGATCCCACTATCCCCCACCTCCTCTTTCTCCCTTTCTTTCTCCTTTTTGTCTTTTCTGCTCCTCCCCCCCCAAGCTCAGAAAGCAGCAAGGATCCCACTATCCCCCACCTCCTTTCTCCTTTTCTTTCTCCTTTTTGTCTTTTCTGCTCCTTACCCCACCCCACCCCACCCCCTTCTAGCACTTCACCAGCTCAGGTGCGACCGGAGAAGTTTCTCTTCTCAGAAATGTCTTCAGTGGAGCGGTGGCAGCCTGGCAGGCTGAGCCTGCATCCCTTTCAGGAGCTTCACTGAGGAAACTTCTCCGGTCGCGCCTGAGCTGGTGAAGCGCAGGCAAGCGCTGTCCCATCGCCAGGGAAACAGTGAATGAGGTGAATCGCGTGGTTGCTCAGATCACACGGGCACAGCCCGACAGGAGAAGTTTCTCTTCTCAGAAATGTCTTCTCGGGCTGCGCCCGTGTGATCTGAGCAACCACGTGATTCACCTCACTCACTGTTTGCCTGGCAATGGGATGGCGCTTGCCTGCGCTCCACCAGCTCAGGCTCGACCGGAGAAGTTTCCTCCCCTTCCTCTTCCGTGTTTGCTTGTGCACGCGCTTGCGCTCGCCTGCCCACTCGCACAAAAGGAGGTTTTAACCTCCGAAATCCCTAACGCACGCATTCTCACGCGCATTAGTTCAAAAGGAGGTTTTAACCTCTGAAATCCCCACCGCCCACCTGGAATCCCAAAACGCCCACTAGTAGGCGGTAGGGACCAGGTTGACGACCCATGGTCTACATCATTTATTTTCTTTACAAATCTCTAGTCCTAAATCTCTTTCAGTATCAATCTCTTTCCTAATATTTGGAGAATATTTGTATTTTAAATATAATTTTCATCCCTTAAAAATGTTTCCTCTTCAAAATATATGATATATGGGGGAAAAAGGTAGAAGAGAGTTGATTAGAACCAGAATATTGAAAACAGTTAAATACAGGTAGTCCTCAACTTACAACAGTTCATTTAGTGATTGTTGAGTTACAATGTCACTGAAAAAAGTGACTTATGATCATTTTTCACACTTATGCCCGTTTCAGCATTCCCATAGTCATGTGATCTAAATTCAGACGTTTGACAAATGATTCATATTTATGATGGTTGCAGTGTCCCTTGGTCATGTGATCACCTTCTGACAAGCAAAATCAATGGGGAAGCAAGATTCATTTAACCATGTTACTAACTTAGCAAGCACAGTGATACACTTAATAATTGTGGCAAGAAAGGTCGTAAAATTCACTTAAACGTTTTGCATAGCAACAGAAATTTTGGGCTCAATCGTGGTTGTAAGTCAAAGACTATCTGTACTAGCAATTTTATCAGGGAACTATCTGAAATCACAATCAAATAAGAAATCATGTCTGCCAGCATTAAGCTCTGGCAAATAGTTCTATTTAGTACCACAAAAATGGGGATTCAAGACACAGATCCTTTTGATTTCATATTATTTTTATATAACATTGAAATAGTATCAGAAGACATTTAACTGCATGCAATAAAACATCACAATCACAAATTCAATATATTTTGGACAAACTTGTAATGTAGAAACATGGATTCAGATTAGATCCCACAATTTTTGCCACTGCTATTTTAAATCTGGGATACAGAGCATAAATCTGTTTGATGTTGCTGGATTTTTGCTCTCACTAGTACCCATCATAAAATCACAGCTGTCTGCACAATAAGCCATCATATGAAATACTTGACTCATTGCAAAATAAAAATGTGGATCCAAGCTATAGATCTGTATAGATTAATATTATTTTTACTTGCGATCCAATTCAAACTGAATAAAACACCGAACACCAACTTCTGTGTAAAAAAAACTGTGACAGAAGTCCTAACGGATGCTCTTGATTTATACACTCAGTCTGCCTGAACACTATAAAGCCATAGCCGTATTATTTTCAGTGAGAGAATGTGTTGATATGGTGAAAAATCAAATTATCTCTATTATTTTTCTTTTAGAAAGTCTAATTAGTATATGGAAACTAATATATTCTATTATAAATCAATATGGTCTCAAACACACAGCCATATAATTCAGATTTGGCAATTCAGGCAATTTATTTCCACTCAGATTGCCTGCCTCCACTGCCCAGGTGCATGATGGTTTTCGGAAATATTTTGAAGATGCTATTTTCAGCAAATGTTTTCTTAGAATCAGACACTAGTTTTCAATGTTTTTTGCCTAGTATAATTCTTCAGTTAAAGAATGCTTTACAGTACTCCACTTTTACTAAAAAAAAATTACAACTTGATTTATTCTCCAGCTCTAAGGTTGAACATTAATGATTTTAAAATAGATGGTTCTTTTTAAATTTAGAACATAATTGGCAGACAAACTTTTCTGTTCATCTTGGATAAAACACAACCCAAAGCATTCTGAATTCTACTTTTGTTACCAGATCCAATGCCAGGTATATCTCAAGGTTTTTTGTTGTACCATATGGGCAGATAGCAGGAAGAGAAATGATATGAAATTTAATAATCAGGAAGCTATTTTTGAAGTTTTTAAAAAACTATGATCTTGGTGGAATAGAATAAATATCAAATGCAAATGAACAATTTGGGGACTCTGGAAGTTAGTTATAGTCTTAAATATATGGTTTATATTGTAAATTACTCTATACAAGAACTCCAAATGTTTCTATAGCCCACAGCGAATATATTTAGAAGCTTATTTATCTACAGTGTTGTTTCCTATTGATTATTAGTTGGTTCTGAATTGGGAGCATTCCCAAGACTTTCATCTCTTCTAAAGATCTTTGCTAGGTCTTCTGCATGGTCTACTCTTATCCCTCTAGAATACATTGTGTTATAGAGCCCCAATTCACAGCAGTACATACACCCTAGTAGTTCTATAGCATCTTTCCTGCCTATTGCCAGTCTTACCCTTTTGATTGTGCATTTCAAGTGCATCAATTCTAATTTGCCAAAGGGCAATTAACATTTCTACTTGCAAAAAATCTTTCACAACAGACATCACCATAGAATAGTTTTTCAGGGAAAACTAAATAATTTTACTTAAAATAGTGTTTGCTATTTGCTTTCTTATTGGTTAGATGAGTGGGATACATAAGATGGATGAACGCTTTCAACTAATCTTACTCTAATCATCATGCCTATAAGTGCAATACATGTTTCACAAGTGACAGAAACTAAATGATAGTAATGTAAATTAGATAACAGTTTCAATTAACCTTTTATATAGAAAAAGCATTGATCAGATTCATATTTGTGACTTGCATGCCTTGTAAATTGGTCCAGTGTTACAAATCATGTTATGCTAGCATTGCCAAAAGAAATGTAGGCTACTGTAGTTATTTCTAATCATAGAAATATGACAGAAAATTCTTAAATATGTTAAAGGAAAAATACATGAAAGCAGCGTTGTCTGCTTATTTATTTGAAATTAACTAAATTATACAATAAGGCAATACAATTATCCTAATACTGATAAAGGCAGAATGTCCCTTGAATGAGATATTTTTACAGATATGTGACATGAGATATGTACAAGTATTCCTATATTGTAAGAGGTTAAAAGGAGAAAAGACTTTTCAAGTATACCCCAACTTTATATGTGTTTACAAGAAATCTTAAATATATATTAGTTCATTACAATATTAACTTATTAATTGGACTTTTAATTAGTGTGGGGAATTAAAACATGGATTAATTGGAGTTAATGTATAAATTTGAGAGCAGCAGACAATAATATTGTACTACACATTGAATAAATATTGCCTAGATGTCTTAAATTCATGCTGCACAATGTATATAATCTATATTAAACTTTTTTTACATCAATTGCACAAAGTTCAAAGCTGAAACTTTTATTTAAATAATGCCAAACCAATTAAAACTACTTAAATACACTTTCTAACAAATTAGAAATATATTTCCAAGGGTCTTAAGTACATCTTCCAATTATACATTGCTATTCATCTTCTCCATTCCAATTTTGGAACTACATGATAAATGTTCACACTGTAATTGAGTGCTCATGGCCACCAGTCTGTAATCAGATCTTTTCACCTTCCCGTTACATGTAATGTGTATGCAGTGCTACAGTATTAAATTTCAAATCATTAAAATTCAAGACCCAAAACTTGGGGATTATACTTTATAATAATTTATTCACCTTCCTATTAACAAAACTAATGAAAGCTGTTCAGTAGGGGAATAAGATTTTACACCTTCAGTGCAAAATTGCACAATAGTGATGGTACTTACTTTTCCAAGAGGTCTTAAAAGTTCAAATGTACATACGAAAAGTAATTAAAATCATAATGTGCTATGTTTGGTCAGTATCTTGTCCCTAAAGGAATAATTTAACAAAAACCTAGTGTTTGTCCCAATTGAATTCTTGCTTCAATAAATGCAATATATCAGCAAATACAAGTATTCTAAATTGCATTTCCTTTAAATAAGCTTTCTCCAACCTAAGAAGTTAAATCTTCCAATGATATAGTATTGATTAATGTGCTAGTTTCTTAATTGTTTTCCTTTCAGAAAGACAATGAAATGCCACAAATGCTACAATTAAAAAACTTAGCCGTAATATTTGAGATGGCTGACAGATAGCGAAAGGAAGACATGTCATGCTGCTGTGCTGATTATTGCTTAACTGAAAAATCTAGTTGAAGTAATTACTACTATCAGAAAAGTAGTAATCCAGTTATCAGAAAATGTGCCAGAGAAGGAAAGAGATTTTGTCCAATACTAGCTTGATTAAATTGGTGCAAGGAAAGCTAGTAAAAGGTTTTGCAAGGAACTAGCGTGTGACTTTTTTTAAGGAAGATAGAAGATAACTACAAACATGCACACTAAGCTTGTACTGTCAATTTGACTATGCATGTGGTACAGTGACAGAATCACTAATTCACGTAATGGATGTGAAGAGAAGGAGGCAAGTGGTGTGTGTGTGTGTCTTTTTTCTGTTTCAACTGTACCTTTTTTGGCTGAAATTTCCCTTTCCAAGGCATCTCTGTAGGACCAGCATTTTATCAGAATGCATTTTCAAAGCACAGTATAACAGGCAACTATCATTTAGCAACCAATTAAGACACAAACTTCAGGGAAGCAGAGGGCCCAGGCTGAGCTCCACGTGATGGGTGAGCCAAATAACTTCACAACTCTGATCACACTCCTCTGTAGAGCGGATTGGAGCAGCAAGATTTTTGAACTCATGTCTCATCTTAAAGCTTACAGTAACTTTTCCTTCTTCTTTCTGTGGAGTAACTCTGATGAATATCCCAACTTTGTTAGCCTTCCGGAAAGCTATGATGCTACAAAAGAGGAATAATAACAACAACAATAACAAAACAACAATTTTAATTTTATTATTATAATAAATATTATTATAACTATTGATATTATATATTTTATTCATTAGACATAAAACTCAGTTGACGAGTTTCATGTTTAATGAATAAAGTATATAATAATAATAATAATAATAATAATAATAATAATAATAATAATAATAATAATAATAATAATAGGAAGCTGGCAGCAACCTGTATCAACCATTAGCACCAGTCAACGGTATTTGTGACTCATTTTTAAATGTTAGTTGACTGAGTTCCATGTTTAATAAATAAGAGATAATAATAATAAATACTGAGATAGTCTATTGTTCAAGTAAGGAACTGCCAATTCAATTTCCCGGATCTTGTAAACTTTCAATGCTGCCCCAGTCTCTCAATTTTCAGAAACAAATAATATCATCTCCCCCATCTTTTCATCAAGAATACTAGAATTAATTACCATAAATGGAAGAAGAGCTAGATGCAGTCCATATACTACTGTGTTTCCCCGAAAATAAGACAGTCTTATTTTCTTTTTACCCACAAAATATGGCCTGGGCCTTATTATGAGGGGAGGGTTTATTGTTTTGGGGTTGCCGGGCGGCTGCTCTCTTGCAAGCGGGCTCCCAAAGAGCCAGGCACTGCCTCATGGCTGAATGGCTGTGTTGCGCTGTTAACCGCAGTGCAACACAACAGCCATGAAGTGACCATGCTCACAAGTAGCCATCTGGCAAATCCCGTTTCCAGCTGGGCACAGCACCATTCACTGAGCTAGGGGTATCGCCAACCCGCATGAGCGCCTGTTCGCCGCCACCCCGCTCCCATGGCTTGGCGCCTTCGAAATGCCAGTGAATGGCGCTCTGCACGGCTGGAGAGGGGGGTTGCACGAGCAGCTGTTCCGCTCTCGCTCACACGCCTCCCAGCCTCATGATGCCCTGGCCCAGCTCTCCCTGCACAGCCAGGGCAACTCCGCTGCCACCATTCCAGCATGGCTTCCAAACCATAGAGTGTACACCCAGAACGGCCACTGTGGGAAAACTCGGTTTGGAAGCTGCCAAAAAAGCCATGCTGGAATGGCGGCAGCGGAGGTGCCCTGGCTCTGCAGGGAGAGCTGGGCCAGGGTATCGTGAAGCTGGGAAGCGTGTGAACAAGAGCGGAACAGCCGCTCACACAACCCCCCTCTCCAGCTGTGCAGAGCGCCATTCATTGGCATTTTGAAGGCGCCAAGCTGCGGGAGTCGGGCGGCGGCGAACAGGCGCCCACTCGGGTTGGCGATACCCCTAGGTCAGTGAATAGCGCTGTGCCCGGCTGGAAAGGGGGTTTGCCGGGTGGCTCTCATGAGCGTGGTAGCTTCATGGCTGTTGTTGCGACAGCACAACACAGCCATTCGCCCATGAGGCTGTGCCCGGCTCTTTGGGAGCCCGCTTGCAAGAGAGCAGCCGCCCGGCAACCCCCCTCTTCAGGTGGGCACAGCGCCTCTCACCAACCTAGTGGTATCCCAAAAGCACCAAGCAACATGATCACCTTTGCCTCCCCCCCGGTTCCCGTGGCTTGGCACCTTCGGGATATCGCTAGGTTGGTGAGCAGCGCTCTGCCTGGCTGGAGGTGGGGAGTTGTCCAGGAGGCTTATTTGCAGGGGAGGGCTTATATTTTTGCCCGCCAGAAAAATGTGGCACGGCCTTATTATCAGGACATGTCGTATTTTTGGGGAAACACGGTATAACAGAGATGTCAAACCCGAGTCGTCACATGACATATCGTGACTTTTTTTCCTTCACTAAAATGGGGGTGGGAGTGGCCAGCGCAGGCATCCGGCCCACAGGCCGTGAGTTTGATAACCCTGTACTATATCTTGCTTTAATAATTAAAAGCTATACTGATTTATACTACTAGAACAATTCTAGCAAAACTCTCAACCTCATATATAAGCATCATATAAGCAAAGTTACACGTCCTCTTCATGATCTGTTTTCTTCTGGGAGGAGGCTTTGTGGTATCCAAAGCAGAACATCCAGATTTAGTCATAGTTTTGTTCCATATAGTATCAACCTTATGAACTCTCAAGCTTCCTCTTTCAGAAATGTATTCAAGATGGACAGTGGTATTTTTTTTTATATATTTATATGCGTGTGGGGGTGGGGGGGTGCACTTCCTTTTGGGAGCAGGCAACCGAATTTCATTTTTAACCTGTGCCAGTGTGTTCCCAGTAAAAAATTACAATAAAGTTTATCCTATCTTTAGGATTACTGAACATAATACAGGTAGTCCTCGATTTACGACCATAACTGAGCCCAACATTTCCATTAAATGAAAATGGGACTAAATAGTTATATTACTCAAGAAATAGCTACAAAACAAATTTGGAGCTGGGTTACAGAAAGGATTCATTTTAGTCCATTGTCTTGCTTCCAACAGTAGCCACCCAAATGGGATGCTCACAAATAGGGCCTTAGCCTTAGTACTTGCTCCCTAGAAACGTCTATCAAAATACTACCTTCCTGGCAAGTAGTACCCTGTGGCAGTATCCAAACTAATGTCTAATGAAGGCTGCATCTGATGCTGATGTTTGCCAGAACTAAAATCACTGGTACAGTAGGTTCAGCTTTCATACTGAACATGTCGGAATATGTATCAGATGGATGTAGAAAATTCCATTTGCATTTTATGTATTATATATTATTTAGCCTATTTAAAATCTACTGCTACTAGGAGAAAAAATTTTTTTTTTAAATTTCCCCCTAGAAAAAGTGAAGATAGCATTGGTCAATTTTCAACAGTTGGTAAATGCAAATCTATAGCCTATGAAAGCAGACAAACAAACTTACTCAGGGTCATCCTGGAAATCTTGAGATTCTGCCAAGTCATCATATTCTGCTGCTGCATCTTTGCCAGCCAAGATTAGTTCCTTGGAAGGAACCGCTACCTGAAAAGAGACATAGGAAAAAAGTTTCATAACAAAAATGAAAACAACTCTAATTGCTAATGAAATTTGAGCTACCATATCCAAAAGATCTTCTCACAAGATCTAATACCTATGCTAATCATGGGTATTAAAAGCTTCCTCTCCTTTTTAAAAAATAACATATTGTTGTGTTAAGGCAGAAAACCATTCTGAACCTGAAAAAGGACTATGCAAGATAGTCACAATTAATATATCTTTAGCATAGTATCAGAGTATATACATTAGCTTATACACGTAAGATGATAAACCATACTACCTTTGCAGTACTATTAATATCCTCAGAATCATTTTCCTCACATTCTTTTAAGGTCACATGGGTAAGGTTTTCCACTGGATTGGTTAGAGTTAAAAGAACTTGACTTTCCTATGAGAGAGAGTATATAAGAGACAAAATATTCATGAAGGTTCTATATGATTCTATATCACCATTTTTGCCTGTATGATGCCCTTTTAGGAAGTGCTAACCTTCTAAATAGCAACATGAACAATTATTCCATTCGTTTTTCTAAACTATAAATATCCAATTCATATTGGAATTAAGGAATATTATAAATTAGTTTGTAGTCAACCAAACCAAAATCAAACATAAAAATCTGAAATATCAAGCAGCCCCCCCTACAGCATAACAAAACTTTAAAAGATTCACTGATTCACCCTCACTCAGCTTATTACCCCAGGCAACCAGTACATACATTTCTCAACAAGACTTTTTCTTGATGAAAGGTGCTTCCTGAGTCATGGCTGGGAGCAAACAGATGTGTAATTGCCTCCCCACAAACTCTTTCCTCTTTGATAAGAGAAAAAATATATCTTTTTTCCCCAGAGACCTCTGAGAGAAAGAAGCAAGAAATTGTGGGCTTGGGTTGGAGGAAGTTAAGATTCAGTTCTAACCTCAAATTTAAGACTGAAAGTTCCAGCAAGGATATGTAATAGAAGGAATCTTTTCAAGTCAAGGAATTATTACTTTAAGAAGCGTAAGTATATGCTTAGTTATCACATTAAAAATTTTGAGGGGGCTGTCTGGTTTTAATTTCCTGTCTCTGGTTATTGTTCTATCAGTCCTGTCTGATAGAAAGTGGCATCTCTTTCCCTTTTATATTAGTAGAGTATTTAAAAAAACACGTAAATTGCAGGGTTTTTTCCCCAGCGGGAGATTTCTATAAAGTGTTTATGATAATAGCAGCACTATTTAATCTCCTTGTCCACTGAATGTTTCATTTTCTTGTTTTTAATAAAGAAATTTTCCTTTGAAATTATAACTTGTAGTCATGATCTAGCTTCCCAAAAGAAAGTGGGGGGGGGGGGGCTATTTTCCATAATTATACAACTCAATGCTACAAAGGCCAAAGAATAGCATCTTTAAATTTCTTTTTCTCCCAATCTTTTCCCCTGTCTTTTACCAGAAACCAAAGAGTTTGCAAGATTAGTGAAAGGATATCAAGCAAGGACTTCCAGGAAGTCTGACATGGTGATCATAATTAGCAAGGACTACCCTGATGCTAGGAAAGTGGGTCGTGGCTTCTAAAACTAGAGGGCTTCTGGGAGAGAAGTTTGACACCTCAACGTTTTCACCTTAAGGTTTGGTGTTCTCACTATACCTAGTCTTTCCTACGTGAAAGAAAAGGGGGAAATGCTTCAAGATTTACAATTTTCAAAATCACACATTAAACTTATAATATTTTGTCATGCATTCCTTATGGGCATCTTTTTCAATTGTTTCATCCTGATAGGCTTTTGAATCCAATTTTAAAACAGTGGATTGTGAAACCATGAGTTAGAGTCATGCATGAACCAATGTTATTAAACATAACATGTTAGCTTTCCAGACCTCTGTCACATTTTAAACAAAACAGCAGATGCAGGCTTCATGAAGCTTTGAAGGTCCATCTCGAAAGAGGGTTAAAGTAAACAATTACTAACCTTCATATAGCGTAGATTAGGAATAGACATGATTCTCACTTCTGGGATGTAATTGCTATAAATACAAATAAAAAACACCAATAGGAAACATATGAATGCCATTGTCTCTAAGACATTTTGCTAAGTTTTATAATTTTAAATAACTCATTTTTCAATTATGCAGTTTTCAAATTATTCTCAACACTGAAGCATTTTTTAAAACTGGCAAAAGTTAAGATTGAGGAACAGGTTTTTTAAGGAGATTATATTGTAATGTATAGCTTCCAGTTTGTTTTTTCATACAATACAGTAATTGGTCTTACTGTGAATTCCTTTTTCTGTATTCACAGAAAGATGGACCTCACAGGAAAAAAACCATTTCATTTCTTGCAACTAGTAGGCAGGATTAGAAGATATTTTCCTATGCCATGAAGGAAATACCCTCCCTTCAGTAGCATGCACTAATTTCGGCTGAAAATCAGAAGTCTGGTAGCACTTTTCCAGACTTACATATTTTATGACTTGTGAGCTAGTAAAATGATATAGGATTCAAATTAGGATGAGGAAAGCAAGGAGGAAACAGTTCATTTATGCAGGTTACATACTACATAGATTACAGTGTTAATTGTGATGTTAAAACCCATTGTGTTCCTTGAAAACTTTTGATGTATGTGAGCATCTTCCTCTCCCTTCTGATTTTTCACTACCATAGATTTAATAAGGGTACAATTATTTCAGCAGGGTAGTTTAACTTCTTTCTAGGGTAAATCATTGTAGTAACAAAAAAACCTTGCCACTGACACGAGCACATAGGAAATGGAAGAACAATGTTGGATAGTTTACAGGATAATAAACAAAAGCAGCCACTGCTTCCTTAAACCTCTGTAACTTTCCATAAACTGTTTCATGCTTTTCCATCAAGCATGAAAGAGCCTTATAAGCATTATAAGCAACTGTTTCAGTATTGAGTACAACTAAGATCTAAAGACTGGCTTGCTCAGGCAGGAGGTTGTGCTAGTTATAGCTACCATGGCCTGCATGGGAAGATTATTGGGCTGTACTATAGAGGTGTTCAATACTAACACTGGTGCTCGCTTTCTCTGTTATATTCCACTGCTTTGAAGACCAATTCTCCACAATTCAGTCCAATCTCTGAATGGGCAATGCCCTTCCCTCAATCACTGATGCTCAGGTATGATCTCTTTTCAGCACAGATCAGCTATGCTTGTCAGAATCACTTAGCTTGATTACTTATACTTCATGATGTTAGCACAAACTTTTCACTATTTATTAATCTATTTATTAAATTTATATGCCGCCCATCTCACTGATAAGGCAACTAAGCATTGCTTTTTCCAAACCCTTTATTTTTTCTTTCTCAACCCTTACCATAGAGCTGAAAGGACAGCTGACTTTTTCTAGAAATCAAGGCTAAAGACTGAAGGAAGCAGTTTCCTCCATGAGATAGACGTTATCTTATCTTCTGGCTAGGATAAGTAGAATAAATCTTACCTGCCAGTTGGCATTGTCAATGAATAATACTAATTCTTAATCTGCCGAAGCAGAAATCAACTGAACTATTAGAAGCACACGTACTTGAATTAAATGGGGATTACAGCCTTGTCAAAGAAAAACATAATAGTTAACATAACATCTAGCTAATTGCACTGCATTGTTTAATAAAACTGGAATTTTTAAAACTATTTTTTCCACACATTTATTGTATCTATATTCATAAGAAAAGCTAAAATAGAAAGTCTGTTACTAGCACACTATTTTTGTGTATGCTGGAACTTGGATTGCAAGAATCTTAATTTGCTAGAAGAAACAGTATACAGCAGATATAGATTTGTCCCAAACATGAGAATTTGCTTCATGTCTTTTGATTTCTTGCAGTAGTTTTCAAAATACTTACACAGCAGCCAATTGAATTTTGAATTTTATCGATGTGGGGTTGAACTCTGGTTTACTCAAATTGTGTTCGCATTTCTACAAACAAAAGAAAACAAATGAGAATAAGAAGTTTGCAAAGCTATGCTCAAGAATTACAAATATCACTGCAGAACCATTTTAATTTACTCAATTCACTAAACAGAATGTAAGGGCTGGACTGTATCCAAGAGTGGCTGTTGACAGTAGAATGGAAACTGCTACTGGGATAGATTCTTCCTATCTCAAATCTGCTACAGAGAACCCACTGTTCTCCAGAATAGATATGAAGTGGCATGAGTACGGGGGGGGGGGGGGGGACTAAAGGCATTCATCCATATGAACATAAAGCATTTCCTTAACAATGGAAGTAGCCTATAAAAATGTTGAAAGATTTTATTCAGACATTAAAAAAGACAATGTTTGTTTCCTAAAAAGAACTTGCTCTATTGTCAGTTCTAGTCCAAGAACGATGTAAAAAAAAGTCAGTCAAACTTCAGTTCTTTATTTGCATAACATTGTACAGACAGAATCTTGCCAGATTAAACCTATGCTACTCCACCCTAATGGAGATACCCTGGGAAATTCTAGGGAGGAATTGCCTATCCTAAATATATCTTCCTCTTCTCACAATCCAGCTCCAAACTGTGCTTCATCTTCTCCCACCCTTGGAATATGGTCTCTCCTTCCTGGGAATTAATTAGGGCATCTTGTGGAAACCTGACACCTTGTGTTATGGTAATATTCCCCCTTATAGACACATTGCAACACAACTGTCAAAGTTTATTTAGTTCAGGATGTTGTTTCCTATCACAGCTAGCCACAAGCCTTTGACAAGATGATATGGGGAGATGGAAACATACCTTGCATATAAACTGATAAGAGATATAACCACCATGCAATTGCCTTCTGCACCACAAATTTATCCAACTTAACATTTAAACCTACATTCATTTTGACAATGAATTCTACAAATAATACTAATTTATATTCTAAATGTATCTGTTAGGATAAGATTCTTTACCTCTTTGGAGCTTAGCCTTTAATTACTTTCCTTAGGTCGTTAGTGCTCATATTTCAAATAAGAACTAAAGAACTAATTCAACTCAATATGCTTGTAGTTGAAATAAAACACTTAGTGTCTTCCTCATTCTATTTATTTAGTGTGCATTGCCTGGAATTGTCAGTGTTCCATTTTACTCCTTACCACTATTATCAGTATCCACTGGAATGAAACAGGGAAAGCTGCATCTTTGTGACCTCACAAGCAAAGTAAGATGAACTTGGTATCATGAAAGATCAAGCTATGTGGTTATCACTTTTAGCAGTATAAATTTACAACTGGGTTTCATCACTGTAAAATGCATTTATGAAGGACACTGCCTCATTTTATAGACCCAGAGAAGCAATATTTTCCTATTGAATTTATTGTAATCTAAGAATTCTCAAAACATGCAATCCCATGCTGATTACATTCAAAATCAGCCAAGGCTGAAAGAGTTATATGGAAGAAAATTACAATTCCAGGACAGGGAATTCGGGAATTTGTATATAATCTCTAATTTTGTCAAAAGTGACTATGATGGCAGTATAGTTTTTTATAATGACTACATACCCTGCATCGCAGTGAGCGTTTGATCAGAAGGTGCTTATGACGAGGGTAAAGTTGAGAAGCACAAATGGGCTGAAAATCTGGCTGCAGGAGGCGCTGCTTTAAGGTTGTCACTGTTCACAACATAGGAAGTTCAGAAAATTCAGAAATCTCAGTTCATGATTTTGAATAATAAGAACAAGCATTATTTGAATCAATCAGCTTGGACAGAAATGTGACAAAGACAAGCTAAACTATTACCTTCTGTTAGATTGACTGGCCTTGTGTAATAATCCTCAGGTAAAGGTTCTACTTCTTCCACAGCCTGAGCTGGTTCAATTTTTATCTCCTTGTGGTCTTCCCCTTCTTTCAGCCTGAGGTAAAGGGAATGGATTGATTGCTTTTAAAAGAAGCCATAAAAACCTGAGCAGTACTAAATTGCTGGTTCAAATGAAGCAGTATAGAACTGCTAGAGATCAATTCTTTACTTATGTTCAGATCCTCTTGCAGCACTTGGAATAGTAGTACCAAGCGGTAGCATTCAACCTAATTTATATTTTAACACTGAATTAATATAGTTAATAGCAAATTTTAGAGGTAAGAACAGGAGCTGTATTTTTTTTTAATAAAATGACACTTTAGACAAGATCACAGGTACAGCTTAGATGTCCACACACTGGTGTTAAAAGTATAGCATTTAACTAATCAGCTAAAGAAGGAAGACGCAGAATTATACTTGATTCTGAGACTATTTCCATTTTATATGATTGGGATTAAGCAACTTTATCAATCATTGATATGAAAGAACTAGTACTCACGAAAGTCCAGTAAGGGCGCTGATAGGGGCCCCAGGCCTCTGACGTTGGAGCCTGGTTCCAAGGCCATATTTGTCCTAAAAGAGATACAGATAATCCTTGATTTGACTGGTTGCTTAACAAACCTTCAAAATAGTGCGACTGAAAAAAAATAATCCTTGAAGTTATGGTTGCCACACCATCCCCACAGTCACACATTTCAGGTGGTTGGCAGTCGGCTTACATTTACAATCAGCTTGCAGAGTCCCACAATCATATTATCATATTATGCTACGTTTTTGCCATTTTTCAGCAAAAATATGTTCATTGGATAAAGTGGTTTGCTTTAACTACCACAGTGACTCATTCAATGACTGTCGTAAAAACAGTCATAAAATGAGTCTGAGCACGTGGTGCCTCAACTTACTACCACAATTACTGGAAACCAAAATTCTGGTCACAACTGTGGTTGTGAGTCAAGGATTACCTGTCAATAACAAGAGGTATACTGGCAAATGAAAACATACCATCTTGACGTTTGAGGGCAGCTTAAAAACAAGTGGATCAATTTCAAGAAAAGCAAATCTGGAAGTTTTCTCCATCCAGAGAAAGTTTTGATAGTTTGATGAACAGAAATCAAACATACAAAAGCTAAAAAAAAAGCAGCAAGCCCCTCAATCACTGTTTATTCGACTTAAAAGTATTTTCATTTAGTGATTACACTTAAATTTCACTTGATTATTAAATCTTCTAGCTCAGAACATAAATACTTATTTATTAAATGTATTTGCTGCCTATCTCGTATCCAGACACTGGGCAGCTTACAACATAAATAGTTTAAATTCTAGGAGGAATTTGGCCTACTTTTGTGGACAAATACCCTCTATTGCAACAGACCTGAAGAAGATCTAGAGCTGAAAAATACTTAATGACTATAATGATATGAAATCATCCTATTATACCATACTTGAGTTAACAACAATCAGCTGAGAACTTGCAACAAATTGATTGACATTCTGTGTTGTGACAGAAGATATCAAAACTGAAGGTTGTCAATTTCTAAGGAAAAGTAGGCTGGATTCAAAAGTGTTCTGCTGTATACAAAAAATAATTGAAACAGTTCTTTTCCCATTAGTGCCAGACCAGTGCACTAAAAAAAATGAAAAAAAATGAACTAAATATATGTACAAGAGGTCAGGCAACTTCTCAGAAAAGTATGGTAACTGCTAGCATTGAAAGCAGATTTTATATGGCAATGTTACTGAGTCAGGTGGTTTGAATTATTTTACTTATCTTCCTGCTGCTCCTAATAGTTCAGTCCGTGTTATCTTCATAGTAAGGATAGGTTTAGCTCCATACAAAGGGTATCAAACTGGCAGCCCGTGGGCCGGATGCATCACGCGCAGGCCATGCCTATATCAGCTCCACGAATGGGAAAACTGTCATGAAATGTCATGTGATGGCAATGTGACACCGGGAATTTGACACCCATGCCATGTACTATTTTAAAAATTGCTAAATATTTTGGGATACTATTTTGCCTCTCTAGCTCACCTATTATTTTGTAAACTTTTGGTGGGTGGCTTATTGTTTTAGTTTAAAGGAAAGGTCATTTATCTACTTAACATATCATATAACATATATATTAAGTTTCTATACAGGATTGCTATTTAAAAGGATTTATGATTTTTAACAGGGAAAGAAATATTTAAGTGGCAAAATTGTAGACAGGGAGTAATGTAGGTATAGGCTATCTATAGTTCAAGAGGACTAAAATGTGTCAAAGAATCATAGACAGTGGAAACCCAAAACATGTCCAGGCAAAATCTATCCAACTGTTCTTAATAGTACTACAATTCATCAAAGATTATGACCTCACAGAACATTTATAGGGTCTTATACTGAACACTTTTGGTTTTATATTAAAAAAAAAAGGAATACACTGAGTTATATGACTACTAAACTCAAATGCATATTAATTCATTCAGATTGAATATTAACTTTCCTATTATGAGCATGTTAGTCACCCAAATGCAATAAAGACAATTTGACTAGCTGAATCCAGCTAATGGAACCAACTAAAGGAACTTACCACTACATGTATAGTATGTTGCTGTGGAGAGCCCCAAATTAGCGGCAGGTAGTAACGGAGATAAAAAAAAATGCACCAATAAAGACAAAAGCAATGCACAGAGCAAGCAGGTTATAGTGTTATCCAAAAGGCAGCAAGCATACGCAAAATTATTTAGCCAAGAAAAAAAATAAGCTTTTCATTTGACACTGACTGCATAGCTGAAAATTAAAACAAAATGCATATTTAAATCTAAATATCTCAGACATTACATTTGTGCCGACTCTGAGCTAAATCACTCTATACAGAATAACAGTAATCAGCATTTGAAAATCGAAGGTATTGGGGCCCATTTCCAAATCTGAACCTTCACTGTAAAATACAAGCCAAGTCACTTTATAATTTCAAAGTATGAATGCCTAACCCTACATTTATTTCAAGTACAGGTAGTCTTCAACGTACGACCACGTTTCAGCCCAAAATTTCTGTTGCTAAACAAGACAGTTAAGTACATTTTGCCCCATTATATTAACTTTCTTGCCACAGTTGTTAAATGAATCACTGCAGTTGTTAAGTGAATCTGGCTTCCCCATTGACTTTGCGTGTCAAAAGGTAGCAAAAGGGAATCACATGACTCCAGAACAGTGCAACTGTCATAACTATGAGTCAATTATCAAGCATCTGAATTTTGATCACAAGACCATGGGATTGGTGCAATGGTCATAAGTGTGAACAATGGTCATAAGTCACGTTTTTCACTGCCGTTGTAATGTCAGTCACTAAATGAATTGTAAATTGAGAACTACCTGCAGATGATACCTCTTAATAAAACATAAGCTATGAAAACTTCACATAAGCTCCAATTATTATTTTTTACATTTCCTTGCTTCAGTTTTAAAAATGTCAACTACAACAATTGTATCACTGTACTTTAGAATGTTACGTATGATTCTCACTGGGTGACCTCAACAATTTCTGTGCTGTTTTCCTAGCTTACCGAAAAAGCCAGTGGCATGTATGGTCGACGGCGAACTAATTTTTTACGATCTCTTTCCATCTTCTCCTTCTGAGCCAATTGTTGATAATATTCCACTAGTTTATTAATCTATATAAAAAGAAACATTTTAAGCTTTTCATGAGAAAGCACTTTCTTCACAAGATTTTTTTTCCTGAATTCACCCTGATTTTTTTTTTTAAATAACCTTTCACTGCATTTACAAGCCTTCACATAGTGGAGTTTAAGATTTACCCTCTCTCTTCCTAGAACTCTTTCTAACCCCATTTATTTTCTTTATAGAATATTTTATGTTTAATTTGTGCCACTACGGGATGTTGCTTTGCACCTGGGACATTGGGAGAAGCCCTGTGAGGAGACGCCGCTGCCAATGTGCAGGAAATCCTCCCCCCCCGCCCCCGATCATCCTTTCAAAACGTAGTTTCACCAGAATGAAGAGGTGGCTGGAAGCGGTGTTTGCGTTGGGTTGGGCTTTCTTTGCAAGGCAGACGATCTGGGGAGCAAGAGATTTAGGAAGCCTGGGCTGGCGTGTGTCCATTTCTCCAGTGAAGCATCTGATTCATCCCCAGGGGTGAACGTTTCACCCTTCATCATCTCTCTGCCCTGGCTTGGAAGCTGCAGAGGAAGCCTGCCATGCCCGGTGAAGGGGTGAGGGGGGAGAAGTGACAGCAAGAGGAGCCACGTCTCACTCCACACCTCTCCCCCACCCACCTGCCACCCGTCTCGCTAAAGAGACGGTGGGGAAGGGAAGCAGTCTGGATTCTGTTAGCATTGGGGCGGGGTGAGAGGAGTTGGGCTGCGAGACATGCGTCCTACCCGAGACTTGCAGCTCCATCGTGTTCCTCACTGTTTTGTTCAGGGAAGTTGAACTCGCAATATTTTTTTTTACAGGGTGCTTCCCTGGACAAAACAGTGAGGAACATGATGGAGCTGCAAGTCTTGGGTAGGACGCATGTCTCGCAGCCCAACTCCTCCCACCCCGCCCCAATGCTAACAGAATCCAGGCTGCTTCCCTTCCCCACTGTCTCTTTAGCGAGAGGGGTGGCAGGTGGGTTGGGGGAGAAGTGAGAGGTGTGGAGTGAGACGTGGCTTCTCTTGTTGTCTCTTCTCCCCCCCTCGCCGGGCATGGCAGGTTTCCTCTGCAGCTTCCAAGCCAGGGCAGAGGAGACAAAATGCTCACCCCTGGGGATGAATCAGACGCTTCACTGGAGAAACTGTCCCACGCCAACCAAGGCTTCCTAAATCTCTCACTCCCCAGATTGTCCCCCTCGCAAAAAAAGCCCAACCTGATGCAGAGCGGTGACAGGACACATCAGAGCAGTGCCGGCCAGCCACTCGACCAGCGCAAAGAACAGGGAGGGGAGGCGATGGGGCAACAGGACATGCAGTCCCATGCTTGCTGCCTCCTGCATCCTCAAAATAATAAGACAATCCTTCCCCCCCCCCCCCGATAATAAGACCAAGGCCATATTTTGTGGGTCAAAATAAAATAAGATCCTGTCTTATTTTCGGGGAAACAGTGTAGTAAATTAATTTATTCCCGAATAAGCCTGCAGTGTTAAAACTATCATTGTAAACATTCAAAATGTTAAAAAATGTCTCAAAATATATTCCAAAATATATTTTAACACTCTGGCATGTGTAGCTTATATTTTTGTTCTTTTTAAACAGCATCATGTTTTATTGAAACAATAGGATATGCATGTGCACACACACACACACAATACTTATGTAGATTAAGCTACATCCAGACCAGTTTTTCATTCTTGGACTAATTACTGCTGTGTCTTTCCCTAAACAGGAATTAAGCTGAGCTGGAGCAGGATTCTACCTATCAAGCTTTGTCACCCGTCTTAATTAATCTGTTAATTCCAAGGTCATCCAAATAACTGCATCAGAAAGAGAAAGAAAACTTTGAATTACCAATGTCTTTCCCTTGTATGGGTCTTTTACCTAAGTTATATTCAGTACTCAAAGGTCAAATCAGGTTCATACCAGAGAAATCCAGAAATGATCTAAGCTTTTGCTTTCCAAAACCTATTACAAACATCAATGACTAGAAGCTATCTAGTTGTTTGCAGGAAGACAATTGATCTGGGAAGAAAAACTGACCTGAGCAAAAGGTAAACCTCCTTTTTCTAAAAATGATACAAGGACTGTGATCTTTCCTATACAGATCATACCTTTTCCTATTGCATTTACAGAGCTAATAAGATTAGTGCAGTGTCTCAAAGCAGGGCAGCTATGGAAAAATACATGGACTTGATGATTTTTCCACCAACAGTTTCATACCTAGGCCGACAATTATATTACACTGCTAAATTAGTTGGGGGAAGATTGTGAATAATACTTGAGACTTATTCTCTCAAACTTAAAGTACTAGATATGAGTTTTTTTAGTTACCTTTTGTGTATAAGGATTTTCGGGTTCCTGCCAACCTCCACTGGCTGCAATATAACAAAAAATAACATCAACAATTGAAAAGGGAATCATGAAATACATGTTCTAGTCAAAAATAAGCTATATAGAAAATAACTCTGCTAAATCCATCACTGGGCTAATACTGTTATTTAAAATGACATAATATTGTGTGCTTCATCATTGTATAATGTGAGTCAGAAAGCAGCTTGTGTTTCTAATCTAGCAACTGACTGTTGGTTAACATGATTGAAATGTCAATCATGCAAAACAAAGACAGGTGTTCCCCTTTTGACTGATAACTGTGCATAACATGTAGTTTTGTAAGCCATCCTAGTCCCATTTATTTTAGATATAACACTCACCAACTGACTTATCTGCCATGCCAACATCTCTAGATGTCCAACGGCAAAATCCACAGGCCAGATAATAAGCTTTTTTCATTGTAGTCTTAGCTGGATCATCAGGCAATGGAGCAGGAATGCTTGTTGCTCGGGTAGAAAGGGTGTGCATACAGCAAGGGCAATCAAAACAGTTGGCACACCTAAGCAAGAAGACACCAATATTAGCTTTTTAACTGAATGGATTTGTTTGCATTTACCAACAGAGTGACAATGCTCATTATTATGTAAACCGTATTTATTTCTTAAAATTGAAAGCTGTATATAAATTGGAGCCAAGGCTCTTGACTTATAAATGTACATATAATTCCAAAACCGTTTTTAAAAATAAATATTTTAAAATATTTTTTGCTCAGAAAAATTCATTGAGGCAATCAACAGGAAGCAAATTCATGTATCTAGTCCATTATAAAAAGACAAAAATCCTGTCATGCGTATTCCTTCATTTTTATAACAATCAATCTGTTAAGATTCTATATGCTATAAGTCCTCAACTTACAACACTTCGGTTAATGACTTTTTGAAGTTTCAATAACACTGAAAAAGTGATTTATGGCCATTTTTCACATGACCACTGCAGCATCCCCATGGTCATGTGATCCAAATTCAGAAGCTTGGCAACCAACTCATATTTATGACGGTTGCAGTGCCCAGAGTCATGTGTTCACAATTTGTATCCTTTTGACAAGCAAAGTCAATGGGGAAGTCAGATTCACTTAACTGTATGGCAACCGTGTTACCAACTTAACAAATGCAGTGATTCACTTAACAACTGTGGCAAGAAAGGTTGTAAAATTAGACAAGTCACTTAACAAATGTCTCACTTAGCATCAGAAATTATGGGTTCGATTATGGTCATAAATCGAGGACTACCTGTACTATTAAATTAAAAGTGAGAGTCAAATTAATAAGTATGTAGTCAAATATAAAGAGATTATGCAAAATACAAAAAAGCTTTAGGAAAAGAAAGAGAGGGGGAATGTAGTCTTACCTGTTTTTTTTCAGCTTAGCTTCAGCTGAAGGCATATTCTCCAAGCAGCTGGGACAATAGTGAGAATCCACCTACAGAATAATTTTAAAGAATCATCATTCTTCACCACTATACTTGAACTAATGGTGTATCTTAGATTTGGAACAAGATCCAATACCAGAAAAAAAGTAAGACTTCTGCCTTTCCTGGCTAGTTTCAAATATACACCTTGATGTTTGTGGGGAAAAAATTGTCCCATTTTAAAATAAAATATTAAAATGTAACATCAAACGTCATGCTCAGGAGACATAAGGTGATTCAGAAGAGCTGACAATTAAATGAAGGGAAAATATTTTTCTCCAAAACTGCTGAATTTCTTTCTAGTCTAGATATTATTATTGAGATGAAATTTAGTTCTGTACCAGAAAAATAGTCAGCATCCTTATTAAACTACAATCCCCAGAATTATTAATAATTAAAATTGGGATAAAAAACAAATTTATAATTAGCAGTGATTCAGTGAATTTTCTAGCAGAGATTTTTCTCATTCTCAACTATTAATATTTTGAACAGGAGATGTCAAAAAACAAATTTGGAATTTGTCCTGCCATGAACTAATTCTTAACATTTATTTTCTATCTAACTGGGTTCCAATAGCTTGTCACCTTCTTTAATTACTTTTTAGGGTTTTTTTTCAGAACTGAACAACTGAAAAATAAGTAATTCAAAACTAATACTTCAGATTAGGACCATTTAATCATAATGACTAAGATATTTCTTGTTCCGTGCTTATAGACCAGAGGTGTCAAACCTGATCACATCACAGGCCATATCATGACATATCGGGATTTTTTTTGCCCTTGCGGAACCGGGGTGAGCGTGGCCTTTATGAGCCACATCCAGCCCGCAGGCCGCGTGTTTGACACCCCTGCTATAGACAGTTTTAAAATGGAAATTGGTTCGCATTCAAAGACATATACAGTAACAGAATAAGATTTAAAAAGTAAAGTATTCCACTTCATTCATATTCATACAGAACAAAACTGGGTCAATCAATCAAAATAGAGCTGGAGAACCTATACCATTTCAGACAAGTGACTGTCCAGTCTCTTCTTAAAAACTCCACTGATGAACCACCCAGAGCTTCTGAAGGCAAGCTGTTCCACTGGTTAATTGTCCTCACTGTTAGGAAGTTTCCCCTTAGTTCCAGGTTACTTCTCTCCTTAATTAGTTTCCATGCATTATTTATTATCCTGCCTATAGGTGCTTTGGTAAATAAGGTGAACCCCCTCCTCTTTGTGGCAACCTCTCAAATGCTGGAGTACTGCTATCATGTCACCTCTAGACCTTCTTTTCTCTAGACTAGCCAAACTCAAATCCTGCAATTGTTCTTTGTATGTTTTAGTCTCCAGGCCTTTAATCATCTTAGTTCCTCTTCTTTGCACTTTTTCCAAAGTCTCAACATCTTTTTTGTAATGTGGTGACCAAAACTGGATTCAGTATTCAAGGTGTGGTCTTACTAGAACGGAACTAATACTTCACATGATTTTGATTCTATGCCTCTGTTTATATAACCAAGGATTGTATTAACTTTTTGGGCTGGTGCCGCACACTGCTGGCTCATATTTAAGTGATCATCCACTAGTAAATACTTATTACATTTACTTAGTAAATAAAAGCTAGTAAATAGTAAAATAACTTCCAAAACAGATATTTACAATTTTGAGACTGCAACCCAAACAATGTAAAAATTAAGTTTAGGAAGAAGAGTCTCATATTTGGACTCTTCTAGAATGTTTGGAACAGCAAAGTTCCTTTACTATTTTGTGTTCAACCAATGCAAAACTTGTTTAAAATTTGGAACTCCCTATAAAATCTGAACAAAAGTTTCATGTTTTTATTGGTGCAGTCACTTCTCTGCAGTTCAAATGACTAATACTAAATTGTTATTGAATAAGGTTGTTTAATAAATTGATTTTCAGTATTACAAACTACAGTACTGAATTCCAAGTGCGCCCTAGCTTGGCAAACTGGACAGCACATCGGAATTCTGTGAAAATGTCATGGGAATTTCTCCAAAAAGATGGCCACTGTGAATGCTCACACAAAAATCAATGTACTAGTCTTTCAGCATATTCTATCACAGTGATGGCAAACTTTTTTGGCTCGCGTGCCATAAGGGCGGGAGCGCAGGGGGGTCGTGTGCGGGCGTGCCTCACCCATATGCAACACATGACTCCCCCCATTGCGCATGCGCGCATGAGATCCGCAACCCCCCATTTTTTGCATGCTTTTTTTGCCCTCCCCAGGCTCCAGAGGCTTTATAGGAGACTGGGGAGGGCGAAAACAGCCTCCCCCCCCCCCCCCGGAGGCCCTCCGGAGGCTTCAGGGACCTTCAGGAGGCTTCCCTGAAGCCTCCAGAGGGCTTAAACCGACCCTATGAGCAACCCGGAAGTCTGTTCCTGAACTTCTAGTTTGCCCATAGGGCCTGTTTTTTGCACTCCGGAGGCTTCAGGGAAGGTCCTGAAGGCTCCGGAGGGGGGAAGGAGGTTCTTTTAGCCCTCCCCAGGCTCCTATAAAGCCTCTGGAGCCTGGGGAGGGCGAAAAATGGCTTCAAAAAAGGCTGAACTCAGCTGGCCAGTGTGTGCATGCGCAGTGGGCAGCTGACAGGGAAACGCCTCACGTGCCCTGACAAATGGCTCCACGTGCCACGTGTGGCACGTGTGCCATAGGTTCGCCATCCTGGCTCTATCATATCTGTTTTTTTCTATCCTTTTCTACACACGTGGGCCTACTTCATACTTCAGTCCTCAATCATTTTCATTTTTAAAAAATGCCTCCAGAATATATCTGGGGACCAGGAGCATTCTTCAGAATACTGTTTGTGTTTTGCAGCACCCTAATATCCCATTAAATAAAATATATCTAAAATTAAAATGAAGTGAGGCATTTTTTCTGCAGCAAATCACAAAACACGTCCCCAAGAACTTTGAAACTTACAGCTGCCAAAATATGAATCAAGTCTGTAGTCCACTTGAAATTGCCCGTTGTGTTTTTTACAAATACAAGTTTCATATAGTTAGATGGCTTAGCAGTACCTGATACAAGTTTCATATAGTTAGATGAGTTAACATTACCTGATTGCCAACAGTACTGTTGTATTCCTCGACTTACGACCAGTCTGCCCTGCCTGTCAGCTAGCAACAACCAAGGCAAATAAACTGCTCTAATTCACCTCAGACACATCCAGCCTCATTCCTACACCTAGAACTTAATAAGTACCACCTAGACTCCAATTGGACTGAGGCAGGCAGGCAGGCACCCAGGACATAAATATTTAAATATAAATATATGGGGGTGGGAGAATAAAGATGTGGCTTAAACTGTCTCAGTAACCAACTGGGAGGCATAGCATGTGATGATGTCTGAGCAGGGAGTGATGGCAATTTACACAGGAAAAGCAACAATTTCATGGGAAGAAATTATATTTCAAATACATATGCTAAAAGATTCCCCTCCACCCTTCCTATAAATCTCTTCCTCTCTTCCCTACCCACAATTTACTCCCTTTCAGCCTAGCCAAGGCAGCACAAAGGGACACTGACAGCGGGCGGGGGGGGGGGCACGCGCCCCAATCGAGGTTCTGTTCTCGAGCTCCAAACCAGAAAAACAGCCAATTGGATGAAGAAAGAAAGGAGCTAGGACTGCGAGTGGCAGCAGAGTTAGCCAATCCACACCGCTGGCCTGCGATTAAACTCCCCGGCCTCTTCAACGCGGCCAATTTACCTCATGCGAGACACACTCGAGAGAACGGAGCTCGCTGCAGTAGCGACAGAAATACAGATGCGAAAGCGGCATGCGGATCTCCTTTTCGCCGCGCACCAGGTAGGAGACGCGGTCCGACTGAAGAAGGGAGGCCATCTTGGCAGAAAAAGAAACCGGCCCCCAAGCTTTCCGGCGCGCCGCCGCACCCAACACGCCCCGATTTCCGCCACGTGATCCGGAAACATTCGGTCTCGTGCATGGGCCGCGGTAACCAGCGTGTCGTCATTTCCGCCAGTTCTCTACAAGTGATATCGGACAGAGGGGCGTGAAATGGCATTGAGAATTCCTTGTCATATTTAAAATTAGCGCGTCTTATTGCAATTTGATACATTTATCTTCTCCAGTCTATGTACATCTTAAACAAAAACCCATTTTCCGGCTGATGGTTGTTGTAATCAATCAGACTTTGGAGGTGCTCTAATCCAACCTCCTACTCAAGAAAGAAACCCTACCAGGCAGTGGCCTATTGGCCAACGGGCCGCGTGAGTGGCTAGCCAATGCGCGCGCGTACACCCCCACCCCCACTCGCGCTACCGCCGCGCGCGCCTCCGTGCGCGCGTGCGCGGCTAAAGTCGCCTCTTCCCCACCCACCCCTCCGGGCCGCCAACCCAGATAGGCTGGAGAAATCTGTTTTATACCATTTCAGATAGATGGCTCTCCAGTCTTTTTTCTTAAATGACCTTCCGTGATCCATTCCCCTGGGAGGCAAAGACGTTTAGGGGGGGGGGGGGGATTGGATGAGTATTGCAAGTCTATCACTTGGAAAAGATTGGCATTATTGTTGTTGTTGTTGTTGTTGTTGTTGTTGTTATTATTATTATTATTATTATTATTATTATTATTATTATTATTATTATTATTATTATTATACGATTGTATCACGGCGGCCAGTTGATTCGCCGGATTTGGCATTGATTACTAGTTGGGCCCCACCCAGGGGCCTAGGACATCGTAACGTATTTTCGTAATATACGTGCAGATCCAAGCAGTGCAGCTTTTTGCATTTGACTGATGGTGATTTTGTCAAGTTTTAACTGTTTTAAATGTAATTCCAGTGCTTTTGGAATAGCACCCAGTGTGCCGATTACCACTGGAATTACCACTGCTGGTTTGTGCCATAATCGTTGGATTTCAATTTTTAAGTCCTGGTATTTCGCGACTTTTCCATGTTCCTTCTCCTCAACCCTGCTATCACCTGGTATTGCGATGTCTATGATTGTAACCTTCTTTTTCTCAACCAGTGTGATGTCTGGTGTGTTATGCGCTAGTATTTTGTCTGTTTGTATACGAAAATCCCACAGGATCTTGACCATCTGATTTTCGGTGACTTTTTCAGGCTTATGTTCCCACCAGTTTGTTGTTGTTTTAATATTATAATTTTTGCACAAATTCCAGTGGATCATTTGTGCTACTGAATTGTGCCGCAATTTATAATCAGTCTGCGCGATATTATTATTATTATTATTATTATTATTATTATTATTATTATTATTATTATTATTATTATTATTATTATTATTATTAGATTGTATCACAGCGGCCAGTTGTTTTTGCCGGATTTGGCATTATTATTATTATTATTATTATTATTATTATTATTATTATTATTATTATTATTAGATTGTATCACAGCGGCCAGTTGTTTTTGCCGGATTTGGCATTATTATTATTATTATTATTATTATTATTATTATTATTATCATCATCATCATCATCATCATCATTATTATTATTATCATTATCATTATTGTATTATTATTATTATTGTAGTTGTTATTATGTGGTTAATCTTTGGTGAGATTCACAGCCTTTGGGGCTGGTTGGTAGCTCAACAGCTCGAGTCCTAACCAAGGACCTAGGAACTGTTAAGGTAACGTGGGAGGATATAAGTTGTTCCAAGTAGGGTGGTTTTTTGTAGAGTCAGAATGTTCAAGTCAGGTAAATTTAGAATTTCCAAATAGTGAGGTAGCCCTTTAGGTATTGCTCCAAGGGCTCCAATTACAATTGGGGCAACACATGATTTCTTTTTCCACAGTCGATCAACCTCAATTTGCAAGTCCTGGTATTTTGTGATTATTATTTTTTTTGCTGTTTATCTTCAATTCATGCATCATCAGGTATTGCAATGTCAATGAACCATACTTTTTTCTTTTCAATTATTGTTGTGTCAGGTGTGTTGTAGGCCAAGTGCCCATCAGTCTGGATTCTGAAGTCCCACAAGATCTTGACTTTCTCATTCTCTAAAACCTTCTCAACCTGATGGTCCCAGTGGTTTTTGCTGTACTCAAATCCAAACTTTTGGCACAATTTCCAGTGAATAATCTTAGCAATATGGTCATGGCGTTGTAGGTAGTCATTGTTGTTGTTGTTATTATTATTATACTTTATTCATTAAACATGAAACTCAGTCAACTGAACATTTAAAAATGTATCACAAATATTAACTGGCACTGATGGTTGATACAGGTTACTGTCATCCCAGGTATCAACCAAGTATTTTCTTAAAATATATGATATTATTATATACTTTATTCATTAAACATGAAACTCAGTCAACTAAACATTCAAAAATGCATCACAAATACTATTGACTGGTGCTAGTGGTTGATACGGGTTGCTGCCAACGTCCTATGGTAGGAATCAACTTTTAATAATAATGAATAATAATTTTATATCTATTATTATTATTGAGTGAAATAACTTCAGGAGACAGCAACAGACTAAATTCTCTTTGAGAACTATACAGCATGTGGAACTGCGTAACAGTAAATGCTATTTTGGAGGGGAAAGTCTGATCAAACTGCCAATGTTACTTTTTCTAAAAAGCTCTAACTATCCCCAGCAAACATTGTTTGGAAGAAGTGGGATTCTAAGGTGTTTTTTCTTAATATATGTATGAAAACCTTGCCATTTGCTGAGCCTGGTAGTATTTCACTCTCAGTTAATGCATTTACCAGTAGTTGTTAATGATAATTTGTAAATGTTCATTATTCTTATTTTATTGTGATAGAGCTTCTTTAAAAACTATGCTAACAGGAGACTAAGTTAATATCAGGCCCCTGCCAGAAAATTTATTTCTTAAAATAGTTTTATAGCAATAAAATGTGTAGCTGCTTTGATAATTGCTTGGCTTATTTTGCTATCAATTACTAGCTCAAACAATGATGCAGTCTTGTTTCGAATTATATAGGAGAGGAAGATGAGCAAATGGAAATTAGAAAGGCAATATTGTTGCCCTTTTCATTACACAGTGGTTGGATGAATATATTGCCTTCATACTACGTACCTGACAAGTCACATTAAAACGTCTGTAGTGTATCTACCACTTGTATGATTGGGACTCATGTTTTCAAAAGCAAAAGAAATAAAAAATGAGCTGTCTTCAAAACAATTCAAAAGTATTGCTTTTTTCCTCCCCCCCCCCCCCAAAAAAGATAACCTCTAAACTTTTAAGAGCAACTTCTCTTCTAACAGAAATTGATTTATTCAAAAGCAAAATAATCATTGTGTAACAGTGCTAAAGTAAATACTGTAATTTCATATTTTCAAACAGATTTACTATATTTTAGTTGTTATAACTCTTCTGTATCATGTCCATTTTGCCCAGGAGTTAACTTACTAATTCATAGCCAGAAGGCGGTTTTAACAAGAACCATTCCTATTGCTAAATGGGAAATCCAAAAAAATGTGTGCTCTAACCCGCTTTTACTATCAAGGGATAAAATATATCTAACCTCCTCAAAAAGAAAAGGGTTAGGATAAGACTGATGCTCTGCTGTTAGTGGTTCAAGACTTGTAGCTTCCACTGCTGTCAGAAGAAAATATAGGTAGCTCAAGGATAAACTTTGGTGTTCTCTAAGCTCAGTTGCTTGATTGCAGATGTAGGTAACATCAGTGCTAATAAATGTGGCTTTGATTCCTATTTATATGCAGTAGTTCGTGTCAGTACCTTATATTCAGTATACACCCCCACTAACATTGGCAGGTCATCCCTGTCCCACAGTTCATCCCTGAGCTACTGTATATAGTTTGAGTTTGAGTTTTGAGTTTTATTAAATTTATATACCGCCCCCCTCTCCCCGCAGGGACTCGGGGCGGTGTACAGACAGTACATATAAAACAACAAAGCAAGAACAACAAAACATTAGACAACCAACATAAACATACGGTCTGTAAAATACCCGAACTCATTTCAAGTTAAAAACAGTCTAAAACCAAATTAAAACCCCAAAATTTAGAATATTAAAAAGCCATCCAGGAAGGTCAGTAATAGATTGTACTTATGATTACGATTAGGCTAGGCCGGCTAGCCGGAACAGGTGGGTCTTGAGTTTCTTACGGAAGGAGCGGAGATCAACAGTAGTTCTAATGTCAGGGGGGAGTTCGTTCCAGAGGGTTGGGCCCATCACAGAGAAGGCCCTACTCCTGGGCACCGCCCGCCCGCATTGTCTAGCGGAGGGTACCCGGAGGAGACCCTCCCTGTGTGAGCGGATTGGTCGTAGGGATGTGTGGGGTAGAATGCGATCTCACAAATAACTATAAACAGGGAGCTAAGCCCACTTCACTAGCACTGATGATGTTATCTTTGGTAATAAAATATCTGCTACCAAACAGTCAAGAGAGCACTAGGGACTCCGTTGGTGTTTGAGTATATTTCCAACTCTCTTTACCTTTCTTCCAGCAACTTCAAGTAGGCATTCTTCACCTACAGACTCTTCCATATTTATGGACTGCAGTGGGTTGTTGTTACAAAGGACCTGAAGCTTGTATGATCCAGAAATGTCTCAATTTCTGAATGGGACTCTAGAGCTCAAGGACAGCTATATTATCATTACTATTTATTTCGTGCAGTTTACTTTAGAATAGTTCAAGTTTCACCCAGTCTGCACAGTTTCACTTACACACATGGTACATATAGAAGGCACAATTCCTTCTATCACAAATGAAGTTAACAATATTATGCTCTTTGAAGATCAGTTCAGCTGAAGAATGTGCATCTCATTTCTAGTTTATAAATGGTGTGCTTTGGCCATCTACACATATGCACCTGTGGACATTGATCTGGCAAAGTGGCAAATTAGGAAATTTAGGATGCAGTGTCATTGGGAAAAGGTATTTTTAATACAGTTGCTTTATTTTACAAAGGAAAAATATGAATTATTTTTGTTGTGGGTTTATTTTTTTGCCACCTATAAAGGGAAAAGCAACCATATGAAGACATTATCTTCTTTCCTACATGATGGACTAAGCTACAGTAAAGTGTATGAGTTTGATCAGAAAACAAAAAAATATTCTCTCCTGAAAAGAACATGTGCTAAGCATATAACCCAGAGAGGCTATATTTGGTGTTATCCTCTTAAATAATATTGCTATATGACAAATGACATTGAATTGCACCTACTCTTTCTTTCATTCATTCTTTCTTTCTTCACACCTGCAAACCAACTGCTCTTCCCCAAAATTGTATGTACTAAGCAGGGCTGTTGAAAAATGAACTGTTACCATTGTTCCACAGTTACTTTTTTCCCCCCTGACTCAGCCCACAATCGAAGAATTTTCTTGGACCTTTTAATCTCATGGAACAGTGGAATATTCCAAGAAAAAGTAGCTGTTATGGTGGAATATTTCATAAGAAAGAAAGCCAGTTTCCCACAACTGAATCTTTTTTTTTTTTTTTGACATCATGAATGATGCCGCTGTGGTATTTCAACAAAATAAACAGTTTAAGATCATAGACGCATTCTAGCAAAGAGCTCAGTGTTGATCTTTATCTTCTTTCTGGTAATCTGATATACAATTACTTCAGCTTCATTCGTGTCCCAAAGTTTTATTCAGTATAATTCTCCTAAGGCTAACTGGGAATCAGTTCAATATATCTCCTTTTTGTTGACGTAACTATAATGGTTTCCATATGACTTGATTTCTGGGAAAAATATATTATCTTCCTGAGTTTTAATTGTTTTTGCAATCAGTCAGAACCAGAAATTGTTTGTCAGAGTATTTATCCTTTTCTAATCAATACATATTTGGTACAAATTTAAAATATGTTGTGAGAAACAGTGATGTGATTTATTTGTCTCATACTGGAACTAAATGAAAGGTTGCCTTCCTTAGTCTTTTGGGATTATCAAGCTAACATACAGATGAAGGTTTAAAAGCATCCTTTTGGAGAAGCTGAGTAAAAATCATGGTTATTCTGAAAAGCTATGCTATAGTCTTGGAAATAAGACAAGCATCATATTCTACTGCCTGTGTGATACAGAATGGAGGCTGGACAGGATATCTTCCACCCAACCACTTCTTGACTTATTTGCAACAAACCACGTAATACTGGTTGACAATCTTTCCTGAGTCACACACTAATTCTTTCTAGAGTTCATAAGCAAGTTCCTCTCCACAAAGACTCAGCGCTGGGATGGGTGGGTGATGCTTTTCTAAATGAATTCAGAAGCTTTTTTAAAAATTTCTTTGTCTTATCCCAGTATCTGTACTGCTGAGACAAAGTTTGGCTCGGGGTAAAAGTTGAGTGCTGCTATTTCTGCTTTTCGCTTTAATCCCTGTAGGAGAACTCTTTTTTTTTTTTTTTTGCTGGGAGGAAGAACCATTGGCAGAGAATCTAGAAAAGGGTTTCTGTGATGATTCTAGCCAGGGGAATAGTTTCCAGACTTTGAACAGTTTCCAGATTGTTTAAAGCAGGGATGTCACAACTCAAGGCCCAGGGGCCAGATTCAGCCCGCATGTTGCTTAGATCTGGCCCACGGGGCCACTCTGAAAACAGTAAAGGACTGGTCTGTTGTCCTTCTGCCAGCGAAAACGGAGCTTGGGAGGACCACATGTGGCTCTTCTGAGCTGCATTTTTGCTGGCAGAGAGTTGCAAGAGGCCATCACAGCCGAAAACAGAGCGTGGGTGCCCATTTTCACTGCCAGAGAGCTCGGGCTACCACAGGCGCCTCTGACATGAGTGTTGTTGAGCTGGCCACACCCACCTCAGGCCCCCGAGGTCAACCACAACGCTGACGCGGCCCTCAATGAAATCGACTTTGACACCCTTGGTTTAAAGGCTGTTCTATAGTGAGGGCAGTAACGGAAGCAGATGTATAATGCTATTACTATGGGAATTCTCTTCCACTTTCCTCTCTGTAAGAGAATGCTACTTAAGAACGCCTACTAAATATAATGATTTGAAAGCTTTACTGCTATTCAGGGAACTAAGGTTTTGAATAAAACATTAAGTCATGAATAGCAAAAGCATAATCTTTTTAGTATGTTTTCTTTTCTTTTCGTTTCTGGGTGCCGAACAAAATGCTTTGGAAAGCATGAATCATTATACTTCAACTGCAGTTCTAGGTTCCAGGAAAGTACAAGCTTCCTCTTTCAGTTGTTCCACTTTATGCATGCATTTTCATAGAGCCTTGGCAGTGAAAGGAGGAGGAGGAGGGTTTTTCATTATGATAAGTTGTTAAATAACCTGCAGATAAAGAACCTGTAATTATTATTCTTTCATGTGTTGTAGTAGTGATTCCTGGCATTACAACCAGATAACAGACCTTAGTCTTAATAAAATCCCCACACATTCTCAGATTCCAATTGTGCAGTGTACAATTCAATACAGATAATTGCTTTTCTGTCGATAAAACCTTAAAAGAAATAAAACCTGAGTGTTCTTTGGAAGGACAGATACTGAAGCTGAAACTTAAATACTTAATGGCCACCTAATGGGAAGAGACAACTCATTGCAAAAGATCCTGACGTTGGGTAACATTGAAGGCAAAACAAGAATGTGATGGCAGAGGACAAAATGGTTAGTTAGTGTCACTAAAACAGTGAGCATGAGTTTGGGCAGATTCCGGGAGAGAGTGGAGAATAGGAGGGGCTGTCATGCTGTGGCAAAAAGTCAGGCACCACTTAGTAAAAGGAAAACAATGGAAAAACCACACAGATCTTTGAAAATACGGTAATGAAACAAATATGTCGTGTGTGGGAACACTAACTTATCTAACATCTAACTTATGTAAGCAAAGTTGTCACGGGATGTTAAATGTGTACATTCATTGTGAAACCATCTTCTGTTTGTTTAAAGCAATTCAATAGAAATCAATAAATTGGTCTTTGGGGAAATTTGCAACAAGATTCTCAAGATGTATGTTTTTAAAAAAAAATGGATTAAAGATGTTCAAATAATCAAATGGCTACAAATATTCTCCTTTATTGTTAACATGTTCAGTTATTATATTTTTTCTTGAAATGCTTCCCATACTCTGCTTTGAGCTCTCTTTGATATGAGAAGCAATGCACAAATTAATTGAATAAGTATTTAAATAAAAGCTATTTCTTAATCTTTATTGTTTTAAATTGATAAAAGTTACGTTAAAGAAGGTCATAGGAAATAATGACCGGCCATGCAGAGAGAGAGAAAATGAAGCAGAATGCAAAATATTATTTTAATAAATAATGATTTGGTATTATTTGAAACCTCCCAACACATGGATTATTAAACAAATCAACCTAGAGTTCCTACCCGAGGCCCAAATTATCCTACTTCTAATACATTAGACTAGAGCTGGAAGGGACCTTGTAGGCCATCTAGCCCAACCCTCTGCTCAAGCCAGAGATCCTATACCAGGAGTGTTAAACTCGATTTCATTGAGGCCACATCAGGGTTGTGTTTGGCCTCAGGGGGCAGGAGTGGGCGTGGCCAACTCCACGTCGCTCGTTTCAGGGACACCTGTGGTGGCCCAAGTGCCCTGCCAGTGAAAATGGAGCTCAGGAGGGCCACGCGCAGCTCTCCCGAGATCCATTTTCACTGGCAGAGGGTAGCAGGAGGCCATCACAGCCTAAAACAGAGCTTGGGAGGGCCACGTGCGGCCCTCCTGAGCTCTGTTTTCACTGGCAGAGGCATCACAGGCCAGTCGTTCACTGTTTCCAGGTCAGCCCCGTGGACCAGATCTAAGGGCCTTGAATTTGACACCCCTGTCCTATACCATTTCAGACAAGTGGCTGTCCAGTCTCTTTTTAAATACCTCCATTGATGAAGTACCTACAGTTCTGAAGACAAGCTGTTTTGCTGGTTAATTGTTCTATTATAAAGTTTCTCCTTAATTCCAGGTTGCTTCTCTCCTTGATTAGTTTCCATCCATTTTTTCTTGAGGAAATCAACTAAGGACATGACTCTCTGGAAAAGACTCTACTGCCAGGAAAGGCTCAAGGAAGGAAAAAGTGGACGGCCAGCTCAAGGTGGGTGCAGGGCCGGATTTTCCTATAGGCTAACTAGGCTTCAGCCTAGGGCCTCCAGATCAAGAGGGGCCTTTTATTTTTATTTATTATCCGTGCACCAATTACAACATGTTTCATTTAATATATTGATATATATCACAGTAATGATGTATTTTATTATCTCTCATGTAATTTACAAACTTAAAAATGGGAGGTGAAAGGGCCCCATAAGTGGAATAGCCTAGGGCCTCTTTTCATCTAAATCCGGTCCTGGGTGGGTGGTTTCATTTACAGAAGCGACATGTGTCCCAAAGGTGCTTTTTTTCAGCTCTGCTTGGTTGAGAAGCAAAATGTCTTCAAAGAAAAACCAGAAAGTCCAATTGCCTCTTGAAAAACAAAAGCACTTTTTGGACAACCATGACCTGGATGACTGAGAATCTCCATAGACTCGAGAAGCTATGGCTGCATTTTGGGGGGACCTGAAAAACATGAGGGAAAGATAGCTATAGAGAACATCTATCTAGACGTCGATACCAATTTGATGATACATCATCAATCACCCCCCCCCCCCCTCCCTATCTCCCTTTGGCACTAAGCGCCTGTCGAGGCATCTTCATGCCTTCATCCACCACTAGGTGGCCTAGCAACGAGACAAACGAAGACGGGCGGACGAGAGCAATTCAAGTCTTGGAATTCATTCTGCTCGCTCTTGAGAGTAGAAGGGGAGCTCCAACCCTTCTGCGAACGGCTGCCAGCCTGCCTGCCCGCCAAGCTAAACAGAATCATTCTATTACTTTTATGCGGGACGAGAAAACCCTTCTGCGGCACTTTTACTCCTTTCTCGAGAAGGGAAGCATCACGTCGGGCTGCAGACGTTTCCAGTGCCCGGAAACTCGCCTCTTCCTGCCTGAACGCAAGACGACCTTGCCGCTGAAGTGCGCGAAGGTCTTCCTGCCCCTTTGACCCACCGAGCCCGGCAGGTGATTTTCGAAGGAGAGGGCTGGCGCGGAGGGATCGAAGGGGCCGGTTCTGAGCTGGAGGGACGCTAGAACATTACCCTCGAAGTCCGTGGCTCTTCCTCCAAGGAGAAAGCCACGGGCGCCTTTATCTCCGGCAACTAACTTGGGTAAGTTAAGTCAGTAGATAGCAATGCTTTCCTTCCCCTTTGATTCGGATTGCTGTGCATTTTCGTGGTAAGCCGGAACTGGTGTTCGGAGTTCTTAGCCATTCAGGGTGAACTACAGTAAATTTTCGACGGCTTGGTGGAACCTTAAAACCCCCCACCGATTTCTTGTTTTTAGAGCTTTGATATTTCCTTTCCCACTTGCACGGTTGACCTTTCTCATCCCTTGGATTCGTTTCTCTATTTTTCGGTCCCAGGGTAAACTCCACATGGTTAAAAAAAAAAAATCCTTTGCCATTGGTCAGCTTTTCAGAAGTTCCCTTTTCAGGTTTGAGAGTCATCTTTCTCAGATAGGGTTGTCAGTAATTTCATTTGCCTGCCTTTAAACAAGCTTTCTAAGCTATTATATTTCCAGGAGGTATTCCCCCCACCCACCCACCCCCAGGTGAGCCTTTGAGACATATAGGCCTTGAGGCGTATAGGTGAAATGACATGTTGATGCAGACTTTGAATGCTGGATTAGGCTACTTTGTTTTCTCTTTTCTAGAGAACATCCTTGATGGAACTTCTTCCTGAAAGCCTTACAAATATATCCAGTTTACACGTTACAAATATATCCAGTTTACACGTTACAAATATATCCAGTTATTTTTGCTTAGATGTCTTTTGTTTTGAATTGCCAGTTTCGCCCTTTCTTTCTCTTCATAGCACTTAGCTGTCGGATGACTGAAAATGTGTTTCGGGAGGCATTGTAGGAGAGCTGTGTTAGCATAAATCAGGAGGAGTCTGATCGCAATTTTTCTGACTAACCCATTTTATATACATATAATGATTAGAAGGATGTGGAGGGGAAGAAGAAGAGAGGGGGAGACAGGTTGCTTATGCAGATAACACATGAGACAAATTACAAATACTTTTATCACTTTAGATGTCTTTTGTTGTAGCAATAAGTATCTATTGTAATATGTTAAAACTCATTAAGTTCAATGAGGCCTTTGAGAAAGCCTTAAACCTTCTGATGTATGTAAGCTCAATCATTTCAGTGATGCTGTTAAAGTCTCTCTTTTTTTTTCCAAAATAGTCACTTTGAAATCCACAGTAGATTGGGGCGGGGGGGGGGGGGTTGAATCACTCTGAAATTTCTTTGTCCTTGTTTTGAGTCTGATGTCAAACGTGCCCATTTATTCTTTTTTTCCAAAGTTTATCCTGTTTGTCTTACATAAGGGGCCTTGCTGAAAGAGCATGACAAGTATCACATAAGATGATGAACATGTAAGGACTCTTCTAATCTTGTGTATGCTTCGCCCTGTGTTGGTGCTGTTGGAGGACATATGTTGATTTGACCAAATAAAATTTGTAGAGAATATAAGGTTCCTTCCATGGTTCAGAAGGATATCTAGGCTTTTTACTTGCTTTCACAGCCCATTTGGATTCTTTTGCAGTCTCAGTTATTCACATGTACAGTGAGAATAGGTTTCCAGGGATTGCTAGGGGGATAAGCAGAGGAAAAAATTATTTATTTTGTGAAGTTTTGATAATTAGTGAGAAGAAGGCCCTTGAGGTCTTTTCTCTCTTGGACTTTTATGGTAGCATTGTGTAGAAGTTGCCCTTGTGATTGGAGAAAGTCAAGAATATGTCCCTATCCATTAGTTTAAGACATCCTAAGGCACAAATAGCAATTAGTTCCTGTAAAATGCTGCATTGGCTATGACAAATTTTTTTGTCTAGCATTTGCTAGAATTGCTAGAGAAAGAGATATGTTTCTAATTGCTTCATTATTAGGATGCTTGGCAGCAATTTGGTTTCCAGTATGAGTATGCTCTTTCTTCTGTGCTGCTTTTTTCTAAGATAGAGTGAGCTACTTCGGACAATATCTGAACTGGGCAACCATGCTGCCTGTGTCAAAGCAAGTAACCATAATCCGGTCAGCTCTGAAGAAAGAGGTGAGGTCAAAAGAACAGCAGGGATGGGCCAGCAGCAGTTTCATAAGCAATGTCACAAATAAAGGCAGATCTTTGTAGAAAAAAAGCATCTTATATTTAATGCATATTTAATGTGTGTATATGTACATGTGCATCTATATTTGTTCTCTAATATGTAGGTAAGTCAAACATATGCCCTCCGGTCCAGATGTTAGATATCAGCTCTCAGAATTCCCCACCCAACAAGGCCATTTCTAAGAATTCAGGGAATTTAAATCCATGTATTTTTCTATTCAATTAACAAAATATCTTCGATGGGTTATTTTTCTTTAATTTTTAATTTTGCAGTTCCAATATTATTTAGCAGTGGATTATATTATATTCATTTACCCCTCACTAAATTGCAGCAGCAAATCAGGAGGATGGTAGTTTTTTTCCTCTCCTACTGGGTATTCTTAGCTTCTTTTTGCTTGCCTCTCCCTAAAGAAGACCTCTGACAATGGGCCATAGTTCCCACCTTGCACTGGTTTTGGTGTTCATAAGAGCCCTAAAAATAGTTGGCTTAGTTGAGCCCTGGTAAGTCACAACCATTGTAGTTTGTAAAACATGATTTTAAACTAGCCAATTTCAGTTTCTTTGAGAAACTGTGCTTACATAAGTTATGACTTAACATGTGTTAAGCAGCACCAATGATTTTAGAATCAGTAATGGATATGGATAAAAATAACATTTTCTCATACCACAGGATACGTAAGCTTTTTTTGTTTTGCATACTTTATTTTGACCTCAAGTGTAGATATCATATCAGAATATCTGACTAACTGGCATGAATGGGGTAAAAAGAGTTTAGAGGTAGTTCCCACAAGGACAGATTAAAGATCTTCTGTAGCTTGAAGTGATATGATAAATATATTGAATCATTTAAAGGACTGTCACAATGAAGATAAGTGACCTGATGTTCTGTTGTTCTTAAGCGTTATACCCAAAGTGATGTCTTCTTGGCAGCAAATGAAGGGAAAGTCCACAGATGAAACTTTAACAAAAAATATCAGCTGCTTGGCAGTAGAACATTATACTTGTGGGGTAGGGAACTTTTCTTTATTAGAGGATTTTTAAGGAAAGTACAATACTACAATTTCTACTACTTCAAAATATGGGTTTACATTACTATTGAGGATCAGTGCTATCTCTATGATTCTATTAGGAATAGACCTAAATCTGATCTTGAGGTTAGTGCTAGTCTATCAATATAAGGGCTAAAGAACTCCAAATAGCCATTAGATGAAGCAAAGAAATGTAGACATTCCTGTTTGCTATCGTCAATTTATTGTTTGGATTTTTGCAGTTCTGATATGAGAGCCCTGTACCTATATAATTGTGGTTCTAATGGCTGGTTGTCATTTGATAGATAAAACCTATCCTAAATTAATTATTTTACTTTTTAAAAAACGATTTCATCTTCTCTTCATTCTTCCCTTTCCAAAGAAGGTTATTGAGAAAGTAGTTGCACAGCTCCAGGGGTTTCTCGATAAAAGCACCCGAGTATAGGACACACCAAGATTTTGAAGAGGCAAATTTAACAAAAATGTTTTTGCACTCTACAGACCTCCCAAAAATGGCCCATTTTCAGCAAAAAAGGGGGGCATTCATAGCCTTTAGGAGGCTTGTAGAGTACTCCTGGGAGCCGAGGGTGGTGGTAGTCTGGCAGGGAGCAAAAACAAGCAAGAAAATGTCCTGTTTTTCACGAAAACAGGCCCGTTTTGTGTCCAAAAAAAAGGGCATGCATAGCCTTTAGGAGGCATATAATGCTCCTGGGGTCTGGGGAGGGGGACAGTCTGTTTTTCACTCATTTTTGCCCTCTCCAGCCTCCAGTAACACTCTGCAAGTCTCCTAAAGGCTATGCACAGCAATTTTAGTGAAGGGGGGGGGGAGGTTCAGGAGGCCAAAAATGCTGTATTCAGTGTATATGATGCACCCAGATTTTCAGCCTCTTTTTTGAGGGAAAAAGGTGTGTCTTATACTCCGAAAAATACAGTAACTGAACCCTTTTTAATTAGGGTTCAGGTCTGTATATGGGACAGAAAGGACATTAATTGCTCTTTTGGATGATCTCCTTTTTTAAAAAAAACAATTTTTATTTGTTTTTAAACAAAGACAAACAAACATAAAAGCAAAATAAAAAATCCATCTTCCATTACAAATTGTAGAAAGTGTGTCAGTTGGTTACAGTATTTCCATGTATCTCTTCCATAGTCACCTCTTGCTTTTCATGTCAAATCGCATATTTTAAATTCACCTATATTCATGTATATCACAATTGTTATATCTCAACCTTAATTTGACTATAATTGTTTTTATGTCCTTTTATATATAATAGTCAAAATCTAGAATAGGATTATATAATAACATTCCAAACTGCTTTTCCTCCTGTTGTTACAACCCTCTTTAATCCTTCTTATTTTCTTCTTTATATTCCAAGCTTAAGAAAGGGAAAAAAACCTTAAATGGAGATCAAAAACAATCAAATCAATCAAATCAAGCATTATAAAAAAAGGAGAATTTTAATCCATGGGTATAAGCAAAAGTGAAAAAAGAAGAAAAAATTAATCCATTCAGTTTAAAAAATCTGGAGCCCCTGCAAAAGTTCCTTCCGTGAAAAAAAGAAATTAGAAACTGGATAACACACTAAGTTCAATGCAGATCAATCTCGCCGCCTACAGTCTTTTGTCTTCAATCTTAACTTAACTTAGATTTTTTTTCTTGGGCACTCTCTTCCTCTAATAATAAAATTTCCTCACCAATTCAACACACTTTCTCTTTCCGCTTTCTTCACGTTCCGGAGCTGTCCCAACTTCATCTGCTTCATTAGCTGCATTTCTGTCACTGGAAAAAAAGGCTATTTTGGGATCTTTCAGGGACTTTGTGATGTCCCTGAGATCAGCAGGAGGTGCCCTTCTCAATCACCATCTCTGCAGGATGGTTTAGGTCCAAATGGACCATCCAGTGGCAGGAATTCGACTGCAATCTCAGAGCACCAAGACCGCACGTCGTGCCGTCGCGACATCAGCTCTCTTCTCCCTGGATGATCTCTATCCTTGCTATGCTATACTCTCTCTACCTGACCTCTGAGTAACCTTCTATGTCATGGTTGGGAGTGGGGAGGGTGTTCTGTGTTGCCCTAGTTCACTTTTCTCCTCTGTGATCCCTCTCAGCTGGTAAGAAGTCCAGCCTTTGTCCTCTGCTTTAGGGCTTGGCACTTTCTCTGCTCCTGTTTACATGAAGCCATTGGGTGATATCATCTGCCGACCAAAGGTTGAGATATCAATATGCTGATGACCTCCATCTATGTCTTGGCCCATGGTGAGCTAAGTGATGCCATGACATCCCTCTTGTAATGCTTGGAGGCTGGATGGGAGCAACAGACTGAAACTAAACCCTGGCAAGGCCAAATGGCTCTGGGTTTGGGGTTCTTTGGTCCATGAACAATTGCCATCTCTGGTCTTGGATGGGTGGCACCATGCCAAATAGATCCAATATATTTTATGGAGCTTCTCTTAAATTCATGACTCCTTTTCAAGGAACAGGTGGCAGTTGTGGCCAGGAGGGCCTTTGTGCAACGGTGGGTTATGCACCAGCTATACCCTTTCCTAGATGAACAATCCCTGCTCGCAGCCATTCCCGCCCTAGTCATCTCCCACCTTGATGACTGTAACCCACTGTGTATGAGGCTGCCTTTGCAAAGTATCTGGAAACTTCAATTGGTTCAAAGCGCAGCAGTTTGGATGGTTTTGTGCAGGCCTACATGTGCACAAGTGTCATCTTTCCTGCAGGAGCTAAATTGGCTGTTTCCAGGTTCAGTTAAAGTGCTGATTGCCACCTTTAAAGCCCTGCATGGCTTGGGACCATGGTATTTAAAGGGCCACCTTTTCCCGGTCACATCTACCCAACCCACCAGAATAGGAAGGCAGGGAATGCCACAGCTCCCCAATCTTAAGGAAGTATATCTATTGGGACCAAGAAGGGCCTTCTCCATGGTGGCTCCCTATCTGTGGAACATCATTCCCTGAAGAGATCAGATTGGTCCCTACTTTGACACTTATTTGAATGTGGCTTATTTGATTGATGTTGTTTAGGGCAGGGCGGGGGGGATTTACTTTTTATTGTTTGCATATTGGGGTTTTATCTTTGTAAGCCACCCAGAGTCTTGAGAGTGAATTTTCTTAAATAAATAACTAAATTCGTATTGCTCCCTGTTGGTTGCTACTATCAACTTACCCACTTTCCCAGTTCTGAATAATTTTGTAACTATAACTCAGCACATGTGCACCCCCTTTTAAAACCCTAGTAACAGGTACAGAAGCACTCTAGAAATAACCATATGTACAAAGATTGGGCAGCAAGGCTTCCATATTCTCATTTCACCTACAAGGACTTTCAAATTAAATTTATTTCTAGGGCAACTTTTGACAAATCTATAGAAATCACTGGGCTGTTGATTGCAAAAAGTATGAATCTGAGCAACAAATAACTGCGTTGACATGCTAATAGCAGTACATTCCTAATAGTTGTTTAAGTGACTTTATTAAATCACAACAAATGAGTAGATGGTTGTTAACATGGTCAATTAATAATCTTTTGAGATGTGAAAAAAATGCTCCTTATTAAATATGACAAATCAAAGTAGGATGTTTATTCAATTTGGGGTTTGCTTACAGGCTTCTTACAAAATGCCTAGGTTTTAACAAGTCATCTCCTTGAGGCATGAAGATGGGTGTAGCTGGCCTTTGAATCCACACAAACTTTGATGTAACAATGCTATCTTTGATCTTGATTACTTAAGAAAATCTTTATCTTGACTCCAGTTTAACCTGCTCATTCTGACGTCAAAGTCACAACAGGCTCCTGCAAAGTCTGGAGAAGAAATTGCAAAAGTGGTATCAAATTAGTCAGTTTAGAGCTAAAAAGTGGGAGGAGAGGGGTTAAAGGAATTTGTATCCAGGTCTCCTTTCATATCTGTTAAGCCAATTACATCTTAATCAAAAATTATTTATTGTATGCCTTTTCTTGGATTTACGGGCCAATCAGATCAAATCCATTTAAATTAATAGAAGATTCCAGTGCACAGCAAAGCAGAAAGTTAACTATTAATCACGCAGCATGAAGCTGTCCATTGTGTATTTCTTTTCTACAGCCTAAATGTGCAGGTTCCTGACATGAATCAGGCTTACCATAAGCAATGAGAGAAGTTTCAAAAAGGGAGAAAAGCTTCTGTTAGCAAAAGTGCCTGTTGAGGACACAGGGGATAAAGAGGGAACTGACAAAATGTGCATCACGACACAAACCAGGTGACTTGCATCTTTGCTTGAAAAGGAGGTTGTAAATGCAAGAAGAGCAGACACTTGCATTGTGATCTGTCACCATTTTTGTGTCATCATAATTTGTAGAGGACTCAGATAAACCAACGTTTGTTGCTTTATTTGTGACGTCAGTGCAGATACAAAAATCCAAGGATCCTAGAAGTAATATCTATATTATTGTACAATGAGTAATAATTATGAGTGATTGTGCATAGGATTACAGTATGAATTAAACTAGCTCATTTATAAATTATTCCTGACATGGAAAACGTCCAGAGCCTAGTGTTAAGTCATTATTATAATGGTTGAGTAAATTAGATCACTTAGACAAGAAGTTGTTCCCTGTAAGGACTGCAGTAATATTTTTCACTGGAAACTAAACCTATTATATTTACAATAATACAATAGTAGAGTTGGAAGGGACCTTGGAGGTCTTCTAGTCCAACCCCCTGCCTAGGCAGGAAACCCTATACCGTTCCAGACAAATGGCTATCCAACATCTTCTTAAAGACTTCCAGTGTTGGGGCATTCACAACTTCTGGAGGCAAGCTGTTCCACTGATTAATTGTTCTAACTGTCAGGAAGTTTCTCCTCAGTTCTAAGTTGCTTCTCTCCTTGATTAGTTTCCACCCATTGCTTCTTGTTCTGTCCACAGGTGCCTTGGAGAATAGCTTGACTCCCTCTTCTTTGTGGCAACCCCTGAGATATTGGAACACTGCTATCATGTCTCCCCTAGTCCTTCTTTCTCTTAAGCTAGACATACCTAGTTCCTGCAACCGTTCTTCATATGTTTTAGTCTCCAGTCCCCTAATCATCTTTGCTGCTCTTCTCTGCACTCTTTCTAGAGTCTCCACATCTTTTTTACATCGTGGCGACCAGAACTGAATGCAGTATTCCAAGTGTGGCCTTACCAAGGCATTATAAAGTGGTATTAACACTTCATGTGATCTTGATTCTATCCCTCTGTTGATGCAGCCTAGAACTGTGTTGGCTTTTTTGGCAGCTGCTGCACACTGCTGGCTCATATTTAAATGGTTGTCCACTAGAACTCCAAGATCCCTCTCACAGTTACTACTATTGAGCACGGTACCACCTATACTGTACCTGTGCATTCCATTTTTGTTGCCTAAATGTAGAACCTTACTCTTTTCACCATTGAATTTCATTTTATTAGATAGTGCCCAATGTTCAAGTTTGTCAAGATCCTTCTGTATCTTAAGCCTATCTTCTGGAGTGTTGGCTATTCCTGCCAGCTTGGTGTCATCTGCAAATTTGATGAGTTCCCCATTTATTCCCTCATCCAAATCATTGATGAAGATGTTGAAGAGTACTGGGCCTAAAACAGAGCGTTGGGGTACTCCACTGCTTACTTCCCTCCATGTAGATGCAGTTCCATTGAGGACTACACGTTGAGTGCGGTTGGTCAGCCAGTTACGAATCCATCTGGTGGTGATGCTGTCTAACCCACATTCTTCTACTTTATCTAGTAGTAGGTTATGGTCTACCTTATCAAAAGCCTTACTGAAGTCCAAGTAAACTATATCAACGGCATTCTTCTGGTCCACTAATTTTGTCACATTATCAAAGAATGCAATAAGATTAGTCTGGCATGATCTGTTTTTGACAAATCCATGTTGACTTTTGGCTATTACTTTGTTTGCTTCTAGGTGTTCGCAAATTCGTTGCTTGATTATTTTTTCCAGAATCTTTCCTGGTATTGAGGTCAGGCTGATAGGTCTGTAGTTTCCTGGATCTATTTTTTTCCCTTTTTTGAAGATGGGAACCACATCAGCTCTTTTCCAGTCCTCTGGTAGTTCCCCGGTGTTCCAGGATCTCTGAAAGATATAATTCAGTGGTTCTGAGATCTCGTCTGCTAGTTCCTTCAGAACCCTGGGGTGTAATCCATCCGGTCCTGGTGATTTGAACTCATCTAGGGTAGACAGGTGCTCACTTACCATTTTCTTCCCTATTTCAATTTGTGTTCCTAATCTGATTTTTGTGGTGCTGCTTTTGACAGGTTGGACTGTTTTATCCCTTTGTGTAAAGACAGATGCAAAACATGAGTTAAATAGTTCTGCTTTCTCCCTGTTGCTTGTCACCTTCTTGCCACTTTCTCCTAGCAATGGACCAATTGTTTCCTTAACCTTTTTCTTGTTTTTAACATGTTGGAAGAAGCTTTTTTTGTTAATTTTTACTTTTGTGGCAAGCCTTTCTTCATTGTGAGCCTTAGCTTTCCTCACTTCATCTTTACATGCTCGGGCTGTTTGCTGATATTCTGCCTTAGTTATGTCCCCCTCCTTCCACTTTTTATACTTACCTTTTTTGTCTTTCAGTTTGTCAGATAGTTCTTTATGTAGCCATGCTGGTTTCTTTTGGGAGCTGATATTTTTTGTGTTCCCTGATATTCCCTGATATATATTGTGTTCCCTGATATTCTAACTTATCCTTCCAAACAGTTGTAAGTTCTTGTTAACATTTTCTTGCTATCTTTTTTCACCAACTTAGTAAATTTTAAGCTCAGCTTAAAAAATGAGATCTCTCTCAGAAATATTTGGGGCTAAAATCAGGATATAATATAATAATAATATATTATATTATAAAATCAGGATATAATATAATAATATATATAATAATATATATATACGGTATGTATTTGTGTTACAACTGGTTCGATTCCCAGTAAGGGCATGGCTAGCTGATGAGACCTAAATAGGTTGAAATAGATCTATACTAGTCTCCCTTTATTTATTTATCAGCACAAATACAACGCATGTATGTATGTATGTATGTATGTATGTATGTATGTATGTATGTATTGTGTCACAACCCCTGGTATGCCCTGGTATGGGAGGGAGCACACTGCTTCCCTTTTCTGTCTTTCGGCTCACTCCAGGAGACCATCCAGGCAGACAACCATCTTTTATATATATAAAAATATGGGGTTTTTTTTAAAAAAGCAAATACAAAACACTGAGCCATAAAACAGAGTCTGATATCAATTTTTATGTCTATGCCCTCTTTTTTTGATATTTTTTCAGCCATCAAGAGACAAGGGCTATGTGATGGGGACACTGCAGAATTCAGTTTTAGATGAGTGATGAGTTGAAGGGGGTAAAATATTGTGCTAAGCATATTAAAAGCTCAATTGCCTCATTTAATTAATCTGAAGTAAATTAATTTGAAGAAATATGTTTTAAAGATGGGAGTACATAAAAATACAATAAACCATTAAAAAAAAACCTGGACAGTGAATAAGTATATGTTTATATTTCAATCCATGCATGTTTGAAAATTGCAATCCCTACATAAGAATAAAGTTCATTGAAGTCAAAAGGATTTACTTTGAATAAATACATATGCCTATAATTTTTACATAATTTTCCAGAAATGACATTTATTTAATTCAGTGCTTACATTTCCTGTATATGGATTTAGTTTCACCCTACATTTTAAAACTGCTTTCTTCTGCAATATCTTTAAACAATGTAGTTCACTTAATAAAAAATATTCTTTCTATTAGTTGAGAAGTCATATTCACACCTGCTAATTTTCGTACAGAGAAAGACTTTAAAGAAAAATTTTAAAGGGAAGTTGCACTTAAAGTAGCAGGAATACTTATTCTTGTCCCTCAAGGTGATTCTCACATACTATTGCATCTAGCTAGGAGTAGTGTCACAGTTTACAAATCTAGAGTATTAAAGACAATTTTCTGTAGGGTGACTGATAATAGGAAGGGCTAGTATTGTTTGTGCTCTTGATAAGGCAATGATCGACTGTTCTGAAATACGTCTTATTGATGGATCTTTTCAAGATGACCACCATTTCTGTGCCTCTCTTTAAGACAAAATTTGCAGATGTATTCAAATATTGAGATGGTGTGGACATAGTCATGGCTATATGTTTCTGAGTCAAGGAGTCACATAAAACTGCTGATCACTAGTTTGCCCTTTGTAGCACTAATGAGCACAGGGGGTTGCCAGCCAATCAGTGCTCACTTGTCATCCTTTCAAGTTGACTAATAGCTGAGTGCATTGGCCTTTGTTTCAATTGGTCATGGCTAAAAATATCCCTCCTCCCTATCACAAGAAAAAAAATGATGCAGAGAAAGATGTATATGTATTTCTGTGCACGTATTTGTAAGCATTCCTTGGTTTTCAAAGAAGTTGGAAGAGAAACTATGCAAGAAGGGATAAATAGTGATCTGTTTCTACTATTCCTATGTTCTTTAAATTTATTTTTATTTATTTTTATCCAGCCTTTATTATTTTTTTCTATATATATAAAAATGTCTGTGGGTGGGTGGGTGTGTTCCAGCATAACTCTCGAACACCTCAAGCAATTTTAACCAAACTTTGTACACAGATTACTTACTCTCTGGAAACAAATACTATGGGGTAAGATACCCCTAACATCTCTCGGTTGGGGGGGTGGGTATTCTATTCAGATACAGCCTGTTGTGCCTTAAAACGGCTTCTACCATACTGCCTTAAAATGGCTTCTACTGAACAGCGCTGTGGAATTGCCATGCTAACAGCTTCACAGTACTCCACAAGGGGGCTCCCTCCGGTAAGGGGGGAAAGCCAACATTAGAAATTGTGGTGACGTTCATGGAAGGAGGGTTGGGATAAATAAATACCTGAGCAATGCCGGGTTATCAGCTAATTATAAATAAAACAGTCAACTTGCATAATATACCATTTTTCTTCAAACAACAACCCTGTTAAGCCTTTCCTGAAGGCCTTATTGTTAAAACAGCTGTTTTTCCTCTGCTTAGTTACAAAGCAGTGTGTGGATTGAGAGGGCAATGTTGCTCCACATCAGATTATAAAACCAAAAGCTAATTAAGGTAATAATTACATATAGTAAATACTTTTACAACATAGTTTATTGAAGAGTATCAGAGTACATGGTTTTCCACTCCCCCAAAGGTTCTCCTGTTGAAAAGAATAGTTTGTAGTTGTTTAGTATATAGAGTAGAGAGCCCGATTAAGGCATCATGCTAGAAACTAGGGGACCGGGAATTCTAGGCTTGCCTTAGGAACAAGGCAACCTTGGACCAGTCATTTTGTCTCAGCCCTAAGAAAGAACACTTTGCCAGGAAAACTGCTTGGATTTGTCTGGGCAGTCTCTGAGAATTGGACATAATTGAATGGAAGAAAAATAAAATAAGAATATAAACAGCAACCCAACTTTAAAAGCTGCTTTTCTGTCATTCTGTCACATATCCTATCTTTCTACACATTCAGTTTGCCTGATGCTATCCAACACATGATTGCCAGCCTCCATAAAAAGAGAGAAATGTGGACATTCTGATGTGAACAGCATCCGTTTTATCTTACAATATGCAAATGGATTTATTTGTTTATTTAGCCTATGTGCATCCCGTCCCCCATACAAGGAACATTATTAGGTAGTTCAGAAAGATAATGATGATCATGGATTTGTGTGTAGCTTTTAATATTTATGTAGGGTCACCTTCTGACTTCCAGATACATTGAACTTGAATACTATATCTCCAAACAGTGAACAAACAAACATACTGGCCAAATTCTAGAATTCCAACATTTTTGGAAAGCAGCTTATTGAGGACATCTAGTTTACAAAAATGTTTTAGGAAGTCAAATAGCAAATTACATCAAATTCCATATGGTATAAGGGCAGGTGTCTATCCTCAAAGTGATCTATTCCATTAGGTTCATATAACCTTGCTGGCACAAACTGGATATTTTTACTTTTAATGATTTAATTCTACAAACACTTATATGAATATATAAATAGAGGTGAAAATGTATGTAAGGTTTCTGAGAAATGTTCTACTCTGCTTTAAAAGAAGCCCCAGTACTGCTGTGTCTACTGTAAAGGAAAGAAAAGACTCAATGAGGGAGACGGGCAGTTAAGAAGTTTGATATATAAGTATAAATTTATATTATAAGAGCCATGAAGACGCAGTGGTTAGAATGCAGTATTGCAGGCTAATTCCACTGGCAGCCAACTGCCAGCAGTTCGGTAGTTTGAGTCTCACCAGCTCAAGGTTGACTCAGCCTTCCATCTTTCCAAGATTGGTAAAAGGAAAGACACAGATCGTTGGAGAGGATATGCTGACTCTGTAAAGCACTGTGAAATGGTATATGTGTCAGTGTTATTGCTATTGCTAAATAAATATATATATATGCTTATTTGCACTTCCATGGATTAACTGAACCATCACAGTCAATGATGAGGATTGCTGGATGTTACAACACAGTAATCTCTGGAGGACCATAACTTGTTTTGCTTTGTTTCTTGTCTAGTTGATAACTTTTCTTCCCCTTTTTCTTCCCTTAGGGAAGAACTCAGGAAGATGATGGGTAACTTGGAGAGCATGGAATCTACCCAACTCGCCCTTCCGAAGCACATTCTGGACATTTGGGCCATTGTCTTAATCATCCTAGGTACAATTGTCATCATGACTTTACTAGTATTGTGCCCAGCAACAACGGTGATTATTTATAGGGTTTGGACACACCCTATGCATCATAATGGTGCCGAGTGAGATTGGCCCCCTTGTCGCTGTTTGGACTCTGCTTTTGAGGAACACAAGCTAAACGCAATAGCAAAAGCAGCCGAATTATCTGGCAGTTTTCAAGATTAGGTTGAGCCCTGAACAGGCATTAATAAATTGTCAGCAAAGATATGGTAGCAACACATCTGCTGTCAGCATGTGATAAGAAGGCTACAGCTCACAAAAATATCTTTTGACTGCCTGGTTATCTATTTGGCTTATGTCCACAGAACATTACATCCTGGACTTTATCCCCACTTGTGGAATGAGCTAAACTGCTACAGAATTCCAGATCCTTCCAGTTTTGATTTGTGGTCTGTGTACTTCATTCAAAACGAGACTTCGTGTTTACCAAGCAAACTATTACAAGGGAACAAGGAGATGGCAGAATCACAGTGCTGAAGAGGACACCTTTAGTAAGATTTAAATTGTGGCTGCTTTGCATAAACAACTTGCTTTATCTGATCCAGACAATCTTCATTCCACACAAATCAGATGAGATGGAGAGCTAGAGCTCTTGGCTAATATATTTGTGGTCCATCTTTTCTCCCAGTACCCTCTGTTTCAAGCAGCACCTGTTAAAGAGGATTAAAAGGGAGAAATGAGAAGTCAGCAGATAAGTGACTTGTGAAAATCATATTTGGCATCTACTGCAGTTGAACACTACATTCATAATGGGAGGTTTATTTTAAATAAATTAAATGAACATAATATAGAGAAAGAGAAGGGAGAGGCTAAGATTCTAGAAAAAATATTTTACTGTCAGGGATTGGTGTAGGATGTGACCTGAGAAAATAAAATTTAAAAAACTTTCCATTTGTGAAGCTAGATTTCGTGATAGGAAGGTCTATCTCAAAAAATATTTTACTGTCATGCTATACAAGTAGTAGTATGATGGAGGGTTTTTTATTATTATTTTTAGGAGATTGATTTCAGTCATCACACCTTTTAAAAATATGTTCTCTTTTTAGTAATTGGCTTCTTAGAAATGCCACAGTAGCTTCCTTCAAATGGTTGGAACAAAATCATTCAGATTTATTGGGGACAGCCAGTCTACACATTTCATTTACCTGGCTGATAGAATAATTTGCATTTTCAAGGACCAGGCAATGTAATGCCCTTTCTTCTTATAGTTAGGAATGAACACATTCAAGTCACACTTGTTTTCCATTCCCTTGTTCAGTAGAGCTAGTAGGGTCTCATCTGCAGGGGTTATTAGACCTCTTAAGATCTACAGAGAACAGAGAAATGTAGCAGGGATTTTGGTTCAGGTCTTAAAGGAAATGTTTTGGTAGGTGAAAAATACTGCAGCGTTTAATAAATGACACAATCAATACTCATGTACATATCAACTGACACTGAATTCATTTCCAGTCAACATATCATGAGAAAATTGTTATATTAAATTACAGTATTATACAATGCCATGTAAATAAATTGTATTGGTGCCTGACTCTGAATTTTGATGTTTGAATATTGGATTCCTTCTTCCAGTTTGGCCTTGAAGTATCTTATAGTATTTTGTATTTTATTGTGTAACTTCATATTATTCTAGCCCTCCCTTATCTGTTTGGTCACACTTAAAAACTCTCAAAGGAAACTAAATTCATAATGCAAACTTGTGTTGTTGCCTATTATACATTATATGATTATCACCAATTGCCCTAGAAGCAGGAAATATATATACATATGTAAGCCCAAAATGTGTTTTAAATGCCAATTGAAAACAGATAGTGCTAGGAAGAAATTTATCAGTAATTGATGGACACTTGAGATTAGAATCTTGTGAGGGTACAAGAATTTAGGTTTATTTAGAAATAAAGAAACAAGCATACAACAATATTAGACGGAGGCTAGAATTACAGAAATTACAAAACCTGATATTTGAGACAAGACTTTGGAACTCTGAGACCTGACTTTGTTTTTGTTAGATCGGGGGAATGAAGGCACACTCAGGCTTCAGAGTAACAAACAGCTCTTTATTAGCACAAGTCAACTATGTACAATCCAGCAAAGGTTCAGTCTGACAGCATCCCTTTTATAGGGAGCTGTCAGACCCTTCGACCAATCAGATTGAATCTCTGTTCCCCCCGGAACAGAGGACCTTGGTGTAAACCATTACCAATGTTTCTGGTACCTAACACCCCTCCCCTCTTGGATGGGCTCAACCTACTTGTGACGTAGTCACGCAGGTAGGCAGGCTTTCTGGTGGCTCACCCAGACCTGCGCAGTTCAGTTGGTGGGCGTTTTTCAGTCAGGTCAGATAGACCTGTTGTCTCTGCGGCTTCGCCTGGTGGAAGCTCCTGGAACTTCTCACAGGCCGCGGCTGGAGTTTCTGGAGCCGGTTTGGAACTCACTGTGGGCTTGCAACAATTACAGATAAGTGCCCCGGATAACTACCATAAAGGTCTGGCCATGAACAGGGCCAGCAAAATCTATGTGCACCCTAGACCATGGTGCTTGAGGTCGCTCCCACTCCTTAGTGGGCGCCTCTGGGGTAACGGGTCTGGATTCCTGGCATGGTGTGCAGGTAGCCACGCATTCTTCTGTCTCCTTGTCCATGTTAGGCCATCACATGTAACTCCTGGCCAAATATTTCATCCTGACAATTCCAGGATGCCCTACGTGCAAGGCCTCTAATACTACAATGCACAGTTTGGGTGGAACAGCGACCCGTTCCCCCCCCCCACAGTAAACAACCATTTATTACTGACAGTTCATCATGTTTGCAGTAAAACATTTTAAATTCAGATCCCACAGCCCCTTGGGCCACCCCTTCCACACCCAGTTCAAAACCTGTCGGAATATAGAGTCTTTTGCTGAGTGGCGGGCAACATCACAAGACGAGACAGGACCAGCCTCAAGACAGTCAATGAGGAGGACTGGCGTCTCGGGGGTAGGGTCTGCAAGCAGTTCAGGCAGTGGGCATCGATTCAAGGCATCGGCAGCGGTAGAGCCAAGTCGATGGACAAGGTGATAACTAGGCCGTGAGGAAGATTATCCATCTGGTCATTCGCGGCAACAAAGAAGCAGGGGTAGGCAAGTCCCCAGCCAGCAATCCCAGCAATGGTTTGTGGTCCATGATAAGTTCAAAGTCACGGCTGTAGATGTACTCGTGGAACTGTTTCACGCTGGCGACTGCAGCCAGAGCCTCATGGTCCAGTTGGCTGTAGTTCCGCTCAGCAGCAGACAATGTTCGTGAGTATTAGGCGATGGACGCCTAGGTTTCATTGGGCATGCGGTGTCTGCTCCTACGCCAAACGGGGAAGCCTCGCACGTTAGGACAAGTGGCAGGGTCTGGTTATATTGAATCAAAAACGTGTCCGCTGACAGCAGTTTCTTCACCACAGCAAATGCGGCTGCTTCAGTTCTGCCCCAGGACCACTTGGTGTGTTTGCTGAGAAGCTAATGCAAAGGCTCAGCAACCATGGCTTTCTGCTTGAGAAAAACACTGTAGAAGTTAAGGAGTCCAAGGAACGCCTGCAGTTCGGTCTGATTGTGAGGTGTAGGGGCATCCTGGATTGCCTTAATTTTTTTGTTGGTCAGGTGAATCCCAGAGCCATCGATGAGGTACCCTAGGAATTCAACCCTTGGCACGTTAATTTGGCATTTTTCTTTTTTGAGGTGGAGGCATTTGTCTCTGATTCTGGCCAGAACAGTTCCCAACCTTTTAAATAATTGTGCCTTATTTGTCGCCGCTACCAATATGTCATCAAAATAGGGGACGACTCCTGGAATCCCCTGCAAAAGCCATTCCATGATGCTTTGGAACAGTCCAGGGGCGATACTAACTTTGAATTGAAGGCTGGTGCATTTGAATGCACCCCTGTGCATCACAATGGTTTGGCCGTCCGCCGTGGCACCATCTACAGGCAACTGCTGGTATGCCTGCGCCATATCTAATTTTGCAAAAACTTTTCCGGAGCTAATGAGTGCAGTAAATGCTGTACAATGGGTACGGGATAAGCGCTTTGCTGCAAAGCTTTGTTTATTGTGCACTTGTAATCCGTGCAGATGCGGACAGACCCATCAGGCTTGACAGGTGTCACTATAGGGAATCTCCCAGCATGTGTGATCTACCGGCTCTAGGATTCCCTGGCTAATCAATTTGTCTAGTTCCAAATCAATTTTAGGGCGGAGAGCGAAAGGTACTCTCCTGGGTTTTAGCCTGATGGGGGCAACATTGGGGTCCAAGTTAAAAGATATTAGAGTCCCCATATACTTACCTAGACCGATGTCAAAGACAATCTCAAACTCCTGAAGGAATTCCTCAGTGCTTTTGTCTCGTATGGCGTTGATTCCAGTTCCTTCTAGGCCTGGGCTTCGAACCAGTCAAGCCCCAGGAGGCTCTGCAGGTCTCCATTGACTACCATCACTGGTAGCTGACCGCAGAAGGTCTTGAACCTCACCCAGAAGGTCCCCTGGTAGTCGCGAAGGTGGATGTCTGGAACCCGCAGCTGATGCTTTTTAAGGCTAGGGATAGCCTGTTTGAGCACTGCCCAAGACATTATGGTCAAGGGTGACCCCACGTCAATCTCCATATTGCATGGAGAGTCCTCAATGAGGACTGTGACTTTCAGCTTTTTTGGCCGCTTCGTGCGGACTTGGCCTATGCAGGTGTGGTAGGTGACTCTGGTGTCGCCTTCTGTTTGCCATGGTGGTGACTGCCATGCCCCTTGGTTGGGCCTCTGCTGGCAGTTAGGTAAGATTTTCAGCTTCCAGGTTGTAGCAGGACGATTGCTTCTGCAGTCCTTGGCGATGTGCCCCTTGCGTTCGCAGCATTGACAGATGGCATAGCGGAAACAGCAATGTGTTCTGAGATGGTTTCCTCCACAGCCAGTGCAAGGTGGGAAACGCAGTTCAAATTTTTGTTCCGGCTTGGTGCGATCACTGCGCATGCTATAGCTGTCATCTTCGCTCTCCGAGCCTTCAGGCTCTGTGGCCTCATGATGCACGCCTGCACTCTTCTGCACGCTCTTTGGACTATTTTGGTGCTGCGGGGTTTCCGTTGATTTAATTGAAGACTCAGTAGCCCTGGCTTCGTTTAGGGCAATTTGGAGAGTAAGATTAGTTTTTGCTAATAACCTCCTCTGCAGCCAATGTCCCTAACACCTCATATGATGCAGTCAAGTAGTAGTTCATCAAGATCTCTAAACTCACAGTATGCTGTGGCCTTTCTGAGCGCCGCAACATATTCGTTGATGGATTCCCCTTCTTTTTGGTTACGGATGTTGAATTCGTGCCTCCGGATGTATTTAGACAGTCTGGGAGCATAGTGTGTCCTCAGTGTCTGTTGTAGAACCGACCAAGCGACCAATTGGAGTGGTGTTGGCTCGGACAAATCCTTTGCTGTCTCGAACACCTCTGGTCTGCAGTAGCTCAGGAACATATTCTTTTTCCGGCCTTCAGAAAGGCCCATGAGGTCGTTGGCTTCGAGGAAGCAATCAAACTTCATCATTTAGGATTCCCAGTGCTTGGTGGCTGGGTTGTACAGAGTCGGCGGGGCGTGCGTTGTCACCTTGTGTTCCTGAGCGTGTTTGAATTTGCCGCTCAAAGATGGCTGCTCGATGCCGCGCTGTGCTCTGGGCTGGATTTACTTGCTGGATTGTCATGCTCTTTTTGTCTGCCTAGTTGCCTTCCGATCCCACCTTCGTCGCCAGTGTTAGATTGGGGGAATGAAGGCACACTCAGGCTTCAGAGTAACAAATAGGTCTTTATTAGCACAAGTCAACTATGTACAATCCAGCAAAGGTTCAGTCTGACAGCAGCCCTTTTATAGGGAGCTGTCAGATCCTTCAACCAATCAGACTGAATCTCTGTTCCTGCCGGAACAGAGGACCTTGGTATAAACCATTACCAATGTTTCTGGTATCTAACAGTTTTGTACCGAATGAAGTTTTGATTCCATGGCTGCTTTGTGCCATGACACTGTCTTATATCCATTTGCAGCATTTTCTCATATAGTCTAGTGGTTAGATGTGGTATGAACTGAGGAAATGGATGGAAGCCCTCAGTAGTGAGATGAGTCAGCCTTTAGCCTAGAAAGAGATAGAAGATGTTTTATTTACTACATTCTGTTTCCTGCATAGTAAAACCTAGGTGTGGGATATATTCAGAGCAGAACCTACTACTACTACAGGTAGTAAGAGACTTACTACCAGTTCTGTGGGCGTGGTATGGCTTGGTGGGCGTGACAGGGGAAGGATACTGCAAAATCCCCATTTCCTCCCGATCAGCTGGGACTTGGGAGGCAGAGAATAGATAGGAGCAGGGCCAGTCAGATGTGGTATTTACCGGCTCTCTGAACTACTCAAATTTCCACTACCGATTCTCCAGAACTGGTCAGAACCTGCTGAATATAACCTCTGATTCAGAGGAATTAAATGCACATTTAATGCAAAAGCTATCTTAGCTGTATTTCACACACAACTGGCTTGCTCTCAAAATGGAGGAATGGACTTTTCTTATTCTGTTATATAATGATGGGCTCTGATTTCCAAGTGGAAATGGTAAGATACTGTGCAAAAACGATCTGTGTTGTGATTTGTGTTTCACATGGTGCCTACCAACTGTGCACCTGAGGGCTGGAGGGCTGGCTATACTAAACAAGGTCAACCAAGTACCTCTTTTCCTTTCTCTCTTTTTTCTCATCTCCTCTCATAAACCCAAGATGGCCTAAAGACAAGAATGCCCTTTATTTTAGTAAGATAAAATAACCAAATCTTAAAGACTTTACTAAGCTTCTGCAGATCCCATCTTACAGTAAAAACAAACCTTGCTTTGTTTTCAAAACGACAAGTTTGGGTTTCTTTCAGGACAGTGAAATCTTTTATGCAAGTCTTCCTTTAATGACTCACTGAATCCTTCTCTGTTTCCAAAGTTAATTCTACATTTCTTTACGACCACACAACAATTCATATTCATATTCTCTTTACTTCTCCCTATCCAGCTATCCTTTAGAATCAAAATTCAAATAAATAAACTGACATTGAAGTAACCATAAACAATCCCGGTCCCATCTGAAAAAAGAGCTGCATTCAAAGCACAATAGTAAGGTAAATAGTAAAGATGAGCTGACCAAAATATATCCATTTTACAGACATTTGGCCATCTTTTCTCCATAATTAATCTCAAACTAAGAGGGATTTAAAACTCAGTTTTTTGTTTGTTTGTTCAACTTGTATGCAGCTAAATCCTCTGGAACTCTAAGCAATGTTGGTACATCAAAATAGCCACAGTGCATAGGTGATCATGCAAATTTTTGTGCATTATTCCAATTTTAGCATACTTGTTGCCAAAGTTGTATAACTATGGAGAGATTTGAAGATGGAACGTCCTCGTTCACAGCTCAGATATATTATCAGTTAAATCACAAACTCTACATTTTTATGAAGAAGTCAAGGGCTGATAGACTCTCTAAAGTATCATTAGGAAGTACTCTAAGGATAAATCCAATTAAGATTATGTGATATGCTTGGTCTCATATTAGTTTTAATTATGAGGAAACATTTTTCTCCAAGGAGACTTAATTAGGATAAAACTGCTGCATAATGACTGGTTTCAATCAGGAAGGAGCAGAGGGGATCAAAGAGACAATGACAGAAAATGAAATACAATATTTAAAAAAATAATATGCTTTAGCCCAAATAGTTTTATACCCAAACCTGTTCAATTTCTCCTCCAGAATTAGATTTGTCTTTTCTCTGCAGGCATACCACTGTGTCTCTGCAGGCATACCGCTGTGTCTCTGAGGAGTGCACAAACTGTTTTGCTAGAGGCTATTCATCCCTGAAGAACATCTAAGACAAAGTGTGTCCTTGTGTGTTTAGTAATAAATCACCTTAATCTGATTAAGGCCAAACCAGAATAGATTTTTTTTTTAAAAAAAAACATTTTTTTAGGAGGAAGAATTCAATTTCTCTTTTGACAGCAATACATTTCCATTATGTTTTATTTTTTACTCGGGGGCATATGAAATATTTTATTTGCTGAGACAAAATCTGTTGCAAGTACAGTTTAAAATGCTTTATGGAACATATGGAATGCTTTATATAATGAATCTCAATGCAAAAATACCTCACAATCTGGTGACAATCTTTAAGAAAAAGGAACGAAAAAGACCCATTTTATGGAGAATCAGATGTAATTAGATTTAAATCCATCCAATATTTTTACACCATTTTCTCTGGATTATATAGAGTTTGGGGGAGAGGGCAGCCTATGCTATTCTTCTATTAATGCAAAAAAATGTCTATAACATACATAACTACTCCTTTACTATTGGTTGTGGTCTGTAGGTAATTCTGTCTCTTACCTCTTGGCATGAGCCAAAATACAAAAGGGGCAGATTTTGTTTCATGATGGTATGGAACTGCCTTATTATTTGATCCTCTGCTGCAAAAGTTTATATGGCAACACATTCTTTTCTGTAAAATATCACATTCTGAATTGAAAGGGCGGTGATTGTATGTCGGGTCTGAGCTATTCTCGGACACTGACTGAGCATGTATCTTGTTCAGTTCCCAGCAAAAATGCAGTTAAAGTAATAAAGTTAGATAAATATTGTAAAAATTAGGTATGGCAAAGTTCAACATCGGGAAAAAATAGGATTAGCCAGTGCAGTTTTTCTGTATACCTATTAGAAATAATGATACGATCCCTAATTTTTCTATCAGCTTTGATATTGACTTAGTCAGTTATCCCTATAACAATCCTAGACCAGTAATAAAATTGTATCTGTTTTTGTTCTTGACCAGTTGAAACATCTGCCGAAACATGTTTCATGGTGCTGCTTTGTCCATCCAAAAATTCATCTTCTGAATTGCAAAAGTAAAAAAATGCAGAGAAACATAGTCTGCCTAGCAATGAATTGTTTGAAAAACATTACAATTCCATGTAAGTCTGAAAACAGTAAATCACCCTTGAATGCAATACCTAAACAACCAATTTAGTGTGTTTATATATAGCCAGTACTGCTTTCTGTAAACTCCCCCCTCCCCCTGGGGAAACAGAGAGAATATGCAAGTCACCAATATGATCCCATGAAAAGAATAGGACATCCTGCAGGAAACTAACCAATAAGAATAAATCACCTTTTTTTAAGTGTTAGCATTCCCAGCAATGGTCAAACACTTTCATTAATTTTTTAACATTTACCCTTATTTATATTCAATGAAGCAACTTTGTGGGAAAACCCCATCATATCCCAACAACGAATAATGTATATTTACATTGGACTGAATAGATGCACCCAATCACTTAGCCATCTCTGGCTGATCTCAAAATGCTAGGCAAATTCAGACCAGATCAGTAATTTAATGGAGAACCTCAGAGTTCTTGACTAAGACTTGGAATTGGGGTTTTTTTTGGGGGGGGGGGGAATCCACAAAATGGTAATGGCAACTCATAAGTGCCAAGGAAATTACAAACCTACTAAATGTCAGGTTTCCAAATAGCATCCAAAATTAAATCAGAGTCCAAGGCAAAGTATTGCTCAAAGTTCCAATTTATTAAGAGAGTCATGTTGGCACATCTGGGGAAACCCGAATCTGAAAGCTTCCCGGTTTTCCCCACCCAGTTGAAAGTTCAAGATCTTGCCCCCATACCCACAAGTCCATCACCTGGTCCAATCTTCCACTGCCATGCTGGCAATTCCACCCATCCAGTTCCGGTCAGGTGCAGAAATGTAGAGACAAAGTATGATCTTGGATTCTAGAAAAGAATTTTATTTTGACAACATTACATTCTACTCCTTACTATTCCCCCTCCCAATTCCCCACTAATGAAACAGCATAATAGAATAGAATATTAGTGTGGCAGGCCAAAGATCCCAAAAGGAACTGGTTGTAGGCCTGACACTAGGTTTGTTGAATCAAGTCAAATTCAAAGGAGACTCATTCTTAAATTCATTGAACTACAGTACTTTTGTCTGCAGAAGTTCAATATGTTAAGTTTTCATTGAGCTATGAAAAAATAAACTAAAAGGGCAAGCAATCTTACACAGATATACTATTAGTGGGTTACTACAGGTAATCCTGGACTTACAACAGCTCATTTAGTGACTGTTCAAAGTTGCAATGGCACTGAAAAATGTGAATGATGACAGTTTTTCATAGTTATGACCTTTGCCGCATCCTCATGATCATGGGATCAAAATTCAGATGCTTGGCAACTGACTCATATTTACAACCGTTGCAGTGTTCTGGGAGGGTCACATGATCTCCTTTTCCGATCTTCTGAGCAGGAAAGTCAATGGGGAAGCCAGATTCACTTAACAACCTTGATATACTAACTTATCAACTGTAGTGATACACTTATCAATGGTGGCAAGAAAAGGGCAAAAACTCACTTAACAAATGTCTCTCTTAACAACAGAAATTTCGGCCTCAATTGTGGCCATAGGCCGAGGATTACCTACATTTATTTTCTACTCTGAGATAGGTATGCTATTAAAAAAAACAAATCCAGCCTCTCCTTGGGTCTATTTCCTGGTTGTCTTGATGCTGCCTTATTTGAAAGTTAAAGCAACAGTGAGCATCCCATTCACTTTTTGAACAAGGAGGCACATAATGCCATCATTCCTGCTATGAAAAAATCCAATCCTTACATCATTTTGTACCACTACTCCACTGACTTCACAGAGCCTATTTTAAAATATTTGAGAATACAAACATTTCAAGAATGGCATTCTGAATTTTCAAATGGGGATTGCTTTCCTGGATTGAGTTGGCCTTCCTCGAGTGATGGCCTTCAGATATATTGAGCTTCAGCTCCTAATATTCATACCCAATCCCAGCAAAAGGAATGCTAGTTTTGTTGCTCTGTCTCTTATTTGACTTGTTAGTCCCTGCTTTTAATAAACTGTTGCAGTCAGGCAGGGAGTTTTGTCTTTTGGAAAGCACATTTCCTTTGCTTATGGTTAAGGCAGTGCTTCTCAATTATTTTCTGTCATGCCCCCCCTAGGAAGAAGAAAACATTTCGCCCCCCCCCCCCCGCGCGACTGTAAATAGTATAATTTGTCTATAAAATTGTTATAAGTACACCTCTGCATAACATAGCACACCGGTCTTTCCTCGTCTCCCACCGTAGTCACATGCTTTCTTTCCTCTTTCCCTCTTACTTGTCTATCCTTCCTTCCACCCTCCCTTCCTCCTTCCCTTCCTTCCTGCCTCCCTTCCAGTTCCCTCCTTCCTCTTTCCCCCTGCCTGCCTGCCTTCTTTCCTCTTTCCCTATCCTCCTATCCTTCCTTTCTCCCTCCCTCCTTCCCTGCCTCCCTTCCAGTTCCATTCTTCCCTCCTTCCTTCTGCCTCCTTCCTGCCTGCTTGCCTTCTTTCCTCTTTCCCTCTTGCTTGTCTATCCTTATTCCCTCCTCCCCTTCTTCCCTCCCTCCCAGCCAGCAGCTCCTCCAGCATCCCAGCTGGAAGCAGCAGCACAACAATCGCCGTTACCAGGGGCAAAGGGGTGGCGGTGGCAAGATCGGGCGACCGCCGCCCCTTTGTCCCTTCCCCAACAGCGGCTGTTGCACTTCCGCTTCCAGATGGAATGCTGGCGGTGGAGCTGCTGGCGGGGAGGCGAGCTACCTGCATAAAGACGCCGCCGAGGGCATTGCAGAATATATCCCGGCTTGAAGTGGCAGCGCTGGGGACTGCTCAGAGACTCATCAGAGCCGCGGGCTGGAGCTGTGCAAAAAGTCTGCTTGGGCTGGGGGGGGGGAAGGGACAGAAGCCTGGGACAGCCATGCTTCCCTCCCTCCCACCCCCGCCCGAGCAGGCTTCTTGCACAGCTCCAGCCCGCGGCTCCAATGAAAATCCACAGTCCGAAGTGCTGCCACTTCCAGGCGGGATATATTATGCCTCGCCCACGCCGCCGCCGCCGTTGCACCCAGATGCAAAGGGAGCCTTCGCGCCCCCCTTTACGGAGCCTCGCGCCCCCCCAGGGGGGCGCGCCCCACTATTTGAGAACCGCTGGGTTAAGGGAATGTCTTTCTTAATTAATATCAGTATCAAATAAGTAAACATGTTTCCCACATTGTTTGGATGGAGTCATAGCAGCAAAGGTCAATTCCGCAAACTGTCTTCTTTGTTACATATGGCAACCACATAGCTAAATGACATGGGATATTTTTGTTGGCACTTGCACAGGCAAAAGAATATTTTCACCCTTCAATGTCGGAGAAAGTTGGAAAAATCAAAGAGAAAGTAGGAAGGTTTCACACTCACGCTTTCTTTGAGTAAACAGAGCATCAGTTTCATAAATGGCTAGAGAAATGTTGACTTAACAGAGAATTTATTATGCAAGAAACTGGGATTGGTTTGTTTCATAAATAGTAAGAATGGATGTTATATCTGATATTTGAGGGATGCGAACAAGCCTAAACAACCAAACTGCTATAAATTGGAAGAAAAAACAAGCAGGAGTTACTTATTGCTTTCTAGAAAGCATTGTTATACTTTCTATATAGGTGTCGGATAAAATCTTTACAGCTCTTTATCACATGGGTCCACCTGAGGAATCATCTCTCCCCATTGGGTTTGGTCTGCTCCATTCACTCCAGCATAAGGAGCATAATGTGGGTTCCACCAGCCAAGAAATTATGGCTGGATGGTCTAGGACAGTGGTCGGCAAGCCGCGGCTCGCGAGCCACATGCGGCTCTTTACACACTTTAATGCGGCTCTTCTGTGTGCCGGGCGCCCGCTCCCCTCCCTCCTCTCGGGCGGCCTCCCCAAAAGTCAGGACTCTGCAGCTAGCCTTTGTCAGTGCGCGCCCTGTGCACTGTTCCCTCTAAGGTGCGTGCCTGCGTGGCTGTGCACGTGCCTAGAGTATGCCGTGCACTAATTTCTAACTGCCGCGCAGCGCCAGCGCCGCGTATTTGGTGTGGACGCGCGGTCTCCAGCCAGCTCCAGCTAAACGCAGTTCATTGCCGCCTGACTTGTGACTTCAGGATTCTCCTTAATCAGTGAGTAGGTCAAAAATAAAAAAGGGAAAGGGGCACTTCAAAACAAGCGCCCCTTTCCCTTTTTTCTTTTCGACCCACAATGATTAGGGAGGATCCTGAAGTCGGGCGGGGTTGAGAAGCGAGGAGGCAGAAAAAGAAACGGAGGCCAAGGAGCTTCCCCCCCACCCCCTCCCAGCAAAAATCTAACCGGGGAGCCGGGCGGGCAGTAGCAAATTAGCCGATCACGCCGCGTGATCGGTTAATTTGCTACTGCCCACGCGGCGTGATCGGCTAATTTGCTACTGCCCGCCCGGCTCCCCGGTTAGATTTTTGCTGGGAGGGGGCGGGGGGGAAGCTCCTTGGCCTCCGTTTCTTTTTCTGCCTCCTCGCTTCTCAGCCCCGCCCGACTTCAGAATCCTCCCTAATCATTGTGGATTGAAAAGAAAAAAGGGAAAGGGGTGCTTAAAGTTTCAAAATATTGGAGCAAAATATCGCTTCAGAGGCAACAGTTCTCATGGGGAATTAGCCCTGGAGTTTCATTGCCCCACCCGGTCAAACCTCGCTTCCCGTGTATGCCGCGTGATCAGCTAATTTGCTACTGCCCGCCGGTTCCCTGATAAGATTTTTGCGGGGGGGGGGAGAAGGTCCTTGGCCTCCGTCTCTTTTTCTCCCTCCTCGCTTCTTGGGGCTCCACCAATGGGGGAGCAAGGCCCGCCCAGCGCCAGGCTTTGGGCTAACACAGAGGTCTGCAAAGTTGGCTGTTTTAAGACTGGTGGACTTCAATTCTCAGAATTCTGGGAGTTGAAGTCCACCAGTCTTAAGAGCCAATTTTGCAGATCCCTGGAGAGCCCGGTCACATGACATGACATCATGCTTTGTGACCACATTTCTGACTAATAAAAATTCCAGTCCCACCCACGTTGTAATGTTAAATCATTTGGAGCAAATTAAAATCACTACTTTATAAACAAAAGGAAGGTGTTTTTTTTCCTCTTATTTGTTATGGTAGAGCCATTTTAACAATCTATTTAATTTGCAAGTAGTATGGAGTTTAGAAATTTTTTAGAATTAAAATCTTAACTACAATATAAGTACTTTAAAGTCATCCACACAGTTCACTTATTGAAACTTATTGAAACTAAAAACAGTGTACCATCCTATGTATTTTCGGTTTTAAAAATGTGGCTCTCAAAATAAATTTCAATCGTGGTTTTGGCGAGATTTGGCTCAGTTGAAAAAAAAGGTTGCCCACCACTGGTCTAGGAGAAGAACCTTTTCTGCTGCATCCCTCACACTTACACCACCCCAAAAAAAGATGAGATCCATCCCCGCCCCCTTGCCTTTCAGAAAGAGCCTGAAAACCTGGCTCTGCCAACTGGCTTGGAGCCCAATGTGAGTGTCCCACTCTGGAGATGGCTAGTAGATTAGCAGAAGATCCCATGTCCAACCCATTTATGTATTGGTCCTTTTTATCCTCTTTGTTGTTAATTTTAATGTTTTGAATTTTAATTCCCAATGTTTAATGTTGTAACCTTCTAATTGTTTTATACTGCTATTTATGACATTGTAAGCTGCCCAGGGTTGCCTGACAATGAGATTGGTAATGAATAGAAGAGAATAGAATGCAATGCAATGCAATGCAATGCAATGCAATGCAATGCAATGCAATGCAATGCAATGCAATGCAATACAATATCCTGTGTCAAAACAACTCCAGATCTCTGTATTCCCATGACACCAGCTATATCTGGAAACTGAGCAGATTTGTTTCCAGTTCAGCTGTAGCATAATCCAAAGGGGGAAATTAAAATAAAATACAATTCCTGATAAATTATGCAAAAATCCTGGATTGCATAATTGATTGGCAGCTATTGTTGCACAAGAGGACCTTCACCAGAGCATTTGTAAGAATAAAATGAACAAAAGTTCAGGCTTATCCTTTTCTTTTCAGCAGTGAATGATTCAACATGCGTGCAATGCTACCTGTTTTTGTCTTGTTGTTTTCTCTTTTATGTGAAGAGGGGAAGGGAAGAGGAACTTTCAGATTATTTCAGTGGAGTAAAAAGAGTGGCAGCAAGGAAATGCTGTTACAATGAGTTCCTGCTCCTGAAGTCTGAAAATCAAGCATTTTGCTTGGAATATGTTTGCCCCTCTCTCTCATTTCAGTTTACCACTGGAAAAGGCATTTGGCTGCAAAACTGAGACTTTCCTGTCTCATCAGGATCCTTAACAAAGAAGGAACTGGGTAGCTGGACAGCTGCACTCTATTACATGTGCTCAGACTGTTTTTGCAAGCGACCTCACAAAAGGGCACAAAGCATATTAAAATTGTGGATTGTGGAAAGGGGATGTGCCAGCATTTTATGTTCAAAATGTATTTTTTTCAACTGAATAGAATTGAGAGTATTTTTAAATAAATGTTCCAGGATTTCTGACTTCTTTTTATTTGTTCCTCTGTGTCAACAGTGGGAAGAGCACAGATTCACTCACTTCTAAGGAGTAAGGATGATTGGGAGGTCAACTCCAATTTTTAACTTTTTAAAAAAACTCTCCAACTTTTAAACCTAAGAGTTTTAAAGGCAATGGAGAAGAGAAGTGCCCAAATTATTCTATAAAAGAGAAGCCGTGATTTCGGTTCTAACATGAATAAACTATGGTGAGAACTTGAGATTGATTTGGATGATAGACCATGTATCTTGGTTTCAGATTTTACTCAATTAATAAACTTATCTAATTAAAAGGATACAAAGGAAGTAATGATGTGTGTTTGTGTTTGTCCTCTTTGAGACTTCTTTTTTTTTATTCCATGACTTTGCTTTAATTTTTATAGCTACAAGGCAAGTATAAAATTGTATTAAAACATAATTTGCAATGTACAAACCAGTCAACATGATTAAAAATAGCAGATACCAAGATGGAGAGAAAACAGAATAAAAACGAAACAGCCTAAAATCAGTAGCAGAATAAAATGAGAATTTTTTAGAAGCAAAGTGAAAACAAATTGGGTGCTGATATGGCCTTTGGGCCATGGATTAGCCTGCCCTGACTTAAATGATAACCTTAGATGATGAGATGGACAGATAATGGAAGAAACCTCACTTTCTGGAATCTTGGGAATTTTGTAGTCAATTAGGGTACTAAGTAAGATATTGTTTGTCAGTATGGGATAAAACTTCAGGATAATTTTCCAAGGCAGGCCCATAAATCACGCATGGCAATAATCAAAACAGGGAAGCTATTAAAGACTCCCTTGAATGAAGTTCAACTCTTAAAGACTTCTATAGACATCACATTGTAATTTTGTGGGACATAATAAATAAACAAATTACCATTTTTTTTCCTTTTGGGGGTATGGTTTCTTTTCTTTTTTTTCTTTTTTAAACTTCTTTAGCCTGCAACTCTAGGATGTTCCTATTTAACCTTGAGCAAGATCCAATCCTATTTAGCTGCGAAGATGTGCCAAAGTTGGGTGTAAGCTGCTGTTATAAGCATCTGAGCCTTAATGGAGTCTTAATAACTTTGACAAATGGTCTTTATTCACATAAGTCATATCAGCTTAATATAAACAAAAATATTCTACCTCTAAATGCATTTTTTTTTCTTTTATTTAAAAATAAAATAGGTATCTAGGAGTGCTCCTAGACTTTTGGTTCCTCCTCAAGGAACATGTGTTGACTTATGGCCAACAGGGTTTTTCATAAATCGTGGTAGTGTCCCCATTCCTAAATCAGAAGGCACTTCTCATACGGTCTATCTGACTGGGTAGATTGGATAGAAAACACAACCAGATGAGCTGATTTTATAAGATTCTGTTAATGTATGTAGTCTTACAGTATTTTGTAATGCTCATACCCTTCACCGATATTTTTGCCATTGGGAAGCCTGCTGTTTTTCAGCCCAATCATAGAGAACTCATATGGAAATGTTTAGTTTCTGATTATTTGTTCCTTGTTTGTTCCATTGGCAATATTAGAGAGCTTCTGCACAATTGATCAGTCTTGCAGACAGAATGCTTTTCAGGTTTGGTTTTAACCAGGGGTGGGCTTCAAAAATTTCAGCAACAGGTTCTCTGCCTGGTTGCTGGGTGGGTGCAGCCATGGTGGGCGTGGCCTAGTCATCGGGGCATTTTCACTTTCCCCAGGCTCTGGAGGTTTTCCTCGAGCCTTTGGGAGTGCGAAAACTGCCTCCCCTGGGCTCCGGAGGCCTTCTAGGAGGCCCGTTTTTCCTCCTCCCCGAGCCTCCACGTGATCCCTGCACTTACCTCACATCCAAAACAAGCCGCATGGAGACTCCTGGGAGGGGTAGGGTGGGCAGGGCCAGCCAGGGGTAGGATTTGGAGGTACTCTGAACCGGCCATAATGTTAGCTACGAGTTCTCCTGAACCTGGGCGAACCCATAGCAAACTACCCTGGTTTTAACCAGAGATGCCAGTATCTGGCACAACATCAAAATAAATGTACTGTAAACAGCTTGTCTACCAAGTTGTAGATGTCAACACGGAGATGCCAAGGCATGAAGGAATGCCTCAGGAGCCACTGCCAGTTAAACTGTTCTTCAAATGTTCTTGCACATTTACAGCTGAGCAAATGGTGTTTCAGGCTTTTCCGTAGTTTATTCAACTTGAGCAAAAGATTAACAAGAGGTAAAATGTGGGTTGTTTTCTACACTGTAGTGACATCACCTAGAAGCTCCATAAAAGCTCCATAAAACTTAAAAGTCTGCTGTGATCTTGCCTAACACTTAAAATTGTATATGCTAGACAGATAAACTTCCTATTGAGAAGAATAGACTCTTTTTATATACTCAGTTTAATGACTGTATTTTGCGAATAACAAATAAGAAAAAAGAAGCATAATACAGGTTATGTAGACAGTAAACACAAGGTCAATCAAAATGGACTCAAATGTCTATATACCAATGCACAGAGTATGAGGAATAAACAGGGAGAATTAGAAATTCAAGTAAAAGAGGGCAGATATGATATTATTGCCATTACAGAAACTTGGTGGGATGAAACTGACAAATGGAACATACAGCTAGAAGGATTTAAATTATTTAAAAGAAATAGACCAAATAAAAGAGGAGGTGGAGTTGCACTATATATAAGAAATAACTATGTCTCTACAGAAATAGAGCACAACAATAATGAGAACTATCTTGAATGCATTTGGGTCAATATTAAAGGTTGTGGGGGAAATGACATTGCCATAGGTCTATACTACAGGCCACCCAACCAAGCAGAGGAAGAAGATGAACTTTTTGCTAGTCAGCTAACTAAGGTATGTAGGAAGCACACCACAATAGTAATGGGAGATTTTAACTACCCTGACATCAACTGGGAAACAAACTCTGCACCAAGTGGAAGATCCAACAGGTTCCTAACAAACCTAGCAGACAACTTTGTTTTCCAAAAAGTAGAGAAGGAAACAAGGGGATCAGCCATACTGGACTTAATTCTCACTAACAGAGAGGAAATGATAGAAGGTGTTGAAGCCATAGGAACCCTGGGGGCAAGTGACCATGCAATATTGGAATTCAACATTATCCAAACACAAGTAGTAGAACAAAGTCAAACTAGAGTCTTGGACTTTAAGAAAGCTAATTTCAATAAACTTAGAGAGAGCTTGGGAAAAATTCCATGGATGAGAATCCTCGAGGGGAAAACAACTCAAGAAGCTTGGGAAATTTTGAAAAATGAGATTAGAAAAGCCCAGTCTAACACAATACCAATGAAGAAGAAAAACAACAGCTCCCAAAAGAAACCAGCATGGCTGCATAAACAACTATCTGACAAACTGAAAGACAAAAAAAGTAAGTATAAAAAGTGGAAGGAGGGGGACATAACTAAGGCAGAATATCAGCAAATAGCCCGAGCCTGTAAAGATGAAGTGAGGAAAGCTAAGGCTCACAATGAAGAAAGGCTTGCCACAAAAGTAAAAATTAACAAAAAAAGCTTCTTCCAACATGTTAAAAACAAGAAAAAAGTTAAGGAAACAATTGGTCCATTGCTAGGAGAAAGTGGCAAGAAGGTGACAAGCAACAGGGAGAAAGCAGAACTATTTAACTCATGTTTTGCATCTGTCTTTACACAAAGGGATAAAACAGTCCAACCTATCAAAAGCAGCACCACAAAATTAGGAACACAAATTGAAATAGGGAAGAAAATGGTAAGTGAGCACCTGTCTACCCTAGATGAGTTCAAATCACCAGGACCGGATGGATTACACCCCAGGGTTCTGAAGGAACTAGCAGACGAGATCTCAGAACCACTGAATTATATCTTTCAGAGATCCTGGAACACCGGGGAACTACCAGAGGACTGGAAAAGAGCTGATGTGGTTCCCATCTTCAAAAAAGGGAAAAAATTAGATCCAGGAAACTACAGACCTATCAGCCTAACCTCAATACCAGGAAAGATTCTGGAAAAAATAATCAAGCAACGAATTTGCGAACACCTAGAAGCAAACAAAGTAATAGCCAAAAGCCAACATGGATTTGTCAAAAACAGATCATGCCAGACTAATCTTATTGCATTCTTTGATAATGTGACAAAATTAGTGGACCAGAGGAATGCCGTTGATATAGTTTACTTGGACTTCAGTAAGGCTTTTGATAAGGTAGACCATAACCTACTACTAGATAAAGTAGAAGAATGTGGGTTAGACAGCATCACCACCAGATGGATTGGTAACTGGCTGACCAACCGCACTCAACGTGTAGTTCTCAATGGAACTGCATCTACATGGAGGGAAGTATGCAGTGGAGTACCCCAAGGCTCTGTTTTAGGCCCAGTACTCTTCAACATCTTCATCAATGATTTGGATGAGGGAATAAATGGGGAACTCATCAAATTTGCAGATGATACCAAGCTGGCAGGAATAGCCAACACTCCAGAAGATAGGCTTAAGATACAGAAGGATCTTGACAAACTTGAACATTGGGCACTATCTAATAAAATGAAATTCAATGGTGAAAAGAGTAAGGTTCTACATTTAGGCAACAAAAACGGAATGCACAGGTACAGTATAGGTGATACCATACTCAGTAGTAGTAACTGTGAAAGGGATCTTGGAGTCCTAGTGGACAACCATTTAAATATGAGCCAGCAGTGTGCAGCAGCTGCCAAAAAAGCCAACACAGTTCTAGGCTGCATCAACAGAGGGATAGAATCAAGATCACGTGAAGTATTAATACCACTTTATAATGCCTTGGTAAGGCCACACTTGGAATACTGCATTCAGTTCTGGTCGCCACGATGTAAAAAAGATGTGGAGACTCTAGAAAGAGTGCAGAGAAGAGCAACAAAGATGATTAGGGGACTGGAGACTAAAACATATGAAGAACGGTTGCAGGAACTGGGTATGTTTAGCTTAAGAGAAAGAAGGACTAGGGGAGACATGATAGCATTATTCCAATATCTCAGAGGTTGCCACAAAGAAGAGGGAGTCAAACTATTCTCCAAAGCACCTGAGGGTAGAACAAGAAGCAATGGGTGGAAACTAATCAAGGAGAGAAGCAATTTAGAACTGAGGAGGAATTTCCTGACAGTGAGAACAATTAATCAGTGGAACAGCTTGCCTCCAGAAGTTGTGAATGCCCCAACACTGGAAGACTTTAAGAAGATGTTGGATAGCTATTTGTCTGAAACGGTATAGGGTTTCCTGCCTAGGCAGGGGGTTGGACTAGAAGACCTCCAAGGTCCCTTCCAACTCTACTATTGTATTGTATTGTATTGTATTGTATTGTAAGTCCGTTGTTTATAGATTTCTTTCTGTTTATTAATACACATTATTAGATAAACACTAATGCCAAAAGATCGGTGTAAGCATATCATTTTCAAATAACTCTAAGAAGAATACAAGAAGCATCTGTTTCAAAATTAATGAGTTGGAACATTTCTAAATACCCTGGCATTTTATAATAAATGTCTTCCTAAGCCATATCTGGTAGAGTTCCTTCTGTTAAGAGAAAATAGCAGATCAGCATTTTACGGAAAATAAAACATCCCCGATTTTATTTTTAGCTTTTCAGTAGCACTTACCTAAATCTAGTAAATGTCTTGATTTATATGAGAGAGAGAGAGAGAGAGAGAGAGAGAGAGAGGGAGGGAGAGAGGGAGGGAGGGAGGGAGGTGACAGTTGGGAAATTTCAAAATCATAAGAAATCTGAAGCTTGCTATATACAACAGTGAAGTTTACTGACACATTATTTATGATAGTTATTGAATAATCACAATAGTAAAGCCTGGCACATTTAGAATTTTCTTATTCAGGAAATGATGTGATAAGATTGTGTCTCAGGAACAGACTGTATGATCTGAATATAAGACTTCTCAGCTGGAACCCTTGGTATCTATTGTGTCCAGGCAGATGACGTCAGGGATTTCCCCCTGACAGCCGGCATCTGCGCTAGCAACAGCCAGGTCGCGTCTGATTGGCTGAGACGCGACCTGGCTGAGAGCGGGGAAACTCTGGCTTGGGGATTGGCTGGTTCGTCTGACAGCTTCGTATAAATAGCTGTCAGACGAACCCTGCATTGATTCTCTCCTGTATTTGGCTGTGACTGTTTGTTCAATAAAGATTCTTGATTCTCCTCACGACTCCGCTCGCCTTTCGTTCGTATTTAACACTGGTGACGAAGGTGGGATCCAGCCGCTAACCCACCGAGTGTTTCATCTTGGCACAATCGCACCGGCGACCCGTTCCTGGCCGGCCTAGCTCGTTCCAGAGGAGACCATGTCGGCAATGCCAACCTTCGTTCCATTTGGCTGCGACGGCGAGACTTGGGAAGCGTTCATGGAGCGTTTCGAGTGCTACCTGATAGCCAACGGCCGTCGCGATGTTCCAGACGACGAGAAGTGCAGCTTCTTCTTGAGCTGCTGCGGCACGCCAATGTTTAGCGCCGCTCGCTCATTAGCCGCCCCACAGCCACTCCATTCTCTGGACTGGGCTACATTAACCGAGCGTCTTCAGCGCCACTACGCCCCCACTCCATCCTGGGTGGCGAGGCACTACGCTTTCCGGCGCTGTGTCCAGAAGCCGGAGGAGTCGGTGAGCCAGTTCCTCCAGTCGCTTCGCACCGCGGCGATGAGGTACGAGTTTGCCGACCTCGATCGCAACCTCACGGAGCAATTCGTCAGCTGCGTAAAAGATCTGCGCCTTCGCCGGCGGCTCCTGTCACAAGCGGACATCACGCTGACTGGGGCCATCGAGCAGGCAAGGGCGGCTGAACTCTCCGACGAGTCAATGGCGGAGATGTTCAACCTGCCGCCCCCGCCAGGCCGCACCTGCCTGGTGGACGAACTAGTTCCCTTGCCTAACGACTATCCTGAGGAGGGAGCGGTGGCGCGCATCGGCCAGTCCGCTAGAAGACGCGTCCCTCAGCGAGCCCGGGAAGCCGTGACCGCTTGCCTTGGCTGCGGAGGCAACCACGACCGTTCGGGTTGCCCCTTTAAAGCCGCAGTTTGCCACCGCTGCCTCAAGAAGGGACATTTGGCCCAGGTCTGCCGAGCGCAGCTTCCCTTGCCACAGCGATCAGAGGACGTCCCGACCACAGCCGCCGTTAAACAGCGACCTGGAGGCCGTGCTGGACGACAGCAGCAGCAGCAGCAGCAGCAGCCTTCGCGCGGAGGCTGCTACGCCGTGGACGCTGACTTCCATGCCAACCCCGCAGAGTTGGCCTTCCACACGGGTGCAGGTGCGGAGCGCATCAAGGCGTCGCTCCTCATAGAGGGCTCCCCCTGCACCATGGAGGTGGACTCGGGGTCATCCCGATCCCTTTTGTCGTGGACAGAGTTCTCCCGCCTCTGTCCAGGCATCTCAAAGACCCAGCTTGCCCCTCCAGACGCAACCCTACGGGACTACCAGGGGACTCTAATTCCTACCCTGGGTTGTCACCTGGTGCGGGTGGAATACGGGGACTATTCGGGGTGCCTTCCCCTACTAGTGGTAGAAAAGCCTTTGCCGGCCCTCCTGGGCCTTGACTGGTTCCCGGCACTTGGCCTATCAGTGCACGGGGTTAGACAAGTGGTGGCCACGCCTCCCGACGTGGCCGACGTCCTTGCCAGATTTTCTGATGTGTTTGATGGGCAGCTGGGGGCGTATAAGGGCACGCCCATCTCCTTGAACCTAGACCCCCAGGTTGCCCCCATTAGGCTGAAGGCCCGTAGGGTGCCTTTCGCCTTGAGGGCAAAGGTTGATGCGGAGCTCGACAAGCTCGTCGCGCAGGGAGTCTTGGAGCCGGTGGATTACTCCAAGTGGGAGACCCCTTTGGTCATCCCAGTTAAGGCGGATGGGTCCATTCGCCTCTGCGCCGACTTTAAATCCACCATCAACCTTGCCCTCCAGGCGAACCCCTATCCAGTTCCGGTAGTGCAGCACTTGCTCCACTCTTTGGGGCAGGGCTGCATCTTTGCGAAGCTGGATATGGCGCAGGCCTACCAGCAGCTCCTGGTGGATGACAAGGCGGCGGCTGCGCAGACCATCGTCACCCACCGTGGAGCTTTCCGTTGCCGCCGCTTGCAATTCGGCGTTTCCGTAGCCCCGGGGATCTTCCAGAGCCTCATGGAGCGGCTACTCCATGGGCTCCCTGGCGTGGTTCCGTATTTCGATGACGTCCTGATCGCCGCTAGCAGCCGATCGGGCCTCATCGAAGTACTAGAGAAGGTCCTCGAGCGTTTCAGGGGCTCGGGTTTAAAATTAAAGCGCAGCAAATGCTCATTTGCTGTGCCTCGGGTTGATTTCCTGGGGTTCACAATTGACGCCCAAGGAATTCACCCCACCCCTTCAAAAGTAGCAGCCATCAGGAACGCCCCCACGCCTACCTCCAAGACGGAGCTGCAGGCGTTCCTTGGCTTGCTTAACTTCTACGCGCCTTTTCTGCCGCATAAGGCGTCACTAGCCGAGCCGCTGCATCGGTTGCTCGACCGATCGGCGGCCTGGCGCTGGGGCAGCCGCGAAGCGCATGCGTTCGCGGTTGTCAAAGACTTGCTGACGTCAGAGGCAGTCCTCGTTCAATATTCGGACAAGCTGCCTTTGACTCTTGCTTGTGACGCCTCCCCCGTGGGTTTGGGGGCGGTCCTGAGCCATGTGCTGCCCAATGGCTCAGAGGCCCCCACAGCCTTTTATTCCCGGACACTGACTTCTGCAGAACGCAACTACAGCCAGATCGACAAGGAGGCTCTGGCTGCAGTGTCAGGGATTAAAAGGTTCCATGATTACCTCTATGGTCGGCACTTTACTTTGTTCACCGACCATAAGCCACTCCTTGGGCTTTTGGCAGGTAACAAGCTGACCCCTCCCATCCTTTCACCGCGCATGACCAGGTGGACAGAGTTCCTAGCTGCATACAGCTATACTCTGCTCTACCGCCCGGGCAAGCATATAGGGCACGCTGATGCCCTCAGCCGCTGCCCCCTGCCCGTTGCTGACCCCCCGACAGTGCCTTGCCTGTCGGTCTTAGCCATAGCTGATTTGGCTCTGCCACTCTCTTCCAGAGAGGTGGCCTCAAAGTCTAGGGCTGACCCTGACCTGTCCCAGGTCATGCTCTGGGTCCAAAGGGGCTGGCCTGAGGGTCCGGTGCCAGAGCACCTTCGTCCCTTCAAGGCCAGGCAGCTGGAGCTGGCACTTCACAGTGGGTGCCTCCTGTGGGGTGACAGGGTGGTTATTCCACCCAGCCTGCGCCATCAGGTGCTGTCTCGCCTTCATGAGGGCCACCCGGGCATAGTGCGCATGAAATGCCTGGCGCGCAGCTATGTCTGGTGGCCTCGCATTGATGACGAGATAGCCGCCTGGGTGGCCGGCTGCTCCCCCTGCCAGCATTCCCAACCGGCGCCACCGGCAGCCGCTCCTAGGGAATGGGAATTGCCCCGTGGGCCTTGGTCCCGCCTCCACGTAGATTTCGCGGGGCCCTTCAGAGGCCAGGTCTTCATGGTGCTGGTGGATGCATATTCGCGCTGGGTGGAGCTCATCCTCATGAGCTGAGGCCACGATCAGGGAACTGACTAGGCTTTTCGCCACCCATGGCGTGCCGGACGTCATTGTCTCTGATAACGGACCTCAATTTGCATCCACCACGTTCCAGCTGTTCCTGGCCTCTCAGGGCATCCGCCATGCCCCAGTCGCCCCATACCATCCGGCTAGTAATGGCCGGGCGGAACGGGCGGTCCGCTCGGCCAAGGAGGCGTTAGGCAGGATGGATGGGGCAAACTGGCCATCAAGGGTGGCTGCTTTCCTATTGGTACAGCATGCCACTCCTTGCCCCCTCACCGGGAAGTCTCCAGCTGAGCTGCTGATGGGCCGGCGCCTGCGGACCACCTTGGATAGGTTGCACCCACTCTATTCAAGTGAACAGCCTGGCAACCTGGGGCCCCCTTCCCGATCTTTCCTTCTGGGCGATTCTGTTTGGGCTCAGGCGTTCTCAGGGGCGGTTAGGTGGGTGCCTGCCACCATCTCCGCCATAACCGGCCCCTGTTCTTACAGGGTCCAGCTACCTGATGGGACCGAATGGCGGCGGCACCTGGATCAATTGAGGCGCCGCCTGCCCCGCAACAGCGACAACACCCCCGCAAGGTCGACCATCGACGTCGCTGCGCCTGAGCCCTCCAACGTTCCGTTCCCTGGTGCCCTTCCACCAGATATTGATCGCCCGGTCCAGCTGCCCAGGGCCTTCCCGTCCTCGGACGCCGCCTCCCGGCCGTCCAGTGTTGAGGGTGGGCCGCCCGTTAGGCGTCAGCCTCCCGGTTTCCAAATGGCCTTCCCCGAGTCAGGCCAGGCCTACCAAGAAGTGCCCTGCTCAAGCCCGCTTTCGGCCGCGCCCCCTCGGCCCTGCCTACCTGGGCCTTGTCGTCCTCCGTCTGGGGTGGGCCTCCAAGATGGCGCCCGGAGCTCCACTCCCTTGCGGGAGGAGCTTCGACGGACACCACCTCCCTCTCCGGCGCCTCCTGTCGAACTGAGGCGTTCTGGGCGGGTCCGACGCCGCCCAGACTATTTGCGTGACTACGTTTGTGCGTCGCCTGCACATGCGCAGTCACTGGGGGGGAAGGAGTATTGTGTCCAGGCAGATGACGTCAGGGATTTCCCCCTGACAGCCGGCATCTGCGCTAGCAACAGCCAGGTCGCGTCTGATTGGCTAAGACGCGACCTGGCTGAGAGCGGGGAAACTCTGGCTTGGGGATTGGCTGGTTTGTCTGACAGCTTCGTATAAATAGCTGTCAGATGAACCCTGCATTGATTCTCTCCTGTATTTGGCTGTGACTGTTTGTTCAATAAAGATTCTTGATTCTCCTCACGACTCCGCTCGCCTTTCGTTCGTATTTAACAGTATCTATCCTGTCTGGAGTCCTGGAAGATTATTGCCAGAAATCCTTAACCTCGTCCCCTTGATTTGCAGATTATAAGTTTCAACATTGCCATGCTACCCAAGGATGATGAGACGGCTGTGGTCAGTCCAATAAAACATGTGGACTAGTAGTGAAGACCTAGTGATAGGTAATGCTAAGTCTGATTCCATTGAAGGTCATAATGCAGGACATGTTAGACCCAGCTTAAATTTTCAGTGAATGGATGGAGTCACTTTATTAAATCCTTTTTTAAAAAAAAACTTCCAGGAAAATCTAAAATCAGTGGAACAAGTAAAGGCCAGAGCAAGACCTTTGCTCCTTGAGTTCATAGTTTTCCGTTTTCAAACGCAAGTGAGATGAAGATAAAAGGCATTTTTTTATGTACAGGAGGATACAGACAATCCATTCAGCCAAATGAACATTCCACAGGGTAGCCTCTTGTTCATTCAAGAGATGCTTTGGGTATTGTCCAGCAGGTGGCATGGCTCTTGCACAAACCTAATGCATAGAATAAGCATGTGGCAAAAACAAAATAAGGGGTGGGAATGTGGGGGGAGGTGCCCCAGAAGAAATGAGCTATACTATGCTAAGTACTATCATTTATAATCGTTAAAGCAGGGGTGAAATTCAGCAGGTTCTGACAGGTTCTGGAGAACCGGTAGTCGTAATTTTGAGTAGTTTGGAGAACCAGCAAATGCCACCTCTGGCTGGCCCTAGAGTGGGGAGGGAATGGAGATTTTGCAGCCATGCCCACCGAGCCACGCCCACTGAGCCACGCCCACCGAGCCATGCCCACAGAACCGGTAGTAAAAAAAAATGAATTTCACCACTGCATTAAAGGCACAAAATGTGGTCTTAAAAACAGAATCTTCTGTAGAATCTTTGAATCCATGCATTTAGCAACACTGCAGAGGCCATTCTTTTGTATATACAAACTGGTGGCTTGCAAAGGAGCCTCAGTTTACTCACAGATTCTCTATTTTGCTTTTGGTGGAAATCCAACTTTGGTATGGATGAGTAGGATCTGGTCAGACCTGAGTGTTTAAGGGCAAAGGTATTGTGATAGCGTCTCAGTCACCAGCCACTTGCTCAGATCCACTAAATCAGGGGTCTTTATTCAACAGCACAGGGATCTTTATCTCCAAGATAAATGCTCCAGTAGGATCTCTCACGGTCTTCATAACTTCACACTAGCCTATCAGCGCTGATGAGCTGGACTAGAAGTGTCCCAAGGAAAGAGAAGTAAGTGGCTCATCAAGGCCTCCCTTTATAAGGCCTCTTCAAGGGAGGAATGAAGACTTGGAGAGATGCCTTGATCCTGGAGTTATAAAGGGCTTTGATTTTATTGCTGTGTGTGGGCTCCAAATCACCACTTTGCCTATCATAGTTGGCAAAACCTTTCCAAATATTTGAGTGCATTAGACGCTTGCATTTTTCAAGCAGATTTTGGCCAGGGCATCCCCTGAGAAAACCTGCTAAGTTATAGACTCCATGGGAACCCACCACCATTGGATTGCTTTGTTTTTAGACTCCTCAGAAATCCAGAAAGAAGCCTCATTGAGCTCCTTTGAGCTTTTGAGCTCCCTAGTCATAATTTAAACTTGGGGGGGGGGGGGATGAGAAAGTTAAACTAAATAAAATGCTTTTTTTAAAAAAGCAAAAGTATAAATTTATGGTCCCTATTTAGCTTTCATCTAACTCAGTGTTTCTCAAACTTGGCGACTTTAAGTCCTGTGGACTTCAACTCCCAGAATTCCCCAGGATTCTGGGAGTTGAAGTCCACAGGACTTAAAGTCGCCAAGTTTGAGAAACACTGATCTAACTCTTAACCCTATCATTCCCACAGGTCTTGCTTTCCATAATAGCTGCGGGTTGAGATAATTGCTATTGGTAGCTCCTGCTACTCAGGGGTGGGTTTCAAAATTTTTACTATTTTGGGCGTGGCTAGGTGGGCAGGCATATGACTGGGCATGGCCAACTTGACTTCCCTCATGCACACTCAGTCACATACCCTACCACCACCAAGCCATGCCCACCAAAACGGTGGCAATTTTTTTTGACAAGGAGGGGGTGCCAGGCTGGGGCTCTTTGCTGTCACCTGGTGCTGGGGGAGAGCCGAGCAGCCTGCTCTTGAAGTGGTGGCTGTGGTCAATGGGTTCGGCCCTGGGCTCTCGCTCCGTCTGCCTGGGATGCTCCATTTGCTCCGTCTGCCTGGGAGATGGAGCCCAAGGAGAAAGGAAACGGCCATTCTGGCAATTTCAGGGCTCCCAGAGTGGCCCATGTGTGCATGGCGCTTGGCTTGCTCCGGCAGTGCCTGATCTGGAGGAGGTAGTGGTTGTGAATAGGCCGAGGCAGGGCGAGCGTCCAAGTGTACCAGTTCGGGGGCATGGCCAGCTGGCCAGCCATCATTACCAGTTTGATGACCCACACCCAATTACCACTACCGGTTCTCACGAACTGGTGAGAACTGGGAGCAACCCACCTCTGGTGCTACTCCATTGCTATAATTGACATATTATCCAGTTCCACTATAAGAACTGTATATTCTCTTAAGCATTCTTAAATGTTTACGGAATCTTCTTTACATCAACTAATGAATTGAAGGATGTAATATGCTGGAAACTAGAACAGGAAAAGCAGTTATAGAAATGAGAAATATTGCAAGCGATTAAGAGATTAAGCAGAGATTCTCCTTTGAGAATATGGTGGCATGTTGCACAACTAGTTGTGTAAATACTTCTTTATATTGCTGTTGCATAACAAAAGGCTCTTGACTTCTTCCACTTTAGAAGAAGGAAGCAATATGCTTACACTATATAATACAGCAATGCTGATTCCTGTACTGTGTATGTGACTTACCCATGGCCAGCTGGCCTGATGGATGGTGAGGCATTGAATGTATAGTCATACATATTTTTCCTACCAATATCAAATAATATTTTTACATGGTTCACTAGAGGACCATCAATATTTCGATCTAAATAACATTTGTGGAGAGACAAGAAGGCAGAAACGATACTATCTCTGTCTGCCAAGAACATTAGCATTGTTGTTTTCCCCCAAGAGGGAAAAAAAATAAAGTTTACTTTAACATAAAGAAATTGTTTGGAATCTTGGCTAAAGCCAAAGAGCACGGAGGTTAAAGCGGGACAAATGTGGTGAGGTTGAAATATGATTTAAATTCTTTCCAGCAAAGCACAGAAATGCATGACAAATGTTTAATATTCTGAAGCTACGCTAAGTGACTCCATCTATTCTGATGAGAAATTGGTCAGTGATAACCAAAAGGCTTTTAAAGCAACAATAAATCAACCAGAGGGAGTGTGGTTGAAATGCTGAAATGCTTTTTCTTTCACGATTGTCAGGAAAACAGATTCTTCCCTTAAGATCTACAGAAAGGCTTGAAAAGACATGTGATTATAATCCATGTTCTTGGTTTCAACTGGGGGTTGTGCAAAGAACTTGATTTAATTCCTCTAAGCTTCCATTTTAAACATCTGCTCTTTTTGCATCAGGCTAGGGCAGAATGAAAACAGCTGTATTTTAACTGTCTGAGGTCTATGGGGTTAACATTGGGTAGCTGCACAAAACTAAGCTATAAATCAAACCGTTCCTCCTTGAAGACTCTATAGGAGGAGGGCCACACTAATTTATGATGGACAAAAATCAGGAAACCATTTTGTTTTAGGGCATATGCTTTAAGTGAAAGACAAAAATACACAGCAGTAACAAGAAAATATTTAAACTCTGGTACCTAGACAGAAGGATGGGAACAATGTTGATGCTCAGGAAATTTCCTCAAACCCTAACATCCACAATCTGATATGGCTAATTTATTCTTCTGGATAGATAATACAATAATAAATAGAATACATTGAAGTGATAATTACCCAGACCAAAATGGTAGGCGTTCAATGTTGATTATCCCTCAATTAAAATGGAATATTGAAGGAATATTTGCAAATTGTAAGCATCTCATGAAAAACAAAAAATACTGCACCAGTATTGCATCAAATATGGTTCTTATTATTTTCTTGGGTACACTGCCCAGATATAACATATAGCATTAAAATTATCTTGGGTATCTCTAAGCAGATTGTTGGGTTAAACTGTCAGGGATTTCCTTTGGGCTGGAGACATTGGGAGCTATTTTCTGGTCTGAATGTTTAATAGTTTAGTTTAGTTTATTAGACTTCTAGACGCCCCCTCTCCCCGAAGGGACTCGGGACGGTGTACAGGTACCAAATTAAAACCATACAATCGATAATAAATATAATTAAGATCGGATTAAATAGACCCCTGTACAGGTTTATAAAAATTAAAACTTGACCTTAAAACCAAACCGTAAAATTTAAAAATACAAACTGAGGTGGGAAAGCTGGAATTAGGCCAGGCCGGCTAGCTGAAACAGGTGGGTTTTGAGCTTCTGGCAGAAGGAGCGGAGGTCCGTGGTCGTTCTAATGTCAGGGGGAAGGTCATTCCAGAGGGTCGGGCCCATCACAGAGAAGGCCCTTCCCCTGGGCGTCGCCCGCTGGCACAGCCTAGTGGACAGCACCCGGAGGAGTCCCTCTCTGTGTGAGCGAATCGGCAAAGGGATGTGTAATAGTCCTTGTGATCTGATTCTAATGGCAAGATAGCAGTATGTTTCTAAGTCTGGTAGACCAACAGAAGAACAATATTTAATAATAAAGTATCCAAATAAAAAATGGAGCTAACATTTATATACTGGTAGTTCTCCGCACTGGCTTTAGTGTGGACCTCATAAAACAGAAGACAACAGCCTACTCTTAAAGTGCTAAACAATCTTCCTTCCTTCCTTTCTTCCCTTCTTTCTTTTTCTGCAGTATGAGAAAAAAACTGTGGAGTAATACAACACAACCTCTGATCTCCTTCTCCCATTTCAATAGCAGGAAATATACAGAGGGGGGAAAAGGTATTTTATAAATAATAAACATCAGCATAAAACCAAAGAGAGGAATGACAGCTGGTGGCCTTTAAATCTTCGTGATTATTAATCTTATGCCTCCAACAGATAGTGTAGTTAGAACTGAAAGGCAGAAAGGAAATTCAGGTGAATTGCCATTACATCAGAATTAAAAGACTGCTGCTATCATTTTATAGATTGCATTCAGCTATTCAAATTCCTACTATATATATATATATATTTAAATGGGGTCTAGTATTTGTATCCATTCCCTTTTGTTAGGGTGTGAATTCCACCCTGAATATAATGCGTATGGATCTTGGCATATCCTTGAAGTATACTTTTGAAATAAGAAAAATAAACCGGAGGCATCATCTAAGAAAAACATTTTTAATGTAAAGAAAATAAAAATACAAACTTACTAGCTAAATAATTACATCTTGGCAGAGAGTTCCTGTCTGCCTTGCAGACGGACAAAGAAAGAAAGGAAAGATTAAGGTATGTGATGTAATGACATGTGTAGTAAATCATTGCTGATAAGAGGCAATTCATTCTGCCGTATAACTCAGAATGTAGGCACAGCTGGCAAACCAAATAAACACAGTGACACCTTTCTTGGCACTTGAATCCCAAATTCAATGTTTTTCATATAAGTTGTTGCCACTGTCTCTTAAATCCTAGAGTGGCTCCACATTTTAAAGTACTGTTTCTACAGACACAACAAGGTATTCCATTTCCATTTCCTAGAACAATCATTTAAATTGCAAGTAATATATGTATGCTTCTCTCCATGCCTGGGAACCCTTATAGGATAGACCTGGGGCATGTACTCACAATGTTTAAAGTGTCAGGTCTTTATTTATTATTTAATCAATTAAAGTAGGCTGTTTCACAGATTTATTATGGGAATAACTGTGTAATAGCAGGGTAGTTGCAGTAGTTTTTTAAATGGGCTTCCCATTTAAATCCCATTCTGATCCCAGATATCATGAGTCATTTTCCTGCATGCCGAAGGAAAGGAAATATAGTAAAAGGAAGGGAGCTTGAAGCCAAAGTAGCATTCCCCCCCCCCCCCCCAATTTCATAAACTTGTCAAAATGAAGGAAAACATTAATGGACAACTCTGAACAACTTATACAATACAATAGTAGAGTTTCCAACATCTTCTTAAAGACTTCCAGTGTTGGGGCATTCACAACTTCTGGAGGCAAGCTGTTCCACTGATTAATTGTTCTAACTGTCAGGAAATTTCTCCTCAGTTCTAAGTTGCTTCTCTCCTTGATTAGTTTCCACCCATTGCTTCTTGTTCTACACTCAGGTGCCTTGGAGAATAGTTTGAACTTCCTCCAAGTAAATGAAATAGCAGAGAGAAGATGACGTAAATTTGTAACAGTAAACCATATTCCCCATTTTAGAAATATTGTAGGTTTACTCAGAAGTTTATTCATATTTCTTAGGAAGCAAATGTGGAATTACAACCTGACATAGTATTTCAGTAGATAAGGTAGACTTACAACCCATAACTACTGCTATGTCTAAATTCCTGCACCATAGCCAGACAAGAAGTGGACAGCAACCAATTTTCTTTCTTCTCCTCTCTATTGCTTGTATCTGTCTGTCTGTCCGCCCATGCGCCCATCCATCCATTCCCCCTCTTTCCCTCTCTCCATACATCCCACCCACCCACCTATCTATCATCTATCTATCTATCTGTCTGTCTGTCTATCATCTATCTATCTATCTATCTATCTATCTATCATCTATCTATCCATCCATCCATCCATCCATCCATCCATCCATCTATCTATATTGATCTATCTATGTCTATCTATCTATCTATCTATCTATCTATCTATCTATCTATCTACCCATCCATCCATCCATCCATCCATCCATCTATCTATCTATATTGATCTATCTATCCACTCATCCATCCACCCACCCATCCATCCATCCATCCATCTATCTATCCATCCATCCATCCATCCATCCATCCATCCATCTATATTGATCTATCTCTCCATTCATCAATCCACCCATCATCCATCCATCCATCCATCTATCTATATCGATTGATCTCTCCATTCATCCATCCACCCATCATCCATCCATCCATCTATCTATCTATCTATCTATCCATCCATCCATCCATCCAACTATATCAATCAATCTATCCATCTATCTATCTATCTATCTATCTATCTATCTATCTATCTCTTCATGTGCATATTTGCTGTCATCATGTGGTTATCTAGAATTTTACAGCTCGGATCTAGTGGCCACAACCAAGAAGCTCCAGTAACAATGTTTTTTGCAGCCAAACATGATAGACATTGCAAGTAGACTACCAATAAGGAGATGAGAGGTCTGATCATGTTTGCCAGTTTGAGTGTACATAGAAAGAAAGAAAAAGAAAAAGAGGGGGGGGATATAAATGTAATGAATAAATGTGAACAGATATCTGGGTTTTCCAACCTTGGCATCTTTAAGAGGTGTGAACGTCAACCCCCAGAATTCCCTAGCCAGCCATCATGAACACTATACTACTAAGGAGCATAGTGTGGTTCTTTTATTTAGTTTTTTATATTCATTTATTACTGGATATTATTTTATCCAGTTTCATTTCATTTGTATGTCTTTCCAGGTCATTATCGAGGTGCATTAATTGTTCCATCCTGCTGGACCATCAAGTTGCTGGCAATGTAATTGTTTGAAATAGCAGCTCCCAGTGTAGAGATTCCTATTGATGAGAAGGTGATAAGGAAAATCTTAGAATGTGCAGAAATGAACAGATTAATATTAGCAATGAAGGAGAAAGAGCAAGCTGAATATTATATGATTTGTGAAGTATTTTAACAATGGTTGGAGAAAAAAAAGAAATTTGGAAACGAAGAAAGCTAAACAGTAAGTAAATACACTTAGATAGAGATATAAAGAAGATGAAAACTTAGTATGTGTATGATGAGAATAATCATGTTTAATGTGAATATGATATTATTACTAGAAGATATTAAGAAGAAAAATGGAGAGTTCCGTAACATTAAAATGCTCAGTGTATTATAATACTAAACTTAGGGAAATAATGTTAATATGAATGCGAAAGATGCGGCAAAAGCAGAATGATGTTGCACAGAGATATTTATACCCGGACGACACACTGCTTAAGGAAAGATAGAATGTTTATTTTTGTAACTAAAAAATAATAAATCTTAAAAAAGAAAAAAAGAAATAGGAGCTCCCAGGATTTTCCACTGTAATTAGTCAAATTCGTAGACTGGGTTGGGACTTTAAAAAAAATACCTATAATGTAAATACAAAGAGTAAAACACACTACAAAAGGAAGAGAGAAACTGTTTTGAAGAGAAATGTTATTTCAAGTCAATTTTTATTTATCAATATTTAGCTTCAAGAGAGCCTTTCCTGCTCAAGGTACGATTAGGTCTTTGCTGCCAGATTTGCTAATAGTGAACTGAGTTTATACAAGCTGCCACAAATGATACGCCAAGAGGTCTGGGATTCCTTGTAACAGAAAATGAATTGGACGTTCTTTGGAATCATTTTCTTTTATAGACAAAGACATATGACTGATTGACGCATATATTTGCTTTAAAATTCTTTCATGGGTGTTCTCTACTAGTTGGCTGAATATATTTTAAATAAATGTGCTGAGGAGGATGGTGACCAAGAAATTACCATTTAGGGGCTTATTTCAGTTCATTAATATAGGATTAATGGGAATCCAAAACTGTTTAAACTAAAATAATCTAGCATAATCCCACAGCATTAGGCCAATGATTCTTAATAGTCTTTTAATGTCTAGTAAATATATGTAAGTATACTGCCATGCATGCAAGTTCCCCTATTGTTAATTTAATCTTTGAAAATGCTTTTAAATAGCTGGGAGACAAACTTAATCTTAAATGTGTTCTTTAGAAAATGTTAAAGATATAAAAGTCTTTCCCTAAAATGCTATATTTGAACTGTCAATCCTTAGAAGATCACAAAATGGTGGCAACAAAGTACAGCTTTCTTATCTTGTTGTTGTCATCTATGATTATCCAGATTTTGGCAGCCCCTATCGCTAAGCTTTGCCTTGTAGCCTCCTGGGTTGACTGTATCTTGGAGAGCTAATACCATGAATGTTCATTGTATATGCTAATGTCTTCATACCAAGGAATGGTAACCTTCTACTTTTTGAATTACATTTAGTTGCAGCTGAACGTTTTTTGGTCCAGCACTACAGACAGATAGAGCAGAGATCCCAGTGTGTCCTTTGTGCCCCACATTGTCTGCTGTGTAGATATCTGCATAACAGGTGGAAAGACTCCGAAGGGACTGTCCTTAACTTCTCATGCTGTAAAGGAGACAGTGGGAGACTTGTATTTTCAGATTTGCGAGGTTCTATTAAAGTAATATTAGCACATCTGACTATGTTTCCTGTCTGATCTACATTGTCAGCCTTATGAGGCAATCTACACAACAAGCACACCTCTTCCTCATCACACCTTCGAGACATTTTCCACCCAACTATTCATTATGCAGATTCAGCTGCCCTGCCTGACCACTGTTTAGTCTGCAGCATTTCATCCTGTCTCCCAAGGTCATTCCCACACACCATCAGATCCCCCCCCCCCTCTCTCTCACACCCACAAAAGAGTATGTGTGTGAATAAGCTACACAGAGTAACTGAGAATAAGTGGACAGCCAATATAAATTTTCATAAATAAATGGTAAGGGTTTTTTGGGGGGGACTTGTTCTCTTCAAATGCTTCTTAATGACTCAGAAATACTAGAGGTACAATAATACAATAGCAAAGTTGGAAGGGACCTTGGAGGTGTTCTAGTCCAACCCCTTGCCTAGGCAGGAAACCCTATACCAGCGATGGCGAACCTTTTTTGGCTCGTGTGCCATAAGTGGGGGGAGCACAGGGGGAGTAGTGTGCAGGCATGCCACACCCATAATGCAATGCGTGACCCCCCAGTGCGCATGCACGCCCAAAAGTACAATCCCCCATTTTGGCATGCTTTTTTGTCCTCCCCAGGCTCCAGAGCTTTATAGGAGCCTGGGGAGGGCGAAAACAGCCTCCCCTGCCCCCCCCCGGAAGCCCTCCGGAGGCTTCAGAGACCTTCGGGATGCTTCCCTGAAGCCTCCGGAGCAGTCAAAATGAACCTCTGAGCAAACCGGAAGTCACTTCCGGTTTGCTCAAGGGGTCGTTTTAAGCGCTCTGAAGGCTTGAGGGGCCTTCAGGATGCTTCCCTGAAGCCTCCAGTCAAAACGACCCTCTGAAGGTTGATAACTCAAAACTTAGTTAGCCTTTGGTGATTAATAAGTAGGATCTCTTAGACACTTTTAGAATGTTTTCTTTAAAATGTTTTTTGTTAATTAATAATCCATTGTGATAATAATAATAATGAAGTAATGATCTCAATTAGTAAAAATAATTTCAATATAAACTATAAATGGCAACCTGGGGAAAAGATTTATCAATTTCACTAATATATTTTTGTTTAGACATCTATCTGTTTCTTTTTCTTTTTTAGATAACTATAATAACAATAAGAAAATGTTAATGGATAATGTTTATGCCAAGACATATAAAAATCATTAAACATTATCCATTAACATTTTCTTATTGTTATTATAGTTATCTAAAAAAGAAAAAGAAACAATTTTTTGTCATTTATATCACATCTCCTCCCCTCCGACCCAAGAAAAATTACATCTTTATAATAAAGTCTAAACAAAAATATATTAGTGAAATTGATAAATCTTTTCCCCAGGTTGCCATTTATAGTTTATATTGAAATTATTTTTACTAATTGAGATTATTACTTCATTATTATTATTATCACAATGGATTATTAATTAACAAAAAACATTTTAAAGAAAACATTCTAAAAGTGTCTAAGTTTTTTGTGCTCTGGAGGCTTCAGGGAAGCTCATGAAGCCTCCGGAGGCCTCTGGGGGGCGGGGGGCTCTTTTCGCCCTCCCCAGGCTCCTATAAAGGCTCTGGAGCCTGGGGAGGGCAAAAAATGGCTTTAAAAAAGGGTGCCAAAAAGAGTTTGGGTTTGTGTTCAGATTTGTCTAAGGCGTTGGTTTCAAAATGTTCCATGTATAAGTTTGCAATGACAGGTGAGAGGGGTGATCCCATGGGTGCTCCTTCTATCTGTTTGTATCTTTGTCCATTATGGATGAAGTATGTGTTGGTTAGGCAGTGGTTGGTCAGGTCCAGGATGTGTTTTGGGGGGTTGTATTTGTTCTGGATAGCTGCCAGGGCTTCTTTTATAGGCACTTGGGTGAAGAGGGATATGACATCGAAACTCACGAGTAGGTCGCTGGGTTGTAGGTTTTGTTTCTTTATTGTTTCTATGAAGTGGAGTGAGTTTTGTACGTGTGAGATGATGGATTCTGCGTAGGGTTGGAGTTGTTTGGCAAGGAATTTGGCAAGATTCTGTAGAAGTGAGCCTATGGAGCTGACTATGGGTCTGAGTGGTATCCCTTCTTTGTGTATCTTGGGGAGGCCATAGAGCTTGGGGCATCTGGAAGATTTCTCTCTGGGGATGATTCTTTGCTGGATCTCTTCACTGATGGCAGAGGCTTTTATTTTGGATTTGGTGGTTTTTTTCCAGGTAGGTGGTGGGGTCTGTGTTTATAGGTTTGTAAGCAGGGTCTTGGAGTAGGTTGGATAGTTTGGCTTGGTAGTCAGATGTGTTCATCACCACTGTGGCATTTCCTTTGTCTGCTGGGAGAATGATTATGTTGTTGTCTTTTCTCAGGTTGTTGAGTGCTATTTCTTCTTGTTGCTGTAAGTTGCTTCTGGGTGGATTACTGGAGCAAAGGACGTTGCTGACTACAAGTCTGATTTTATTGGCTTCATCTGGGTTGATTTTGATGAGTGTAGCTTCAACTCCGCATATGATGTCTTCAGTGGGGATGCGTTTAGGGGCGACTGAAAAGTTGAATCCTCTGGAAAGGACATTGGTTTCAGCTGTGGTGAGGGTTCTGTCTGATATGTTGTGTACTGTTTGTTTCATGAGTTGCTGAAAGGGGGGGGGGGTTAGGCTTCTGTCGTTTTTCTAGTTTGTAGAGTTTGTGGGAGTGTTTCTTTCTCTCTATATATATATGCATTATTATCATTATCAATCAATTATTTAACTCTATCCATTATCACTTCATTTTATACATAATGCTCTAAATTTAACTAAATTTGACTTAATTTTTATTATAAGCTTTCATTACATCAACCTGTGTCTTTCCAGTAACAGTGCAGTCTTACGTCTCTTGCCATTTGTGGCATTAGTATTCTGGTTATTTCCTTAGAAAGTTTTGCATGGACTTCTCTTCGCAACTTATTGATTATTGCATATCTTGTATAAACTCGAAACCCTCCATCTCCTTCTTCAATCAGCTTATCTTTGGTTATCACTAGTGCTTCTGACAAAATTTCTCTCTTTAGTTCCATCAATTCTTCTCTCTTTTCTTCTTCTATACTTTGAGATCTGGGGTAGAGCTCCAGTCCATCTATCTCCCCTTTCCATATTCCACTCTTTCCATTTCCAACCATGCTCAGTTCACTGTCAGTATCAACAATTTTCTTGTCTCTTTTGTTTAGTTTTTCCCTCAATTTTTAGAACTCTGACCTCCACTTTCTTCATTTGATAAACATCCTCAATTTTTCCATCAAATTTTGCTGTTCTAGGATCTATGTTCTCCAATCTCTTCTCAATTCTCTCGGTTACTTCTAATATTTTTTGAATTTCAAACATAATCGTTTGCAATGTTAGGTTTCTTTTTCATGTTGCACAATTCTTCCAACTTGTAAACACTGCCACCTTGGCATTCAAAACTTTTTATTAAATTTAAAGCAAGTTCATTTATAATCTTTCAAGACAAAGCTTTGTTTTCACTCCACTCCAGCTGCCAATGAAGCTCCAGAAAAGCACCTGTATAAACAACCCATGCTCTTCTCACTTATCACTCTCTGTAAACAAGCTGAGGAACCTTGAAATGCAAAGTCAAATGATCAAAGAGAAAAAAGAATAGACAATATCCAAGCTTTCCAAGCTCCAGCCTCTAAGTGGCAGTGTTACTTCCTTTCCCTCTGTTATTACAGCCCTCTTTGTTAATACCACTTTATAATACCTTGGTAAGGCCACACTTGGAATACTGCATTCAGTTTTGGTCACCATGATGTAGAAAAGAGGTGGAGACTCTAGAAAGAGTGCAGAGAAGAGCAACAAAGATGATTAGGGGACTGGAGACTAAAACATATGAAGAACAATTGCAGGAACTGGGTATGTCTAGTTTAATAGAAAGAAGGACTAGGGGAGACATGATAGCAGTGTTCCAATATCTCAGGGGTTGCCACAAAGAAGAGGGAGGCAAACTATTCTCCAAGGCACCTGAGGGTAGAACAAGAAGCAATGGGTGGAAGCTAATCAAGGAGAGAAGCAACTTAGAACTGAGGAGAAATTTCCTGACAGTTAGAACAGTTAATCAATGGAACAGAAGTTGCCTCCAGAAGTTGTGAATGCCCCAACACTGGAAGTCTTTAAGAAGATGTTGGATAGCCATTTGTCTGAAATGGTATAGGATTTCCTGCCTAGGCAGGGGGTTGGACTAGAAGACCTCCAAGGTCCCTTCCAACTCTGCTATTGTATTGTATTGTATTGTATTGTATTGTATTGTATTGTATTGTATTGTATTGTATTGTATTCCTTTTATATCTTCTTTATATTCCAGGTTTAAAGAAAACAAAATTCTTAGGTGGAGCAAAAAAAAAAAAAACCCATCCAATCCAGCATTATAAAAATAAGGAAAAAGATTTTAATCCATAAGTATAAAAAAAGAATATAAAAAGTAGTAGAAGAAAAACTAATCTGTTTAATTTAAAGAACAGGAAACATTTGCAAAAGTTCTATTCGTAAATGAAAATAAAAAAGGATAACACACTGTGTAATGTAGCTTAATTTTGCCACTTGTTCTCTTCTGTTTTCAAATTTAGTTTAGCTTTAATTTTTTTGGGGGGTAGTCTCTTTTATAATAATAAGATTTCCTCACCAGATGGACACACTTTCTCTTTTTGTTTTCCTCCTGTTCTGGAGCTGTCCCAACTTCAGCAGCTTCAATGGCTGCGCTTCTGTCATCGGCAAAAAGAGATTCTTCTGGATCAATCAGGGACTTTGCAGTGTCCTTGAGATCAGCAGGACATACTCTTCCCTATCACCGTCTCTTCTAGATGGTTTAGATCCAAAAGGACCGTCCAGCAGCAAAAGTATCTACTGCGATCTTGGAGCTCCAAGATCGCATGTCATGTCATTGCGACGTCAGCTCCTCTCTCCTATTTCTTTTCCTTTTTTGAAGATGGGAACCACACCAGCTCTTTTTCAGTCCTCTGGCAGTTCCCCGGTGCTCCAGGATCTCTGAAAGATATAGTTCAGTAGTTCTGAGATCTCGTCTGTCAGTTCCTTCAAAACCCTGGGGTGTAATCCATCCAGTCCTGGTGATTTGAACTCATCTTGGGTAGACAGGTGCTCACTTACCATTTTCTTCCCTATTTCAACTTGTGTTCCTAATCTGATTTTTATGGTGCTGTTTTTGATAGGTTGGACTGTTTTATCCCTTTGTGTAAAGACAGATGCAAAAAATGAGTTTAAAAATTCTGCTTTCTCCCTGTTGCTTGTCACTTGCCACTTTCTCCCAGCAATGGACCAATTGTTTCCATTGTATTATCTTTCCATTTATAGGTGTGTAAAAGTGGAATTTAACTGGCAAATAATTGAATTAAAAATACAAATACTGTTATTGGATCAATTAATTCTTTTGTTTTCCACCCATTTTTATAACTTGATATGGTCTGCCTCTTTTTACAGTTAAGAAAAAAAAAGGCCTGATAGACCCTTTCCAGGCTAATTAACTTTATTAAAAGGCATAAGCTCTTGTGAACTTATGCAACATATTTATAGTGACCATACATCCTTTACTATAAAGCAAGGGTCCCCAACAACTGGTCTACAGACTGGCATCAGTCAGCGGCCTGCCAGGAAGCAAGGGAAGTCCCATCCACACTTGGGCGGGATCCAGGCAGCATGCAAAAAAACCAATCCACCGAAAATCCTCCCTCCATGGAACTTGTCCCTGGTGCCCGAAAGATTGCTGCTATAAAGGGCAGTCCTTTATTTCAGAAAGCCATCCTTTATTTATATTTTATTAATTTATTTAATGTAATTATTTATTTTCTGAACTTAGCTCTTGAATTCCCCTTTGTAAAGTAACTTAAACTTTTTTTTAACCCTTATGAATCTTTTTTCAGATTTGCAGCTTTTTCAGGTTTGTCCCATAAAAATTTTTCAAGGAAGTATGGCTGCTATAAGCATTCTGTTTGTCTTTTACTAAACTCCCTTCCATTTCTGCCTTCTTCCCGCCACCCAACGTGTCTCTCCAGTGCAGTGTCCTCTTTTGCGTTGGTATTTTTGCTTACCACCGAAAGTTCGGTATGGCCCAGAGTCCCCAAAAAATGTGTACACCTCTGCCTTGAAGAATTTAGGAAGGTAAAGATTTATATTCCCACACTGATAAATTGCCTTTTTAATTTCTTATTTGTTTGATTTATCACATTTGGACCTTCTCTCTTCAAAGCCTTGTGTAATTTATAGTAAATATTAAAACTTCAAATCATATGAAAACATTTGCTCTCCACCTACAAAACAAAGAAAAACCCAACAAGGGAAAAAAACATTAAAAAGCCAACCACCCAAAAAAAGCGCCTTGAGAAAAATAAAACCAAATCTTGGTTTCAACTAGCTTTTGTACCAACACTGAGAGGTGCTCAAATAATTCATTTCTTTGACTAGTCATTCTTTTGACATTAAAAAGTGTTTGCTAATGAATATTTATGCATTTACTTATCAAATTTATATGACTAAGATGGTAATATCAGCAACCACACATTTCCTGGGTTGATGCTATAATGTATTAGCACTTTCTGACTCACTCGGTTTTACTAGTGCTTGAAAAGTTGGAGGTTTTAGAGAAATTGTACAAGAGTCCACAGGCAATAAACCCTCCAAAAATATGCCTTGTACCTACCTACTTTGGTCACTAGAAGCTGTATAATTTGATACTATGCAGAAATCTTCTTTCAGATCCTCAAGTTTTCCTTCCTTCTGCGTTATACTTGGTTTTCCAACTCTGTTTCACGATGCTTTCAAATTATTATGGTGGTGTTGCAGATAGCGGAGAGTTTTGCAGCTTTTTTTTGTTGCTGTTCTGGTCTCTCCGTCATGCTGCTTGCATGAGATCATGCGTGGGGCTTTCTCAAATCAAATTAGGTTATTTCAAAGCGGATGGAGAAACAATAGCTTCTCCTGAGATTTAAGTGAAGCCGAGAACGCTGGAGACAAAATAGGAGTGTTTCTTTCCACCCAGATATGGGGAAAAAAGTATGTAATCTAATTTTTCTTCTTCTGTGAATAAAATGCTACAATAAAACAATGATTTCCCCCGTCAAATTGAATTTCAAAGATTAAAAAACAGAATTGCAGAATACGTTTTCAGCAAAGCAGTGATCCAGGAGCTCCATTACAATTTCTCCATTATAACGAGAGAAAAATATAGAAAAGTTAAGCTTATCAAATTAGGGACAAATTTTAATTGGCTCAGTTTTGTGAGGAAGTTCTAATTAATAATCCCAAGGAAACATTCCTGGGACATTGCATCTGCTTTCTCCTTGCTATACAATGTTATGACAGCTCCACATCATTCATAGATACTAACTGTGTAAATTAAAGCCATAACATTCCAGTCACCTCGGGAATAGTTGAGTCCAACCCAGCTCTTTAGAAAAGATCCGCTTCTGTTCTCATTCTTCTGCCCACCTACAGATCCTGGCCATACAAAATAATTTAAACTCCTTCCAACTTAGGGCAAAAGCCATAAACATGATGCTTTTTGAAAACTGGTGAAGAAAGTTAATATCCTCCCCTCTTAGAAGAATGGAATATTCTAGGTCAGGAAATATTAAAAAGGCAGAATATTATACTTCTCTGGGTGAGAAAAGGTGAAACATGTTTTTAAAGACAAAGCAGCTTCCTGCAGCTCCCCCCCCCCACTTCAGCTCCAGAGTGATGGGGTTAAGACATGGCCCTCAGGACATGATAGGATTAGACCTCTATCCACCTAACAGCAGGGCTCACTGCATTGCAAAATCACCTGGGGACATTACATCGGCCCACAGTTCAACCAGACTTATCTCAAGCAAACTCCTAGGATTTGCACATGACCCCTACAGCAACCTGCCCTTACACAGGAACAGGAAGCTCTAAGGCAGGGCACAAAAGAGGATATAAATCTCTCTTTTTCATGTGGTGGGCTACCCAGGATTTCAAACCCATGTGGTCCTGTTCACCATTAAAACCATCCTCCCAAACAGTCTCCATGTTTCCAGTGCTTTCTCCCCACTTGGAATTGAACCCAGATGGACATTTCTTCCAACATTGGTCAAGTTGATGATTAACAATGGCAATCAATTCTATTTGAAGACAACGTAAATGTTCTGTTGTTATTGTCTATGTCTGCTGAAACTTTGGAGTTGTTCCAGGGACGTTACTTATCTTAAGGGCATCTCTTCTTGCTCCCTCTTTGGGGTTCAGCCATTTTGCCTTGACTTTCAGGCTATAAAATATTCTTCCCTAACAATCAAGGAAATAGCCTTTATATGGCTGGCATATTTTCCTGCTTATTTTCTGTATCTCTCGGACAGTACTTAAAATTTGTACACGTGTGCTTGATTCATTTGCTGCTTCCTATGAATGCCCTTCTGACAATGCTAAGCAGATCCATCAGAGAAATCATACTTTATATGGAACAACATAATGCATCTTTGTTAGATGCAATAGTCAATTTTGTAATAGTCTTCAAGAGAGGCCATAGTTATAATCCTATAGTAAACAGTTAGAGAGACAGATATACATATACAAAGGCAATAATTCATTCCATTTTATTTGCTCTGGTTTTAAACTCGTTTCCCCCCCTCTTTTTTGGTACAGATTAAGCTATATAATCTGCCACATCCTGTTGATGCAGCCTTTGCGGTATCCAATGCCTGGGATCTGGCCAACAATTGCCCACTTTTGGCTTCTATAGGCATGCCTCTTCTCTTCTGGCCGCTGGGTTCCTCCCTCCATGGCCTTTTAGTTTTGGCAACAGGAGAGAAAGGGCACCTGGGTTCAGTAGAGGCGTCTGCCTATAATATGCATAGCTAGTGTTTCACAATCAGACATTATGTAGGTTCCTTATCTATACAGATCTACTGGTCTTGGTTTAATTAGATTTCCCTTTCTTTTCCATTCTTTTCCATTACTTTTAGTAAAAGAGTAACAGAGTTGGAAAGGACCTTGGGGGTCTTCTATTCCATCCATCCTGCTCAAGGAAGACACCCTCTATACCTTCTCTCCTTGATTAGTTCCTATCCATTGCTTCTTGTCCTGCCTTCAGGCGCTTTGGAGAATAGGTTGACGCACACATCCCTCTTCTTTGTAGCAGCGTCTCAAATATTGGAACAATTCTAGATCACCCCTGATCTTTATTTTCTTTTTTAACAATTTTTATTTATTTTTGAACAAGGACAAGCAAACATAAAAAAAAACATCTTCCATTACAAATTGTAGAAAGTGTGGTTACAGTATTTCCATGCATCTCTTCCATAGCCATCACCTGCTTTTCATATCAAATTGCATATTTTAAATTCATCTATATTCATGTATGTCACAATTATTATATCTCAACATTAATTTTACTATAATTGTTTTTACGTCCTTTTATATATAATGTTCAAAATCTAGAATAGGCTTATATGATAACATTCCATTAAATCATCCTAAGATCATCCAATCACAATACATCTTTATAACATATTCTAGATAAAGCTTTTAAACCTCCTCTCATAATCTCCATGTATTGTTTATATGAAATTTCATATTATCAAACGGATATATCTATATGTATTGTTATCATTATTAATCATTATTTACCTATAGCTATCGTCGCTTCATTTTATACATACTACTAGTAAACTAAATTTAGCTTAATTTTTATTATACATTTTCATTGCATCAACCTGTATCCCTCCAGCAATAGTACGGTCTTATATCTCTTGCCATTTGCAGCATTAGTTCTAGTTAGTTTCTTAATAAATCTTATATAAACCTTGGCAACATGTTGTTTCTTTCGTATCTCACAAAAGCTTGAAACCAATATCTGCTCTTTCCATCAGCTTATCTTTGGTTATCGCTAGTGCTTCTGTCAAGATTTCTCTCCTTATCTCCGTCAATTTTTCTCTCTTTTCTTCTTTTGTGCTTTGAAGTCTGGGGTAGAGTTCCAATCCATCTATCTCCCCTTTCCATATTCCACTCTTGCCATTATCAACCACGCTCACTTTGCTGTCAGTATCCACAGTTTTCTTATCTCTTTGCTCATTTTTTCTTCCATCTTTTGAACTCTGTCCTCCACTTTTTTCATTTGGCAAACATCCTCAGTTTTTCCATCAAATTTTTCTGTTTTGTATTCCATATTCTCCAATCTCTTTTCAATTCTCTCTGTCACAACTAATAGATTTTGAATTTCAAACATAATCATTTGCAATGTTACAGTTTCTTTTTCCTGCTGGGCCATTCTTTCAATTTTGCAGATACTGCCACTATAGGGTTCAAGGCTATTTTAATAAACTTCAAACAGGTTCATTTATTATCTTTCAAGTCAAAATGTTGTCTTCCCTCCAATAGCTAGTGATAGAACTCCCAAAAGGCACCTGTATAAACAACTTGTGCTCTTCCTACTATCACTCTCAATAAACAAGCTGAAAGAACCTTGAATCTCAAGTGATCAAAGAGAAAGAAGAAAAATCAATGTATCCAGCCTCCGGCCTCTAAGTGGCAGTGTAACTGCTTTTCCTCCTGTTGTTACAACCCTCTTTATAATCCTTCTTATTATCTTCTTTATATTCCAAGCTTAAGAAAGAAAAAAAACCCTTAAATGGAGATCAAAAACAATCCAATCAGTCCAATCAAGCATTATATATAAAAAAACAAGGATAATTTTAATCCATAGGTGTAAGCAAAAGTGAAAAAAGAAGAAAAAATTAATCCATTCAGTTTAAAACATAGGGAGCCTTTGCAAAAGTTCCATCCATGGGGAGGGGGGTGGATAGAAATAGGATAACACACTAAGTTTAATGTAATTTCGCCGCTTACAGTCTTCTGTCTTCAATTTTAATTTAACTTAATTTGGGGGGGGGGGGGTAGTCTCTTTTTCTAATAATAAATTTTCCTCACCAATTTGACACAATTTCTCTTTCCACTTTCTTCCCATTCCGGAGCTGTCCCAACTTCAGCAGCTTCATTAGCTGTGTTTCTGTCGCTGGAAAAAAAGGCTATTCCTGGATCTTTCAGGGACTTTGTGATGTCTCTGAGATCAGCAGGAGGTGCCCTTCTCAATCACCATCTCTATGGGATGGTTTAGGTCCAAATGGACCGTCCAGCAGCAGAAATGTCGCCTGCGATCTCGGAGCACCAAGATCGCATGTCGTGCCGTCGTGACGTCAGCTCTCTATTCTCCCCCTGATCTTTTTTTTCATGGAACTGGTATTATTATTATCTCTTTTATTCATTAAAAATGAAACTCAATCAACTGAACATTTAAAAATGTATCACAAATATCATTGACTGGTACTGGTTGATACAGATCCTGATGATCCTGATCATCCTGATCATCATTACCATCACATCTCCAAGAACCTAGGCTGTTATGATATATTGGCATAGTACACAGTGGTGGGATCCAACTAATTTAACAACTGGTTTGTCCTAAAGACTGAGTGGGCATGAGCACACGACCCCGCCCTGAGACACTAGCCTGCAGCTGCCACCTCTTTTTCAGCATGAGAAGTTTGCAGTTGCCAGTCTTTTTAAGTGTGAGAAGCTTACAGCTGCCTCCTCTTTTTCAGTGCTAGAAGCCTGCAGTGGTCACCTCTTTTTCAGCATGAGAAGTCTGCAGCCACTCCTCTTTGCTGGTGCAAAGGGCCAGAACCAAGATGGCAGTGGCAGCTGGAGGCTTTTCACACAGGAAAAACTGGCTGCTGGAGGCTTCTCATGCCGGGAGATGCATTTTCTCTCAGGCCTCCCACCCAGAAGGCCCTGCAGAAGCTGAAACTGGGGCCGAAAGGTGGCTCACCTTCACCGTGTACCCCCCCCTTGAAGTGGTCCTTCAGGTGAGTGCAGCAATCCTACAGTGGATCTCCCTTCTCCCTTCACCTTACCTTCTAGCCCATGGGGCTCACACCGTTCTCACAGCGGTGGCGCTGCATTTGAGTGAAGACCCCAGGGAAGGCCACAGCCATGGACTGCTGATTCCCCCAACCCAAGGCGAAGGGCAAGTGGGCAGCATGCGGGCAGAAGGATGGTGAGAGCTAGGCCCAAAAGATGGCCTCGCCTTACCCTGTCCACCCTGAGGCAGCCCTTTGGCTGAGTGCCTTACCTTTGCAGGCAGCTGCGGTGAGCAGAGTGGATGAGGCACGGGTACAGCTAGGCCACAGAATCTGGGCGAGCGAGCGTGAGTCTAGCCAGAGAGTAGCTGTGCATGGGCATGACTCTAGCCACCAGCCAAGGTGGGCAAGGTAAGATAGGGTGGGGTGGGGTGGGTGGGGCCAGCCAGTGGTGGGATTTGCTGTTTCGCCGAAGTGTGCAGAACCGGTTGGACTGAACCAGTCTAAACCGGCGGAAGCCTATATCTGATAGTACATGTGCGGAGCCAGGCACTGTAGCCTTTTTAAATTGACAGGTGGAAAGTTTCTCAATGTACAGATTTTCTAGGTGCCATCCAATATTTTTGATATGGCACTGAATGTTGTGACAACTACTGACAACTACCTGCTTGTTTTCAACTACCTTTTCAGTTCTATGTTCCCACCAATTTTTCATTACTGACACATGATATTTTTTACAAATGTTCCACTGAATTGTTTTGGTTACTCTTTTATGTTGGACTAGAAGACCTCCAAGGTCCCTTCCAACTCTACTATTGCATTATTGTTGATTATGATCAGTTTGGGTGATTTTCTTGTATGAGCTGAATATATGATCCACTCTCTCTTTTGCTTTGTACAATCTGCACAATTGATTTTTAAAAAAAATTCTGGCTTTGACTGCATTCCTTCAAACAGCTTGCTCTTGCACAGCCAAAATCAAGTCATCAGCTTCTTTTTTAATGAGCTCCACTTCTCCCCTGCAAAGATCTTTTGCAGAAATTAACCATTTAATGTTTTTCTTTGCAAGCATTCTGCTTTTGTTTCCAGTACACTCAGTAAGTTCCAATGTTTAACTTGCAGCAATGTTTGTTCATGGCGGTCTTTTACATAGTCAGCCAATGCATGATGTTCTTCCTCAACAGTTTGTTTGACTTGAAATAAACTTCTGCCCCTATTTATCCAGGGCAGGTATAATCTATCAATATCACTACAAGGTTATAATACACATCATTAATTTTCTTGTTTTTCAGTTCAAACTATGCAGTTCAGTTTGTGTTTGGTGAATAATGCTGGTAGTGCATCCTATCAAAGGTATGGATGGGTGTGTTTATTTTTTTGCAATTTTCTCAATCTCTGAATATATATTTTTACTGATCAACTTGTCCATACTTGTTGTTGTCCAATTGTAAAATGTCCAGATATTTATAGGCTTCATCCAGATGTCTCCTGATGATTTGGCCATTCGGCATTTCAATTCCAATCTTGTTTGTGATTTTATTTTAGTGTATTGCTAGTAATATTGTTTTTCACTATTTTAACTCACTATTATTTGCTTGTTTTTATTTGTTATTGTTTTTCACTATTTTAACTCACTATTATTTGCTCTTTTTCTATGCCATGCTTTTTCCACAAGGAAATAGCACACTGAGTATGAGTACAGCAGGGATGGGTTGTTGCCAGCATTACTGCTGATTCGGTGTGTGCAAAATGTTTGCGCAAAGCATTTAAAAAAGAAAAAATAAGAAATTGTGCAAAGAAAATAGATCTGTGCATGCACAGAACCAAAAATGAAGATGGCAGCACCATATGAGAACCGGTTCGGGGGCAGGGCAGGCCTGGGTCGCTGCCAGTTCCGGTAGGAACCCATCTCTGGAGTACAGGTAGTGATATGAACATTTCCATCAGAGTTTTTCTCCTCTATACTTGTATGCGCCTCTGCCATCTTAAGAGTAGTCTTCAAATGTTACATGAAGCAGATCCTAGCCCACAAAAGCCAACTTTCCCCTGTTGCTACTTAAGGATGTCATATGGCACCTTGTTATTACCAAGAAAGGAATCCTCATCTAATAAATGCTGTCTTTGTGACAGGTCTTTCAAGCCGTTCCTCATGCTTGAAAGAATTGGATTCTTAAAGATAATTTTGTCTGAGCCCAGGAAATTCACAAATCAGCCAATAAATAAAATAAAATAACAGAATGTTTGCTGCCAACGTGGTTACAATAAGTCTCAACCAACCAATCTGCTTAAAAATACATTTTGCTGAATTTCCTTCTGAAGAAACCAAAGTTTACAGTATCTTACAGAGCTTGGCTTTCGGTTTTTCAATGTTCTTAAATTTAATGGGGAAAATGACTTCATGATCACACCCAAGTTTCTTGCCTGATGGGGCAAATTGTGTGAAGGAAGAAGGAAAAAACAGAGTGGGTCTAAACGTTGTGTTTGTTGCAGGCTTTAGAGCTGACAGCAACAGCTCCTCAGAGCATGTATCACACATAATGAACAATTAATCCAGGATTCCCATTACCACACAAGACTTTCAGGAAAAATATTAGTCAAGTCATGTTGATGTATTCATAACCACACCTATGAAATAATAGAACAGGCTGACATGGCAGCCTGTGGTTATGAGTTATGATCTTAAACCCTTTCCTTTTGTCCTCGAGACAGAGAGTTCTTTCAAATGGAAAACAAAAAACTCAATGAATAATGTAGCCATATAGCTAATTGCTAACCTCAGTGCTAATGAAACAATGTGCAGTGTGGGAACAAGGAGGAAAAATACATGAGACATTTGCCCCAAGTTCAATGAATTCCACAGTCATGCACAATCAGGTGGAAAGCTCTCTTATGCCGAAAAAAAGAACTTCATGCTAATGCAGGATTGGCATAAATCAGCTGCTCCAGTCAAATAGCTGTCACTGTTTACTTCCCCACCACCAACAACTGTGATGAGTCAGGGTTGATGCCAGAAGTAGAGTTGGTGGGAGCCAATTTCCCACCACTTCCTGTCCCTATTATGTCATCCTTGTAAAGGCAGGTAGGAGTGGGCGAAATGTAACATGGACAAGCATTACAAAAAAAAGGCCTGTTTTGTAAGATCTTGGGGTTGTGTTTTTTTTTTTTTGCCTCTATTCCTTCAGTTGGATGGAGGATTGGACTGGGTATTGGTTGCAGGTGAGAAACTGTTTTGCTCTTTTTGTTTCCTTTTTGGATTTTTGATTGTCTCTTTCGAATGGTATGCAAATGTTGTTTATGTCTATGTGCTTGTTGATGGCCAATTTGTCTGAGTTGTCTTAATCTCACTAGCAATGAACACTCAGATGAGCAGAGAGTAACACCAAGATTATCATTAGAATAATAATCAAGAAGCAAACAACAACCCAATTAAGGAACCATCAGGACCACTCCCACCCAATACTGACAGTGTAAGTAGATAAAATGAAAGCAAACTCCAGCTCCTTCTAGCACTGATGATATTATCTAGTTCAGTAATGAAAAATCTGCCAGAAAATAACCAAGCTCAGAGAGTACCAATAATAATAATAATAATAAATTTAAATTTATTAGCCGCTCCCTTTCCAGACAGGACTCGGGGCGGCGTACAGTGGAGCATATAAAACATATACAACACATAAACATACATATATACAGGACATACATACACGGAGGAGGTAACAAATTACATCACATTGGACAATTAAAAGTCACCATTAAAAATACCCCAATTGTAAAACACAATTTAAAATTTAAGGTTTTTAAAATTTAAAAGAACTGTCAGGAGGAGTAAGAAAAGTTTACGGTTGAGCCAGGCCAGATAATTGAAAGAGGTGGGTCTTCAGCTGTACACGGAAGGAGCGGAGATCGGAAGTAGTCCTGATGTCACGGGGGAGGTCATTCCACAGGGCTGGGCCCGACACAGAGAAGGCTCTGCTCCTGGGTGTCGCCCCCCGACACTGTTTGGCGGACGGCACCCGAAGAAGTCCCTCTCTGTGTGAGCGGATTGGTCGTAGGGATGTATGGGGCAGGATGCGATCCTGCATGTAACTAGGCCCTGTGCCATGAAGCGCTTTAAAGATCATAATCAAAACCTTGAAACGCACTCGGTAGACTACAGGAAGCCAGTGCAGCTCGCGCAGGAGAGGTGTTACAGGGGAGTATCTAGTCCTCCCCATAATCACCCGCGCGGCCGCGTTCTGGACCAACTGCAGTCTCCGAGTGCATCTCAAGGGAAGCCCCATGTAGAGAGCATTGCAGTAGTCCAGGCGAGACGTCACTAGCGCATGGGTGACTGTGCGTAGGGCATCCCGGTCCAATAAGGGGCGCAATTGGCGCATCAGGCGAACCTGATGGAACGCCCCCCTTGCCACGGCTGTTACGTGGTCATCCATGGACAGCCGGGCATCTAGGAGGACGCCCAAATTGCGCACCTGTTCCATGGGGGCCAGTTGCACGCCCCCGATGGCCAGAGATGGAAGCAACTGGTTGAACCGGGAGGCCGGAAGCCACAGCCACTCCGTCTTGGAAGGGTTGAGTTTTAGTCGGTTATGATCCAGGAGCCATGGTGGCACAATGGTTAGAATGCAGTATTGTAGGCTAACTCAGCCCATAGCCAGGAATTTGATTCTGACCAGCTCAAGGATTGACTCATCCTTCCATCCTTTCAAGGTCAATAAAATGAGGATCTAGATTGTTGGGGCTAATACGCTGGCTCTGTAAACCACTAAGAGAATCCAATAAAGCACAGTGAATCAATATATAAGCCTAAACGCTATTGCTATTGACCCCATAGTTCAATCCTAAACTACAGATATTATCTTCTATTGGAGAATGGCTATGATATGGAAACAGGAAAGCACACCCGTTGCTTGCTTGCTTGCTTGCTTACTTGCTTTGGGGTGAATATGGTGCTTATTCCAGGATAAGAGTCCAAACTCATGTGGAACTCTTTATTTCTCAAGAAAGAATCCATAGAAACCAAAATCAGTTTGAAAAATTACAATTACAATTTTTTAAAAAGGCCCAAATATAGTCACCTTCTCTCTCGTTTTGCATTGCTTTTGTGCAACTTCGGTTTCTGGCTCCCACCTTAATTCCCTCCTCACCAAGTTTGCTATGATCCCATTCTTTGCGCAGTGTAATCCATCTTGTAGAAAAGCTCATCATCCAGGTAATTTAAATCAAGTTCCCAGAAACCAAATCCTTCCTGTTGCTCATTTGTGGGTCCTGAAAGTGACAAAAGCCCTTTACTGCTTCTATAGCAGGGCAAAAAAAATAATTGCTAATAGTTTCCTTTGCTTCTCCCTCAGCCATTGTCCTCTGTAAAACAGAACGCAACCCCTTTGGAATCTGTTAGTGAAGACCTGAATACTTACATTGTAAAAGAAAGCCTTTCAGAAGTCAGCTAGATTGGAGTGAGCTGGCAGGCAATCAGTTCAATCAGCCTCTGATTATTTACACCATGAACTTAAGCCCTCTGGAACTTGATATCTGAATGGTGGCGGCGAGGAGGTGGGCAAGAAAATGTGATTGAAATACTGTAGGAAAGGTGTATGTTTCTTAAGACAAACTTGCAAGCAGAAAAAGACATGGGAGGGAAAAGAGTACACCGTTTCTGACTGTATACTTGATCATATGTTATCTGGACAATGGAATGTTTATTTATTTATTTTATTTTTCTGGTTTTTGGAATATTTTGATGCACAATAAATTGATTCAACCCAGAATTTTCACTCGAAGAAAAAATGATCAAATTCAAATTATCCCGCTTCTTATGTGAAGACCTAGCTCACTGAAGGAGGCTCTAATGCTGAGAAAGGGGGAAGGAGAGAAAAGAGGACAACTAGCAGCAAGGTGGATAGACTCAGTTACAGTACAGTGGGGAAGCATGCATTGATTTGAAAGAACAAATTAGAGGTAGACTGGCATGAAGAAATTCTATCTATGTGATTTCCAGGAATCCAAAGCAAGCTTGATGGCATGTAATGAATCAACAATAAACTGATTATGCTGAACAGCCCTTAGATGGTGCTTTCGTCAGCTGAGAAGTTTCTTTGAAATATATTTCAACAGTGTCTCAGTGTCATGATTCTATTTAGTTTGAAATCCATTTGATAAATTATTAGTTGAATTCTGTCCAGGGTCATTCTTACACCCCTTAGTTGCGTTCTGTCTGGGCTTTGAAGAATAGTCAGTGATAAAATCTGGTTCTTGTTTCATTTTAAAAGTGGGACAAATATGAAATAAATTGATACACAAGCAAATATATTATATTAGGCCTATGTTGTTCTATGGATCATTTCTATTCTAAACAGTATTTATCAGCATAGCAGATCCAATATTCATAGAATCATCGAGTGGGAAGGTCTTAGAAGTCTTCTAATCCAAATTCCTGCTTAGTTTGGGATCCATAGCATCTTTAACAGATGACTACTCTGCTTAAAAATGTCCAGTGAAGAACTAATATAGCAGCCTGTTCCACAGGATGACAGCTCATAGAGTTAGGACGTTTTTCCAGTTCTTGCCTGAAGCTCCTACCTTGTAATTTTAATGTTTGTTCTGTTTCCTCTGTGATAATTGAGCACAAATCTACTTCCTCTTTTATGTGACAGCACTTCAAATATTTGAAGACTCTTATTGTTTTTTCTTTGTTTCATATTCAGGTTTTTTAAAATCATTCCTCATAGTACTTACTGTCAAGGTCATGCACTTGGTTTTTAATCCTTGTATCTTAAGGGGGCAGAAGGATTATAGATAGTCCTTGGATTAAAACCACAGTAACCATTCCAAGTTTATGATGGTCCTGAACAAGGGGTACTCACTACTGGTCGTCAAAGTTCTGTCCATCATAGAACATCCCAAGATGATGTGATTGTGATTTAGACACTCAGTAACTCACATTTATGATGGTTGCATTGTGACATAATTGGCAAAAAAACGTTTGCAAGTTGCTTGGGTAAATTGCTCCTGCTGCTTTTCCTCCTGAGGAGCCTCAGAGATCTGGGACTCTGTGTTCTGACCTAGCCTTAGCAAGTAATGATAAGCCATTTACTTGTGAGTAAAAACAAACCCCTTTTCAAACAGGGTAGGAACAGTCTTTTATTCACGTGGATAAATGAAAAATCAGATGTAATTAATCCCAACAGCCCTGGCCAAGAAATCCAAATTGCTTGTGTCTCCTAAAAACAAACAGTTGTCTGCAATAACCGGCCACTCCCAAACTCCTACTATTTATTTCCCAGCTCTAGAGGGGCTGGCTAGCATCCATGACTACTTTTCCTTGAGAGCCGGCTTATTGTTTTCCTTTGCTCTCCTCTCCTCTCTTCTCTGCGCATATGCACATCTGGGATGGGCCCCATCTGTTCCTCCCCCTCACTCAGCTGAGGCCCTGAAGACAGCTGCCTCTCCACCTGGGGGAGGACAGAAGACCCAAGCTCTGCCTTTGTCTCTGATGGCCCAGGCATTCCCTCCATCTCCTCCTTGTCTGACTCTGTTAGCTCTGCTGGCAGCTGATGGGCCACAACACTCTGTAACCATCTGACTACCCATCCACCGTACCGCCACCTCCCCTGCGGTACCAATACACTGTCCCCATACTCCTTGCCTGGGACTCAGACTACTTCCTGCTTAACAAATGTGGGGTCTTGGAGTTACAATGACAACGACAACTGGGACTGCCAAGATGGCCATCACTAAACAATGTGGTCACGTGACATTGTGCTGTGTAACAGCATCACTTAGCGATGGCAATCCCAAACCCAATTGCCATCATAATCCGAGAACTACCTCTATAGAAAGCAGTCCATTTACAAAGCTGCTTTTAACAGGCCAGTGCTAATGACCCTCACTAAGAGTCCAGCTGGTTTTATATTGTGACATATCGTGATAAAAAAAAAACATATAAGAAAGTGAATTAGCATATCTCAGAACAGCATCTCATTTTCTATTCGTTTAATTTATGAACCGGTAAAAAAAAACTTAGCGATATTGATGCAAAGGGCACTTTCTGCTTCATCCTAATTGAATTTATTTTGCAGAGTTCTTTAATCTAAGGGCATACTGGTGCATGGCAGGGGGGATTGCATAAATCTGTTTTTTTTTTAATGTGAAGTCTATAGAAAGTTCGTTCTGTTTCACTTTGCACAGAATAGCTTAAGAATCAACGTGTGATGCCTCTAAACTTAATTACAAGACTGAGTATAATATACAGGTATATGTATCAAGTCACTCGCTTTTTGGAGGTGAGGGAATCACTGCTATATGTGTAGAGGTTCCTTCTTATTTGCCTGCAGTTATCTTCCTAATAAAAATGAAGGAGTTTAGCTGAAATGCATTGTTGGTGTCATTTCTTAAAGCATGAACTATAACATTCTTTGTCAGCATTTCAGTTTTGGTATATCATTAGCAGGTTCTGTTTTCCACCCATTCATTATATTATTAACTATGGTAGGTAAACATCCTTCAAATGTCTGCATGGAATAGGAGTGGGGATCTCATCCTTTCTTGCAACATTTAATTACGAGTTTTTCCCTTCCATCATTCCTTCCTCTTCTTGCCATTTCCAGAACATCGGCAACTGCCACCTGAAGACATGGATCCAGAGTCACATTAAAATGCTGGTGATTTCATCCCACATTGTGAACTAAAACGGAATAAAATTTAGATGCAACGCTCGTGAGTGGGGTGCAGATACTGGCGTATACAAGTAGTTCTCGATTTACAACCACAACTGACCCCCAAATTTCTGTGGTTAAATGAGACATTTGTTAAGTGAGTTTTAGCCCCATTTTATGACCTTTCTTGCTACAGTTGTTAAGTGAATCGTTGCAGCTGATTAGCTGGTTGTTAAGTGAGTTTGGCTTCCCCATTGATTTTGCTTGTTAGAAGATCGCAAAAGGGGATCAGATGACCCCGGGACATTGCAACCATCATAAAAATGAAACAGTTGCCAAGCATCTGAATTTTTATCACATGATCATGGGGTCGTACCTGTGAAAAATGGTCATGTCACTTTTTTCAGTGCTGTTGTAACTTTGAACTGTCACTAAACAGACTGTTGTAAGTTGAGGATTACCTATATCTTATTAAGGTGCTAAGGTTCATTGTCTTTATCCAGTCATCTTTTCCGTGATCTGCAACGTCTTTGACTGTCCATCCTTCAGTCCAGAGGTGGTATTCAGCCAGTTCTGACAGGTTATGGAGAACTGGTAGCGGAAATTTTGAGTAGTTCGTCTGGCCCCGCCCCCACTGCCTCCCAGCCTCCCAGCTGATCGTCTTTTGTTGCCCTGAACAGGAGAATGGAGCTGGAAAGCAGGTTAGTGAGATGGTGAGGGAATGGGGATTTTGCAGTATCCTTCCCCTGCCATGCCCACAAAGCCACGCCCACAAAGTCACACCATGCCCATAAAAGCCACGCCTGCAGAACCGGTAGTAAAAAAAATTCAATTCCACCACTGCTTCAGTTAAGTCCCAAGGAAACTGATCACGATAGAATTCCTCACATAGGGCTTTTTATAGCATGAAGTGCAAGCATCTGGAGAGGTGTTCCCCTGGAAAACAAAACTTTTGGATTGGGCAACAATAAAGCAAATTCTAAAGTACAGAAAGAAATGTGAAAGAAACTCTAAAGCTTAGAACAAGGGTAAAAAACAGGAACCCTTTTTGCAGGAAACCATGGGGAAATTGGAGACCTTATTACCACAGAGTATCAATCAAGGTGAAGGTCATGTCACTCTGGGCCATTAGGCTGCACACCTCCACTTTAGGACAGCATACACATAAACAGGACTGAAAGGTACTGTTGGTTTGTGAGGCAAGACTGGTTGATTATTAAAGTGAAATTGATTTTTGTTTACTTCGATTTAATTTAGCTCTCCAACCTTGTAAAAGGCCAGATAAAAAGCTGGAAAGGTTGCGTTAACAGCTTGCTGGCTAACGGGACAGTCAACCTTAGTAAGTCATCTGACCATTTTGCTATCTCATTCTGACCCTCTGTCAATCCTTTATCTGTCTACCAGGCCTTTAGAGAAATTCTTCTGTTCCTTTTGCTAACCTGCTCCCATGCCATGGTTTTTAACTGCTGTGAGTAGGAGGAAATACATGCAAACTCTGTTAATTTTACATTGTGCAAAGCATTTACCATTCCATCTTTTTTTTCCCCCCAGCGATGAAGCATAGATTATGTGCCGATGGCTAATTACGCACCTGGACTCAGACAAGCAGTTTTATGCTGTCCTCTTTCATTCTTCGGTCGGGTGCCCGCTTTACACAATCTGGTTTATTTCTAAAATATATATAATGTGGCTCTAGGGAGAAAAGTAAATAGTTTTTGAGCACTCCAAATTTGGAAAGCTGGCAGGAGGATCTTGGATCCCTGGTGGGCTGAAAACAGAAATCATGCCTCAAAGGCATTTAGCAACAGAGCTGTTGGGTATTTTCTTTGGAGTCTTCTGTGCCATAAATTAATTTGCAGTGCCCACAACCAATCTCATTATCAGCTGTGGTTGAATCCTAAGCTACCTCTTCCACTTCACCACGATCAACATCTGTATTATGTCACTTTATCCTTGTCCTTCTAGGAAAAGGGGTGGCTACTATCAAGCAGTGTGAGGTAACAAGAAAAACAAGGGAAATGTCTTACTAGTCATAGAATTATAATGTATAGCTCAAAGAGCATTACATAAAGTACAATGTGCATTCCTTAACTGGTAGAACCCAATGTAAACATAGTATGTTCTATGTCTATGGAATTTTGAGTGTCAGAAAGGGAGGCAAAACTTATATTATGTACATTAATTATATACATGAAATATACATTAAACTTACATTAGAATTATATGCCGCCCAGAGTTATTGGTCAATATGGGTGGCTCTAGAAATTGAATGAATGAATGAATGAACAGGTGTGTGATGGGGAAAGGAAATGGAACAGACACCAGCATGGATTCTGTGCATTAGTTATACCTTTGGTGCAATAGAACTCATATAGTTTTGAAAGAACTGTAGCTGTTGTCAGCTGTCTTAATTAACAATGTTTTCAAAAATAAGAGTTGATGAATTTGGGTGTGTTGTTTTCTACCTGAACACAGCAGTTTGGAAAGATGGTGAAATGGGCCCCCTCTTCTTAAGTGAGATGATCTACTGCAAAACAGAACTTCTATCTCTTATGTATTTCGCACATTAAGGGCATTAAAAAATGCTCCACAACTATATGCATATTGAACCTGCTTTCACTTTTGAAAGGTAATTTTATTGAAGATTACAGTTAAAAGAAATAGCAATGAATACAAACTACGGGAAATACATAATGAAATTGAAAATGTAGAAAATAAAAAGAGAAGAAAATAGAAGAAAAAAATGTAAAGAAGTAATTCTTTACATTCTTATTCCCCTTCATCTTTACAAATAAAAGCCATTTTGATAGTTTATTACCATCTCTTTAAAATGGTTGCTTTTTCTCATACCTCATCTCTTGACTGTAAACAGAAACATAAAACCTCATAATTGATGAGGTTTTATGAGCAAATATGTAGTAAGGGCTATCAGAAATAACTATATATCCATTTTAATCTTCATCAAATAAGCCAATGCTATGTTCCTTCCCTGTACTTTAATAATCTTGGCTTTTAATCCCTTCAAATAATATTCCCAAATTTGATTTTTAAAAAAATCTCTTTGTCTCTTTTTAGCAAACCCTACAAAATTTTAACAGATCTCTTTTGTAAATCCAGTAAAAGAGAGTTATGCAAATCATTCATCTGGTTTGATATTTCTATGTCCTTTTCTGATATCAAAAGAATTGGTTTCAATTATATATCCAGTATATTATCTTTTTCCATATCATTTTTACAATTTGTGCAATGAAGAATTAAAACATCCAATAACATATGAGCATAGCCATAGAAAAGAGCATTGTATTCTGATTAGCGAAATCTGTATTTTTTTTCACTAAAAGATTTATTCCTGACATTTGATTTCAGATAAAAAGGAGGGGGAGAAATTTCAGGGCATTAGTGGAACTTAGCCAGGTATATTGAATTATTTAGATAAAATTTCTATGTTTACTGTTTATGAGCACTAAAAACATACAGAGGATGGAATTTTCTCCTTGAAAGCAAGTGATATAACTAGTGACAATTTGTTCATTGTTTTCAGCATTAATATCTCTCTCACACACAAAAACAACCACCCCAGGTTGCAAAAACACTTAGATCAACTTATCAGTAGTACATGATCTGAGGCACCAATTTAAGCTTCCCTCATTATATAGCCAGAGGATAATTATGTTATGCTGAAAAGGAAAGATAATCTGATAATATTAATTCACTGTGTAATCTTGCCCAAACTGTATATTAACAAGCTAGTACTCAAGGCTTATCTCTGTCTCTGTCAACACATCACTACTAGGGAGGTACCTTCATATCCTTCACAAAATATCTAAAACTTATAAAGCTTTCAGTTCATCTCCTGACTTGATTTGCCATTGTATTAACTAGGCCATGAACAATTTTAAAATGGCTGGGTTTGTATAATAAATTATAAACCATGGGTTAAAACAACAATCACAACACGTTGAAGCAAAAAAGGAAGAGAAAACTGGATTATTCGCATCTGAACAAATCTCTGTCTTTTTAAACACACCTATACCATTGTGGAGCTTCTGGCCTATTGCTTTGGATTTTGCTGCTATTTTAATTTTCTTTAACTCCTAATGTATTTGCAGTGGAGATGGTGATCTGGTAGTATAAAAATAGAGACAGTGTTGGGATGAGTTGATCTAAACCTGATTTACCCACTAAGTAAATTCTCACAATGTACTGAACCAGATAGATCTTGACAGATTTGAACACTGGGCCCTTATCTAACAAAATGAAATTCAATGTAGAAAAGAAAATAATGTTTTACACTTTGGCAAGAAAAATCAAAAGTACAGGTACAGACTAGGTCCGTGATGGCGAACCTATGGCACGTGTGCCACAAGTAGCACGCGGAGCCATTTGTCAGGGCACGCGAGGAGCACGCAAGTCACTTCCGGTTTGCTCGGAGGGTCGTTTTAAGCATTCCTAAGGCTTCAGGGACCGTCTGGAGGCTTCCCTGATGCCTTCGGAGCGTTTAAAACCACCCTCCGAGCAACCCGGAAGTCACTTCCGGTTTGCTCTTAGGGTGGTTTTAAGCGTTCCGAAGGCTTCAGGGAAGCCTCCGGACAGTCCCTGAAGCCTCCGGAGCGCTCTTTTCGCCCTCCCCAGGCTCCTATAAAGCCTCTGGACCCTGGGGAGGGCGAAAAAAGCATGTAAAAATGGGGGGTTGCGCGTTGTGCGCGCATGCACACTGTGGGGGTCACACGTTGCATTATGGGTGCGGCACACCCTCACACGACCCCCCTGCGCTCCCCCCACTTGTGGCATGCGAGCCAAAAAAGGTTCGCCATCGCTGGACTAGGTGAATCTTGGCTCAACAGCAGTAACTGCAAGAAGGGTCTTGGAGTGTTAGTGGACAATCCCTTAAATATGAGCCAGCGATGTTCTGCAGCTGCCAAAAAAAACCCAACACAATCCTAGACTGCATTAACTGCGGGACAGCATGAAGATCACAAGAATTGATATTACTGCTTTATAATGTCTTGCTAAGATCATACTTTGAATACTGCGTTCAATTTTGATCACCTCAATGTTAAAAAGAGAGAGAGAGAGTTGAGACTCTGGAAAGAGTGCTGAGAGGAGCGACAAAGGTGATTTGAGGGAGTGGGGACTGATGGCTAAAACAAATGAAAAACAGCTGCAGTAATTGAGAATGTCCAGTCTAGTGAAAAGAAGAACTAGGAGTGACATGATAGCAGTGATCCAATATTTGAGGGGGCTGCCATAAAGAAGAGGGGTCGACCTATTTTCCAAAGCACCAGAAGGCAAGACAAGAAGATGGAAACTTCGCCTAGAAGAGAAAAGCAACCTAGAAGTAAGAAGAAATTTCCTGTCAGTAAGAACAATCAGCCAACAATCGGAACAACTTGCCTTCAGAAGTTGTGGATGATCCAGCACTGGATGTCTTTAAAAAGGGACTGGACAACCATTCATCTGGTATAAGGGTCTCCTGTTTGAGCAAAGGCTTGAACTAGAAGACCTCCAATGTCCCTTCCAACTTTGTTATTCTATTATTACCTAATCACACTGGCTGAGTTTGAACAACATGTTGGCATTTGCACACACAAAAGAGAATATCACTGAAATTACAGGAAATTCCTATGGTCCTATATTAAGGCCTATTCTTTTACAATATTTAATTATGGTAAAGTTGTTCAGGCTAGCAGAAACTGCCCACTACAAGTCGTTGTCTCGGTCTGCACATTAAAAGATAGTGCATAGAGACAGGGTTAATTACCTCCCACTCATTTGCTGTGGCTGCAAGTAGAATCTTGCTGTTTTTCAGAACGTCTGGAGCAAGCTTTCATCCGCCTGTCATTTTTGCTAGAATTCATGGTTGCTAAGAGAGATCTGTGCTCAAATGAAACAGCCACTTGATGTTTCTGCACTGAAGAAAAAAAGGTCACGGTTACCTGAGTTCAAATTTACCATTCTTACTAATGGAGTTTCTAAAAGAGTATTTTTTTCCAAGGGGGGGTGGGGTGGAAATGAAATCGGAAGATAACAATTTGTAGAAAGCTTAATGAAGATCTGAAAACTCCCAAAAGGAGGAGGAAAGAAAAGTAGGATTGTTAAAGAAGAGAATCCCAGAATATTAGATAAAACCCCTTGCCCTTGGAGGGGAAGTGCCCCCCCCTCCATTCTTCTGTCCTTCAGAAAGGGTGTAAGACTTTGCTCTGTCATTTGAGGGGGGGAATCAAAGAGTGGCATGCAATCAATCATGTGTTCCCCCACCCCTCCTTTGAATTTTTTTAAAAGGTTTAATACTGTAACCCTACCCTTTAAATCTGGTTTTTAACTTTACATGCTTTAGTTCTTCTTTTCACTAGACTAGACATTCCCAATTCCTGCAACCGTTGTTCACTTGTTTTAGCCTTCAGCCCCCCCTCCCCCAAATAATCTTTCTCACTGTTCTCAGCACTCTTTCCAGAGTCTCAACTCACTCTCTTTTTATATTGCACTGATCAAATTAGTTAATTCAGAGTTAACTAATTTTAGTGGTTTTTTTAAGTGCATTAAAAGTGTCAGTGACAATGGCAGATGTGTAATGATAGAATTTGAAAAGTGATACATTTTCAGATCCTAAATGAGCTTGCACATCTTTGAGAACTGGCATTTGTCAATGTAAGGGGAAAAAAACCCTTCCCAGACCAGAAAATTGTATAAATATATGCACGAACATAATCAAAAGTCTTATTTTAAATTCAAGAAAAGTAATCCTGGAAATAAAATAAAAAATTAAGAAAGATGACATTAAAAAAAAAAACAATTCTCCAGCCAAGCTTGGTCTTTTTCATTGCTGAAACACAGAAAAGTCCTTGGCACACAGATAATAGAATAACTAATAAATCCATCCACTTACACGTATTATCTGAAAATATTCAAATGACTACAGAGAGCATGTTCTTCACCCCCAGGTGGTTTCCTTCAAGAAATGTAAATGTTTTCCTGATCAGTAATAAGCTTTATAGAAGCAGAGTGTGCTTCTAGAACAAATTATTCCTTCCTATGAGTACAATCATATTTACATTTTATTGCCCTGCCAATTTGGGGGCACGGGAGGGCAGAGGGAAGTAGATCAGGTTTATCAAGTAGGGAATTTGGGAAGGAAGAGTATTTATTTCATTGGCTTCTGCTAAAGATTTTCAGTACTTAATAGAACAATTCACTTAATTGTGAAAATAACAGCTTTTGATTTCTTTTCATTTTTTTTCCCATTTGTTTCCAAAATACCCTTCAAACCTTTGAGACATCTCTTTTATAAATCCACAATAATAAAGTTATCCCAGTCACTCTTCTGGCTTGAATATTCATATATTCCTTTTAATTATTAAGAAATCAGCCAATTTAATTTAAATATCCATTGTAACTTATTTATCTATATAGTTCTTGTAACCTGTAATTTTTAAATTCAATTTAAATCAGCCTCAACCTCTGTCTTATCTAGTAAAATGTGTCCCCCTTCAATAACATCTTTTAAATCCAGTTTTATGATAGCAGACAATCTTAAGAGTAACTTCTGAATGCATTGTTCCCATATATCCCTAAATTCATTCAAAATTATATTGTGCCCTATTCTATATTAATGGGTCTCTTCTCCTTTACTTAATCTTTATTTCTGACTGTTCCCACTAGTGTACAACCTTCAAAGTCCAATCTTACCTGAGTTTATATCCCCTAATCAACAGCATTTTGTCACAGGGAAATACAATTTCAAAATCTTTATTTATTTTTTATTCTAAACTATCATTTTTCCCACAGGAAGAATTATTTTAATTTTTCAAAATCATATTTCAGATCCATCCCCATAGTTTGTATATAGCTTTCCAAAGTCAGCACTATAATCACCTTTTTCCTGTTTATTCAAAATAAGAATTTTTAAGTCCGTGGACGTGCATAAAACTTCTTTCACTAAAAAAGAAGCTCACAGAATGTAACGCAGTTTGCCATTTGGAAGGTTCCTAATAACCCCCCCCCCCCAAAAAAAAAACAGTTAGCAAGCAATTTACAGAAGTGATTAAGAAAGGAAGCAATTGAATCTTGTAGCTATAAAAGCACCATATGGAACAAGGAACAAGATGGTGATCCCTCAGCTCCCAGACCCTTAAACCACTACATTGCAGTATTTTCCCAGGGAGCTACTGCATGGAATGCATGTGGGCCATCCTGAGTCCTCTCTTGTCCAGAGAGGAAGTCTCAGAAGTCATTCACTGGCTCTTCATTCCGCAGTGGTCATCAGCACTGCTCTCAGCGAATTGTCTTCAGTTCACCATTGCTTCCCTGTCAATCTCCACTGCATTATTTTTGTCTTCAGGAGTTGTTCTATTAAGTCCTGTTCATGAGAAACGGTTAAATCGGTTTTCTTCTATTGGATAAATGTGGAACATTACGTACTGAAAACTGAGAAAATAATGAATCAAATTGTATCCTTCTCTCCTTCATGATGTTTATTAAGATAACTGATTCCATACTGATAGAAGCAGAACAGAGGTAGGGACATTAAGCAAGATCATTAGGAAGGATGGAAGTTAAACCTTCATTTCAAGCTTTGGATGTATGTAGCAAACAGGTGTTTGTTTTACTTCTGCATCTATGAATAGCATGAGAAATCATCCTGGACTATTTTTGTATTGTTCTAAAGGTTTCCATAAGGCCCAGGGAACCGATGTCTCCAAGAGATTGGTAGATCTGACAGAATGTCACACAAAAATAGGTCAAAACCTGTTCTCTTTCATTCCAGAGAGCAGGACAGAAAACAATTGTTTTAAGATACAGGAAGGCACATTCTGTTTGAATTTTAGAGGTAAAAAAAAAACCAAAAACCAAAAAACCAAGTAAGATCAAGAGACATTGCACATTTCGGAGAGGATCATTGGACTCAGTGATCTCTTCCAATTCTATGATTCTGTGAGAAGCCGCACCCCACCTCAGACGAATGAAATATTTTGGGAAATATTTAAAAAGGCAGAATATTATATTTCCCTGAAGGAGAAATGGAAAAAAATATGTTTTAGAGGCAGAAAGCAGCCCCCAAGTCTTTTTTACTAGCCCACAGCAGATGCCAGCACTTAAGAGATAAAAAAGCTTATTGAAAGCGAAAGACAAGTATCTAGACAGCTCTGTCCATAAGCAAAGTAAATACTGCAGGTAGAACTCCATTCAAGACAGGCTATTTCGAAACCCTTTGGCAGAATGGTAGGATTAGAAAGCAGGCTCTCACCCAACCTCCAACACAGGACGAAAGCCATTAGCCACAATAGGAATTGCACCACTCTCAGAGCAGTCCAAACTTCAAAGTCACAGAGATCTGGGAGCTCAGATAAACAATAAGTCAGAGGTTGACCAGATTAGCTCAGACAAGCACCTAGGATTTGCATTTCCTCTTTTGCCTATAGAGCCAGCTATGACCCCTACATAACCCCTACATGATCCCATAGGAATCTGACAACAGCCAATAGAATATTAAAGGACATGTTCTTGCACAGGAACAGGAAGCTCAAATACAAAGCCCCAACAAGGTATAAAATCTGCCCACTCTCAACTCCATTTTGTCAGCTGCCCCAGAACCCCGGTGGTTCTGTTCACTAATAAATGGACTTTCTTTTCAATCAGCCTCCAGCCTCCATTTTGTTTCCAGCATCTTTCTCCTGGATTGGAACGGAACTAAATGGATTTTCCTTCCAACAATTCCTTAATTTTATAATGGAAAAATGATATGTAGTGGTACTGATCACTAGACAGTATGATGAGCATCTTTCTGAGCACTTTAATTACAGTCAAATGCCAACTGTAAGTTTGAATTGGCTAGAATTCATAGTGTTGTCCTGGAACATTGTCGAATTTGATAGGATATCTATTGGTTGTGCCTAAAGGATTTCTAGGTCTGGTTTTGTGAATTATGCCACTTGAAATGGCAATATAGATGCAAATTCTATGACTTGGTCTGGTTCTTTTTTATTTATTAGAATTATTTCCTGCCTCAAAGCAACAAATATTACATTCCTGCACCAAATTTCTTTATAACAACAATCCTGTGAGGCGGGTTGAGCTGAAAAGAATAGCCCAAAGTCACCCAATGAACTTCTACAGCTGCAAGAGACTTTTACCCAACCCACTCCGATATCTATTGCATCTCATTGGCTTTAAACAAATTCCCATCCTTCCCCAAACTAAGTTTATTTTTTTAGACATTTTGGACTACAATTCCCACTGCTGCAGTCAAGCCTAGTTAGGGAATACTGGACACACATGTTGTATCTAAATGCATACCTGATTTTTAATAAAAGAAGCGTGAGGATAAAAATATCCCTCATTTACCTCTGCATAATTCTCCTCAGTAACAGTTCCACTGAGTTCAATGGTGTGTATTCCTATTTAGAAGATATATGATACAAGTAGTCCTTGATTTACCACAGTTCATATAGTGACCGTTAAAAATTACAATGGTGCTGAAAAAAGTGACTTATGACCATTTTTCACAATTACGACTGTTGCAGCATCCCCATGCTCACGTGATCAAAATTCAGGTGCTTGGCAACTGACTCATATTTATGACGGTCACAGTGTCCCGGGGTCATGTGATCGATCACATTTCTGACAAGCTTTGTCAATGGAGAAGCCAGATTCATTTAACAACCGTGTTGCTAACTTAACAACTGCAGTGATACACTTAACAAATGAGACAAGAAAGCTCGTAAGATGGGGCAAAACTCCATGAACAAATGTCTCGCTTAGCAACAGAAATTTGGGGCTTAATTGTGATCGTAAATTGAGAACTACCTTATTCAGTTACAGCAGAAAAGATCCAGGGTATGATTTTCTTCTGCCAACAAATTACAGAGTCGTTTTATTCTAAAGACCATCTTCTAAATGACCCTTTGGAACTTGCTCTGTTCTCAGATTTCCTTTTTAATTCAGTGCCACTTGTGGATTGAAGCATTAATGTCAATTTACAGGAATTTAATCTTCAGGATTAATCTCAAGGATCTGGGCAGCATTTGTCACCTCAGACTTTGAGGAATGCTGAAGCCCAGAAGCCACATAGTTAATATCAAAAGGACCAGCCCTCGTCCCTGCTGCTTCATGATTGGCTACCCATACTTAGCTTCATCCTTTTTATACTAGCTGTTGAGCTGAAAGGTGATAATGTGTTGACACAGAGAGAAAGCGGGAGAAACACAAAGAGCATCTACAGCAAGCGGCAAGCCAGATTTTTGTGGAAGCGAGGCCGGGCAAGGGGTGCAGGAGCCCTGTCCCTCTTGCTTTCCAACCATGAAGGGCAGACTGAAAGGACCCTGGATCATCTCTTTGATCTTGGCTGGTTTATTTCAGCCCAACCTGGGACAGGGACAACAGGAGGTAAGACATCGTAGCGCTGTTTCAAGGAGGGAGGTGCCTGAATTATATAGAAGAAAGATATCATCGGACTAGACAGGTGATGCTTTCTGGTTTTACGTCAGACAGTATTTTGCCTGCAGACCCAGAGATTTACAGTATTTGGGATAAGAGTAATGATGCAGACATCTTAGGAATCTATAGCTACTAGCAGTCCATCCGAACTGGTTAAACGAGGGCCAAATCGACTCCTCCAGAGTCATGCTATTAGGAAGAGAAAGACTGAAATGAATCCTAATTTAGTTTAGCCAACTGGCATTATTTTATTTCAGCGTTGTTATTGTATTGTCTATTGCAACCAAGTGTATCTGGGGGCTGGCATTTATTTACTATAATAAGACCCACGTTTGAAGCTCTACTGTCAGACTACATCAAAGGATAAATGAGGTTATTTCTCCCAGCATGAACCAGCAGCTCCCCAACAACCGTGAAAGGTAATGAGGGTGTTTGCCTAACAGTGGTTTAGCGTGCCGTCCTTTCATCCCTGAGATTTTCAGCTCTTGGCTACAATGAAAGCAATTGCAACCTCAGCAGGCTTGTTTCAACAAGACGGAAGATACACTGGTGCACTGAGGAAATAAAGGCAATCTTGTAAATTTCATTTGAGATTAAGGCTCTGCTGATGCTGTTGGCCAGAGCACCAGGTAAACCTGAGCTGCAAATACACTCCTGCGTAACGTGAAAGGCTAGCGTTCTACCTCGCAGGGTGGTTGTGAAATAAATGAAGTCATTTTTTTTTCTTTCAAAAGCACACTTCAGCATGATGTTAACGATGATGGGAAAGCAAAGATGGAGGCATCTTTCTCAATGGCTTTGCCCTACCTGTCCAAGCAGAGAAAGGGAAACCCTGGAAATAAGAAAGGAACTCAGAATTAAAGAGCTCTCTGGTGAGGCAAAGGGGGGGGGGAACTATTCCAGGAGTGTGCTGCAATTAGCAAAACAAATATGGTGGAACAACTCTTCTACGTGGCCACCTGCATTTAGCACAGTGGACAAGATCATCCCCAAGGGACTTGTTTACACCAAGAGCTGTGTTATTTGCACAGGCAAACCCTGGCAAACATTGCGACTGTGCTGAGGTCAGAAGAGCAGTGAAAGCTGCCAATGCTGACAGAGGAAGTTTAATGGCTGATCTATCATGTAAACTAGTGTTTCTCAAAATCAGTAGTATTAATATGCGTGGACTTCAACTCCCAGAACCCCTCAGCCAGCCTTCTGGCAAGTGAAATATTATATTCTCTGAGTACATAAACTGGCAGGTAAAATATTGCATTCTCAGAGTGCATAAACATGTCCTCTGGAGGCAGAATTCTTTAATAAGATTCTGGCTCCAGTTTTAAGCAATAAAATCTATGTGAGAACAGAATTAACATCTCAAAAGTTTTGTGGCACCTTCAAGGATAACACGTTTGTTATAGCCTATTTTTCCTGAATTACCTGGATTTTTTAAAAAGTTGTTTCAGGTCCTTAGGATTGAGCTGAAAACATGATTATTACTTCTCTGGAATATAAATTTGAACCTTTCCAAATCTATCGCACACCCTTACACATACAGCTAGTTGTCGACTTACAACCGCAATTTTGCTCAGCATTTCTGTTGCTAAGTGAGTCATTTTTTAAAGTGAATTTTGCCCCATTTTACGACCTTTCCTGCCACAGTTGTTAAGTGAATCACTGCAGTTGTTAAGTTAATAACACAGTTGTTAAGTGAATCTGACTTCCACATTGAATTAGTTTGTAGGAAGATGACAAAAGGTGATCACATGACCCCAGAACACTGCAACCGTCATAAATATGAGTCAGTTGCCAAGCGTCTGAAGTCTGATCACGTGACTATGAGGCTGTTGCAAGGGTCGTAAGTGTGAAAAATGGTCATATGCCACTGTTTTCAATGCCGTCGTAACTTTGAAAGGTCCCTAAATGATCTATTATAAGTCAAGGACAATATGTATAACATATTTTCCTTCTTCGAATTGTTATACTTGATTTCTTTTTTTTTGTCACCTGAAAATTTTCAAAAAAAACCCCAAAGTATTATTTCATAAAGACGAATGAAAGGAAGAACTGTGGGACTAACTGGCGTTCTTCGATCCAGGCTGCTATTTTCCAGGCATTTGTACTTTCCCACATTTCTACCAATCTGCCTCTCTGGGTGGCACCAAAGTTGGGTAGATATCAGTGGTGGGACATCAGGCGGTAGGCCCCGGTTCAGACGTACCAGGGCCTGCCCGGAGCACTGGGTACCATTTCAGTACGGTGCTCCGGAGGGCCCGCCCGCCCGCCTGTCGGCCTTACCTGTTTTTAAACTCTTCAGAGCTTCCATGCACGGTGCGTACAGCACCTGCGCGCTGCTCTGCTGAGCAGCTGGAGTGTCGCGGAGGCTCACGGAGGCGTCGCTGGAAGGTAGGCCGCATGTGTGTGCTGCGCACATGTGCACTGCGTGCATTTATGTGGAGGACACCGGGCCCCGTTGCAAACATACTGGTGGATATATATATGATATACAATAATGACATTACCCCTGAATATACAAAGATGAGTGTGCAACTCATGGTAGAGTCTAACCTATATACTCAGTTGGGAAAAAATACTGAGAGTCTCAATGTTTGAGAAGTTTCGTAATCTGTCGATCATGAATTACAATTTCTTACAGCCATTACTCAGAAAAAAATAGTAAACATGTCTAGAACTATGATGGTATGGACTTTAGTGATACTATAATATGCACACACAGTAAATGCTAATGCATTATAATTGTTCTTAATGTGTACATGACTTGCTACCAAGTTGCCTTATTACTTTGGTTCTGAATCAGATTTTGACAAGACTTCAGTTATCTCATCAACATGAGGAACCAAGATCTTGCCCGCGTGCTCCTAATTCTCAACCGATCCCAGATCGAGCCAAGGTAGGATCTTCTAGTGTCTATTGATTCCTTAAATGTTTTAGGAACAATCTACTTTGGCCTACTTGTATATTCTAGAATACTAGATGCTCCATTTAAAGAAGAATGTAGTTACCAACTCTTTCTTTAACATTTTGAGCACCATATATAGGAAAGTAGGCTGTGGCTTTCTAATAGGCTCACTATTGAGGAAAATGATGCTGGTCATAATTAAGATTTCCTAGGTTTGCAAATAAACACTCAAACTTAAAACAGAAACTAGAAACTCAAAGGAAAATAATTATGATGAGTACTTTTTCACACTGCACAAAAGACCTTTATATTTAGGTTAATTCACATTTTTAAAATTATTTTTGTCACATTTCAGATCTGAGTCTGATTTGCAAATCTCCACTGATCTACGGGGGGGAAGGGGAGGAAAGAGTTCATGTAGAATCCTGGGAATTTACCGATTCTGACTTTTTTCTACACGTTTTACTTTAGCCCAGTGCTTCTCAAATAGTGGGGCGGGCCCCCCAGGGGGGGCGCGAGGCTCCGTAAAGGGGGGCTCAGCTCAAATTATTTTATATATTTTTGTTTTGCAGGTTAAAGTTTTTTTTAATATTGTGTTCCTTTAAATCTGTGCTCCTTTAAATCTTTTCTGCTACAGTTAATAAAGCTATTCTTTGTTGTAAATTGATCCACATTTCTTTCTTTTTTTATTCTCTTATACGTTAATAAGGATACAGTGTTATGCAGAGGTGTACTTATAACAATTTTATAGACAAATGATACTATTTACAGTCGCGCGGGGGGCGCGAAATGTTTTCTTCTTCCTAGGGGGGGCATGACAGAAAATAATTGAGAAGCACTGCTTTAGCCCAATGAAAGCAAAATCCATCTTTCCTTGCATTGTTTGAAGAGAGTGAGAGAGAGAGAGAGTGAGAAGGAGAGGAGAGAATAGTGGCACAGAGGGAGAGAGAAAATGAAATTTCATCTTGTTGGCATTTTTCCTAGAGTAAAATAGGAAATCTTATTTCTTGATACTTTTCATCAGTGCCTTTTCTTTCTCTAAAAAAATTAGGTCAAGGCAATAGTATGAAATCGCAACTTTGAAATTTGGCTGGCAACTTACATTATTTCAAATTGAAATAAAATATTCTGAACAAGAGACTTGAAGTAATGTACTGTAGATTTTAAAATTTCTTAATTTGTGTAATTTACGGACTGATACATTGCCTGTTAAACTACAAAGGTTGAGTAAAGAGAAAATGAATGTTGTCAAGTTATTCTTTAACTGAAGATTGCTTAGACGTCCAACACTTTGCCATGACACTGGCCCCCAAATGGGTATTATTTTAGAAGTGTAGAAATTTCACTTTGTAATCTAGCTTTTTCACAAGTCACAAAGTCTACTTCTGGACATACCAGATGCATCATTCTTAGGCCTAGATGTCATGGGATATTGCACACATTACTCCAAGCACTGTACACAATAAGGAACTACAGGTTAAATTAATATTCAAACTTAGCATGTTAAGCAATCTTATAACCTTAATCCTTATTTATTAAAACTGAATTAAACATATATGGTGTTTGTCCAGCATGCATTAATTATTTTTGAATTTTTAAATGTAAATATCTGGAATAATCCAAAGCCTCTGAATTTTCATATTATTAATATACTTCTTTAAGATATAAAATTCTTCTGAGGCTGAACATGCAGTCCCCACAAATGTTTCCTAGAGATTTTAATGTCTTCCTAACAGGCAAAACTTCAAAAAGTAAAGTATGCCATGTTGATGAAGAGGCTTCAGTTCCAGCTTTTCGATATCTCAAATTTAGTCATTCATTTTGGATCATGTTTACAATTATTTTGCCAATTTGGTAAAAGGAAAACAAAAAAGGGCATGAAATGGAACAAAGATTTATGTGCATGGTTGCTGTACAATTTATCAAAGGAAATGTTTTAATGGGAACAAAATGCCACGATTTTTGGTGAAGAGAAAGGATGCAAGAAAAAAAATGCAGTTCTGTTCCTATTATTTCTACTGGCCTTCAAAACCAGAGATGGGTTGCTCCCGGTTTGGCCCGGTTCGGCCAAACCGGTAGAGGCGGCAGCAGGAGGCTCCGCCCACTTGCCGGGACGCTTCTGCACATGTGCAGAAGCATCACGAGCAGGGCTGGATTTAGATGAAAAGAGGCCCTAGGCTATTCCACTTATGGGGCCCTTTCACCTCCCATTTTTAAGTTTGTAAATTATATGAGAGAGAATAAAATACATCATTACTGTGATATATATCAATATATTAAATGAAACATGTTGTAATTGGTACTAACCTTTATAAAAAAAAATGTGGCATGGATAATAAATAAAAATAAAAGGCCCCTCTTGATCTGGAGGCCCTAGGCTGAAGCCTAGTTAGCCTATAGGAAAATCCGGCCCTGATCACGAGAGAGAGAGAGAGAGAGAGAGAGAGAGAGACAGAGAGAGACAGAGAGAGAGAGAGAGACAGAGACAGAGAGACGCAGGAGCGAACTGGTAGTAAAACCACTACAACCCCCTCACTGTTCCAAACCTATAGTTACATTTAGCTGCAGTTACACATAGCAGGAAGCTATGCTTCAAAGCGTTGAGCGGTTAAAGACAGAATGGTTTGCTCTCAATTTGACGCACTCCAAATACCTTGGACTTCAGCTTCCATAATGACAGTGGTTTCTGGGAATTATGGTTGAGAATTATGATTTAACACTTTTCTCTAGTAGAGAAAAGCTGATGTAAGGTTTTTCTTTCCATGGATCCTACATATATAGCTGGTAGGTAAAACATGACATCATGAATGGTCCAACACTGGAAATTTTAAAGAAGAGATTGGACAACCATTTGTCTGAAATGGTGTAGGGGTTCCTGCCTTAGCAGGGGGTTGGACTAGAGAACCTCCAAGGTCCCTTCCAACTCTGTTATTCTAAACCTCTGACTTAGTACTAGAAACCTCCTGAAGTAGTTCCGTGAAAGAGAGAAGTTGTAGCCTCTTTCTTTGTCCTTTAAGTTGAAATATTTCTTACATCCACCTGCTCCTAGATTGTGCTTCTTGCCCTTTACACATTCACTGTCTTGCAAGGAGAAGATCTTATTAGTATTATTGGAAGCATATATTGAGTTATTGCCTCAACACATTGCTTTTCCTACTGATGAAAGCTTCTGATGAAATTTGAACAGCCTGTTTCATTTCAGTGGCTGGAGTTTGGGTTATAGACAAGATACTGAACTGAACTGGAGTTGGTGTGGGAATCTGGACCAGATGTTAGAGCTCATGGAAGTAGGACTATTATGTCTTGTACTGTCTTCCAGGTGGATTGCTATGACTCAATTCAAGGATCAGCCCATGATTACGGGGCTCTGTCTATAACTGGTGAATACATCGCCTTCCGGAATTATGTGGGGAAGTATATCCTCTTTGTAAACGTGGCCACTTTCTGAGGACTCACAGCACAATATCTTGGTAAGAACTTGAGCTAGAAGAGAAGCACACTCACACAATCAGAGGTGGGTTGCTACCGATTCACATTGGTTCGGGCGAACCGGTCGTGGACATTTTGACTGGGTCGCCGAACCGGTAGGGACGGACAGCTGGCCATGCCCCTGAACAGGTTCCCCAGTCGCCCATGCCATTGCCGGCATGGTTTTTATTCATTTTATAATGTTCTGCACATGTGCAAAACAATTAACAGGCAAAGCGCATGTGAAGTGAACTGGCAGTCACACTGGCAGCAACCCACGCCTGAACACAATCTATTGGTAAAGTAAGAAGGCAGGAGTGGGATTTGGGGGTTCTCCAAACTGCACAGAATCTTAGCTAGAGGTTCTCCCGAACCCTGGTGAACCCCCAGCAGCCCATTCCTGTTTACAGCCCTCTCTAAGCTGTTTACAGAGTCAGCATATTCCCCTCAACAATCTGGGTCCTCATTTTACCAACCTTGGAAGGATGGAAGGCTGAGTCACCCTTGAGCTGGTGAGAAACAAACTGTCAAACTGCTGGCAGCCGGCAGTCAGCAGAAGCAGCCTGCAGTACCGCATTCTAACCACTGTGCCACCGTATGATGGTCAGATAATAGTTTTTAAAGTTTTCTTCCTTGAGAAAGAACAAGTTAGGGATGGATCATCTCTTTACTGCCTATTTAGGCCTCTCCTTTACAGCCACCATGAAGATTTGTCAGGTCAAGGAGAAAAAGAGCTGCTAGGCCCTATGCTGTGATTTTTTAAAAAAAATGTCATTTCAAATTAAGAAGGCAAAGATTGTGGCTGTGTGAAGTGCCTTACAGAAAGTTTAGCAATGGTCAGTAAAATGTTCACTACCTGTTAGGATGTTCAAAGTACAGTCCTATTGCTGAAGTATCCTATTGCTTTATCTAACAGAACTGAATGCACTACAAACTTCACTGGGACCTGACCGACTGGTTATCTTAGGCTTCCCATGCAATCAATTTGGAAAACAAGAACCTGGACAGAATTCTGAAATCCTTCAAGGAATAAAGTGAGTTTATGCAAGAAATGCCTTCTTGGCTATGCTACTCATATAAGATTATGTTAGCTTTGCCAGACTTCCCAGCAGCCAGGTGGTTGTCTCCTTCTGTGGCTTTATCATTTATTCCTTCGTGGGCTTGTATTTGGGTAGCCTAAGTCTTTCCCATTGCTAGACTCTTTGATCTGTTCCTAAGCCAGAAATGATTATTCTCCAAACATACATCTCAGTCTCTTTTACAAGACGTATTGAGGAGAAAGAGATGAGGTTACTTGTAGGATTCTGGCAAATGAATTTGTTTCCATCGAAAACCAGTGTGTCCCAAAAGTTAAGGTGGAAATTTCTCTGTTTTCTTTTGAACTACTTTCCTGTACACTAGAAAGCCACTTAGTATTTTCACTAATAACTTGACCTTCAGCTAGTTAATTAAACACTGTTTTCTTATGCTTTTATCAGTCTGGAACCAGCCATTATATTTATCCTTTCTGCATCTTAATGAAAATTGGGCAACCAATGGAACTTTTCATCCAAGAATAGATGAGAATTTGGTACCCGTGGGCCACACTTATATAGGGTAATTTTGGGGATACTTGAAGACTGGTAAATTAGTAGAATGATGAGCTAATACTTTCACAAGTCATATTTTTAGGAAGTTCCTCAACTTTGTCATGGATGAGATGCATTATACCAAACATGTCATTTTGGTTTGACATCATTACAAAAAAAAAATACATTCAGCAGTTTGCCAAGAGTTTCAATACTGTGAGTTGTTCGACCTTCAAGGGTTGTGACATAAAAGAATGGGCACAGCAGGTGTCTTACCCATGATGCAACTTTGAACTTTTCTCCAAGCAATGGTTTTTTAAAAAGTCATTTTAATAGCTGCACAGGCAGATACAAGGGCCCTTGGTGACATGAGGAGGTCTAATATAGAAGTGAGATGTTCTCCTCAGATCAAAGCAGGTCGTTTCTTGCTGCATTCTCTCTGAAAGGTTCTATTAATGTTCTTCTTTTGTTCCAGACATGTCAGACCAGGGGGAGGTTTTGTCCCCAATTTCCAACTCTTTCAAAAAATTGATGTAAATGGGGAAAATGAACAGAAAATTTACACCTTCCTGAAGGTTTGTATTGGTTGCATGTTTCACCGATAATAAGATTTGGAAGATATTAAGGACAAACTTCAAATGTCTCAATCTTAAAATTTCACCTACTTTATACAATGTTCCTGTAGGCATGTGGATAGTGGGCAAACTTTTCCCAATATTTTCATTTATTTCTCCCAAAAATTTCCTCTGGAGGGATGGAAAATCTGGGTGTTGTGATACTGGAGAGCTGCAGAGAATTAGTAAAATATTACCTTTCTCCCCTGTGATAATTTGAAGTCTTAATACAGCAGAAAATATTATTCAAGACAGAGAAATGTTGAACCCAAAATATGTGTGTTATTTATGCAAACCAAAATTAATATGGAATTGCTTAGAAAGTAAGGGATAACTGAATTTTAAGGATCATTCTACAATGCTACAACAAATCAGCTTGGAATAGAATATATAACTTCATAATGGATGAGGGAATAAATGGGGAACTCATCAAATTTGCAGATGACACCAAGCTGGCAGGAATAGCCAACACTCCAGAAGATAGCTTAAGATACAGGCAATCTTGACAAACTTGAACATTGGGCACTATCTAATAAATGAAATTCAATGGTGAAAAGGGTAAGGTTCTACATTTAGGCAACAAAAACGGAATGCACAGGTACAGTATAGATGATACCTTGCTCAGTAGTAGTGACTGTGAAAGGGATCTTGGAGTCCTAGTGGACAACCATTTAAATATGAGTCAGCAGTGTGCAGCAGCTACCAAAAAAGGCAACACAGTTCTAGGCTGCATAAACAGAGGGATAGAATCAAGATCACGTGAAGTGTTAATACCACTTTATAATGCCTTGGAAGGCCACACTTGGAATACTGCATTCAGTTCTGGTCGCCACGGTGTAAAAAAGATGTGGAGACTCTAGAAAGAGTGCAGAGAAGAGCAACAAAGATGATTAGGGCACTGGAGACTAAAACATATGAAGAACGGTTGCAGGAACTGGGTATGTTTAGCTTAAGAGAAAGAAGGACTAGGGGAGACATGATAGCAGTGTTCCAATATCTCAGGGGTTGCCACAAAGAAGAGGGAGTCAAACTATTCTCCAAGGCACCTGAGGGTAGAACAAGAAGCAATGGGTGGAAACTAATCAAGGAGAGAAGCAACTTAGAACTGAGGAGAAATTTCCTGACAGTTAGAACAATTAATCAGTGGAACAGCTTGCCTCCAGAAGTTGTGAATGCCCCAACACTGGAAGTCTTTAAGAAGATATTGGATAGCCATTTGTCTGAAACGATATAGGGTTTCCTGCCTAGGCAGGGGGTTGGACTAGAAGACCTCCAAGGTCCCTTCCAACTCTACTATTGTATTGTATTGTATTGTATTATAATGAGGTTCGTTGATGCTCCCTTTGCTTGGTTGTTTTCTTGCAGACATCTCATTACCCAAACTAGATAACATCTCTGATGATGTTACCTTGTATGGGTAATAAAATGTTTTCAAGAAAACAACTAAGTTAAGAGAGTACCAAGGACTCTTCATTTCAACCCTGAGTTACAAATATTCTCCTGTATTGGTAACTTTGTAATAAATATTGACTATAAGCCTTAGAAACTCAAATATCAAAATATGCTGTCTTATAGATTTTGTTCCCAGTTTTCTAAATTTCTCTCTCTCTCTCTTCATGCTACCAACCCTATGGCCATTAGATTAAAGATGAAAAAAAAATACAATTCTAATTCTAAAAACACTAACAAAATTTAACCTTTTTTCCCTGATAGAACTCCTGTCCACCAGTTGTGGAAACTTTTGGTGACCCAGCAAGACTTTTCTGGGCACCTATGAAGATCCATGACATTAAGTGGAACTTTGAGAAATTTTTGGTCGATCCTCAAGGAAAGCCTGTGATGAGGTGGTTTCACCGGACAAATGTTTCCACTGTAAAGAATGATATCATAAGATACATGAGGAAAAACCCAAGTGGATAGACTCCATACAAATGAAGATGGATTCAGGCGGGGGGAGGCAGGCTGCAGACATATCCAGACATATTCATTTTCTTCTGTCAAACAACTAAACATCCAAATATCTTTTATTCAAAGCTAAAATAGGGTTGTTAGGATTTACCTTACAGGGTGCCAATTTACATACTAATAATTCTAAATATTAATATCAAAATTCTTAATCTTAACTAACCTATTTTCAAGCATAACTTTGTAAAAGCTTGTTGATCTCAGTTTACTCAGCGATAGCTTTAATTTCCACAGGATGGAAGCAATATGTATTGGGAAACCATTTTAGTAACTTCTGATACTGCTTCAAACTTCTGTTACTTGAGCATGAGTAACAAGATCAAGATAATATTTTGATTTTTGCATCTCTAGTATATTATGGTACTAAAGAAGACTATTCCTCCCTTTCATTATTAACATATTGATGCAGAATATACTGTACAAATTTTAAAAACAACAAAATTAAGATGTCTATGGAGATTTTCAGTCATCCAGGTTATGGTTGCCCCAAAGGTGCTTTTTCAAGAGGCAACTGGACTTTCTGGTTTTTCTTTGAAGAGGTTTCATTTCTCATCAAAGAAGCTTCTTCAGCTGAGAAGTGAAATGTCTTCAAAGAAAAAACAGAAGTCCAGTTGTCTCTTGAAAAAGCATCTTTGGGACAACAAAATTATTTTTTTTAAAAATTACAAGCTATACACTGGCCTATTGTGTCACAGTATTAAAGACAATCTAGTTTATTTTTAGCAATTTAAACACATTTTTAACATTGGATGAACATGAATACTACATTCATTAAGGGTTTTCCACTTAATTTTGTTGTTTTAAATTGTTTTGTTATTTTGGTTCTAGCAAAAATATTATTCACCAGAATTCAAGCACATAACCAAGAGTCTCTTATGACACCTTAAAGGCTGCAGATTTGTTGTAAGTCTTTGTTTGTTAAGAGACAGAAATTGTATCCACACTACAATCATGCCCTCACCTTTCTACGATCCTTACTAACCAACTGGGTTACACACAGTTCTACTGACAATAAGATGAGCCCTCTAATATAGATGAAATTAATACTTTTGGCATCTCTGGATAAAGAAGAGTTTACCTCCCTTCCTCAAAATGTAGAATAGAGACCCCTTCTGGACAATTTATGAACTGGAATTTCTTAACTCTTTCTGACAGTGGAGGAAAATAGGGGACAAGGGATTTCGGGGGCAAGGAAAATGCATCAGAATGACGGTTAGATCTTAAAACTCCTTACGAGTGGGACCTGGCCTAAGACTGTAAGGCAGTGGAGTAGCTCTTTAGTGCATTCGGCTACTTCACTACAACCTTTGCAGAGATGTATTTCTTCCTTTTATTCCCAAGATCCCAGCCTCTCTAACCTTCACATCTTCTGTCTAAAAACACTGCCTAATAAAAACAGTTAATTCTCAGTGCACTTCTGTTGTGAGAGACTCTCTTTCAATGCAGTTCAACCCTCCATTTTATTACTTTCATCATGCAACCATTTTCATATTATGAAAGAATCAAGATTTTAGGTTTGACCGTTTCGGATACATCACATTGCTTCTTGGAAAGGCCATGTGGGTATAGTTACACACTCTCTTTCATACACCTATATAAGCTGTATAGGCAACCATTCCATATTCAATGGCAGAAGCTGAAAAAGACTGCTTTATATGAGCTGCAGGATGCCCACTAAATGACATCATAGTCTGCTGCACTTTTTTCGCGCCTTCTAGACGTTTTTCTGGATTTTGATAGCTCAGATCTGTTAGCAGTCATGTTTGCAGGGTTGAATAGAGAATTTCTAGGTTGATATATCTCACAATGCTGGAGCCAAGATGCCATGCACCAAAAGCACATGTATGAAGACACTACTGTGTTTTCCCAAAAATAAGACAGGGTCTTATTTTCTTTTGACCCACGAAATAAGCACTCAGCCTTTTTTGGGGAGGTCTTATTATTTTTGAGGTGCAGGAGGCGGCAAGGGTGGTCACCTCATGGCTGCTGCTGTGTTGCAATATTTTCAGGGAGAGCTTATTTTCGGGGGGAGGGCTTATTTTACTGCATGCGTTCAAAAGACGAATTAGGCTTATTATCCAGGGAGGATAATTATTTTCAGGGAAACAGGATGTATTAAGCTAAATATATTCTCCATGATTTACAGCACAAATTCTTAAGGGTAGAAAAGGCAGCAGTGCTTTCCCCTGAATTTATTTTCATAATACTATCCACATTCAAAGAGAAAAAAAATATCCAGCTGTGTATGAACAATTTCCTCCCTCTTTACCAACATTGCAGGGAATTGTTGGGGGGGGGGGCACATACCTCTGTCTCTTTTCATAGCAATCTGAAAGCTATGCAATAAAAACAAGCATAACTCCAGGAACTGCCCAGGAAAACTTGCATTTTATTAAATTGGATATAGTTAGGGTAATTTTATACAATTTTTCAAAAGCTTTTTTGAAAACAGAATATAGTTGGTAAAATATTGGCCTGCATAAATACATAAAGACAACTTATATTTAGAACTTCTCAAAATGTTATATAAAGATGCCTCCATTTAGAGACTGTAGACCAGGGGTGTCAAACTCAAGTGCTTAGATCTGGTCCTTGGGGACTGCCTGGAAATAGCAAAGGACTGGGCCCGCGGTGCCTCTGCTAGCAAAAATGGGCTCCCCGCAAATGGTTTTGGCCACTGCAGGAGGCCTTCCAGGCCCAAAACGGGGCCTCTGGAGTGCTGCAAGGGGCCATCCTTCACTCAGGTTATAAAGGGGAAGAAAAGTTAAAATATTTTATCTTTCAGGCTTGCAAGATTCTGCTACTATAGCCTATGTCAATAAATTATAGTTCTAGTCTTCCTATGGAGTTAATTTCTTGATCTGGTCTCTTTCTCATAAGGTGATCAAGTAGATCAAGTAAGTATTTAAAAAAACCAAAATCACAGAAATGTACGCCTCTCTATTTTTATAACTGTATAAAATCATGTGTGTGGAGGTGTGGTCCTGTGTTACGCCCGCCGTGGCGATGGCCAGCCTCCCCCCTCACCCCCCCAGCCCTCTGAGGTCAAACACAACCCTGATGTGGCCCTCAATGAAATTGATTTTGACACCCCTAGTGTAGACAGACCAAAAATCCTATTATATCTCTTCTTTCACATCTTCCTACAATTTATTCTATAATAATTGAAAGACCTGGGACAAAAAGTAAACTCAGTGAAAATGTTTTTATTTAAAGAGGTTTTTACAGATTCTTCAAACCCTGCATTTTCTTTTTTCACCGTGAACACTCCGAAATTAATTTTCCTTTTCTTTATTTCATAAAAAAAAGAAAACACACAATTATTTCTCAATTATGTGCTTACTGGTGAACATGAATTCTGCTTTCGAATGACCATATAGATTCCATGTTTGAGAGCTGCATGTAACTGTAACAAGCAATTTATGTCACTTCTAGTGTGGCACATTTGGAAAAAATGCTTGACTGGTTCAGCATTTCGTATGATTGCTCCAAGGGATCAGTAATCTGGGGGGGAAAAGACCTTTCTTCATACCTGCCTCCCACTTAAATCATGGGAGGGCCAAAGATAACCTTTCACTTAACAAAAGGAAATTAGAACTGAATTATTAGATCAGGGAACAAATCTATCTAGTCCACCAGTCAGGTTCAATAGTAACTAGGAATGGGACGAAACAGAACCAGGGAAGTGAAATCTGAAGCCATTTTCCACTGAGCAGTTTAAATAAACAGATATAATTCTATTAAGCAACATGCATGCAATGATGAACTGGTATATTATTCCAATTAAGAGGGAGCAAAAAAGGCTGACATATTTTAGGGGTAGGTAGAGAGGTAATTAAAGCAGTATTAAACAGTTTTCAACTCAAGTTAACATTCAGTGGGGTTAAAATATTTATTGACAACTGCAAGTTTTAATGTGCGTGTGACTATTATATATATATTTCATTCAATGTAGGAAAAGTATCTTTCATTCTTATTCCTATACATTATTTAGACAAACACAGGAAGATTTTTTTGTTTTCCGCTGTCCTTGGCTGAACACCGAATCCCAAACTTGTACAGGCCAAAAGCATGCTTCCACAGACAACAAATGCAAAATAGATATACAGCTGCCTGACTGTAAGAGAATCAGCTCAACGTAGGTCCTGTTAATCCAGAATTCCTAGTCTTCACTGCTGGGGCTCAATGGTTGTTCTCTTACAGCTGAATCCTTGAATGCAGGAGCATAAAACGCCGAGAGTAAACAAGACCTGGCGATTTTAAAAAGAGAGATTTCCCCAAAACTCTAGGTCACGGTTGCTTCTTGGTAGCCGTTCAGTTTCAGAAAATCCTGCTTATTATTCCCAAGTATCCAAGTGCGGTGGATCTTTTTTTAATACGCAAATAAAGGCGACCAATGTCCAGGAGGAAAGGCGTTGAGATGGATTAACACATGATGCTGTTTTGCTTCTGCAGCTTACACGTATCACCACAAAGTTAAACGGGTCTTTGAGCTTTAGTTAAGCCGAGACCTGTAGGGTCTGAAAAGCAAACATATGCATTAAAATAGTTTTCAAATCTTCCACAGATAGTCCTCAATTTACAACAGTTCGTTTAGTGACCGTTTAAAGTTACCACAGCACTGAAAAAAGTGATGTACGACCATTTTTCAGAGTTACAACCTTTGCGGCCTCCCCATGGTCATGTGATCAAAATTTCGGTTGTTTGGCAACTGGTTCATTCTTTACGACGGTTGCTATGTCCTGGGGTCAAGTGATCCCCTTTTGCGACCTTCTGACAAGCAAAGTCAATGGGGAAACCAGGTTCACTTAACAGCCGGGTTACTAACTTAACAACTTGATGTGATTCACTTAACAACTGTAGCAAGAAAGGCTGTAAAATGGGACAAAACTCATTTAATAAATGTCTCACTTAACAACAGAAATTTGGGGCTCAATTGTGGACGTAAATTGAAGATTTCCTGTATTACCAAGGCCCTAATTCTCCTACCCAAGACTTTCTAACTTTACACAGCATTCCAGGTGAAATGGATTTGTCACCCAAATCCTCTCTCTCGTTTATTAAATACTCTCATTTCCAAAGCCAACTTTGGAATTCAGAATGACTTGACTGATATACAATAACTGACATACAGAAAAATTTGAATGCCTTTGTGTGTATGTGAAAGCACACATTAAAGAATTCACCGTAGCTATAAAAGAGCAGAAAAGTATATACTCAGAATTGCAAGTGATGGCTCTGCTCTCTCCAGATTTAAACACCCAACCAAACTAGAATGAACTCAGAGCACCCTGAGATCAACTCAAGGAAATGTCTGAAAGACAGACTCGTAATGATCTAATTTAAAAGAGTTGTGAAGACTCTCCAAACGATTCACAAATCACGGTCATGCCCAAATTCCCCACGTGAATCCATTAAGAAGCGAATTGATCTTAAAAATGAGAGCTAGGTACAGCAGCACTGAAAAAGATATTCTAGTATGCCGTGAAAGAATTAGAAAGCTCTTACCAGATTCCTTGGTAAACTGTTTCACACCGTCCCCTCCTTGTGTGTTCTGATTGTGTGCTATAACACATGCCGGAAACCAGGTATAATCTGGCTATAAGAAGCAGAGAAAAGTAAAAATAAAAATACAATACTATACTGTATAATAGGGATGTGTACAGGTTTGCTGTTAGTTGTGAAGTCGTGTCTGACCCATCGCGACCCCATGGACAATGTTGCTCCAGGCCTTCCTGTCCTCTACCATCCTCTGGAATCCATTTAAGCTCACGCCTATTGCTTCAGTGACTCCATTCAGCCACCTCATTCTCTGTCGTCCCTTTTTTCTTTTCCCCTCAATCTTTCCCAGCATTAGGCTTTTCTCCAGTGAGTCCTTCCTTCTCATTAGGTGACCAGGTAATGACTGGTCACCTAGAAACCCTTCAAAGTTACAACAGACCTTCACAGAGCTACTTATGATTTTGAAGTTTTGATGGTCCCAACACCCTTCCCCTTCCCAATGATCACATTTTTGGGACTTGGCAACTGGATGATGTTTACAGCTGTTTGCTGCATCCCACAGTCATGTGACCCCAATTTTCAGGGGGGTTTGCTGGGTTCTGGTGTTTACTTTTTGCTGCTTCCAGGAAAAAGCACCCATTGTTTAAAATGGGTTTGCTTTATGACGACAACATTTTCTCAATGATCATTTCAAAAAAATTAGCAATCATAAAGTCATATCATCAGGTGCAGTCATCTGGTGACCCACTTAATGACAATCATGACTTACAACTGTACTTCCAGGCTCATTTATGTTCACAAGTTGAGGACTAGCTGCAATTCATTTCAATTTGAATTTTTTCCAAGTTCAATCCTCCATCGCTCTTTTGAGCACGAAATGCTTTATTTCAAGCATGAAAAATATTCATTTTCATGAATATTCAAATATTCATGGGAAATTGGCTGTTTTATGCTTCTATCACTCAGCCAAAATGGGCAAATATGTATATCAGACAACTGCTTTATGCTTAAAGATGGGAGGACGTTTTAAATCAAAAAAGGGATGTTTCAATCTCATAACAGTTTGAATTGGAACATCTGTTGTATATTTTCTACTAGAAACTTCCCAGCTCTTCATACTGAATGGCAGCAAATAGAAGAAAGCATCAATTGTTGAATAAGAAAGTTTACGTTCTTGTATTTCCTTCTACACAAATTTTGGCAGAGAACCTGAGAATTCCAATTCTACGCTCTTTTTTTCCCTTTCTTTTGGATAGAGGAAAATGCCTGGCAATTGCATGCTGTTCTTATTGCTTCTAGTTCCTTCCACTGATTCTTCGCATTTTATTAACTCACAGGTTGGGCGCGATGATAATTCTGAACTGGAGGATGCTCATTTGCCACCGCTGGTGGTGGGTACCTGATCTGCCACTCCTCAAAACCACGATAACCGTGTGGTTGGACTGGAGGAGAGTACTGGAACTGGTACACAGGGCAGACTGGGGTGATTTGTCCTGGCTGCGGTTCGGGATGCAATCTGTCACCCGAATGCTGCAAGAGAGAAAGCAGAAAGTTGAAAATGAAGGACCTTCGTGGAAATCCTAGTTTATAACACAATACAATACAATACAATAGCAGAGTTGGAAGGGAACTTGGAGGTCTTCTAGTCCAACCCCCTGCCTAGGCAGGAAACCCTATACCATTTCAGCCAAATGGCTATCCAACATCTTCTTAAAGACTTCCAGTGTTGGGGCATTCACAACTTCTGGAGGCAAGCTGTTCCACTGATTAATTGTTCTAACTGTCAGGAAATTTCTCCTCAGTTCTAAGTTGCTTCTCTCTTTGATTAGTTTCCACCCATTGCTTCTTGTTCTACCCTCAGGTGCCTTGGAGAATAGTTTGACTCCCTCTTCTTTGTGGCAACCCCTGAGATATTGGAACACTGCTATCATGTCTCCCCTAGTCCTTCTTTTCATTAAACTAGACATACCCAGTTCCTGCAACCGTTCTTCATATGTTTTAGTCTCCAGTCCCCTAATCATCTTTGTTGCTCTTGATAATGATTTATCAACCTAATCAAAGCAGGTCGCTTTGGCTTGGCCTGTTTCTTTTTTATCCCCTTTTAAAACCAACTAAAGAAACATCGTGTCCCCTGTGCAATATTCAATCTATTCCTAGCATAAGGAAGAAAAAAATAGGCACTAGAATAGGCAGCATATAAATATGCACACCCTTCTATTGACAGATGATAGACCGACAGACACAGAGATAATGAGAGGTGGGGGGGGGAAGAGTACTCTCTCACTGCCATAGGACCAAGACAAGAAAGAAAAAAACAAATTAGGCCTTGGCTATAATTTAAATTGCACCATCTTACTATATAAAACAAAATCCAATAAATTCTTTAAACAGGACACTCTCCAAATATGTTGGGCTTCAATTCCTGGAATTTTAGGAATGGCCAGAGAAACTGGACTATTCTGAAAATGGAGGTCCACGTTTCTGAGCAGTGCACAAGTTAGGGAAGGTGTCTTTCGATCAGTCCAGCCTGACTTCAGATATGATTTTACTATAATGCAGTATGCAGAACTGATAGACCATGTCAAGCGACTATGACATATATTCAATATTGGGAAGCCATAATATTAAGCCAGCGGGCGTTTGCATTTCCATAGTACAGTATCCCATACCTGTTTGTGCTGTTTAAGCAGTTTCTTAAACTTATCCTTTTCTTCCTTCTCTTTGTGGCAGTCCTCTTTAACGATTCGCAGCTGTTGTGAGCAAGAGGAGGAAAAAAAAGAATATAGGCTTCCGTGAGGATTGCATTCTAGAACTGAGAACAAGCAGACCAATAGAAGTATTCTGCTCAAATCTGCAGTTTAGCCAAATTAGATTCTGGGTGCCCATTGTGGACCCTTCGCTCAGTAACAAGTTATTTTTATTCTATACCTCTTGGAAGAGAGGGAGAACATTTTCATAGGGAGCAAATGAAATTGGATGGTAACACAAGAGACAAGACTAGTACAAGTACACACGAAACGGTCCTGACAAAAATTGCACTGACCAAAAGAATAATTTTCTCTAATAAGTAACTACAAAGTCTTATGGGTTGGAGTGATTTACAAAGCAAGTATTTAAACACCGTTTAACTCTACTTACTGACCTGCCTTTTTCAAGTTCCATTTAAAACCTCTTTTTCAAAAGCTGCCCATGTATGCCCTTTAGTGCATTTTTTTTCAATTTCTTTAAGAATAAAACAAGTGGCAGAGGAGAACTACATAATCAAACAATAACTCATGAGATGCATTCATTTAAGAGAGAAGATAGTACACAGGAGAAGGATATTGAGAGAGGATTTGGGTAGACAAGCCTATCCATGAACCTATTGTGGCTAGGATTAGGAGGGGAATGGGGAGCAAGAGAAAATATAAAGAGGGAAGGGGAGAATGCTTGAAAGGACCAAGAAATAGGGGAAGACACCAGAAGCAACTGGTAATTGCTCAGAAGGCTGTATCTCAGTTATCTGGAGATTCTGGTAAGCATATCTCAATAACAAAAAGTATTTAGTTTAGATTACCCAACAGAGTGGAGTTTTGCATGAATCAGGGCCAATGATCCAGATTTCATCTCTCCCATAGAAGCCATATTCAAGGGATTCCATGGAAGAGATTAAATTTAGATCACCAGAGCTTTCAAACTCAGGATTATTATTTTGGTTTCCTACCTGATTATTAGTCAGGGTCAGCTGCTTCTGAAGTTTTTCTAGCTGCTTCTTCAGCTCCTCTTTTTCTTCATTCATCCTTTCCCGGTCACTCCGCTCCCGCTGGAAATCCTCCTCAAAAATCTTCACCTGGCAGAAAGAGAGGGACTTAAATCCTAGAATCAGATACTTACATCCCCCAAATTTACATGTTCTACAAATTTCAGGAAAACACAAAATGCAGAAGCCTGAATCCAAAACCCGTGCCGTAAGTTTTGTAAAGCATGTGGTCATCTGACAAAGGAAATGTCCTCCTAAATTCACAAAATACTTTCTGTTCTGGTTTAATCCATTTTTAGCCTATTTTCCCAAGATTCTTTTTTGGAGAGGAGAGGAGAGGTGAAGGCGAAGGGAAAGAAAAAGGGAAAGGGGAAGGAAAAAAACCAACGTTGTGAATACAATAATAACTGCCTGTCATTACTTTTAAAAAATTATCTTTAAAGATAAAACATTTTCAACGTACTTTCCAACTGATACAACACACACAACTTTTCAAAATGGCACTTAAAGCAATTAACAATATTATTTCTGATACTAATAGTCAATTAATGCAATCCACCAGTGAAACTAGTACAGTATTAATACAGATAGTCCTTGGCTTATAACCACAACTGGAACCAGAATTTCTATTGCTAAGCAGGACAGTTGTTAAATGAGTCCATTTGATTTAATGACCTTTTTTGCCACTGTTGTTAAGGGAATCACTACACTTGAGTCAATCACAGACTTTGGATGCTTACTTGCTGTTTCAGAAGCTCGTTCTGGGTCATCACTTCCTGGTGCCGGAGACCTGAGCTAGGATCAATAGGGTTTTTCAAGGCTGAGGGGGAATGAGGAGGTGCTTGGAAGTTCAGAATCTCTTCCAGGGCCTTAGGAAAAACAAAGGGACTGTCAGAAACCTCTCCTGGCATAACATGTGTTATTTGCAGCAATGGCACGAGATATAGCATCATTCTGCTGCCTTGGAAAGACCATCAACTGGAGGGAAAAGATTCACACAGCTTAAAAAAAAAGCAGAAGAGAAACCAGGTACAAATCCTCTAAATTCTTCAATAAGGTCTACCCACCTTATTTAGTCGGAGAATCTCCTTCTCCTGGTACTCTCTTTGCCTTGTGACTGGCGCCAACTGATCCTGAAGAAACTTCACCTTGTGCTTGAGGTCCTTCACCTCCCCACCGAGTCTCTCTTTTTCTGCCTTGAATAGAGTGGAAGGGAGGGAGAGGAAGATGTTCAAAAGGAGAATGAGCTTTCCATCCCATTCCCATCAGGTGTGGAACAATGAACCACCTCTCCTGCCTGAAAGCCACTTCCGAAGAAACGTGAGGGGATTAAGGACAGGGTCTACCTTCACGAGCATGTCAGTTTATACCAAAAAGCCCTTGAAGCTTCAATACCTGTCAAATGCAACTGGGTGTCATAACTGTCATTCTCAAATATCTCCCTCCCATAGAAAAACTCCTATCTACTAAAAAAAAAAGGTACTCGTCTCATTTGTGTCCTGAACCACACATAGCAATATGAAGACTGATGGAAAGAAAGAGAAAAGGTCCCAACAGAGTAAAACACCTTCCAGAAAATACAAAGAGAGAAATCGAATCTAAAAGTAAGAGTTCACATTGGGTTGTTGTTGTTTTTTTTTTGGTAGTTACTACAGCACTGTAGAATTTGAGCTGCAAAAGCCTCTTTTGTCCACCAGAGGGCAGGCCTTTGCAGTACTTTATGTGTTGCTCCTCTCTACAAGGCCTAATGAACTGAGGTCTATACAGGTAGTCCTTGACTTATGACCACAACCAAGCCCAACATTTCCGCTGCTAAGGGAGACATTTGATAAGTGAGTTTTGCTCCATTTTACAACCTTTCTTGCCACGGTTATTAAGTGAATCACTGCAGTTGCTAATTAGGTAACACAGTTGTTAAGTGACTCTGGCTTCTCCATTGACTTTGCTTGTCAGAAAGTCGCAAAAGGTGTCACCGCAATCTGTCATAAATAAACGCTAGTTGTCAAGGGTCTGAATTTTGATTACGTGCCCACATGGATGCTGCAATGGTCGTAAATGTGACCGGGGTGCCGGTAGCCACTGGTGACGTCTCGGCTGGACTACTGCAGTGCCCTCTACATGGGGCTTCCCTTGGGACGCGCTCGAAGACTGCAGCTAGTTCAGAACGCAGCCGCGCGGGCTATTATGGGGAGTACTAGGTACTCCCATGTAACACCGCTCCTGCGCGAGCTGCACTGGCTGCACTGGCTGCCTGTGGTCTTTCGAGTGCGTTTCAAGGTGTTAATTACCATCTTTAAAGCGCTCCATGGCTCAGGACCTAGGTACTTGCGGGATCACATCCTACCACACACTTCCCTGCGACCGATTCGCTCTCACAGGGAAGGACTCCTCCGGGTGCCGTCCACTAAGCAATGCCAACGGGCGGCGCCTAGGAGTAGAGCCTTCTCTGTGATGGGCCCAACCCTCTGGAATGACCTCCCCCCCGATATCAGAACCACCACCGACTTCCGCTCCTTCCGACAAAAACTGAAGACTCACCTGTTCCGTTTAGCCGGCCTGGCCCATTTATAGTTTTATTCTACCTCCTGGCAGATATTTTAATTGGGTATTTTTAGGGTATTTAAATATTGCTTTTAACTACTTTACTGCAGATATGTACAGTTTCTTATTGCCTCCGCTTTGTGTTTGTATTTTCTATTTATTGATGTGTTTTTATTTGACTGTACACCGCCCCGAGTCCCTTTGGGGAGAGGGGGCGGTATAAAAATCTAAATAAAAGTAAAGTAAAGTAAAGTAAAAGAATCAAAAGCCGGTGTTTTCATTGCTGTTGTAACTTTAGTCACTAAACGATCACTAAACAAATGGTTGTAAGTTGAAGACTACCTGTAGAAGATATAGAAATGACTGATTCTGTCACCACTTTCTACCAATAATCTTTTCTTAATGTCAGCTTTGTTATTTGCATCTTGGTATTTTTAAGGATTTGAGACACATTCTCATAGTGAGTTAATACAGAGGAACTGAAGGCAGGCATAAAAGAAGCATGCTTTTAATGCTACCTGTCTGTCAACCCATTTAGATTTAAATCTGATGCAAACACTCCTGTTTTAGGAAGAAATGTAAATGCGTTCCAAGTGGGATTTTGGACTATACCTCTTCTTCTTCAATTTTGGATTTTGCCAAGAGAAGCTTGCGGTCAAAATCCCTCTGTTTCTGCTCCCGCTCTGCCTCCAACTCGGCTAGCGCCTTTTGGGTGTCAGCCAATTTCTGTCGTAGATCTGTTATCTGTCAAGTGGAAATTTTTAAAAATGAAAAACACCATCATGCATTTTAAAACCAATTTAAAGGCTACATTACCCAAAGGACAAAACCATATACATGGTACATATATACATACATACGTACGTACGTCTGCGTGTGTTTGTGCATATATAATTTTAAATCAGTCTCTTATATGGCATTCCTGCATTAAATATGCAATTTGGGGAATAAATGCATAAAATTTGGCAGAGATCCTATGGTATATTTTACAATGCAAGTGGTCCTCAACCTACGACCACAATTGAACTTCAAAATGTCTGTTTTTACTTGAGACATTGGTTAAATGAGTTTTACCCCATTTGATGACCACTCTTGCCATAGTTGTTAAGTGAATCACTGCAGTTCTTAAGTTAGTAAAATGTTAAGTGAAACTATCTTCCCCATTGACTTTACTTGTCAAAATGTTGCAAGAGATAATCATATGACCTTGGGACATAGCAACAGTCAAAGGTAAGAACCAGTTGCCAAGCATCTGAATTTTGATCGCATATCATGGGGATGCTACAAAGTCGTAACTCTGAAAAATTGTCATAAGTCAATATTTTCAGCGACACTGTAACTTGGAACTGTCCCTAAATGAGCTGTTGTTAGTCGAGGACTACCTGCAATACCTTGTTCTGTCTATATTATTATTTATTATAAAAATAAAGATACTAAATTTTTAAAAAGCACAAAACTGCATACCGATATTATTGGATTTATATTTTCTAAGTCTATAGTTAGCAGCTTTGATAAGTGTAATATTCTTTTCTCTTCTTTAAATCCCCAGAGGTGTTTATATCTTCCCAGGCCAATGAAAGAAAATGATCTTAAAGCAGATTTCAAGCAACATAGCGCTGTTGACTCAACTTATGACTCAACTAGCATTCCCGTGTATTCCTTCATTTGGATAAGAACAAGGCCACGCTCATCTTGTGTTGTGCTATCAAAAACATCTCAGACAGAGCTGCCCGGGTGCTTTGCCATTACCTTCTGCTCATACTGCTGCTTCATGGACCGGAAATGGTGGTCCCATTGTTTATTCACCTCCAATAGCTAGAGAGAGAGAGAAAATGCATCAAGTTATTTTGGACATATCCCCTTACAGCCTTCCTCCTCTGACGCAAGCAGTCACAAGGCTGAAACATAACTTTCTTTTGTTTTTGTTTTTTAAATCAATGGCCCTACATTCTGCATGGAGTCACTCAGTTATCACCCCTACTGCTAAACCTGCTAGTTATCACTATTCCAAGGCTTTCCTGGGCAGGAAGCGGGATTACATAAAGCAGAGGGCATACTTTAGAGGACACATTTAGGAAGAGCTCTGGTGGTGGTTAGATTAGGACCATGATGGAAAACCTATGGCATGCAGGGTCCTCTCTCCGGGCATGCAAGCTGTCGCCCTAGCTCAGTTCCGCCCCGCATGTGCGTGCTCCTCCTGCCATCCAGCTGATTTTCGGGTCTCTGCCGCGCATGGGGTGGCGCATGCAGGAGACGCGCCCTCATGTACATGGGGCGGTGGGGTGCATGTGTGTGGGTTGCGCGCGAATGCATGGGGGAATGCAGGGGATCACGCGTGCATGCGCGGGGGCAGGGCACAGGCAGGGCTTATGCGCACATTGCATTATGGATGTATGCGTGCACACTTTCGGCACTTGGCACCAAAAAGGTTAGCCATCACTGGATTAGGAATGTAATAAATAAACAAGGAAGAACAGCAAGTAACATGACAGGTTGGGAATCCGCAGAATCGTTCAGAATAGTTCTGGAGTAGAAGGTAAATAACCTCTATTGTTTATCTAGTAGCAGCTATCACCTGATATAAACTCTTTATAAAAAAAAACACCTTGCATTTGGCTTACCTCATTGCGTTGATGTTCGAGTATCTTCACTTTCTTCTCACTTGCTCCCACCATGCTCTTCCCTGCTGCTTGCTCCTCTGT